>NC_135542.1:12953763-13557513 GCF_045843805.1 Urocitellus parryii
GTCCAACCAGAGTGTATGGTCCCACAAACTCTCTGCCTACATACATTCAGGGGGTAACAATGAGCTGCCCCCGTCTAAGACCTTCCGCAGAAGACAACTGTACCTAAGGATATTTTATAGAGGCAACATTAAATTAAAATAATAATAAAATTTGGAGAGTTGCTTAGCAGTCTAGCTACCTTGCTTTCTTACAAATTGTTCTTCCTTGTTTTGTTGATATGTTAGTTTGTTTTTCCTGAGTCCTTGTCCCACGTGGACCCAAACATTCCAGATTATTCTTACTTGTGTGAGAAGAGGAAATAAATTTACCCCTTAACTTCTTTGAGGAAATTAAAATGTAGCTTCCAAAAATTATCATGAGATTGAAGAATGCTTCACTCCACCCGAGGCGTTTAACCTGCTCTGACCAGTTTAAGTAGGGGTAGAAATGGATTCAGGGACTATGTTGTCAAGGTTTAGGTGAGAAGGTGAACTTCCAAAGACGGCGGCACAGGAGGAGAAATGGTTGTGGAATCTCTAACAGCAGCTTCCCTCAGTGGAGATACGGAAGTGAAGTTTTCATCGACCTGGTCTGTACCTTGTTAGTCAGCAATCCAGGGCTATTCCTGGTACACTAAATGCTCCACCAACATGAGCAGGGTGGATGCATGGTGAGAGAGTGTCTGAGCCAGGAAAGGCTTTGAGCTGGATCTTTCTTTTTATTCCTCATACTCTTGAATTGGTGCATGACGGTGATACACAATGGTGGGATTTGTGGTTACTATTCATACATGCAGGCCGTATAACTGGGATGAGTTTGGCCAGTGGAAAGGGGGTTAGTTCAACTCAGAAAAGAAAGTATGTAGGGTGAGAACAGCTTCGAAGTTCTCACTCAGAAAGATGGGTGGGCAGTGGGACCATGAGCTAAACAAAATAGTGGCTGGGGAAGCAGGTGTTATTTTATTTTATTTTTTTTAAAATATTTATTTATTTATTTGTTATTGGCAGACACAACATCTTTGTTTGTATGTGGTGCTGGAGGATCGAACCCGGGCCGCACGCATGCCAGGCGAGCGCGCTACCGCTTGAGCCACATCCCCAGCCCAGTGTCTTAAGGTAATAACAAACACATGGCATTTGTCATTAATTGGGAAAATTTTAATGTTTAACAGACCCATATATCTTACGAGTGTTAGTGTCTAAAGTTGTACAGAAACAAATGCCCTTTTTATTGTTGCCTTCCTTTTTTGCGGGGTTGATGTGGGGGAATATCTGAGATTAAACTCAGGGGCACTTAGCCACTGAGCCACATCCTCAGCCCTATTTTGTATTTTATTTAGAGATTGAGTTGCTTAGCATCTTGCTTTTGCAGAGGCTGGCTTTGAACTCCCAATCCTCTTGCCTCAGCCTCCCGAGTCTCTGGGATCATAGGCCTGCACCACTGCACCTGGCTATTGCTATATTCTTTGTCTTAGAGCCCAAGCGGTTTTATACATTTTTTCAATATACATGTATATATGTTGTAGATGGATACAATACTTTTATCTTATTTATTTATTTTTATGCGGTGCTGAGGATGGAACCCTGTGCCTCACACATGCTAGGCAATGCTCTACCACTGAGCCCCAACCCCAGCCCCAGTTTTATACTTCTGATGTTGTTGCCTACCGCACAGGGGATTATTGACTGAATCTTGAGCTGATCGTGAGAGAATCCTCCTAAACCAGAATTTCATTTCCAATTTACTTATCATCACCTTCACGGAACAGGTGGGCTATCACTTTTCTTTTTCATTTCTCACTAAAGCCTGATCCGTTCTTGTGTCAACTTTTTATAGATGAGGAAACTGAGGTTTTAAGATACAGCGCCATTTAAGGATGTGTAGGGCAAATTTGAGAGAAAAGAAATAGAAGATTTAGAAGACTATAACAGTGAGGTTTCCCTATCCAAAGTCATGAAAACTGGATCTGTGACCTTTGGCTGGAACTACATGCCCAGGTGTGGATAATTGAGAACAACGCTGTCTCTAGAGAGCAGTGGGAAGCGAAACGGCTCTTTAATAAGTAGAGTCAATATTTCTCAAAATGTGAGTTTTCTAAATTGAGCAGTTCCCAAAATGTGCATTTCCCAAATCTTGAATCCCTTGGAGATTCACAATGCATATTGGCAGTAAAAGGTTCTAAGAAAACCTGCAGCAAAGCAAACCACTTAACTCCATTTAACCCACTGCAGAGCAAACCCACTTGACCTTGGGATGCATTTCTCATGGACTATCTCCCAGGAATGTGGAGAAAGTACTGAATGTAGAAACCAGTGTTTCACCTCTGGCTGACCAGTGAGTGCTTACTTTTTAATCTCGTGAAGTAATTTTCTTTAAAAAAAAAAATCATTATATGTTCTCAACAGTTTATCAAAAAGTGGATCTAAAATAAATGAAATAGTCATGAACTTGACAGTCAGAAGAAAACCTTAGCATTAGGAAGAGCGTGGCTTTCTTAACGTCTACTAAAAACAATTCCAACGGTTTGTCCAATCCAAGGACAAATTCTTCCCTCCCGTCCTGCGGCACACAGTTCCTCTGAAACTGTTAATTCTGCTCAGGAGCCTGCGGACTTGAGTGAAATTTAACGATCCCATCTTCTTTAATAGCAGACAGTGTACTAATTGTTTAAGAGGAAATGTAGCAATCATGGGTTCCGGTGGGTGGAAAGGTGCAGAATGCTCTGCCCAGCTGGGGAAGTCCACGTTCATAAGAAAATAGAGCTAATGATTCCTGGCGCACTCGTCTACCTCACCCTGAAGTGCACGGGGCTTGGCGCAATGAAGAGCAGAGGTGGTCCTCGAGCAGGCCTCGCTTCTACCTGAGGTGTCATCGTGGGCCAGCTACGTCACCAGGGGCAGGTGTCCGGTTTTCTAGGTGGAGTGTGGAATAAAGCCCTCCTGACTTTAGCACTAGAAGTCACCATCCTTCCACCCTAAAGCAGCTTCCTAGCAGCCTTGCCCAGCCCCATCCCACTCAGAGTCCCAGGAGAGGTCAGAGCCCAAGTGGAGACCTACTAAGAGCAAGCACGCCAAAGCCACAGGTTCCTGCAAGTGAGATGCAAAACCAGCATCACCACACACAGACAGAGAATGGCAACTGCAAGAGAAACACCAAAAGAAACAAGAAGGACTGGGGGGAGGGGGGGATGACAATTTAGCTAACAGAAGGCAACATTCAAAGCACCCAAATAAATACACCAGGGGGGATTTGGGCTAAAGTCTACCTCCCGAAAATTAGAACACAATGCCGGAAGAAGGAAGTAACTGGAGAAATAAAGGGAGTGCTCACAGATTTAAAAAAGGAACTGCAAAAAGGATTTTTTGTTGTTGTTGTTTTTAATTGAAAGGACTAGAAAATGAGCCCAGGAACTCTCTTCGCTCTTGGAATGCAGAGAGAGAAGAGCAAAATAATTTAAAATGATGTGAGAGATCTGAGAAAAATCAGTCTAGAAGGCTTAACAGACAGAGTTGGATATGAAAAAAAAATTCTTAAAGGAATACTCGAAATCATTTCAAAGCTGACAAATAAAATTCTTCAGATTTAAGTGGTTTATTGAGTATCCCAAACAATAAGTAAAAAAGAACCTCGCCAGACACAGCTTTGATACATTCAAGTACTAATAACTGCAGAAAAGAAACTCCAAAGACTTCAATCCCAGTCAGCTATCAATGAAGCGTGAGGGTAAAATAATGATATTTTTCAGACATGAAGATCTCAGAAAGTTGCTTGCTGTACATTCTTTTCTCTAATGCAAGAAAAGCAACATGGGTTGGAAACTCTGGGATCAGGTGGAAGAAATGTATGATAAGCCTGAATGTCTTTTAAGGCTGTCATTTATAGGCGAAACAAACTAAAATAAGGCAATATTAGAGCTTAAAAACAAAGGGAGACATTCTGTGGAATCTTGATTCTGGAAACCTTGACTAATCCAGGGGTCACAGTGTGAAGAGAATTTACTCTTCATACAACTTGGCCAGTCTGTGGACGGATTGTGGCGGCTTGGCTACGTGAAACATAAAAAATAAATATTTATCTAAAAAAAAAAGTTATCTGGAAGGTGAGGATGGAGGTGGAGAAGAGGGGAGGAATACAAATAAGTTTATCTTTTAAAATGGGAGATCAAGAGAGATGATCAAGAATTGATGAAATGAGCCGGGTAGGGTGGCACATGCCTAGGATCCCAGTTGTTCGAGAGGCTGAGGCAGGAGAATCGAGAGTTCAAAGCCAGCCTCAGCAACTTAGTGAGGCCCTAAGCAGCTCAGTGAGACCCTGTCTCTAAGTAAAAGTGTCAAAAAGGGCTGGGGATGTGGCTCAGTGGTAAAGCAACCCTGGGTTCAATCTCAGGTCCAAAAAAAAAGTTGTCGAAATGAGAAATGGACGCTGAGTATAATGTTTGAAATTACTGTATCACACAAGAAGAACAAACATAGCAAGAGAAACCTTAGACACTGGTTCAGGCTCCTGGGAGGAGAAAGAGGTAGCACCATTGAGCTAACTCCTCTGCTTCCATCTTGAAGAATCTGTAAATATGATCTATGGTGAATGAGCTAAAAAAAAAGTATCAGCATGTTTTTCCATGGAGGGTCTGTGGAGGTAAGACAAGAAGAATAGGGAATGCAAACAATCTCCCAGAGCAGGAGCCGTGTCTGTCTCACCTGTTGAGCCTTGTGTCCCTAGGACCTAGAATGGCCCCATGTCTAGCACGTCTGCTTAGTAAAAGGCGAGAAGCAGTCAGCTCTGGAGATGGTACCAGAATTGGGAAGAGGAAGGGCAGAGGCTGTTGCCCTCCAGCCTGAGTGATTTCCAGACCCAGGTAGTGTTTTGACAACAACCACAACAACAATGGAGCATGCTGGGAAGGAGCTGCTGACCCTGGGGAGAGGGGGTGAGAGAGGAGGCTTGGGGGAGGGAGCTTCCAGCGAGGAGACAAGTCTTATGGACGAGGGAACGGCGGGAAGACTCGAGGGAGGAAGAAGGCCGGGGGCTGGGGCAGAGACGGGTGTGGGCAGAGGCCCTGGAGAGCTGGGGTGGAGGCCGGCCAGTCCCTGAGGATGCTGCTGCTCTGCCTGAGGAGGCTCTGTGCCTGGGCCTGGGACCGAAGCAGTCACCTCCCTCCCTTCCTAGAGGCGGGAACTGGACCTTTGGATTTGATTGTTGGTGGCTCACAGCCTCCTGGACAGCAGAGAGGAGCGGTCCCCACCTTGGGCACACAGCGTGTGATGCTAAGGACCCGGAATGGGACATCCTGGGAGTCTGGGGAAACCGCTGGGTTTTTCTGTCCCCAGGTACTGGTGCTGGTCAAGGAGTGGTGACAGTGTTTTAGCAGGGGGGCAGAGGAACATCATCAGGACGATTTGGGCACTGATGGGTGGCAGAGTATGTTCTGTTTAAGAGGCTGGAGGAGACTTTCCTGGCTCCCAGGAGCACAGGCCCGGGCCAGCTGCCAGCTGCCAACCATCACTGTACAGATCCGGGCTCTCCTCTTGAAGAAACGCCCATTCTCCAAAGACAGAAATAGATGTGGATGGAACACGGATCCAAATTCTCACAGAGCACAAATGCTGCCCAGGGATTCGGCTCTGAGCTTTGGGAAGCTGAATTAACTCTTCTAACCCACCAGGGTCCTTGTTAGTACATCGGATCAGTCATTTACTCAATGACAACAGTTCTGGCTTTCTAAGGCACTTTGCTGACTCCCCGTGCTGGGGCCCACGAGGGGAATCCGGCTCGACTCATCTTTAACACTTGTCGTAATTATTTTTTTTTTCTTTCAACGATACTATTTGCTCCCTGAGAAATGCAGAATGATCACATAAGAAATGCAGAAATCTAAGTGTGTGAATTTTTTTCTTTTCTTTTTCTTTTTTTTTTTTTTAAAGAAAATGTAGTCAGCAGCCCTGGGGGAATTTCCAGAGTGAAAGCCTCTCCAGTCAATTATATTTTCTCATTTCTGTTTCCAATAATTGAATATTTTATTTCTATATTTATTTAAGTTCTTTCAAAACGAAAAGGTGGAGCTGCCTCCACACACACACCAGCGGAGGAGGGTATCATTAATTAAAGTTGTTTAAAGTCTAAGATGAAAACAGTGTGGATGCATATAGATGTGCTTCAATGAGCCCTCGGACTGCTCGGTGAGGTGACACACAGGGACGCTGCTGGCACTTCTTGGGGGGTGGCAGTCCTACGTACTTCACCATCTCCGAAGGACCTAGGTCTGCAGCCACAGTTCAGTTGGAGGAAAAGCCATGACGTTCCAGGTGTTTGGTGCCCACGACTCGGCTGTGCCCAGGACCCCGATCACTGACCTGCACGTGTCCACTTGAATCAGAAAGCTCAGAACTGCTCCATCTCTGCGTCACTTTGGTGGGACCCTTCTTGACCCTTCCCTCCAATCACCTCCCTGGATTCTGTCACCCCTGCCCTCATGGGGGTGGGATGGCAGCAGTGGTGGTTTCTCTCTAATAGGTAAGGAGCGTGCGTGGGGCTCAGAAAGGTCGAGGACCCTTGTGCCGGGTCAGGAGGCTGCTGGGTATCACTGCCAGAGCCATATAGAGGGCAGGAGTCTCCTGATTCCAGGGGGCACTTCCTGCTGACCTCTTGCCCCTGGGGCCTGCATTGCCTGACCTCTGAGCCTCCCCCACTCCTTGAGCCAGGGATGCGCAGAATCTCTGAGCTAGCGGATAAACAACAATTGGGAAGTGGCTCCGGAGGCTGAGGCAGGAGGATCTCGAGTTCACAGCCAGCCTCAACCATGGCGAGGTGCTAAGCCACTCAGTGAGAACCTGGCTCTAAATAAAATCCAAACTAGGGCTGGGGATGTGGCTTCTGAAGGAAGACCCCAGTGACCCACTTACGGAGGGCCACCTTCAGAATGTTTTCTCCAAAGCCCGCCCGTTCTAACCCAGGCCACCAGAGAAGAATGGTGGTGGTTATTTGGCTCAGAGGAAGCTTTGAGCCCAGAGAACTGAGACCTGACCCATGAGCCTAAGTCAATCCCATAATCTTGGATTTATCTGAGGGGACACCAGAAGGTCAAATGGGACTCCAGTGTTGAAATTGCAGAGAGTCTCTTCCCAGTTTGAAATGAAGGGCTTTCAGACAGCTACAACTCTCTAAAAGGCGCGGCCCTGCGGAGCAGTGGCTGACCAGACTCCCTGACGGCTCTCCCAGTGCTGGGAAAGAGGAGTGTGGCCAGAACCATGACCTCTAAGGGCCCAGCGCGCAGCAGACAGTTGATTTGTTGATTCTTCCTGGGAACACGTTTCTAGGGGGCTGAGGGAGGGAGTCGGGGTCAGAGGTCAGGGCCCACGGTCAGGGCCTCCCGTCCATCTGTCGCCTCCGCCACTCAGCACCGACTGTCCACCACGTCTGGCCAGGCGTGTGTGGTCTTAGCACTGGGCACCTGAGCTCACAGGCCCAGCTGTCTGTCAGAGTCACCCTGGTGTCATGCACCTGGTCACCACGGACAAACTCAGCAGCAACCGAGTCACTGGACCCTTTTGGGCACTTTTCTGACACAATTCCCAAACTTCAATGCCACGTGTGCCTTCTCTTCTTATCTGCCCCCTCAGTAGCCCTAAGTCAGCACTGATGAGCTCTTGCCCAGAGGACCCCACCCTCCCTGTCCTCCCACCCAGGGGCTGTCACCAAGACACTCTCCTGACCACAGCTCTGACCAGGTCATTCTCAAAAGAGCTCAAATTATCAACTGGAATACAATCCGAGCTCCTGATGTCAACCCTGATGCGCCCCATCTTCCCATAGACTCATAAAAGCACAGAGACTCCCATTTCCATCTTCCTGTGCCAGCATTTCCACCTGTACCAAGAGCCTTTCAGCTGTGTGTTTTCAGTGTGTGACAGTCAAGCAGGGTTTGGGCCACGCACAAGGAAATCATCTAGTAAGTATTTGTTAAACAGGGAAGGAACCGGATATATAATCAAACAGCCACTATGGCAAATACTGAGGTCCACAAGAAGCAGCTTCCTAAGTATTTGTGCCAAGATGATTGTTCTGCCTTCAGTGCTTGGAAGAAACCAGCCTGTGGATATTATTATCATCATTATAATTTAAAAGAAAAATTTTTTAGTTGTAGATGGACACAACACCTTCATTTAAAAAATTTATTTTTATGCGGTGCTGAGGATTGAATCCAGTGTCTCATACATGCTAGGCAAGCACTCTATCACTGAGCCCCAGCCCCAGCCCCTATTATTATTATCGTTATTATTATTATGCCCTACTAGGGGTTGAATTCGGGGCTCTTTGCCACTGAGCAACATCCCCAGTCCTTTTACTTTTTGAGACAGAGTCTTGCTAAGTGGCCCTTGTTGGCTTCCAAACTGCCATCTTTTCTCCTCAGCCTCCTGTGTGACTGGGATGACATGTGTGTGCCACCATGCCAGGCTGGCACATGGACTTATTTACCATGAGGTTGAAGCTTTCATTTGAAAGAAGAAATTACTTAAGGTTTCTGGGTAGAAGAAATGGAAAATCCTTTTGTAGGAGGGTCATGAAACAATGAAATATAAAGATCATCGGATTATTGGGGGGGATTTTTTTTCACTCTTATCAGATTTTTCTAATAAAAACCCAGTTCTTATTTGAGGTGAGTTCTTTTGGGCACTTTCCCGACACAATTCCAATTTATTTTTCTATTAGCTGGGAGCAGTTTTATATTTTTTTTCATTATAACCCCATGATGCCAAATCCACATCCTGCTAGAAGTTCCCCAATACTTCTGAATATCGCCTTCTCTGTTATTGCTGAATGGTGACAAAAATGTGGCCAGTGAGATAGGATTCATGTTCAAAAATAAGAAGAATGATTAAAAAAAAATAATCTCACATAGATGGTTCCAGTGAATGCTGAATGAATCTGGATGATCTGATCATTTTAAAGTATTTTCGTTTTTTGGTAAAATGAATGTAACAGGAATATCATGATATTGATTATTAGAAATAGATAATTTGGGGTCAGACATGGTGATCCATGCCTGTAATCCCTGTGGTTCAGGAGACTGAGGCAGGAGGATGGTGAGTTCAAAGCCAGCCTCAGCAACTTATGAAGGCCCTCATAACTTGGTGAGGCCCTGTCCCTAAATAAAATACAAAATAGGGCTGCGGATGTGGCTCGGTGGTCAAGTGCCCTGGATTCACTCTTTTGGGAGGTTCCTTTGCAAAAAAAAAAAAAAAAAAAAAAGTATTGGTAAGTCACACCAGAGAGCCTCACAGCTCTCTGGTGCCTTGATGAGATTTGGAAGTTTGATCTCTCTACCTCTTCACTGTATGCTCATTTGTCTTGCATTCAAATTTTAAAATGAAATTTAAATTATACTTAATGAAGTTCTTCTTTGTCCAGGGTTTTTGCTTGTAGGAGTGGGGATAGAACCCAGGGTCACATGTGTGACAGGGAAGTGCTCCACCCTAAGCTATGTCCCCAGCCCTGCTACAGTCTTTTTCTAACTAATGGGCAGACAGAACACATAACACACACCAAGGAGAATCCAGAAGCCTTTCATTCTAGAATGTTTTCTCGTTTGCATTTGGCTCTGCACATATGATGCTGTAAGAATTCACTGTCCTTCACAAAGAGCTGTGGATTCCTAATGACCCAACACCCTTTCTCAATGCCCAGACTCCTCTATACTGCCCTTGATGACGGCAAGTCTTAAGAAGAGCAGGAACCCAGACAGGAATGTCCTTCAGCCTCATGAACACATTTGAGTCTGTCTGTCCCTGTCCTGCAAGAGCAGATCCTTCTAGAGTCCCACAGCAACTCGGCTTCCAAAGTAGCTCCAGCAACAGCCTTACCGGATCCCTCTGTCTGTTTCTCCTTTGATTCTCGCCTTCTTCCCCTATTGTTGGCTCACTTCTCCCCGCTACCCTACACCGGTACCCACTCCTTTCCTCTCTGCCATTGGCTTCCTCTTGCTTCACTCACAGCTTTTTGCATACTCTGTCCTGTGTTTCTGTTCTGCTCTGACAGTGAATGAGACTGTATGTCAAAGGCCTTCCTAGGTAAGATCTGGGAGTTCTGTTGGTCTTGGTCCAATTCAAATCATCCCTATGGGGCGGGTCCTAGGGCTATGACCCTGTATCCTGCTAGTGGCTATCTCTGGGATAGCCATACCAGGATCACACACAGAACTATATAATCTGTATGTCTGTGTATGATTTGGTGGATAATAAGGAAATGATACTAAATACATTTGCCTACTTGATGCGAGAAAGCTTCAGATGACTTGGAGTCCACAGGAGGAAAAACAACAGGAACAAAATGTTATTGGTGTTGAAAGAAAAGATGGAGGAACTATTCAGTTGGTGAAATAAGACAGCTCGGGAAATCACAGTGGGCTGACTGGAGGCTGGGTCCAAACTATGAACCAGCCTGGGGCCCCGAAGAGGACTGGAACCTGGATGGTGTGAGACCTAAGTTCTGCTGGGAAGAGGCCTCTGTTTTGTGACTCAACTGTGTTCAGGTTTTTGGCAACTCTCTAAAAATTGTTCTTCTCTTCTATAACCAGGAAGGACTTGCTGACATCTTCTCAGCTCCAGGCTAAGTTGTAAACTTTGCTCCTCGAATCCATTCCCATGCGGAACCAGAGGAAGCTTACTCTTACAGTGTGTATCTTCCAGAAGCATTTGTTAAGAACACAAAACACGTTGCTATCAAAATGCTCTTAAAGATTTTATTTTATTTTTTCCCCAAATCCCAGCTGCTCGGGAGGCTGAAGAAGGAGGATCATGAGTTCAGAGCCAGCCTCGGCAAAAGTGAGGAGCTAAGCAACTCAGTGAGATCCTGTCTCTACATAAAATACAAAATAGGGCTGGGGATATGGCTCAGTGGTTGAGTGGCCCTGAGTTTAATCCCTGGTACCAAAACAAACAAACAAAAACCAAAAAGCAAAATAAAACTAGGTTTACCACGCACTCTGTGGAGATTATCATGGAGTAGTTTATTGATACTTCCGTAGGCTGAGATATTACTTTTGGACAGCACTCTGGATTTCTTACAGTCCCTGTCTTCCCATATTCCTTACATAGAGGTGGACTTGAACAAGTGTATTGAGTGGAGTGTTCATAGTTCTGGAAGATTCTTTTCTCTGAAGAGGCACTTCTGAAGTGATCTGGCATTTTCAGTTCCCTCTGAGACATTAATATGAGAACTCTCAATCACATCCGGAAGAGAGCTTTCCTTCCCCACTCCCCTTTATCCTTTATTAAACCTTGTGATTTTAATCCTAGATCATTGTAAAATTTAAATTAGGAGGCAAACCCAACAGAAGCAGCAAATATTTATTGTGTGCCTTTACTAGAGATATATAGCCTGGGTGTTCTATAGCTACTCAGTAATTTTTAATTTTTAAAAGACCCATTTTTTCATTCAAGTTGAAGACATTACGGCGACTATCTAGTTGGCAGCATTGACATCAGGCTACCTAATTCGTCCTTTTCCCATATATTTTATGTTTGAATATTTTCATACTTTTGTTTTTGGTTCAAATAGTCACCTCTGAACACTTCTGCCATCACATTGCTTCTCTATTCGGGTATCTTCAGAGCTCTCCTCTTACCCACTGCTCACCTGCACCCTCTCCTGCATAGCTCTCCTGGCCTGCCGGGTGTCTGTCCCCATTGGTCAGGCCATCCTGCCCAGGTGCCTGGAACACAGAGGAGGCCCTGCCCTCCTTGGGACTCTGTGCTGCTTCTCTTGTAAAGCTTATTTCCCTCTCCCTACAACTGTCCAAATCCTTCCCTTGTTCTTCGAGGTTCAGACCCAGTCTTTCCTGTTCGCAGGAAGGCTCCCAAGTGCCTTATTGATAAATAAGATCGTCCCTGAACTCAAGCAGCCTGCAGTTGAGTGCAGGAGGCAGATAAGTCAGCAGATAATGATGCTGGGCTGCCCAGTCTTTTTCACTTAATAAAACACAGAGAAAATAATTATGTTCACCTTGGCACCTGGGGTCTGCTTGTACCTGAAGGCTTCAACAGCTCCAGGTCCCACTCAGCTACTCCAAAAGATGAAAGGCTCTTAAGTGTGTTCTTCCTCCAATCACGATGTGGAGAGCACACTAGCTTGGAAACTTGGGGTGATGCTACCGTGTGCGAAATGTACTGGTAGGTGCAGGGTCACTGGGCAGTGGGTACTTCTCCCAGGTTTAGGGCAAGGGAGGGCTTCCTGGACAGGTGACAACAAGTTCAGTCTTGAAGGATGTTAAAGAGGGCAGTGGAGTGGGGGTGGAGAGGGAGTGTGCCAGAGGCCATTGCATGTGCCCTGTACGGAGAGGTCAGCATGGCTCAGCTTCAGGGGTGGCTAAAAGGCAGCCCTAGTGGTGAGATGAGGTGGGTCCTGGTTCCTCCAGCCAGACTTTGATCTCTTGAGGGTCAAGATCACATTTTTACAATCCTGGGTTTTTGGAACTGTTGATCCCTAGATGGAGGCTCAATACAGCGTCATTATTTGGTAGAAAAGTCTCTACCAGTGATACTGTTGTGACAGTAGCCATGAGAGAGAACAGTCTCTTTGTGAAGCCATGCCAGCATGAGAGATGTTTTCTAGAGTTTGTATGAGTCTCACTTAAGCTGAAAGACCTGAGGCTTACGCTTATCTCGCCCCTTGGATTTCCGGGACAAACTTTTGGTCTAGCTTGAAAGAATGCCCAACTGTGCTTTTTTATTCTGATGTTGGTTGGTATTTACCCCACATTTTCAGTCTCATGCGCTGCCTTTCTGTATTCCAACCTGCCACACTGGGGCTAGCTAGCTACAGTTCCTGGGCTCCATCACCAGATGGCTTTCTGTTTGCTTCTCTAAGGGGGAGGCTGTGGCGGGGGATCAGAGGGTAGAGGAAGGAGAGTGACTTCCTGCTTTTGCCTCCCCCTAACAAGTGTGGCAGTTGATGCAGGTGGTTGGCAACAGATGCAGGAGGTTGCCAGAGCAGTGGGGGAGGGCAAGCCCTACTTCCTGCTGTCCAGGTCTTTCAGGCTTCCAGAACCAACATCAAGAGTCCATCTGCAGAGGTGAGCTCAGGGTCACCAGCACAGAAGCTTCTGATCCTTGGGAATCCATCCTGCTTCTTCTTTGTTCTTCAGGTCTCTCTCTCTCTCTCTCTCTCTCTCTCTCTCTCTCTCTCTCTCTCTCTCTCTCTCGTTCCCCCCCCCACTGGGTTCTTCCAGTCCTCCCAAAACCTTTGCACCCAACCCCCTGTATGATAGTCACTCTGTCCAAAATACCTAAAATTGTCTTCCTGCTCCTTCTCTTCCTCCCCCTTCCCCTTCTCTCCTTCCTAGTTTTCTGCCTCCTCCTCTCCTCTTCTTTCCATCTTCTCTTTTTCTCCCTCCCTCCTCTTCAGCTTCCTCCTTTTCTCCTCCTCCTCTTCCTGACTGAAATCCAATACACTTACCTGTAGGGTTAAGTATGTTCAGTTGCCCTAAAAGAATGTAAAAAAAAAAAAAAAAAATCTGAGATTTTCCAGATACCTAGAACCGCAGCATTGACGGTCATGGTCCTGGGTATATTAGATGAGTCAAGGTTTTTATCCTGTTTGAAATGTATTGATAGAGTAGCAGGGTTGGACTCCTTAGGTTGGTTTTATGCATGGGTGGATTTCAGATGCATAACTGTTGATCCAACACCTTTTACAAGTACCAAATTCACAAAGGAAAAACCAACACAAACAGAATCCAAAGCTCGTAATTCTCTGGCACACTGTTCTCTCCACTATGCCTTCTGAGTATACATCAAATATAATAAATCAGCTTTAATGGTGTAGCTGTCACAGCTTCTTAGTCTGTCTTGGCGGGGACTTTTTCTGTCCCAGCATTGCAGATTGTTCTAACAGTGGTTGGGAGAGAGGCTGTTCCCAGCAAGATGGATTCTCTTTTGTTTTAGGGTTTCCTTGAAAAACTTCAGCAATGCCTTGTACACATTATGTAAACTTCGATGGCCAAGGCATTTAAATACGATAAGATCTTATGATTCCATCTCTGGGGGGGCACACAATCTGGCTTTTGTCTGAATAATCCAGTAGGAACATTTATCCCAGTGATATAAATGTGATTTAGGACAGGCATCTTTCATGAGCCAAGGTGAGAGGAAGGAGAATAAAAATTAAGAATAATTTAGCTCTCTGTTGTTCTTCATCTGTATGGACCTTAATTTCCGTGTAGAGTTGAATTGTAAATGTGGTGGTTGGTTCCATTTGCATTCCCTTTCATTGATTTCTGGGACGGCATGTGCCCTGTCTGATGACAGGAGAGAAATTGTTACTACCTCTGAAACATTTTGCAGCTAGCAAAGGGTCCATAGAGTCTTATAGCCCATCAGGGTCCCAGGTCCACTATAGTTTTTGGGTGAAAGTCATTGAATGCACTGTCTACCAATTAAAATAAGATGTCTTCTACCACCTCTACATGCATCATTTAAAAAGCCAGGGAGAACCTCCTGAAGTGATGCCTCTTGTAGATTGTATACTTCAAAAAGGTCCCACTAGAGCCTGTAGTGGAAGACTCCAGAATCACATTTATAAATGCTCATAAATGATGCAAGTCTGATTGTTAATGCATGGATGAGGGGCAGAGTAGAAAAGAACTAGAGATCCTGAGCTTGATTTCTTAGAGACTGATTGATATAGACATGGCCCCACCAGCAACCACTTACCATCAAAGAGATAAATGGCAAAGATTCATTTCCTGTGTGGTATCTGCTTTTAGCTCAAATGTCACTTCCAGGAAGCCTTCCCTGCCCAGAGGATCTGATTAATGACCCCATCCTATCTGCTGTCCCAACATGGTGTACTGTGGTTTAATTACTTACCAATGTCTTCCACTAGTCTGTGAACGCCCCATGGTGAGGCACCAGCTGCCTCTGTAATCACAGGCCTCAGAAAAAGTGGATGGAATAATGAAAATGTTGGAAAGGAGAGCTACCACGTGGCAGCTTTGTTGGGGACAGACTATAGAATGGTGAGATTATAGGCAGAACTTCTTGTTAATAATTCCACTGACAGTGTGAAATAAAGGTCAGGAGAAGGTAGACCCAGACACTGCAGAGGTGGAGAAGAAACAAACAAACAAACAAAAAAGGTGATAGAAGGGAAATCATCATGGAAAAAACAAGGAGAAAGAAATCTATAGGACTCCATGGGGTTTGGATCGACGGTCTTTGATTGTTAATTGAACAGATGTAGTTGGAAAAATTCAATATTTTGTACTCTGCAAAAGTAAGATGAATCACCAATTCACACCCACACCTGGGAAGCCTGTTTTCCTGAGTATTTTGATTGGTTAGGACACTAGTTGAATTCTACTCTTCCCTGAGCAACAGGGTGAATAGTCTGATACAAGTTTAACCATATGGTCCTTCTGCTGCCAGTTGAAGTAGTGACAAAGTATCAAATAGATCCCCAAAGCAAGGCAGTTGTTTTGTTTTTGTTTGCTTTTTGTCCTGGCTGTGAGCTTTGCCACTAACCAGAGCTTAGGAGGAATTTCTGCTGTCTTTCTGAATAAGTCAGCCAGGCTGTAACTGAAGCTTATCTGTCCTCTTTCCTTTCCTTTCTCCTCTTGACATATGTCTCTAACATATGGTTTCAAATCTTCACAAAGAGGGAAAAAAATGGAGAAGAGGGAGAGAAATACATCTTTTTACTATTCATCCACACAACGAGATTTTGCCCATTGCTAAAGAAGGAAGAAAGGCAATGGAGTATCATACAGGCTCTGGAATCAAACAGACCTGGATTTGAATTCTGACTTGGCCATTTACTACTTGCCTAAATTACTATTTGCATCTGCCAAATTACTTAATTTCTCAGGGTCTCAAGTTTCTTCCTCTGTAAGGATTATGATAGTTACTTGTGCTGTTTGGTCTTTTGGTCAATCCTGTGGAAGTAGCTTGGGAACTTTCTCTCAAAAGGCAATGCTTGGGGCTGGGGCTGAGGCTCAGGGGCAGAGAGCTTGCCTCACACACATGAGACAGTAGGTTCGATCACCTCATAAAATAAATAAAGATATTGTGTCCAAAAAAAAAAAAAAAGAGTTTTAAAAAAAGGCAATGCTCTCTTCATGTGCAAGGAGTAGTTAGCTTGTCTGTCATGAAGAGGATGTTCAAAAAACAGCGTTTCAAAGATTGAAAACTAATAGACAACATTATTCAGAAGTTTTTATTCCCCAACAAAATTCCTTTACTTTAGTCTCAAGATAACAGTAATTAATAATCAGTTAGGACATGCGTGGGTTTCTTGGCTCTCATGCTCAGGTTTCTCTCCATGACAGTTAAACTATTTTAGAAGTCCGAGGAGACACATGACACCCACTTCCCCTGGTCTCTCACTGATTTAGGGGGAGCACTGCATAGCAAGGCCTAGGATAGTCTACTCCTAGATGTTTTAAGCATGATATATCCAACAATGTGTCAGGTGTATCCTGGAATGGTTTGTCTTTATTGTTTACATCCAACATGAAATCTGTCACCAACTTGCTATGTGGCAATGTGTGTGCCATATAATATAAGAAACCAGGCTCTACTTCCCTAAGTAGAGAGCAAAGTTGTCATTGGGTATTATGACTGTTATGCACAAGTCATGTCCACAGTGCTGGAGAGTGGACAAAACCTGTCTGCTCCTCCTCAGTCAGTGGGGAACCATGGGAAGAGGGGTGTCATGTGTTGCCTTGCACTTTTAAAACAGTTTAACAGTCATGGAGAGAAACCTAAACATGAGAGAATCAAGATGCCTGCACATGTCAAAGCTGATTATTAATTACTGTTATCTTGAGACAAAAATAAAAGAATTATGTTGGAAAATATAAACTCATTCTGATTGATGTTTTCTCTTAGTTTTCAATATTTGAATTACTGTTTTCTGAAAAGAATCTATTACCTTGGGAGATTGGCACGGACAAGCCTGTCTCCTTGATCTTTTGCCCCTCTACTCCCTGCAAATTATCTTGCAGGGTTGTTGTAAGCTTTATTGTAGCACCAAAGACAGCACATCCTTTGTGTTTGAACCGAGATCTATCTCTTACCGGCCTGTGACCTTGGGTAAACTTTTTAAACTTCTCTGTGCTCCAGTTTCCTCATGGGAAAAAATGGGAGTTAAAATATGAGAGGATGCAATTAAAGATGTAAAATGGGGCTTGGCATATAGTAAGTATCCAAAAGATGGTGTGCCCACGGGTAGTTACTATTAAGTCACGATGCTCACAGACACTACAAAAAAGGAGGGTCAGCCCACCCAGGTTTTTATGGATGATTTCCTATTTGGTTCTAAAATTAACTTCAAACTTCATGAAACGGTGATAGATTAGGGCTCAGGAGAAAGGGGCAAAACTGCGTGGCCTAACGGGAAAACTAGGGGCATGAGCACCCGAATGATATGCATTTAAATCCTAGCCCTGTTTCCTCGTCCTAGGGGTTTAAGTCAATCTTTCCAGTCCCGTGTTCCTCATCGGTGAGTTGGGGGCAACAATGTCCCCCGCTGGGGCTGTCAGTGAGATGCCCGGAAGCCCAGGGCCTGGAAGCTGACCCTGGATTAGGACCGGGACTTGTCCCTGGGAATGCGGACCGGGGATGCGACGGGGGCTGGGGGAAGGGGGTGGAACTCGCGGGCAGCCCGGGGCGGTCCGGTCGCGCGCCGAGGCGGAGGCCGAGCGCTGCCTCGGCCTTTGTTGGCGGCGGGAGCTGCCTCCGCACACGCCGCGGAGGACCAAAGCCGGCTGAGGTGGCGGGGAGTGCGCCGAGCACCGGAGCCCGGGCGCGGGGAACCAGGCACCGCTGGGACCGTGCGGTGACGCCGAGTGGGAAAGATCTCACGAGAGTTATATAGGCCGAGCGACGGCGCCCCTAAGTGACAGCCGGGCGGGCCACTGGCGCGGCGGCGGGCGGCCAATGGCTGGCGGGGTCCCGGGCTGGGCGGGGCGGGGCGGAGCCGCGGCGGGAGGGCGGGGCGCGGCGGCGGCGGCGGCGGCGGCCACAGCAGCTCTGCCTGCGGCCGCGGTGGGAGCGCCGGCGCCAGCGGCAGGTGAGCGGCTCTGGGCTGCGGAGGCGCGCGGCGGCCTGGCGGCGGGAGCGCAGGGCGGCTGCGCGGAGGGAGCGGGCTGAGGGGCGGCGCCGGCGGCCCGGCTCTGCGGCGCCGCGGTTGCGGGAGATCCACCTGCTGGTAACGGAGCCGCGGGCGCCGCGGCCCGGCCGGGAGCTGGTGCGCCGGGAGGTGCTCTGGCCTCTGGCTCGCGGGGCTGGCCGGGGGCGCTGCCTGGGCCTTGGGGGCGCGGCGCGGGCCGGGACGCCTTCCTCGCTTCGCCCTGCATCGCGCGGTGCCGCGCGCCCTCCCGGCGGCCCGCCCAGCGCCCCGTGCGTTCCCGGCGCTCGCCGGGCTCCTCGACTTTGGGGGAAAGTAGAGCAAAGTGTGTGGGCTTCCCGAGGGTGGGGAGGGGAGGGAGGGGCGCCGCGGGGCCGGGGTCCGCTGCCCGCCGGACGCGGAGCCGCCCCGCGAGGCTCCAGGGCGCCGGGGCAGGGGCTGCTCCCGCTGAGGGGACCGGGCGTGCCGCCGGGGTGGCGGGTTTGCCCTGAAGTGACGACCTGGTGGTCCGGGGTGAGGGAGCACCTCCCCCCCAGGCCTCAGCTCCCTGTCCGGACCGGGCCGAGCGGGACCCCGAGGCTGGGGCCAGGTGACATCTGGAAGGCGAGCTCTGGTGGCTGGCCCCAGTGCCGCTCGCAGGACCCTGCTTCCCGGAGCCCTCGCGGGGCTCGCCTTCCGCACCGAGAGCCGCGGGCAGGGACCCTGTGCGTCCCCGAGGCTGCTGTGCCTTTTGCGGTCGGACGAGATCTTGATAAAAGGACGGCACAGCCTTTCGTTGGAAGAGAGAAGTCTAAATTTAGAATCAGATAATAGGTGTGGTTGATTTCTTTTGCTGAATGTTTTAAAAAAAAAATAGGGTGATTAACAGGTTAGTGTGAGAGAGGTTTCTTTAACCCGCAAGAGTAAATGTGAAAACGCACTGGACGACGAAATCATGTAAGCTGTATTAAAGAAAAAGATCGATCCCTGTATAAAGGGAAAACAACACGATTTTAACATAATTGTGGTGGTAAAGTTATCAAAGCTTACGTCATGATTTTCATTGATTGTGGATATCCGGATTGTGCCTTCTGTTCTTCAGGCACCTCTGTCTGTGGGATGCTGATTAAGGAATATGCCAAACGTTCAGCAAAGTGTTCTCCCAGCCATGGAGCATGCTAAATATTTCAGTGAACGCTTTAAAAGGTTTTGAATCCAGCAGTACAAGACTAACGACGTAAGATTGTTAAGTCTGTTAACCAAACAGATTTTTCATCATGTCAGGAGTTGAAAGTTCCATTCATCTTTGGGAGGCTAGAGAAATGACAAGTAATTTTAGCCACTACCTAGGTGTGTGTGTGTGTGTGTGTGTGTGTGTGTGTGTGTGTGTGTGTGATTTAAAGATTCAAATGTGTTAAGTGAGAGTATTCAGGTGTTAGATTAAAATGTTTGCATATGTGGACACTGATAAAAATGTGGGTCACATGTGTCTGACAAGCCAGCCTGATACTGCCTGTAGTGATTTAAGAGCTTGTAGCTCATTAGTTTTGCTCTCATCTGGAGATTTCATTCACTTGTGCTGCGCAGTTAAACTTCATTAGTTTAGAAATCCTAATTAAAAATGTATGACTACATTCTTGCTGAGTGAAAGGCTCTCATATTTTTCTTGTGAAATTTCAGGTCTTATTAGTAAAATTCATTATAAGTATCTTCTTCAAACCTGAGTTTGCTAATTTCTTGAATCCAGTATTTAATTTTCCTTATGTTTTTCATGTATTATGGATAGCATAGCTATAGTCAATTTTAATTTCAGAGTTTGCCTTCACACATTTGTACTGAATTTTATGCAGATTTTTCCCCTACTTAATAAAACAGTATTTTGAAATATCCTTATTCGATGATTCTGTTTCTCTGCTTCTCCATTAGTGAGTGTTTACTCTAATGACCTGTATATTTTTTAGATCTCTTACTAGAAAAAAATCCTTTCTGAAGTAAAATTTGGCTAAGTGCATAGCAACAGAAAGTTGCAAGCATTTTTGTGTAATGTCATACCAGGATGAGAATTCCAAGTTATATAATTCACTCCATTATCACCTCTATTTTTATAATCAGAACTCATTGTTGGGTGCTTATTGATTTCAGACAATTAGGTGCTCTATGGAATTTTAAATTATAGGATTTTTTTTTTTGCCACAAAGATTTTGATTCTAAGCTGTTCAGTATTAAGTTATCTTGACTATAGAAAGGTCAACACATTTGGCTTAGCAGTGATAACTTTATGTGATAATGTCTTTGTGCTCAGGTAGTAAGAGGAACCAATGGAGTGGGGTTTAGTATTTTTAGAATGATATATGGAAATAAGAGCTGCTGTCCAAAGCCGGGAAACAGGCATGCTTTGTTGGGAGTTCTGGGGTGGGGAACTAGCCAAAAGCTGCAGGAAGTGAGAAATTTGTTAAAAGTTGTATGTTTAGACTTTGAAAATTACTGTGAATTTTGCAACTTTTACCATAATGAATCCATGTTTGTTCTAGAATATAAAACATTTTTGAGATTCACACTTACAGTTGGGTAAAATTAACATTTTGGGAAGATCGTCCAGTTTAAACTGAGACTTCCAGTATCCCTGGCTCTTCTCTTTATACTGCTGTACTACAGGTGGCTGAATTTGAGGGACAAAGTGTTTGAACTTTGGGATCATACAAATCTAGCTTTTCTCTTTATGTTGATTTCTTTGTGTGTAAAATAGTGTTAATGATGCCCATCTTGTAGGATTTTGTAAAGGTTTAGACCACATAATTGACCCAGCACATAGGAGACATTCAGTGAGTTGTGGTTCTATTTGTCATTATTAGGTGTACCTGTGACCTTTCTTTACTAGTGGAGATTTGTAGTGGTATTCAGTGATGAGAAGTAGCTGAGGTGGTAGTTCCTGAATTGCCTGCCATGGTCTTCCACTGAGAGAATTGCCCCTTGGGTTTGTTAGGCATTTTGGGGATGCATTAATTCATTCCACTAGAGTATCATTTAGTATATTGCCAAGAGCATCTTTGTGGTCCCCTCGAGGCAACCAGGAGTCCATGCACATCTCAGATTGCCTGACACACCCCTGGGGAATGGGACCGTTTATATGTACAGACGACTGAAGGAGCGGCTGTTTGCTTCTATATTTTAATATAGTTAACATTTATTGGGAGCCTATTATGTGCTGGGCACTATACTTAAGTACTTGTAAGGACCTCATTTCTTTTCATTTTCTCAGCAGTTTTGTTAGATTGGTGGTGATCTCCCAAATTTCCTGACTTAAAACAATGTGAAGTGATAGGCCCTGGCTGATAGGGTAGGGGCTGGATTGCTGCGTTTTCTAAATGCTAATTATTCTGAATTTACCCCCTAGGAATTGGGTTAGTCACTGGGAAGACTGAGGTTATTTTGCGATGATGATGAACAGTAATAATAACTGTAGGCTTTTTACTATTTATGACAATATGTGAAAGATAATATGTGAAAGACAAGTGCTTTTCTCATTTTATAGGTGAACCTTGGAGTAAGTAATGTCAGACCTGGATCTAGGACCCAGGTCTTTTGACTCTTCTATATTGTTTGTCAGTTTTCACAAATATACGTGTGTGTGTGTGTGTGTGTGTGTGTGTGTGTTTCTAAATATTTCTTGTTACTGTGCCATAGGAAAACTGGGGAGAGTCAAGATTGTTTGTTACTCAGGAGCCATTGTATGATCACTAGAGTCTCCTAAGCCCTGTAACTTCTTCATGTAAATAAGTAACCGGAAGTTTCTTTTCACAGACATAACCAAACCAGTGAAGAAGGAATATCATTTGAAACTTTTTCCTTGGAGGGGAAAGACCATAATTCTGGTATATGAAATGTGTAGTTGGGAGGTAGGACAGCTTAGCCCTGCCAAAAATCCATTCAGAGTGGGGTAATCAGTGAAGAAACCTGTGCTCTGCATTATTGAACAAGTTTTCTTTCTCTTCTCCCACTGATAGGGAGAAAACAGCCCAAGACAGGAGCACATGAAGACGGCGAAGACAATCCTGAGTAGCAATTGTGAATGGTATTCTTGCTAGACACCTTCTGCCTGAGCATCTGAAATGAACCTCTTGCATTGATTGTTTTGATTGGCCTGGAGCCAGGAGTACTGGATTCAGTTGACTTCAGGCTAAAAAGAAAACAGTCTTGGTTGTCATCACAAACATATGAACCAGTGTGATGGTGAAATGAGATGAGGCTCCGAAATGGAACTGTAGCCACTGCTTTAGCATTTATCACGTCGTTCCTCACTTTATCTTGGTATACTACATGGCAAAATGGGAAAGGTAGGGAAAATGTCTGCGGATATGTGCGTGAAATGTGGGGGCTTTTTGCTTTGTAAACGGTGCGCTGATGCTCAAGTTAAATATCCTAGCAACCTGCATTTGCTTGCTCTCTGCTGGCAGTTTCTTTTGACACAGAAATGCAATGTATTCTTGGACAGAGGAGACAGAATTTCTAATTCCAAAGGGGTTTGTTTTGTTTTCAATGTCTTATAATTGCACTTGGAGAAACAGATACTGATCAGTGGTTTACATTACACATGACAGCCAAGTTGAATAACAAAGACTTTTGTTTGGGTATTTTGTTTTATTTTTTAGCTAATCATCATAAATGTTTAATAAGCTTTCTTGTACTGGCTGTTGTGTAGAACACTTAAAAGGACACAATCAGTGCCTTCGTGAAATTTACATGCCAATTATGCTAATGATTTGGTGCTGTGTAGTTAATGATTTAAACCACAGGCCTGGACGGATTGCTGCTTAGGCAAAAGCGTTTGAGAAGCCGGTGAGGAGACATGCTGATTGGAATATTAAAAGTTTTTTATTTAGACTATTGAACTGTGTTTTAAAGGAAAGTTATCTGTTCACTGCTAGGAATTGTTATATTGAGGAATAATGAATTTCTACCTTTTCTTTTTTGAAGAGAGAATATTTGGAGCAAATTCCTTTCATTTGCTCCTTTCCTCATATTAATCTAAGGCTGTTGATGGCAAGAAAGATGGAGGTGTTGGGATTTATTTTATTAGTCAAGTTATAATATCATCATCACCTGGGCTATTTGAAGATGCTATTGCTGACATCATTGTCTCATGAAGAAATTGAAAAGGTTGTTTCTTGACTCAGTTTTTTTGGTGTATGTTTGTTTCTGTACATAGATCTCTGTGTGTGCATATATACTTCTGTGGATCTATGTATAAGCAAGTATAATATTGTTTTCCCAGAGTTTGTCTTTCTCTTATTTGGGGAATGGACTCTTAGGGGGAAAACAAGAGAAATATTGCTGAAGGAAAGCTCTTTGTGTACAAATACAGACTTTTTAGATTTTAGTTTTTAATTGTACCAAATGAGAAGTATTAATCAGGAAGCATCTTGATTAATCAGATTATTAATCCTTGACATAAACAAAAGAAGTGACTGGCTGTGAAGGGTCTCTCTGAATAAGAGAATTGACTGTAACAGTAGTAGGTGGGTTTTTTCTTATCAGGAAACTTATCATCAGTTCAGAGATAGTAATAGATAAGCTCAACCCTTCTCCCTGTGTCTCATGTAAGAGCTCTAAAGTTTTGGAATCTCCAGGCCATTTGTCTTGTTTCTTAGGTAGAGGCATTAGAGGCATTATTATTAGTTTCTTATTAGGCTGTCTTTAGCATCAAAATAATTCAAAGAATGTAAAGGATCTGTCTCTGTAGTATTAGACGCACAGTCTGTTTTCTTTGATCATGGCTCTTTGAACAGCTCTACATCATCTGTGCCTACTCTTCTGCTGTTGTTCTGCTCAGTGTTTTGTCCAGACTTTGAGGGATCAGCACAGGCCTCCTGTTATGGTTGGGTGAAATCCCCTGTGTTGATTTGCTGTCGTTTATGTAACCACTCTTCACTGTTGAGCCCTTGGATTCTTTCTAGATAGACAGCTTGGATTTTCCAGGGCAGGCCTGCTTTTAGATATTCAGTTCTACTATACACAAACCATGTGCTCTCATTTTTATTTTCAAAGTGTGATTTCAATAACCTTTGCCATTGCTGGACTAAGAGTTGTTATTTTTTATCATGGGCTTTTTACATGTACCTCACCTGTGCCTAGCACTGTATTATATGCTGTGAACATGAAAAGAAAAAAGAAATGACATGTCTTTGAACAGGGACTGGCAGGAAAGAGGCATGTAAACAAGTGTACCATCAGACAGAATTAGATAGAGGCAGTCACAGTGCCTGTCTTGTTCTAAACATTTGTATCTCATTTAATCCTCATAACAACCCTGTAAATATTTTCATGTCTTTTTTGTAGTTGGGAAAACCAAGGCAGAGTGGTTGAGGTACTTAATCAGAGTTATACATTAAGTGGTGGAGAAGTTTGAATTCAGGTAGATGATTTCAGAGCTTAGGCTCTGAGGTATTGGTCTACCACCTAGAAGAGCACAGAGGCTGCTAATTCTTCAGGTGTCTCACAGAGGAGGTAGAGTGTAAATGATGAATGTGAAGGGCATGCCAGGCAGAGGAGGGGTCAGTGGACATACCAGATGCAGGCAGCTGCAGGTACATATATATTAGTAAATATATTTAGTAAATATTTGTGCATACAACTACAAGTTCTGAAGGGGGGTAGACCAGTTATGCTTTGGAGTCATGAGACACTCACTATACCTGGCACATGGGATTCCTAGGCTGTCTTGAATTTAGTTGGTAATCATAGTACAGTTACTGTCCATCTTAATTCGCCACTTGGAAGAATAAGAACTGACCCATGAGATTGGCAGAGGTTGATGAGGATGTCAGGAATCCTGCTAAGGAAGCTGGGAAGGGTACCAGTTTTAGCAGGTTACATAGGATTTCTACTTAAAAATAAGGCAGAATTCTAATTTCGTGGGATGGCTAGTTTGGGAGGGTTATAGGTAGGCGTTGTGAGGGTAGGACAAGAATAATTACATGTCTCACTTGCTGGTGGTGGTAGGGATCCTAATGCACCTAACGTGCTTTGGTTGACCACAATCGAGAAACCAGGCAAAACCAATTAAGTAGTCATAGATCCCTGGACCAGGACTGGTATTATATCTGGTATATCTGACCAGTGCTTGGTGGTTAATGCACGTTTAGTAAATATTTGGTAAATGATTCATTCAGCAAAAATGTATTTAAGAAAAATCTCAACAGCTTTATTGAGACATAATTTACATATTATACATTATACTCATTTAAAGTGCAAAGTTCAGTGTTTTTTGGTATGCTAACAGATGTCTACATCCATGACCACAGTCAATTTTAGAGCATTTTCATCACCTCAAAAAAGAAATCCTGTCCCCTGTATCTGTCACTGCCCTGGTTCTCATCATCTTGTCTGCCTACCCTAGGCAACCACTAATCCTTCCATCTATGTAGATTTCCCTCTTCTGGACTTTGGTATAAATGAAATTGTATAGTGTGACTGGCTGCTTTCATGTGGCATAATGTTTTCAAGATTCACCCATCTTATGGCATGTATCAGCATCTCATTTCTTATGGATGAGCAGTGTTACCTTATATGGATACACACGGGTCTGTATGCCCATATGTGTCTGTATATATACTATCTATTTAGCTTTTTATCACCAAGACCCAATAACCCAAGAAAATAAACTTGGAAGAGGAAAAGATTTACTTTGGCTCATAGTTTCAGAGGTTCAGTCTGTGGTCACTTGGGCCTGTGGAGGTGTTACTATACATTATGGCAGGGGAGTGTGTGGCAGAGGTGGCCTGTTAACATTATGGTGGCCAGGAAGCAAAGGTTGTTGGGGTGGGGGAGTGTCCCAAAAGTTCATTTAAGGGCTGTGGTCTAATTGCCTTCACTAGACCCTACCTACTAAAGATTCCACCACCTCCCAGTTTGCTTTTTCTCCATCTTTATCTCTTTAGACCTTCAATATGTTGGATGATTTCCACCCATATTGGTGAGAGAGATCATCTTTTCTCAGCTTACCAATTCAAATATTAATCTCTTCTAGAAACACCCTCATAGACATATCCAGAAATGTCTTGCCAGCTATCTGGGCATCCCTTAGCCCAGTCAAGTTGACACATAAAATTGACCATCACATGGTCCTTTACTGAATTTTTTTTAACTTCTGTTATTGTACTTTGCAACTATAGAATTTCTATTTGGTTCTTTATTAAAATTTGTCTCTTTATTGGTATTCTGTATTCAATCCAATGTTGCCATGCCTTCCATAACTTCTTTTTTATTTTTTTAGTTGTAGTTGGACACAGTACCTTTATTCCATTTGTTTATTTTTATGTGGTGCTGAGGATCGAACCCAGGGCCCCGTGCATGCTAGGCGAGCGCTCTACAGCTGAGCCACAATCCCAGCCCTTCCTTAACTTCTTTAAGCTTTCCTTGAGTTCTGGAACATACTCTGAAGTCTGCCATCTAGTTGTACTCATAGGTGGTTTCTGTTGCCTCCTTTTATCTGATGAATGAGTTATATTTTGCTGTTTCTTTGCACATCCTGTTTTATTGGCTAATGAATGTTTTAGAAAAATACATTTTAGCAACTCTGGATACTGGAATTCTTCTACCCTTGGGCCTTGTTATTTGCTGACTTGTTTAGTGACTGTTGCATTATTTCATAGAAGTCTGCACCCTCCAGGGGGCATTCACAATGCTGTACAACCACTACCTTTGTCTAGTTCCTGCATGTTTTGGGCAATTGATTACTTTATGATGCTATAATGTGCTCCAGGTTTGTCTGGTAATTTCTCTATTCCAGCCTGGATGCAATCATTTCTCCAAGCAGCCTCTACTCCCTTTGTCCCATCCTACTGTGCTATCACCACCTCCAGTCCCTCTCTGTGGACAACAAGGAAACGTATGTATGTATACACAAGTCTCTGTTCCTGTCCATCTGTATTTTTTTTTTAAAAGCCTAAGCACATGTTCTTAGCAGTCGCTCAGTTTTTAAGGTAATACTATACTGTTTGCACTAGCCTCGTCTTTTCCCTGTCACACCAGTCTCTTGACATCACAAAACACCATCTTCCTATCCCAATATCATTACTAATGCCCAATACATACATAAAGTGGTTTCAGAATTGCTAACCATAACCCAAGTGAAAAGTAAATTTACCAGGGTACTGTTTTTGTACATAGTTATTTTTATATTTTGTCTTGTAAAACATAGTTGACTGCTGTTTTCTAAAGTTACTTGGCCTGCTTTTTATCTTAGTCACTTCCTCTTCTCTGTGCTTATGTTTTTCATTTATAATGCATGCACTTAAGCCCATTTATTATTCTTTGTATTATTTTGGGTTTCCCTAATACCTTGTTTTATTGAATTTATTTACATTTTGAATATGTAAAACATCATCTTCATTGAGTCAGAACTTGTGTGTGGGGGGAGCATACTGAGAGGTATTCCATTTCCATTCTTCCCTTTACCAAGTTTCTGTCTTTCCCTTTCAATATTACAGTGTACTGGTTTATCCTTCCTGGATTTCTTGTTGCACAAATTGAGCAGATACCTTTGCATTTCCTCATGTTGTCTTCCTTCTCATTTGAACAGTGGCATGTGGTAGGTGCTTTTATCCATTGCAGTTTTCACTTAGTATTATATCCTAGAAATCACTCCATATTCATTCATCAATACCTTTTTTTTTAACAGTTGCATAATACTCCATGGTGTAGATGCATTGTAATTTATTCAACCACTCATCTGTTCAGGGCCACTTTGGTTTTTATTCATAGTCCTTACATGTGCTTTAGTGCTTATTTATTTATTTTTAATGCTTATTCTAAGCATTGTGCTGGGCCTTGAATAATGGAAATCTAGTTTACTTTTTTTTTTTTAATCTTTTAATGGTCACCTTAATTTCCATGGGAAATCAAGAATTTAATTTTGGAAAAAAACTGTAGTTGCCCTTTATGTTGTAAACATGAAAGTCTGGGGATAGAGTTGATTTGACTAACATTTAGACTTAAATTTATTCAGGAAAAGTAAGAGTCATATCTTTTTTGCTAAAGTACATTTTGCTTGCCTGTGAAAGTTAATTTTCAGTTTTTGAAACCAAAGGATAAAAGTTAGGTCAATTTTTAAAAAGCTCTATTCTTTACTTTCCCAACAGGAAGCTAGAAAGTGGCAGCAAATTATAGTCAGTGTTCATTACTTTTAAAGTTTATTTTTCCAGATTAAAAATAGTGAATGGGGGGCGGGGGTATGGCTTGTGGTAGAGTGCTTGCCTAAAGTGTGTGAGGCACTGGGTTTGGTCTACAGCACCATGTAAAAACTAATAAATAAAATAAAGGTATTGTGTCCTTCTACAACCAGAAAAGATTTAAAAAGGTAGTAAATGGTCACATGCCAGGTTTTTTTTCCCCCTCTGCAGTTGCGATGGTACCTTAGAACTTTCTAGCCCAGAGGGTGGGAAGTAGGCATGCAAATCCATTTTCTTTTCAACACATATAGACATTTAGTGTCTTCAGGACAGTTTCAGTAAATGTTTTAGTTGCATTAAAGAAAAGTGCACAAACCCAAGTGTGCATCTCCTTATAACGAGCTGCGGTGGGCACTTTGGTACACAGTTCTTTGGACGTTTTCCCTAGAAGTCTCTGAGGCAGCAACTTCTTTTTTTAGAAAAGGGTCTTTCTCATGGGGCTTCTATGCAGAAACCAATATTAGGCTTTATTTCTTCATTGCAGTTTGTAGTTAGCCTTCCTGCCTTCCTTCTCTCCAACATTCATAAAATGCTGTGTGCCTTGCCCTGAGTGGGGGGAAGGCCAAGAAGACAAAGACAGAAAACCCACCCTGTGAAGGAGGCCACTGTGCAAGAGCAGACAGGTGACATGAATATTCAGTGCTGTTGATGTCGTTCCAAGGCAGGGGCAGAGGGCTGTCTCTTAGGTAAAGACTGTTCTGATGAGGGGTTCTGTAAAGGTTTCTCATGAGAAGTGACATTTGAGTTGTTCTAAAGGCGATTAGGAATTAGAGGGAGAAAGGAATCTCTTGCTTAGGAGTTCGCCTGGGAATACCTTGTAATAATAGAGAAGGTAGATGTTGAGTTGAACCAAAGTTTATGAAGGTGACAGCATATTGAAAAGTGGAAGAGTTTTGCCTGGTGAACTGGAGGTGTGTGACCTGATGGACCACAGAGTTTTGGCCTGGTGGTCCAGAGGCCAAAGTTCACAAAAACAGCGGGGAAGACCAGGCGAGTTAGGAGGGAACAGGGACTGGAAGCTTCTAATTCAGAGAGGATAGGAACTGGAAACTTCTCTCAGTTCCAGGAACTGTTTATTAATTGGTTGCAATAAAGGCAACGAGACCTTAAGGGCTCTGGACGAGTTTGTGGTGGAGAGTGTCTCATCATCTTATTTTTTTTAAAATATATTTTTAGTTGTAGTTGGACACAATATCTCTATTGTACTTTTAAATTTTTATGTGGTGCTGAGGATTGAACCCAGGGCTTCACACGTGCTAGGTGAGCGCTCTACCGCTGAGCTATAACCCCAGCCCCTCATCATCTTATTTATCTTAAATTTTTACTTCCTGTAAAAAAAAATTCTCTCTTTAGACTGGGTACATTATTTTTTTTTTTGATTGATAACAATACACCACTTATACATGTACATGCACATGTCTTTTCTCTTTTATAGTTTAATTA
Source organism: Urocitellus parryii (assembly GCF_045843805.1). Lineage (NCBI taxonomy): Eukaryota > Metazoa > Chordata > Mammalia > Rodentia > Sciuridae > Urocitellus > Urocitellus parryii. Next base: position 12,983,515 of record NC_135542.1, read on the forward strand.
AAGGTAAAATGTATTCTTTTGAACTTCAATCCTTTAGTCAGTAGACAAAACAAGTACAAATACTGCAAAACTTGTTACCATACTTATATTTTAACTCTTTCGAAACCGTTAGTACCATGAACTTCATTCCTCATTTATGATTTTTTCTATGATTATGGTAATAATTACTTAATACCTTTTTGGGAATTTTGAAAATCATAACAAGCTGGGAAAAAAGGGCGGGGTGGTCTTCTGAGAACTATGCCAGTCAGGATCAGGGATGGTTGGGAGGACTGAGTGGGGAGGGGGACCTGGTTGCTTCTCATCTGAGTCTCTTGTCTGGCTGGGTCCTGTATAGTTTGGTTCTTAAATGTCCTTCAGGGCCTGTGTGGTAAAAGCTTAGTCCCCAGCTGGCATTGTTGGGAGGTGGTGGAACCTTCAAGTGGTGAGATGGACTAGGAGGTCTTTGGGTCGTCGGGGGTGAGCTGCAGAGGGAACTGTGGGACCCTGGCCCTTCTTTCTTGCCTGCATGAGGTGGGCAGATTTGCTGTACCACCTGCTCCTGCCATAATATGGCAGCCATTCATGGATCAAAACCTAAAACTGCACCAAAGTAAACCCTTCTTCTGTGTAAGCTGATTATTTCTGGTACTTGTAATGGACCTCTGACTAACACATTCTTTGTTCACAATTGAACATGTGTGTTACAAGGCCTTAGAGTTCTTGTTAGACAGATTTGTTGCTTCTATGTGGTGTTTTCCCTTCAGGAATTAGGATTCCTTACTGTCCTAGGCCTTTCTTTGCCATGGTAGAGTGTTGCAAGCTCAAGCATTCCTTGTTAGAGTCTTCTGACTCGAACTTCACCTAGAATTTTCTTGGTCTGAGATAAGGGAGCTGGTCTGGAAGCTTGATCATTTTAGGACAGATAATTGAATGTTCTTTTTTTTTTTTTTTTAAAGAGAGTGAGAGAGAGAGAGAATTTTTAATATTTATTTTTTAGTTCTCGGCGGACACAACATCTTTGTTTGTATGTGGTGCTGAGGATCGAACCCGGGCCGCACGCATGCCAGGCGAGCGCGCTACCGCTTGAGCCACGTCCCCAGCCCCTCTCTTTTTTTTTTTTTTTAACTTATATTCTCCCCCTATTTTTGTTAGGCTTCTTACTTCATCCCAAACCGAGGGCTTGCTCAAAATTTCCCTTTCCCTCCCATTTTTTGGTATATGCAGACGGATACAAGTTTCTCTCTGTGTTTTAAGCACATATGCTTATTGGAGAATAGAAATACTCAAGTATATTGATGTATTCTTATTCAGATTAACAACAAAGCCCCATAGTCTTTGCCTTTTATTTGTATTTCAAAGTTTTTTGATATTTAAATGTTTTGGCACCGTTTACAAAATGAATTTGTCCTAGAAACAAAGTCGTTTTCTTTTTGTGTCCACACTGTCACCCTGCGGCTGTGAGGGTCCTCTTAGCTGCCTTCTTGGTGTGTTTAACATTCACTCACGCTCTCCAAAGCATCTGTGCTTTCTTGTATTGTACTGTTTCTGTGCTTCAGACCCATCCTTCTATTTTCCTACCAGGAAATGTGGGATTAGTCACCCCTTAAGAGTCCTAGTTTCTGCCTGTAAGAATTATATTAGAGACCCAAGCTGGGTGCTCTTGAGACTTAGATGGAAACAGTGTTGCTGTAGAAAATGTCATTGGTTGGCTGTTAGCTGAACCATCATGTTGCGTTGGGGATGAGGTTTCATTGATCTGTAGGACTTAGCTCTGTGTGATGGAGCCCAGCTCATTCAAGGAGTTAATTCCAGTAGGACTGGAACTCTGGAGGCAAGCTAGCAGCTGGAACTTGTTACTGAGAGGAGAAAGCTGTGTGGGATTGGAAAGGCGTCTGCCAGCTGGTTCATCTCACATGGCAGCAGCCAGCCAGCCAGCCAGCCGGTACTCACCTTGTTCATCCTGGCAAGCTCCTGTGTGGAGAGCCGCTATCTCCAAGCACCCCTCATCTTTTCTTCCCCTGACATTTTGTGTGAGTCATGGAGAAAGGAAGTAAATGTTCCTGAACTGGGGCAGTCCTAGACTGGACACCCCGTGTGTACTGCTGGTCGGCCCTTCTGTGTGTGCTTTCAGTGAGTCAGCCAAGTTAAGCTTAAGAACATGACCTTCAGGGTTTGTGGAATAAAGAGTCCCCCTCATAGTTGGCATTTATCTCCCAAATCTTTTATCTGTTTCATTTCCCTCCCTTTTACTTTTAGTAAAGTTGTGCTTGTTTGCAAACAATTTTGCAGAGAAATGTAGGACCCACCTGATGCTGCCGCTGCCTTTTCAGGGAAATGAACCTGCAGTTTCAAAACTGAAGCTAAGCACCCTGCTGGGTGGGAATGGTGGGGGATATCATTTGATGACCACCTTTCTGTCCTGGTCACCTTCAGTCCTCTTAGCAGCTCTGGGGCGTAGGCATTAGTCTCCCAATTGCTGTGAAGACGGTCAGGCAGTTGGCCTACCACTGAAGCACTTGACCTGGTGCTTGGAGAGTGCTAGAAACCTGGTCTGAACCAGGCGCTGTTCACTCCATGGCTCATTCTTCCGCATCAGCTCACAGAGGCTGGCATGAACTCCAGTACAGCAGAGCTGGGCTTCCAAATGTGTCTCCTTAGAGAAGCTTCTGGAAACCTCCCATTGTCTGCCACCTAATGGGATTTCTTTCTATGCTTTGGTCAAAACTACTTTATTCATATTTAGTCATAGCACGCTCCTCCCCCCAGCCAGTTTTTATAAAGAAAAAGTAATCAATTTATGTTGCTGTTTATTAAAGGCTACTCAAGTTGTGTGAAATATCAGTGTTCCCTTTAAATTGAAGAGTTTATGTTGTTAGTTGCTGGTATTTTTGGAAAAGTTATGTTAACTTGAGTGATGAAGGGGGATTTTTGTTTCATTACTAAACACAACCATTAAACTGTCTTTAGCAAAATATATGCCAAATTTTAGGAGGAATGTAACCTTTTTTCCCTTCCAGTGATACACAGGAATCTGGGTTTTAGGGTTTTTTTTTTTTGGTGGGGGGACTACCCAGGATTGAACCAGGAGTGCTTGTCCACTGAGCCGCATCCTTAGGCCTTTTTATATTTTAAGACAGGGCCTTGCTAAGTTGCTGCAGCTGGCTTTGAACTTGCACTCCTCCTGCCTTAGCCTCCCAAGCCACTGGGATTACAGGTGTGTGCCTATTATTTTGGTGCATAAACAATAAACCTGAATCTTGTGGATTTTGAATAAAATAAAGCACATTGACTGCATCAAATTTAGAAAACCTCACTAACCTTACATTTATTTTTATCTTGGGCTTGAAAAGGAGCCTGTTGTCAGCCGCACACTCTGCAGTAACCTCAGCACTGAGCGACTCTCAGGGGAGGGAGCTGTGGACTTGATTGATGTTTGGGTCTGTTACAGAGTGGATGAAAATAAATGTGACAGCGCAGCACCATTAGAAGTAGTTAGAGGAGTGTCTGTTCAGCTCCTTAGTTCAGTTATTGACAGTTGTTTGTTTTTTTGTTAAGTTTTCTGAGTTCTTTATCTATCCTGGAGATTAGTTCTCTATCTGATGTGTGTGTGTGTGTCAAAAATTTGCTCCCAAAATGTAGGCTCTCTCTTCACCTCATTGATTGCTTCTTTTGCTGAGAAAAAACTTTTTAGTTGAGTTCATCCCATTTATTAATTCTTAATTTTATTTCTTGCGCTTTAAGAGTCTTGTTAAGGAAGTTGGGGCCTAATCTGATATGATGAAGATTTGGGTCTACTCTTTTCTCTGTTAGGCACAGAGTCTCTGGTCTAATTCCTAGGTCCTTGATCCAACTTTGAGTTGAGTTTTGTCCATGGTGAGAGATAGGGTTTAGTTTCATTTTGCTGCATATGGATTTCTAGTTCTTCCAGCACCATTTGTTGAAGAGGCTATCTTTTCTCCAAAGTTTTTGGCACCTTTGTCTAGAATGAGATAACTCCATTTATGTGGGCCTGTCTCCGTGTCTTCTATTCTGGACCATTGGTCTACATGTCTATTTTGGTGCCAATGCCATGCCATTTTTGTTTCTATAGTTTTGTATTATAGTTTAAGGTCTGGTATTTTGATGCTTCCTGCTTCACTCTTCTTGCTAAGAATTGCTTTGGCTATTCTGGGTCTCTTATTTTTCCAAATGAATTTCATGATTGCTTTTTCTATTTTTATAAGGAATAATGATGGAATTTTAATTGGAATCACATTGAACTTACATAGTGCTTTGGGTAGTATGGCCATTTTGCCAGTATTAATTTTGCCTACCCAAGAGCATGGAAGGTCTTTCCATCTTCTAAGGTCTTATTCAGTTTCTTTCTCTGTGTTCTGTAGTTTACATTTTGTTGATTCCCAAGTATTTTATTTTTTATTTTTGAGGTGAATGGGGTAGATTTCTGGAGCTAAACAGACACTTCTCAGAAGAAGATATACATTTGATCAACAAATATATGAAAAAATGCTCAACATTTAGTAAATAGAGAAATGCAAATCAGAACTACTCTGATTTCATCTCATACCAGTCAGAATGGTAGTCATCAAAAATACAACAAAGCCGGGCATGGTGGTGCACACTTGTAGTCCTAGAAGCTCAGGAGACTGAGATGGGAGGATCACAAGTTCATAGTCAGCCTCAGCAAAAGCAAGGTGCTAAGCAACTCATTGAGACCCTAACCCTAAATAAAATACAAAATAGGGCTGGGGATGTGGCTTAGTGGTTGAGTGCCCCTGAGTTCAATCCTAGTAAAAAAAAAAAAAAAATACAGACAACAATAAGTGTTGGTGAGGATGTGGGGGAAAAGACACACTCATAAATTGCTGGTGGGACTGCAAATTAGTGCAGACAATCTGGAAAGCAGTATGGAGATTTCTTAGAAAACCTGGAATGGAACCATGATTTGACCCAGCTATCCTACTCCTCAGTGTACAGCCAAAGGACTTAAAATCAGCATACTATAGTAATGCAGTCACATCAATGTTTATAGCAGCTCAATTCACAATAGCTAAACTGTGGAAGCAACCTAGATGCTCTTCAATAGATGAATGGTTAAAGAAGCTGTGGTATGTATATAAAATGGAATATTATTTAGCATTAAAAGAGAATAAAATTATGGCATTTGCAGTTAAATGGCTGGAGTTGGAGAATATCATGCTAAGTGAAGTAAGCCAATCCCAAAAAACCAAAGGCTGAATGTTCTCTCTGATAAGTGGATCCTGATCCATAATGAGGAAAGGGGCCATGGGAAAAATGGAGGAACTTTGATTGGGCAAAGGGGAGGGAGGGGTGAGGAGGGCCATGGGGGGGCAGGAAAAATGGTGGAATGAGATGGACATCATTACCCTAGGTAGATGTACTAGGTGCAACTAGGTACTGCGCATACAGTGCAATGCTACATCATGTACAACCAGAGAAATGAAAAGTTGTGCTGCAATTGTGTACAATGAATCAGAATGCATTCTGCTGTCTCATATACCTAATTAAAATAAATAAAATTAATGTACAAAAAAAGTAGAGGGCTGGGATTGTGGCTCAGTGGTAGAGTGCTTGCCGTGCATGCACTGGGCACTGGGTTTGATCTCAGCACCACATAAATAAATAAAAATAAAGGTATTGTGTCCATCTACAACTAAAAAATTAAAAATAAAAAAGTAGAGAATGCAGGTGTGCAGTGTGGAACTTCTGTTACTTTGAAACCATTTTCTGAGAGTCACACTGAGGATTAGGTGTGTCATGAAAGGTGGGGTATTTGGCCTTCTGGCAGTCAACTCACACTTTGAACTACATCCTGGAGAAGATCCAGGAGACTCCAGAGGTCGCACATGACCAGCCTTGTTTTGAAATAGTAGGATTTGGTTGCTTGTCCAAGGGCAAGGCAGGGCTGGTGTAGATGGTGTTCACTGGGATGAAATGTGTTGGGACCTTGTTTCTTTCGTAGCTTACTCTTTCATTTTAGAAAAGCCACTGTGGCTCTCTTGAGGCTTTTTAAAAATTAAAATTAAAGTTTCGTTGTTGATTGAACCCAGCCTTTGTGCATGTTAGGCAAGTGCTCTACTATTGAGCCATATCCATGGCTCTAAATTTTTTTTCTCTTATTTTACTGTGATGACCCTGGAGAAATTATAAAAACCAGGAAAAGTTCTGTAAAGCAAATATAGGAAAACAGGGCTCTTTTTTTTTTTTTTTTTTCCCCTTCTCGATGAAAGAAGGTAGATCCTGCAAATTACAGAGCTTGACATTTGGGACAGATATTCACTGGGAACTTCGTGAGCATGAACGTTTATAAAAAGAAGCCGTGATTATAAGCCGAGTCAAAACAGCGAGATTCTTAAGGGCAGAGACTATGCCCCCATCACACCTCACTTAAGAAAATTTAAGATTATTCAGAAGGTATAGTAAGTAAGATAGAAATACCTGTGGTTCCGTTACCCAGGTTTTTTCATATTTACTTCTAGAATTTCTTTTCATTTTTAATGAGCAAAGCACAGCAGATCTATTTAACATCCATCATCCAGTGTCCCTTTTGCTTTCCTTCCCTGGTGGAGGCGACCACATCGTACCTGTGTAGGATCCCACTCCATTTTATATGTTGCTTTATGGATATGACTATCTAGAAATCACATATGTGTATGTGTGTATATATGATTTTGTGTGTTTTAAACATTTTACACAAATAATTTTATACTATAGGTGTGCTATGCCCCAACCCCTGCTGGAATGGAATCCAGGGCCTCACACATCCTAGGCAAATGCATTCCATTTGAGCCACACCTCAGCCCCCTCCTTTTCAGCCCCCCTCACATTGTGGTTTTGGGGAGAGATGTACCCCCGAGGTCCTCATTCTGCTATTTTCTCCAACACCGTTTAATAACCACTTTTTATACCATTTTGTTCTTTAGTTGTAGAAGGAGTCTGGTTCAGATCCCACTAGACTGGGTACTGTGTAAAATTTTCATCCTTGTTTATTCAGAAGCTTGTCTTTTGTGGTTTAGGTCATGGCACAAAGGAGTAGACAAAGCTTTTTGTCTCTGTGTATATGGTAGATAACATTTAGGACCCATTATCAGTATTTCTGCATTATTTTTCTCATTCAAATCAATGTCCACATCATCTTCATCATTTTTAAGCTTGGTTCTTTGCATCTCATAATAGGAATTTTGTTAATTTTCATTACGTTCAGGCTACTCTATGGTCAACGGATCTTTTTTTTCCCTCTACAGTTATAGTGATCATATAATTTTTTTCCCCAATCTAGGGCACTTGAGAGCAAAGGGCATGCTATTAACAATTAATGCTGCAGCAGCAGTTGTAAATTGGAACTGTCCTAAGCAGACATGTACATCGTCGCCCTGTTGACTCGGTGAGCCATAGTGGTAGGGAGTGATTGGCCGAGTGTAGAGGGGACAGGAAACCTGGACTTTGCTGTGGAATTGGTTCAGTCATGCTGGGAAGTGGAGTGTGCCACGTTCTAGAACCATGATTCAGAGTCCTTGTGAGTCTCTGTACCTGTGGGATCCAGTCAGCAGTCACATGACATGGCTCCTGTTGCAATTAATGCTTTCAGCTGGGAGGGGACAGATGTTTCCTGAGGTGGTGGTGAGCACTTTGTGGAGGCAGTTATCTTTTAGTGTGCTGATAAGATGTGGCGGCTTCATAAACCCTCTTCTCAAGGGAAATAAGCCTCGCCTCTTCTGACCCGATTGGACCTAAGAGTCCAGGAGACTTGGTTGTTCCTCTCTGAAAACTAGGATGAAAGATAAAGTAGAAATGGGAGCTCCTCTTGTCCTCTTGTGACTTGCCTTAGGGGAACTTCCTTCCTATGTGTCAATTGTTCCTTTGGTATGGTCCCTAGAAGCTGATATGCTAAAATGGAGAGGAGTAATTGGACACTGACTATTGGTCAGAGAGTTTCAACTACTGCAATAATAGTTTAGGTCTGGAGGGAAATTTACTAATCCCAGTTGTAGGATATTAGTGGTTTATTGGCCCTGTGCTCTTTGATTTGTGAGGAGCTTTTCTTCGTGTTCCCTTTTCTCTTGAGCTCAGGTCATTTGTCTACTTATTAATATTTGTTGAGGTGCTGTTACACTGGAGTTGTGATGGTAAACGTGATAAAGGACATCCTTGCTGTCTTAGAGCTGTTTACAGTGGTCCTGGAGGGGTGGCTTACACGGTGATAGTCAGCAAGTAGATAGACATCTTTCAGGTTGAAATGGATAGCGACAATGAAGCTGCTTGATGAAGAGGGGGACAGGGACTGTGAAGATGCAGGTGCCATCAGACAGGGTCTTTGAGGAGAATAGGCCTCGGTGATGAGAAACCAGAGAAGCAGAGTGAGGAGGGAACTCAGCAGCTGAGGAGCAGGTATCCAAGCCCTGAGGCAGGAATGAGCATGGCATGTTGAACACGAAGGAAAGTGTGGACAACCCTGGTGTGAGATGCGCAGGGAGTTTATTGGGGAAGCTGGAACGGGGGCTACAGGTCGGAGCACTTTGGCCTTAGAACCCTGGATTCCACGATGGGAAGTCTTGGAAATTGTGTACCAGGAACGAGCTCTGAACCAATTTACTTTTTCAGAGTGATCTCTGCTACTAAGGAGGCAAAGTAGAAATAGGAATTTCCTTGAGAGGGTTTTTCTCTATTGTGTTAGCCAGGTTGATGTGGGCTAGGCCTCATGGATGGATCCCACCAGAGTCTTGGGGATAGACCTGACTGCATGTATTGTTGGATCGGAGAGGAGGTAGAGGGATCAAGGATGGTTCTTAGGTTTCGTCTGAGATGATGGCTGGTGGCACCATTTATTAAGACTGGGAAAGCTTGGAGAAGAACAGGTTTTAGAGGTGGCCATCTAGAGAAGAATTGAGATGTGAGTTTTGGTGTAAGTGGCATGTAGATGGAATCCAAAGCCTGGGGGTGGAGGCTTTGGCAGATCAAGTGGAGGGGAGGTAGTGAGGCAGGAAGAACGTTAGGAAACCCATGCTGAAGAAGTGATAGAGGCAAGTATTCTTTTTGGTATTTCGTGTTTCTAAATTATACTCATAAAGTGCTGTTGCGTTATTGTTTTCAGTTTGAGACAGCATGAGTGAACTTCGTATTGCAGATAAGAATGTGCTTTTTGTTCTCTTCGCTCACTTGTTTCACTATAATTTTTAGCTAAAGCGTTATTTCTTGTTGATGTTATTGTGAATGAATGAAATTATCTTTCTTTTGAGCCCAGTATGGTGCTCTCACCTTTCCCTTATTTCCAGTGTTTTATATTCTTGGTGTTAATGGCCGTCTCTTCCTTCCTTTGTATGGTTATGGGTTTTCCTCCTCCCCCGAGTGGATTCTTAAGATACCTCACCTATCAGTTCTTTCCAGTGCCCTAGTGTACCAGATAACATCAGGTTTGTTTTCTTTCCAGTGTTTCCTCCTGAAGCTCTGTCCTAGGGCCTGCACTGGAGGGGTTCTTGGCCTCTGGGACCACCCTTCACCCTTCTGTGTGTGTGTGTGTGTGTGTGTGTGTGTATGTGTGTATGTGTATGTGTATGTGTGTGTGTGTGTGTGTGTGTGTGAGAGAGAGAGAGAGAGAGAGAGAGAGAGAGAGAGAGAGAGAATGAATGAATGAATGAATGAATGAATAAATAAATAAATTCTTTTATACTCCTAAATTCACACTTGGTTGTTGGGTAAAGAATTTTAGGCTGAATGTGTTTCCTCTGAAATTTTCAGACGTGCCTTCCGTGTGTTCTGGCAGCTCTTGTCTTCTGATGGCTATCTAGATGAGTCCTGTATTCTTTGTATATGACCTCTTCCTGCGCTTCATGAACTTTTGTTCTGTTTTGCAGTGCTGGCAATTAAACCCAGGCTTTCTGTGTTCTAGGCAAATGCTCTACCACTGAGCTACATCCCCAGCTTTAGAAACTGTAAAAAAAAGAATTAATTTATATCCTTCTCTTTTGTCTTTTTTGTATTGACTAGAAACTCTAGTACATAATGTCGAATAGAAGTGACAAGAGTGGACATCCTTGCCTTGTTTCCATTAAATTCGATGTGAATTTTAGATTGTTTTAAAAATATAGATACCCTTTATCATGTTGAGGAATTTGCCAGCATGGAACTAGGAAGTTCCTAGTTTGTCATGAATGAGTGTTGGATTACGTCAAATGCCTTTAATGCATCTTTTTAAAGTTTCATGTGGGTTTTATCTAGTTAGGCAAAAAGCCTATGTTTTTCTCTGTGGAAAGATTTTCATAAAGGATTAACTTTCAGTTTTATCATTAACAAAAATCCATAGATTAAGCGGGGGAAAACTAATGCCATGAAATATCTGTGTATTTAGGTCTTTCTTCCAGCAAGTTTTGATGTTTTCTGTACTTATTTGTTAGACTTATACCTTTTTTGTGCTAGTGTTAAGTGATACTGTTTTTAGCTTTAGATGCCATTTGTTCTTTGTTGGTATAATAGAAAGTGATTGATTTTTGTATTTTAACCTTCTGTCCTACAACCTTGCAACTAATATTGCTTATTAGTTCTAGGTGGGTTTTCTTCTTGTTGATTCTTCGGGACATTAAGACAAATATGCACAGTTTTCTTTCCTCTTTTCAATCTGTACACCTTTTATTTCCTTTTCTTGTTTTTTTTTTTTTTTTTTTTTTTTTTTGCGTTAACCAGAACTTCCAGTACGGTATTAAATAGGAGAGGAGATTGGCTTGCCTTGTTCTGACCTTAGTGGAAAAGCGTCTAATTTCTTATCAACAAGAGTAATAACTGGGGCTGGGATTGTGGCTCAGTGGTAGAGCGCTCACCTAGCACAGGCTGGACCCGGGTTCGATCCTCAGCACCACATAAAAATAAAGGCATTGTGTTGTGTCCATCTACACTTAAAAAAAAAATGAAAAAAAAATTTAAAAAAATTTAAAAAAGAGTAATAACTGTCATTTGTAGATATTCTTTATCAAGTTAAGGAGCTGCCTCTATTCCTATGTTATGGCAAGCCATTACTTTCTTCATATTTTATTTGTACTGTTTTTCTCTCTTCTCTGGATACACTTGACATCATACACTGTGAGGGGTTCTGTTCAGTTTTCTTTGTTCTTTCATTCCTTTCTGTTCTTTGGATTGGATACTTTGTATTAATCTAACTTCCAGGTCATTGACTCTCCCGCTCTTCTGACATCTGAAATCTGCAGTTGAGCATCTCTGCCAGAATTTCCATTTTGTTTTACATTTGCTGTCTCTTTATTTTCCTTGTTCTTTGAGTCAGTTTGATCACACTCTTCTTGTTTCCATGTTCTTTAAACATGGTTTTATTTGGTTCTTCTAACATATTTATAGTAGCTGTTCTGAAGTCGTCTTCTGCTAACTGTGGCATCTGGGAACACGCAGAGACTGTTTCTATTGACTGCTGCTTATCTCCCCCCTGAGTAGAGATCACAGTTCTTTTTTCTCAGTCTATCTTGTAAAGTTTTGTTGACTACTCTGTATTTTAGGTAATACATTGCTGTGGCACTGGGTTTCTTCTTTGTGCCCCTGAAGAATGTGGTGGTGGTGGTTTTGTTAGCTCATTATTTAGAACTGGAATGAGCTAAATCGCCAAGGTCTGTCTCATCTACAGTGTCCGATTTATCTCTGCCCTTTGGTTTTGATTTGTTTTTGTTGTTAAGCCTGGTTTCCTAGAGGGGCTGCCCTGGTGCCTGCACAGCAAGTTCAAGGTCAGCTTGGACAACTTTGTGAGACCCTGTGTCAAAAAAGAGGCCGGGTGGAGGTTGGACAGAAACCCTAGAAGCCTGGAATGCTCCGTTCTCTGCGGATAGAGATGTGTGCTGGGCCACAGCCCCACTCCGTGCTGTTTCACATCTGCCCCACCTTGAATTTCCTTTGGCTTCCTCTGTTCTCTGTGCGGGATTTATGTGGCCAGGTCTGGGTGGGTCTGCTGTGAATGCATGTATCCTGCTGTCCACCTGGGATCTCAAGAGCTCTGTGAACTCCTGACAACTGTTTTACTTCCTGGAAATGCCTGCTGAGTGTCTGGCTGGTGTGCCAGCCCCTTGCTCGCCTCAAATAGAGCAGTAGCCCCAAATAGAACACTAGCCTCAGGCTAGCAGAGCGCTGGCCCTTCTTTGCACTTGCCTCTGAGATTGCCACTTGGACTGGCAACACCCCTGAGTCAGATGAGTCCCCTCTGGCAGCATAGTGAAGCTGCTGATTTTCAAGTCCTGCCCCACCCTGCTGACCTTCTGAAGTGACCACAGATGGGGAGGGATGAGGGCAGTCCTGGCAAGACAGTCAGACTTTGTGCTGTTCTTACCGGAAGTTCAGTAGTTTTTATGAATAAATAATTTCAGTCTGTTGAATGCCCTTGGTTGATTTTCAGAGTACCAGAATGTTTGGTTTTGGACTTGTCAAGCTTTATAGTTGCCTTTTGGGGAGAGGTTTTGTGGGCCTCCTCTCTTATGCCAGAAGTTAGAAGTCCCCTGGGCAGTTTTCGAATGTCGTCCACCCCCCCAACCCAGTGATTCTGGTATTCAGCCAGTCAGTTACACCTAGAATTCCCCAAGCTGTAGATTGTGGCATGGCAAAACTCTTTTCCATGTGGACTTAAAAAAAAAAAAAAAAAGTCACTACTGTCAGTGGTATTATTAAATAAGGGCCTAATTTTAAGACAATACCTAAAGAGGGGCTAGCAGATAGATCTTACCTTTTCCAAGTTGGCCAGAAATCTTTCTTGTTTATGTATTAAAGTTGACAGTTGTAGAGTCCTTGAATTTGGACTCACGTGCAGCTTAGTTGGCTAGCTTCCATTCCCTAAAACAGTCACCTAATCTAATTTTTCCAGGTTGGAAAGCTTCTTAAGCATGTGCTATGCTCAGAGGTTGTCTGGAATCTAGGCTTGATGTATTCTTAACTCTGAAAGGAAATTATTCATGGCTGACATATTAGAAGAGACTAAATTGAGAACATTGGGTTATTACAGAACATTAGCTAACTAATTTTTTTGGTGCTACTTTAGAAAGACTGCCAATCAGATTTTGGAGATTGTCTGATGAAATATGTGGATAAAGGTGTATTGTACTCTTAACCAGTGGGTAAGCATAGCATAAGAAAGAGACAGTTGATCAGTCTTTTTTAATAGATCTAAAGTGCATGGAAGTGTAAAGTGCTAATGAACTGAAACTGAATCTCATAGCAAATCAATGTGGGTTGTTTTTGTTTTTTTTTTTCAGTACTGGGGATTAAACCCAGAGCCTCAAACCTGGCTCATTTTTGGTATTTTGTTTTTCATTTTTCTGGACTAACAGTCCTCAAAGTATATCTTGCTGGACGTGGTGACACACACCTGTAAGCCCAGCTACTTGGGTGGCTGAGGCAGGAGGATCGAAAGTTCAAGGTCAGCCTGCACAACTTTGTGAGACCTTGTCTCAAAAAATAAAAAGGGCTAAGGATGTGGTCCCTGGGTTCAAGCCCCAGAACCAAAAAAACCAGAAGCACACAACCCCCTTGAACCACACCCCAAAACATAACAAAGCACAAAACAACGTAAAAGGACCTGTGGGGTTCTCTGGACTCTTCTAGGAGGTTTATAAAGTCAAGACTATTTTCATGATAATACTAAGATGTTATTTGGTTATTTGCCTTTTTCAATATTATAAAAAATAGCAGAAGCAGATATGAGAATTCAACTCTTTCCTATTAAGCCACACATTAAAAAGAGTTGAGCAAGTGTTACTTTTTTCACTGAAAATTTTTTTTAGAAAATAGTTTTCACACCGTGCTACTTATGTAATTGATTTTAAAATGATTTTTTATTTAAATAAATATTTTGCAAGTCTATTGATATTTCTAACATGATAAATGTTGATAAATATAATTCACATAAACAAAAGGACTTTGGGGTCCACTAATTTAGAAGGGTATAAAGGGAATCTGAGTCCAAAAGTGTGAGAACTGTTATCTCCTTAGAGAATAAGACACCAGGCTGTGCATATGTATGCTACTTCTTGCTTATCTTGTCACAAATGTTTTTCCCATGTCATGAGTTTTAGCAGTTCCATAATATTCCATTATATAATTATCATAATTAACTTACCTTTATAAATAATGCTGTGATTGGTTTCATGAACATTTTTGATGAATTTTTAATGACTCTCAAAATGTAAGGTGATTTGCCTTAGCTGACCCCTTGCTACCATTTGCTTGGCCCTACTGCAAGGCAATATGAGAACATTCAGTGGGAAGCAAAGAAGAAATGCTAAAATACGATTACTGCTATACAGAAAAGAGTTAGCATGCAGATCAGAGACTGCTTGTCATCAGAAATACCTGCCTGCAAGGTTGGCCATTGGCTGGTATCTGGGAACTTGGCTGTTTGCTGACACTGATGTGAAACTTGCTGTATGTGATCTGACCCGCTCCTTGTGCCTGTACTATTCCTGCAAGCTGTGTGGTTTATCTGAGCCACTGCTTGCTTTCTTGGAGTCTGGAATTTTGGTATGTGTTAAGTAAAGGTATTTACTATCTGGGTCTAGTTGACCTATTTTATTCTTATAAGTAATTTTACAAATAATAAATAGGATAAAGAGGTAGTGACAAACAACTTTACATTGTAATTTATAAGAACTTAAACATCACAAAGCCAAAATTTTATTGCACGTATTTCTAGTTTAGTCAAAACTGAAATGGACAGTGTCTTTTGACTAGAGCAAACTGCTTATTAACTGTCATGTGGGAACCTGGAACACATCCTACTTGTACATTGTAATTCCACATTTCAACTGCTACATCTCTAATAGGTTCTGGTACATCTAATAGCTCACCATTACTTTTAGTTCTTCTGCACTTGTGTCTCCAAAACACAAAACATTAATTTTTTTTTTTGTACCAGGGATTGAATTCAGGGGCACTTGGCCACTGAGCCACATCCCCAGCCCTATTTTGTATTTTATTTAGAGAAAGGGTCTCACTGAGTTGCTTAACGCCTTGCCATTGCTGAAGCTAACTTTGAACTCACAATCCTCCTGCCTTAGCCTCCTGAGCCGCTGGGATTACAGGCGTGCACCACCGTACCCAGCCAAAACATTAGTTTTGTTTAGGCTTATGATTTGTCTGCTCCTGAGCCTACCCAGTAAATCTTGTTGTGGATGAAAGAATACCATTGCAAGTCCCTCTAGCCACACAGGATGTTCTGGGTCCTTATGATACACAGTGTGATGAGGCCCTTCTAGTTGATGGATGATGAAAATATCATATTTTCTTTTCCCTTTAAATATTATTATTAGTTCATTGATTCTTTTTTGTTTGGCTTCCCCACCACCTCGTTATTTGAAAAGAATTACAGAATTATAGGAAGCTGCAGGGTAGTACAGAAAGACCCTGCAACCTTCTCCCAATTCCCCCCGATGGCTACTTCTTGTGATAAGTTAGGTGCAATGTGCAGCCTCAAAATCAGGAAACCAACATGGGTGTTACTGGTGTGGATGGTGCTACGCCATTTTTTTCACATGTGTAGATCTTTGTAACCAGCACCAGACAACCATTACTACACCACAGCCATTTCCCCTCTGCTCCTTTGTCACAGTCACACCCCACCTGCCACCCCTAACTCCAGGTAACCACTGATCTGTTGTTGTGCACAGCTATGATTTTGTCATATTGGAAATGTCTTATTGATGGAACCCTATAGTGTGTGAGAGATGGACATTTTTCACTCAGCATGCTGCCCTTGAGATCCATCCACACTGTTGGAGTTTTCACTAATTTGTTCTTTTCTGTTGCTGAGTAGGATTCCATTGTGTGTGTATCATTCTTTTAGATGGTGTCTATGGTGTATAATTGGATCATATATGTAAGTATTCTTTCCTTCAGACAGCATCTTGCTACATTGTATTGGCTGGCCTTGAACTCCTGGGCTCCAGGGACTCTCCTGTCTCAGCTTCCTGAATAATTGGGACCACAGGTGTGCACCACCACACCCAGCTGTGTCATGTCTTTATATCAGCTCTAACTTTCTCTCTTTTAATTGTTGTAGACCGTTTATTTCTTGTGATTAGTGATATTGTAGATTTAATTAATCTACATTTTTTTTAACCCATTGTGCTCTGTTTTTTCTTTTTCCTGACACTTTGAAAGTTATTTGAATATTTTAAAAATTCCATTTTGAGCTGTCAGGGGTGGTGCATGCCTGAAATCCCAATGACTTGAGAGGCAGAGACTGGAGGATTGCAAGTTCAAGGACAGCCTGGGCAGCTTAGTGAGACCCTGTCTCTAAAAATGTATGAATGATTGACGAATGGACAAATGGATGAGTTGACTGGGGATGTAGCTCAATGGTAGAGTGCCCCTGGGTTTGATCCCAGTACCTCACGCATGCTCATACAGATTCCACTTAATTTATCTGTAGGGTTTTTGAGTATATCCTCTGTTGAGATATATTACTAGTGTGTGTGTGTATAATAGTCTACTGGTGTCAGCATTTATTAAAGTGAAGTACAGAAGCCTGGCCTTTAAAAGCCTCCTCTTCTTCCCTTAATTTGTGATATAATTGTTTGAAGTATTTCTTCTACACTGAGAACCACACCAGACAATGATATACTTTTTTGCTTCAACCATCAAATATAATTTGGAAAACTCTAGAGGAAAAGGACATTTCTGTGGTCTTTTTTTTTTTCTTCCTCTTTCAGTTCTTTCTTCCCTTTTGATGTTCTGAGATTCTTCCTTTTGTCATTCCCTTTCTGTTTAAGGACTTTTTTAGTCATTTGTTTTGGATAGGTTTGCTGTTGACAGGTTTCCTCCTTATGAGGATTTCTTGATTTTTCCTTTTGTTCCTTAAGGATAATTTTGCCATATATGGAATTTGAGGGTTTTTTTTCTTTAATACTTGAAAAATATTATGTCATTTCCTTTGGTTTCCATGGTTTCTGATGAGAAATCTGCTGTCATTCAATTTATTTATTTTTTCTGGGTAGGTAATGTGTCATTTCTGTTGGATTGCTTTCAAAATTTTCTCTTTGTACCTAGTTTTTTTTTTTTGTTTTTTTTTTTTTAAGTTCAGTTATGGCATTTCTTGGCATGGGTTTGAGTTTTTCCTGTTTGGGGTTTGCTTGGCTTCTTGAACCTTTATGTGGGTTTATGTCTTTTGTCCATTTTGGGAAATACTGGCCATCATTTCTTCCAATATTTTCTCTACCCTGCCCTCTTTCTCCTTTCATTCTGGGATGCTGATGGTGGGAATGTTAGGTCTCAAACCATTTTATATTTCTAAAGATCCCTGAGGCCCTGTTATTTTTCTCCCTCAACCTATTTTCTGTTCTTTAGATTAATTCCCATTGTCTTCCTTCAGGTTCATTAATTCTTTCCTCTGTCCTATCTGCTCTTGGGCCTGTCCATTAAGGGGTGTTTGTTTCAGTGTGGTTTCTGTTCTAAAATGTTCATTTGTTTCTTTGTGTCTTTTCTTTCTTTGCCTGGGGTTTCTAGTTTTTAGATACTTACCTGTTGAAGCATTTTTATGATAGTTGCTTTAAGATTCTTATAGAAGGTCTGGGGATTTAGTTCAGTGGCAGAGCTTTTGCCTAGCATGTGCAAGGCTGAGTTTGCCTAGCATGTGCAAGGCTGGCCCTTAAAACAAAACAAAACAAAAAAAAGATTCTTACTAGATGATTTCAACATCTGAGTTGTCCTGATGTGGGTATCTGTTGATATATTTTTTTTTTCTCATTTGACTTGAGGTTTTCCTGTTCTTAGTCTTATAAGTGATTTTAGTTTTATTCAAGGCATTTGGGGTCTTATAAAACTGGATATTATTTAGCTTATCTGTCTTAGCAGGTCTTTTCTGTCACCATTCTAGGTGGCTAATGTGGGGAGGTATGCCACTGCATTACAGCTAATGCGGATGGGATGAGGATGGTGAGGATGGGATGGACGTCTAGGATCCTCACATGGCCTCCCTTGATACACAGCAGGGAGGGATCCCTGTCAATCCTGTGCAGGGCAAGAGGCCAATTCCTGCATGGTCCCTGCTGACATTGTGCTGGCTGGTACAGAGAGCGGTGCCCTGTTACTGCTTCCCATGCAGCCTCCTCTGACATCTCATGGTGCCAGAGAGTAGTGAAAGCCCCAGCTCCTCACTCAGACTTTTCTGATACCATCCTAGGAAGAGTGTGTGTGTTGAGGGCGATGTTACCTGGCAAGGGTGAGGATCTAGGCTCCCTTCTTGGCCATTGCTAGTGGGGTGGAGATAGGTCCAGGGCTGCTGCTTCATGGTGTGTGGCTGGTATAGAGTAGTAGTCATCTAGAAGTTTTCTGTCTTACTTGGTTGCCCCTTCCTGAGTCCTTCAGCTGTAGAGATCAGGCTTTTCTGGTACTTCTTCATGTGTGGCTGTTGGTTCCAGGCTGCTGGTGTCTCTAGCACCTTGTCTAGGATCTGTAAGGCAAAAAGAAACTCGGGGAAGTGAATGCTGTTTTTTTTCTCTGCATCCCAAGAATTCAACTCCTCCCTTCAGCCTTCTGCCTTTGTCTTTTTATGTTGGTTTACTATGTAACATCTGGGTTTTTATTTTACTTAGCAAAAAGAATAGAGAGGTGTGGAAATAGAAGTCTGGATCTTGAACAAAATTCTTCTAGCATATTGTCTTCTGAGGACTCATAGTCTTGAGATGTGCTTTTAAAAGTTAATTTCACCAAAGTGACTAGAGACTACAGTGATAGTACCTGCCTTTCTGCATTCATTTTCTGATTTGTCCAAAAAACTTGTGAAATGTCTTCCTCTATTACTTTCCTTCTCTTTGCCACCATGGGTATAAAAGGGAAAATCCTAAAATCTCAGTTGTTTTCAGTGAAGATCACAAAAGACTACAAAGTTACCAAGTTCTTTTACAACATCTTTCTAGGTAAGTGTACCAATCTTGCATTTTATTTCATTAGCATGATTAGGAATAATTAGTTATGAAATAATTATTAGGACAATGAAATTCCAAAAAGTTTTAAAATAGAGGGAAAAAGCATTATTGAGATCCCATAATATATCTGTATTAGTTACCTTTTGGTGCATAATAAATTAGCACAACTCTAGTGACTTAAAAATGACATGTTAGGCTGGGGTTGTGGCTCAGCGGTAGAGCGCTCGTCTTGCACGTGCGAGGCCCTGGGTTCCATCCTCAGCACCACATAAAAATAAAAAAGTGAAATAAAGGTATTGTGTCCAACTACAACTAAAAAAAATATTTAAAAAAAATGACATGTACCAAGACCTCGTAGTTTCCATGGGATAGGAATCTAGGCATGGCTTGTCTAGGTCCTCTGCTGAAGAATTCACTTCCAAACTCATCCAGATTGTTGGTTGAATCCATCTTCTTGTCACAGTAGGACTGAGAACCCAGCTTTTTGTGGCTCTTGGCTGGAAGGAGCTCTGAGCCTCTGTCACATGGGCCTTCCAGTACAGCCGTTTGCTACTTTGGGTGAGAATCTCTATCTAGGGAGAATGTCTGCTGGCAAGACAGAGTTCCATATAATGAAACCATCCCAGAGGTAGCATCCACCCCCTTTGCTATATTCTGTCAGTTAGAGGAGCTAGCCGTAGCTCCTGGGCACACCGAGGGTGGGGTTCATGTTGGGCTGTGAGACTGAAGGGACGAGGATCACTGGGTCATCTTAGAATCTGTTTGTTGGAATATCTTAGATTTATAAAACAGTCTCATGGACTCAAATGGTACTTGAAAGATAAACTGAGTTTTACTCTTTAAAAAGAAAAACATGTTCTCTTTATTCTTTGGAAGACCTCTAAGAAAGACTAAAACTCATGAACCTTAAAAATAGAAGATTTCAAAATAGAACCTGAAGAGCTAAGTGTGGGTGCAGTAGAGACTGGCACACTGGGGTCACCAAGGAGTGGGAATAGGGAGCTGTCTTGATACCTGTGTCCTCACCTGGACACATTAACGTGGCCGTGCTTGCCTCCTGCATGTGATGAGCCAGCCGAGCCCAGGACCGGGCTGCAGCCCAGTGTTCTCACTCCCCTCTGTGGACCCGCGTTTACTTTTCTTTTTCAGTCTGGGGCATCTTCAGGCTCACAAGGTTCCTTTCCTAAGACAGCAGTATCTGTTGAATTCCCCTGTTGAAGTGGAGGCCATCGGCCCCAAAGCGCTAGTTGGTATTAGAGGTGGTGTCCAGGGGAATTGGGGTCTGGAGGGGGGCAGCCAAGTGGACTGTTTCAATCACCCAGTTGGAAAAGAGCGTCCTCAGCCATTTGAAACAAAACAGGAGACAGGATATTGTGGGAGCATGCGGGCGGGGAGTAGAAATAAAAAGAAAGAGGTGAGAGAAGCAAAGTTTGTGATCAAAAAAGAAAAGTCCAGAAAAGAAACACGGGAGGAGGATTTGAAAATGATATTGCAGAAGGATATTGGAAGGGAAGTGTGGAAATGAAAGAACAGTAACACGAGGTGAGGAGAGGGAGGAAGAACATGAACTGAGTCCTAGGTGTGTAACCGGATCCAGGTGGAAGGCAGGAGGAGCAGCAGCGCTGTGGGGAGGTCCTTCCCTGGTGGAGGGCTGGCCAGTCCTAGGGCTTTGCTTTTGACACCCGGATGGCTCCAACAGAAAGCAAGGGCTGTCTCGATGACTTCTTCACAGGAAAACGTATGGCATTAGATCCTCAGAGTACAAGATGTGTTTTATTTTCCTTGGAGAATGAAACAACACTTGCTGAAACAATGGCTGCCAGCAAATTTAAGTGCCTAAGAAAAAGGATTTATGACCATCCGATAATGTTTATTCCAAGCCCCTAAGGTTGTTGAATAAGATCATTGTCAGTATTTTTAAAAGTACTATTTTGAACATATAGCCAAGTATACATACGTAAATATGTGTTATTGAAGTTACACAACTTGTTCCCCCTCCACCCTCGTTTCACTATGATAATGAAATTTGGGACTTTATGATAAGATTACTGAAAAGAGCCTTCCCCCCACTCCAGGGAAATCAAAGAAAATGACTGCATTCAGATTAAGAACGTCTTTCTGAGGAAGTGCATCTTGTAGGCATGTGCAGCATTGTCCGACTGGTCTTGAGATGTTGGGCTTCATAAGGTCACTGGATGGATTTCAACTTATTGAACATGTACCTGGAAGAATTACACTGTTAATGATTAGATTACTTGGGGGATAACTCAGAAATAGGGGATGTGTTCCAGAAAACTTTTCAATGTTAGCATTCACTAATTAGGATCTTATTTTGCAAGTACAATGAAACCTCATGGAAGGGAACAGATGAATTATATTCTGTGTTTTAATTTAAGTAAAGTATATGGTTCTGTTTAGCTCAGCCCCATTTTCCCTTTTGAGCTTAAAAGGGTCTTTTCAGAATCCATGCTTATGTGGTGTATCCTGCCTGGTATACTCTTAGAAATAGGGCATGACGTTGACAAGTCCACATAACTCTTAGAGAGACCTTTGAAATGTGTGTCCACCGATGCTTTGAGACCATTTCTTCCCCAAATATAATCTTGTAAATTATGGTCCTAGTGGTTTTAATGCCTACTCCCTCACCCTGCCTCTGGGATCTCTCTAACACGTGGGCCAGAGGGAAGGATGGAGGAGGAGCTGGGAGAGGGCAGCGTGAATTTCTAGGCCACTTCAGAGTGACTCCAGGATAGTATTGGCACCTCTGAGCTTCACAGCGGGGTGGGGAGGGGGGTGTCCTTGGGCACATCAGCATCACCAGGAGCCAGTTTGACATTCTCAGGCCCCACCTCTCACCTCCTCAATTGGTTTCCAGGAGGTAGAGTCCAGAATTCAGTGCCTCATCCAGCCCGTCCAGGTGGCTTGCATGTGAGAGGCATGTGAGGCATTGCTCTGTGGTTGTTATGTTGCCCTCCATTTGTGTACGATGAATTGAAATGCATTCTCTCTCCTGTACAACTAAGTAGAACAAATAAAAAATTAAAAGAGCCAAAATTTGGTTCCAGTTTCATTCTGTTAGCATCGCCAGTTCAAGTTCTGTTCTTTTGGCCCATTTCCTTGGGACCTGTGTTCTCTATCTCTGGCCTTTCCAGGCTTTAGTCCTCCTTAACACCTCCTGAATCTGTTTCTTTTATTATTATTATTATTTTTTCTTTGTTTTAGAGGTTTCCAAGTAGGAAATTGCCCACCATTTCATCCAGGCTCTCTTTTCTATTTTAAATTGGTTGTATAAGAATGATGAATATGAAAATTTTTTAAAGAGTGAAATAAAATGTTTTCCAAAGGCAGTTTCTTTCTGAAAAGTAAAGCTTGTTAAATTTTGGAATCTTATTACTGAAGGAGTTTCTCAATCCTATTTTTTTAAAAAACTTTCTCTGTGTGAAGGAGTTCTGTGCAATATTAAAGGGACAGAGGGATGAACCAGATGGCTTATCAACATTCTTTGCAGTAGAAGAATTTTATTATTTAATAAACCCTAAAATTTTAAGAATTAAAAGTGGATTTAATTTTTGGTAATTTTTATGATGGTGCATAGACTCCAGTAGTGTTCCTCTATCTTGCTGCTAAGGTACTGCTTGAAAAAGTACTTGTTAATAGTGTTTGTTAATTATTCATCTATACTGTTGACCAGTTTTTTTTAAAAATTGAGTCCAAGGCTATTAATTAAACTGTTGAACCATATAAAATTACATGTTTGCCCCTGTTTTAGAATGTTTGTATGTTTCAAAACCTTAGGTTCACAAAACATGATTGTTAACTTTTGTCATCTGATTTAGATACATGATTTTCTACTATTAAAAGCGTGATGGCACACATCTATAAGGTCAGCTACTCAGGAGGCTGAGGCAGGAGGATCTCAGGACTGAGGGCAACTTAGTGAGGCTCTGTCTCCAAATACAAAATGAAAAGGGTTGGGTAGGGCTCAGTGGTAGAGCACCACTGGCTTCAATTCTGCTGTACTGCAAGCAAAACAAAACATTGCATTTATACTAAAGAAGAAACAGTAAGCAAAACTGAGTGCTTCCCAGTACGAGGTAAGCAAGAGTCTCTTAGTTTCCTGCCATGTCCCCCTACATAAACCAATTGAGATTATTCAAAGAAAAGCAAATATAGGAATCTTGCAATTAATGTTGAAAATAGGGACTTGTCAAACATATTAATTTGGAGATATTTTTGTCTATTAAAATTTGAAATAAACTCAAGAACTATGTAGTATTATGGGAAAGAAGGGTGGAGAAAAT
The DNA here is from genome assembly GCF_045843805.1 of Urocitellus parryii. Taxonomy (NCBI): domain Eukaryota; kingdom Metazoa; phylum Chordata; class Mammalia; order Rodentia; family Sciuridae; genus Urocitellus; species Urocitellus parryii. Next base: position 13,006,712 of record NC_135542.1, read on the forward strand.
TCTAAGAAATGTCTAGAAAGTTCTAGAAAGCTGAGTTGGCTCTCTAGATGGAGTATGAACATGCCCTGATTTTGTGGAATACTCTCTGAATATGGAAGAATGGAGTAGAAACAAAAGATGGAGTTTTCTCATAGCTGTAGACTTTGAGCTAAAAACAGCATCTGGATCAGCAGGCTCATGGCCTGGTCCCATGGTCCAATGATCGCTTGGGTTCATGGGCCCAAGGTATCCTCTCTCAAATAATCTACCAAAAGAGGGTCCAGTTCTGCTCCACGCAGGGGAGTTTTTGGAATTAGGGGTAGAGATCTTTTTCTACAAATTGGTTTGTCTTCCCACTTGGTGAAACTGGCCTCTCTGTGAGGCTGATTTCAATATACCAAGAAAATGTGTCCAGATAGAGATTGTCCTCAGACCTGTATCCCTCCCTGTCACCCCAGAGCTGCTCAAAGACCTAATCATTCTGACACCCAGTCCTCCTGCTTGCTTTGAAAACTTTTCATTAAAATAGAAGGAGGAATGACAAGTTTAAGGATAGTATAAATAACTTCTCTGCATGTTTCACCTGTTATCTCTGTTACTTTTCTCACTGTAGAGATACTTTTTTTTTCTGGAATTCTTTGAAAGTGAATTGCTGAAATCATGTTTCTTTTCACCCCTAAACACGTCGGTGTTTATTGCTATTACTTTAGTGATAAGAACAAGGACATTCTCTTATATTACCAGTACCGTTTCAAGTTCAGGAAATTTGATGTCCACAAGTATTTTGATTTCTCTGGTCTAGAGTGTGTGCGTGTGTTTTCCCGACAGTGTCTTCATACATATTTTTCCTGGTCTAGGATCCAGTCCAGGACTGTTCTGTGCATTTCATTGTCTGTGTTCTCTTGGGCAGTTTCTTAACCTTTATCTTTGATGACGTTGACAGTGTTTCAAGTGCAGGTGATGTGTTTGCTACGTCACACTTTGCTGTGTCTGTAGTATCTTAGAGATTAGATTCAGATTGTGCATTTTTTGGCAGGACTGCCACATAATGAGCTGGGTTCCCCAAGCATCACTTCAGGGGGCACCTGACCTCTGTCCTGTTATTGCTGATGTGAGTTTTGATCACTCCATTAAGATGACGTATTCCATATTTCCCTATTGTTCAAAAAAAAAAGTCTTTCCTTTTATAAAATAGTGCTTTGCAGGGCATACTTGAGATGATCTACGTATTGTTTCCTCATGAGACTCACCTGCTGGTTATTCATCCCCTTTTCAATCTGGCCTGTGTCAGTTGCTATTGTGGTTGCAAAATGGAGATTTTCCACTGATCGCTGTTCCTTCTACACGTATTAGTTGGTTTCATACAGTCAGAAACGCTTTCCCCTCATCTGTTGATCTTTATTTCTTCATGTTGGTATAGACTCAGGGATTCTTACTTAGTAGGTTACAGTCTGTTACCACCATCACTGTCTCCTGTCTGGCCAGTGGGGGCCTCTCAAGTCACCTCCTGTGCCCCCCCTTTTTTCTCTTTTCTTGGTACAGAGGATTGAACTCAAGGGCACTCGACCACTAAGCCACGTCCCCAGCCCTATTTTGTGTTTTATTTAGAAATAGGGTCTCACTGAGTTGCTTAGCGCCTTGCTTTTGCTAAGGCTGTCTTTGAACTCTTGATCCTTCTTCCTCAGCCTCCCAAGCTGCTGGGATTACAGGTGTGAGCCACGGCACCCTGCATCTCCTGTGCCCCCCCTTTTTTAATATTTATTTTTTAGTTATAGGTGGACACAATGTCTTTATTTTACTTTATGTGGTGCTGAGGATCAAACCCAGTGCCTCATGCATGCTAGGTGAGGGCTGTACCTCTGAGCCACAACCCCAGCCCTCTTGTGCCCTTTTGATGTGTCCAGTCATTTTTTCTTTTGATACTTTCCTTCCTGCTGATGTAAGAATGTTCTAGGTTTATCTTAATTAAAGTTACTTCTCCAAAGAATTCTACTTCTTTATATTGGCAAGTGGTGTTAGAGGCCAGTATCTAGGTACTGCTTAAGTCCCATGGGGAATAGCATGTGGGACAGCTTCTAAGACCAGTTTACAAACGAGGATTCAGTAAGTCTGTTTCTTCCTGAGTTTATCTGTGCATAAGGCAAAGATTATAATGTTAAATAGAAAACAGCCTTTCTAAGACGTGTTTTGGTGTCACAGTAGTGACTTTGATCTGTCTAGCTGATAGAGAAGTTGAAAACCTTTGTTCTGATTGCTCCTGATTTGAGGAGGGGGTGGAGCTACCACACCCAGGCCTTAACCACTGTGTGTGCCACTGGTGATGGGAATGGCGGTCCCTTCCACCTTCCTGTTGGCTCACGTGTCCAGTCCTGTCCTCGCCTCTCCCTGCTGTGTGCTTTGTCCCAGGGTTCTCCTGTTCATGCTCACTGTTTATCCTCCTTACACCCACTTTATTTCCCAGACCAGCTAAATTTCTTTTTTTTTTTAAAGGTTGATGTGATTTTTTTTATACCTTTATTTTATTTATTTATTTTTATGTGCCTTGCATATGCTAGGCAAGCGCTGTACCACTGAGCCCCAGCCCCAGCCTTGACCAGCTGTATTTTTTGATCTCTGATTCTCTCAAATTATTAAAATGAATTACTTTAAACTGGATTCATTGTACATGTAGCTCATTGAGGTTTTTAGGAATGCGGAATTTGACCAAAGTCTGGCCTAGGGAAATCTTGGCAGGATAGGAAGTATGGAAAATAATGATTATGCTGTAAATGCGGTATCTCCATTATCTCATACATATTACTAGCTTTTAACTCATCTCTATCTGGTTGATACAAATGTGGTCGTTATAGTTGTTTATACCTTTGAGAAGGTGTATTATACTTGGAGTGTTAAATTTAACGACTTTTATCTTTCTCCATCTTTAAATTTCTGAATTTTAAGTAGGGAGTGTTCACAATGTTACAAATAATAAAAGCACAAAATTAGTTCCCATGTTAGCTAGCAAGCCAGGGTTCTTTAATTCTTTAATTTTCTTTAGTTCTTTAATTTTCTTTAGTTCTTTAATTTTCAGTTCTGTATCAGTGAGTAAATATTTTCTTCCCCCAAACTTGACTTTAATTGAAGTTTTGTTATTACAATTCTGTTTGGAATTTTTTGTTTAGAAGTATACTGATGACTTTTAAAATTTTTTTTGCTTTTGCCTCTAGAAAAACTAGTTGCTTATCAACGAGAATTTCTTGCTTTAAAAGAACGTCTTCGAATAGCTGAACATCGAATTTCCCAGCGCTCCTCTGAATTGAATAACATTGTCCAACAGTTCCGGAGTGTAGGGGTCGAAACAAATGGAAGTAAGGATGCGTTGAATAAATTTTCAGGTACAGATATATATATATTTTCATATTATAAAAAGATGGTATTCTCAGGTGTTCTGTAGGTATGTTTCAGAAGTTGAGTAGGGCCGTCTATCCACCAGCTTTCATCACCCTTTCAGAGAGAGAAATCAGCACCCAAAACATTCTTATTCTGATAAAATAATTTGTATTAATTGCTAAGTTTGATTTTAAGAAAGTACTGTTAAGTTCAATATCAGTTGTATAAACTTCATTGAACATATTGCGTCTTTGAAAACACATTCAAATTTAACTTTTTGTTTTTACAAGTATACAGGTTGTGACTAATGTTTAGCCTGGTTTCTGGAGGAATCTTTGAGCTATTTGGAGCAGTTAGTGGTCTTAAATCTGAATTATAGCAAGGGAGATACATGCTTTTGGAACAGACACTTTTGGGAGTAGCTGACCGTTCTTCTCTGAGGACATGAGGCAGGGGAGATGAGCACAGTTGTCTTTGCTGTGTCCTGCTCTTGTTCTGATGATTAGACTGATGTGTGTTTATAACCATTTGGCTCCAGATTTGTGCAGACTAACATACTTTCTCATTGAGCTTCTACTATTCTAAAAAGAACTGTGAGTTCCTTTCATCTTTAGATCTATCACCTTAACTTATTTTTCAAAATTTTATGTTCCTTGCTTCCCCTCCTTATGATGAATTTGTCAGTCACGGTAGTGCTTACCATTATTGAATGGTATAGATGAAAAATAAACTTTTTATTTCCTTTATCTTTTTATGCATATTTTTCTTCTGAATTATTATTCTTGAGAGTATATTGTGAGCATTTTTATTAACATGAAATATACTTAAAAAATGCTATTTTTAGTAGCTGTAGATATCCAGCTGATCAAATACCATAATATATTAAACATTTTCCTACAATTAATCAAATGTTTTTTTCCTGGGTGTTTTCCCCCAGCTTATAACTCTGTGATGAACATCTTTGACTATCAGTTGATCACATTTCTGGTAGCCCTTAAGTTATTTTTATTAGATTATGACTTTCTAAAAAACAGGATCTATGCTTTGATGACTGTTGATTTTTAAATACGTTAGCACCATTCCTGGAATTGGATAGAAAACAACTGAATAGGGTTGGGGCTGGGGCTCAGCGGTAGGATGCTCACCTCACACGTGCGAGACCCTGGGTTCAATCCTCAGCATCACATAAAAGTAAATAAGTGAAATAAAGGTGTTGTGTCCAACTACAACTAAAAAATAAATATTAAAAAAACCACTGAATAGTTGTTGAGTACATAAAAGCTAAATTCTTTTTTTAATTTATTTTTTAAATTTTAATTTGTTATATATGACGGCAGAATGCATTACAATTCATATTACACATATAGAACACAATTTTTCTCTGGTTGAACACTACATAAAAGCTAAATTCTTTAAAGGGAAATTACTGAATAACAGGACAGAATGTTTCTGGGATTTTGACGCTGTTTTAATATTATTGTTTAATCCACTGATTTAATAGGTAGAGATGACATATTGTAGTTTGTAATTGTTTCTTTACCCATAAGATTAAACTTGAATTTCACATATTTGTATTGGCATTTCTTTTGTGAGTTTTTGGTTTTGTCTTATTTTTTTAATGGAGTTGAGGCTACAAGTCCTTTCTGCCAACTTCCTTGTTTAAAGGTTAACACTATACTTTAATGAAAATTTGAAAGTCTTGCATAATGGAAATAAGATTTTATTTTCAGAAAAAATACATAAAAATTTGATAAAGTGTTAATGTGTAACAAAGGTGGAAGTCATCTATCAGTGGTCAGGGTACTGGGCATTGTTACATTTTCCTAAGTCTATGGCACACTGAGTCTGTTCAGTGAGTCTGACTGAGTGCAGAGGTGGGTAATCGGCATCCCACCTGTCCTGGTCCTGTGCCTTGGCTTCATCCACCTATTCATCCGTATCCTGACTCTTGTTGGGAAAGTGTCCTTCTCATTTTGAATGGAGACTCATCCATCCACCAAGCTATGAAATTAGGAAAAACCTTTTTAGTTCTAATTCTCATAAATTTTTACTGCTGTTTTTATAAAATCAGCAACTTCTATAAGGTAAGATGTTCTGTGAATTAATTATACTTCTGTGTTTCAGGTAATACCCTAAAGCTACTAAAAGAGTTAACAAGCAAAAAATCCCTTCAAGTGCCAACTATTTATTATCATTTGCCTCATTTATTGCAAAACGAAGGAAGCCTTCAGCCTGCTGTGCAGATTGGCAATGGAAGAACAGGAGGTATGTTTATTTTCTTACTTCTTAGTCTGGTTGTCCCGCTGGTCTGAATTGTGACTTGGCATGTTATGTTGACCATGAGCAGTCTGACAGGTCAAAGAAAAAAATTCTTTCTTTATCTGTGCACTTGGGGCTTACACTGGCCAGATGCCATGTTGAAAGAAGTTGGACACTTTTCTTTGTAGATGAGAATAATATTGCAGAAAAAGATCAAGAGAAATCTAGTTCAGGCAGGCAAATGTTTAAACCTTTGTAATTTTTCTGTTTTAAAAACTTGGGAGGTAGAGAGATGACTTTTCCTCTTATTTCAACATTAATAGCTCTCATAGGCTGCCAGGAAGGTGGTTCTTATGTGTGTCCTACTTTTTTTTTACCAAGATGTCAGGGGCCAGTCCCTTTTATATAAACTTTCCACAGAATAATAGAAACACTTCAGTTGCTTCTTTTTATAATGTACTCAAAACATAATTTGTGATTTTTTTTCTTACTTGGCAGGGCAACCAGAGCTGTTTGGACCACTTACTGCTTTCTTACTTTTATCCCTCCTTTTTGACATTGTTAACCTTTTCTTTGTAGTTTTAATTTATTTTTTTAAAAAAATGGGGTCTCACTGTGTTGCGGAGCTGATCTTGAACTCTTGGGCTACCGCCATCCTCCTGCCTTGGCCTCTTGCCATCTTCCTGCCTTGGCCTCCCAGGAAGCTGGGACTAAGGTGTGTCCTCTATACCCAGCTCTTTGTAGATTTTGGAGTGCAGATTTTGCTCCTTACAAATCTTAAACAAGTGACAAGATGATTACTTTATGAATATTGAAATTCATTTTTGTGTGAATGTTCTTTGAAAAACGGACTTAGTCCACTCGTGATATAGTAAGAATCTTAAGTATTTTCCTGTCTTTTCTTTTTTGGTCACATTTTTTTCTCATATTGTTTAGTCTGTTACCATAAGCATTTATATTCATCTTGATTTAATTTTATATCTTTCTGTTTTATTAAACGTTTAAAATAACACGTTATCTTCCTGAGGAGGTGTAAACTCTTAAAATACCATGTTCAGACTCACTCACTTTTTCATTTCTTTTTTTTTTTTTTAGAGAGAGAGAGAGAGAGAGAGAGAGAGAGAGAGAGAGAATTTTTAAAAATATTTATTTTTCTGTTTTCGGCAGACACAACATCTTTGTATGTGGTGCTGAGGATCGAACCCGGGCCGCATGCATGCCAGGCGAGCGCGCTACCGCTTGAGCCACGTCCCCAGCCCTTTTTTTCATTTCTTTATTAATTCAAGAAATATTTATTGAGGCCAGTAATTCTGCAGGTGCCAGATATATAAAGACGAACAAGACATGTAGGGTACTCTAAATTAATTTTTTTAGAATATTGATTGTTCATTATTTTTTGAAGCTGGTACTTACTGTATCTCTCCCTTCAACAGTTTCGATTTGGACAGGATGCCTTAGCCAAAATTGTGGGTTCATTGGTTTAGACTGTATATTTTATTAGTAAGATAAATGAAAATGAAAATAGAAGTGTTTTTAAAGTCATTTAACTTTTTCAAAGTTTCTGACAGGTTCTTTTATAGTAGCCTGTCCTTTATGAATGTGACGTTCACTTCCTTTTTGGAGGTACTTATTCCATTTTGTTTGTTTATACATCTTTATTTCTTTACCATCTTAAATACAATAAAATCTTGTCAGCCAGCTTTCCAACAGCTAGCATTCTTTTTTTTTTTTTTGGTATTGGAGATTGAACCCAGGGTGCTCCACCACTGAACTGCATGTCCAGTCCTTTTTTAAAAAAAATTTTATCTTGAGCTGATTGTAGTGGCCCATGCTAGTGGCTTGGGGGGCTGAGGCAGGAGGATGGTTAAGTTCAAAGCCAGCCTCAGCAACTTAGTGAGACAGGACTGGGGACTTGGCTCAGTACTTAAACACCCTGGGTTCAATCCCTGGTACAAAAAAAGAAAAAAAAAATTCTTGAGATAGGGTCTAGCTAAATTACTGAGACTGGCCTCAAACTTGTTGATCCTCCTGCCTCAGCCTCCTGAGTTGCTGGGATTTACAGGTGTGCACCATCATGACTAGTTCAGCAGTTAACATTCTTATAAAGCTGACACTAATTTTGAAAGAAAAAGCATACAGCTTAGAGTCGGGGGTGGGAATGTGCCCAGATTTATGTGAAAGGAATTTCCTTCCTAAATTCTTAGGCAGTGGTTCTTTTTTTTTTTTTTTTTTAATTGATTTTATTTTTTTAAATACACGACAGCGGCATGAATTACAATTCTTATTACACATATAGAGCACAATTTTTCATTATCTCTGTATATAAAGTATGTTCACACCAATCTTTTAGAGGTTCCAAGAAAGCTATTGGCCTCTGCTTAGAAAAATGCATAGGGAAAAAACAATTTTGTATGTAATTTTTGAGATTTTTATGAAACCCTAGAACCTATCTAGGGACTTATATTAAAAACTTCATTTTTTGAGATCAGATTAAAACTACTGCTCACTAAAAATTCTGTTCTTCAGTGGTCAGGCTGACAAACTTCCCTTAGCAGCAAAGCCTTCCCCTGGCTGCAGGGGGAGGGCAGTGCTTTGGATTGCTATTGACCCCTAGGAGAGGGTCAGGGATCCTCGTGTCCAGGACAAATAACTCCTCACCCACCTAGCGCCACACTTACATCTTCCCACAAAGATTTGTAAAAGCAGGACACAAAAACCAGGTGTGGAAACTACAAATGGGTAGAAGGGCATCTTCTTCAACTGGGAGTCCTCCAAAATCTAAGATCAGCACCACGAGTGATTTAATACTAAAAAAAAAATTTAGTTTATAGAATGGAATATGACTTAAAAACAAAACACAGTCAGTGTGCTTTTAGAGGGATGTGAATGTAAAACTTACCCATAAAATAATAACTATTATAAAAGAAACAGAAATCTTTGTGTTTTTCATTTCAGTGATTTAAAATTTCCATCAGGAGGTTGATGAAGAGTAGATACATCTGAAGATAAAATTAGTGATCAGGAAGATTGAGCTGTTTGGTTCTTTTAGAAAGTCAAATAAGTACAGAAGAAAAAATTTTTGAGTTGAAGAAGCACCCAGGTCTTCATAATAAGGGCCTATTCAGTGAAGAGCAGGATAACTGACAAAAGACTCTTGTTAGGTTATCTACCAAATGGTGCTCCTGGTCAGGAGAGGACCACAGGTAATTCCTTTAAGTATGAGCTGAAGTTAAAGTCCATGAGCACCTCCATGTGCCAGGCACTCTGGTTTATAGAATTCAACATGGTTCCTGTTTTTGTGGAGCTTTGGCATAGTACAGGATATGTGTGTTGGTCAAATAATCAGTTACACCCTTTAGTGTAACTAAAGTGTATCACCCTTTAGTGATGTAAAGGGTGCTTTGAGAATGTAGAAAAGGGGCATCTCCCCTGATGAAGAGGTTTAGGGAAGTCTCAAAAATACATTGGATCTGAGACTAGTAGAATATATAGTTAACAGGTAAAGGTGGGTATTTCCTGTCGCTGCTGTTAACAGACTACTACACAAACTCAGGGACTTAACATACATTTATAGTCTTACAATTTTGGAGGGTAGAAATCCTAAATTTAAGGTGTCTGGGGGGGTGTGTTCCTTCAGAAACCCGGTGTGATTGATCATCCCTTCCCGAGCTGTTGTGGAGTGCACAGGCTGATTGCATTCCTTCATCTTTAAAGCAGAGTGTCTTCACATCTCTCCTTTTGATACCACCTCACCTCCTCTCCCTCGGACCCTTCTGCCTTCCTCTTGTACAACCTCTTTGGTTATCTTGAGCACATTTGGTAATCTAGAATAATCCTGTTTCAAGATGCTTAATTTAGTCATATGTAAAAGTCCCTTTTTCATGTAGGGTAACATATTCACAAGTTTCAGGAATTAGGACATGGACATCTTTGGGAGGCCATCTATTCTACCACAATGGGAAAAAAGTGGGAAGTGCACCACAACACTTCCCTGTGACGGAAGGGAGCGTGGAATATCCTAGAAAATGAAAGAAGGCCACTGTAGTTAGTGCAGAGTGAGGGGAAGCACAGGACAATGTGCTGCTAGAGATAGGAGTTCAGGCCCCAAATCACAGGGCTTTTCAGACCTGTTACAGGAGTTTGGTTTTCATCTTAAGAGCAATGTCAAGCAACTAAAGAGTTTTAAATAGAACTTGGCAAGGATGACTTTTTAAGACTTAAATCTTGCAAGGTCCCATTTCCTGCAATGGGAAGAATGAAAGTATGGGAAGAAGAGGAGATGTGGGTGACCAGGTAAGAGGCTGTTCTGGGGGACTGGAGAAGGATGGATTCAGATTAGGCAGTGGCCGGTGGTTGTAGAGAAGGAAAGAAGATGGCGTTAAGGGCTGTTTGGACTATATGGCAGCATTTAAGAGAAATCATAGTTATGGACTGGATTTGTGGACAAGCCTTAGGTTTCTGGATGGAGCAGTGCATGCTGGGTGCATTCAGAGATAGGAGACAGTAGCAAATGGTTTGCAGCGTTGGTTTGTAAGAGATGCATTAAATATGGATATGTCAAGTTTCAAGGGGAAAGGATATGAAGTGGAGAAGTCATGCAGGTAGGTGAACATTTAAATCTCAGACTCAGTGGAGAAATAAGAGTTAGGTTTAATTTTTAGGAGTTTTTGTTTATGAATAAGTGGTTGTTGAAGACATGGATATAAATGAGATCACCTATGGCCCAGGACTGAACCTTCAAAGTTCTCCAGCAGTTAATTTCCAGTGAAAGAAGAGGATAAAGCCAGGGAAGACAGAAAGTACAACTGAGCAGTAGAAGACAAAAAATTGTCATGGAATATAAAGGAAGAAATGGGGGAGTAAATGACTTAAGTCAAACCATAGGGGAAACATGATGGGCTAAAAATATTAAGTAGCAATGAATATTTAAAAAGGAATATAATTTAGTTCAAATAAAGATAGACTAATTGAAGATTGGAAAAGCCAAATCAAGATTGTTCTGAAAATGTTCTCAATTTTAAAGGAAATAAATACTAGAATTTGAAAACTTCCCAAGAAAGTGGAAGAAAAGTGACATAACAATTGATGTCCCTATCACATAATAACAGCACAAGGTGGGGGGCCTCGCCAACCTTACGACTGCATTTCAGAGTGTCTAGTATATGGTCAGTTTTCATGTGCACAATTATTATTTAAATTGGAAATATAGTCCAACCCTTTGGTTCTATTTCTCTTGGGTTCCTTTATTCTTCTCTCTAAAAGGATGATCTGACTATATTCTTCACTTTGCTGACATATTTCCCCTGAACTCTAACCCCTTAGAATACACACATTTCCTAGACTGTAAGTGATAGAAGATGGTAATGTCAAACAAGATCAGATTGGGTTATGCTGTGGTATCCAACAACCTCCAAATCTCAGTGGTTTACATAGCAAAGGTTTATTTAAATTTTTGCTGACAGTATATTTCCAGTGTGGTTGATAGGGTTTTGTGCACTCACTGATCACTCAGGGATCCAGGCTGACATAGCCTTTGCCATCTTGAATATAACTGGCTACCCTGCCAAACAGAAAAGACATCCTGAAGGGTTTCAGACTACAGATACGGTGCTCAGACTGATGACTCTGAACTTTACTCCACCCCAGAAGACCAGGAAAACTGCCTTCAGGAATTAGGACATGGACATCTTTGGGAGGCCATCTATTCTACCACAATGGGAAAAAAGTGGGAAGTGCACCACAACACTTCCCTGTGACGGAAGGGAGCGTGGAATATCCTAGAAAATGAAAGATTCTTTTCTTTCTTTCCTTTTTTTTGTGGTCACTTTTTGAATTATCACTAGCATGGTTTACTCTAATTCTGAAAGTGTGACCAAAATTAGTACTTTCATTTTCAATGTTTTTTGGAGTCCTTAAACTAAAGAATTTAAATTTCAGCTCCAAAACAGAGTATATTTGGGGAAAATGGCTTAATCTCAAAAACATGCCATTTTAAGCTTACATAAACCAAAATGTAAGCAAAAACATCCCTAGTCAGTAGGGAATAGACACTTTGATCCAGAGCATGCAATAAAGTAATAATGCAATGTATTTTGCTTTTTCCATAAAGTTTTTGAATTACTTATGAGTTGGCATTGCCTAGGAACACTTCATATCATAGTTGTTACACTCTTAATCTATATTTTAAATATTTAAAATATGTATTTTTTTAGATTCTAAGGTTGAGTATATGAAAATTTGCTTCCAAGATAACTCATCCTGTGTTTTGGCATCTCAAAGTAATATGATCAAGATAGAAATCTTGATTTGGAGCCTTCTTCCCCTCAGATGTGTTGTTCTGGATAAAAGATCCCCTTTCCACTTCCTGAAGTCATCCTGGATCCCACTTCTTCCTCTCTCTCCTGGTCCCCTGGTGAAGGTCTTTAGACTTCGTCCTAAATTCATCTATCTGTTCATTTTCAACTCTTCAGACATCCTAATTCAAACCACCATTTTTTTCCTTAATTAGTGCAGTAACTTCCTAACTGATCTTCCCCAAATACTCTTAAAGTTATGCTTTTACTTTCCATAACATTTGGTAATCTCTTAGGATTACAGGTTGGATAATGTCACTGCTGAGCTTACAACTTGATAATGTTTTTCTCTTTATTCTAGGAATTAAGACTGTATTTGTTCCATGTGACCTGACCCTTAACGAATTCTCTGGATCTAGGCTTATTCTACTTTAGATATGTTTTTGCTCCTGATGTTTCTTTACTATGTCAAAACCACTGTGCCTTCCCTGTTGTTCCCTCTTCTGGAACGTTCTGCCTCATCATTAATTAACCAGCTCAATTGAAAACAGAGAGCCCTTTCATGACCACACTGTCTGTAGAGGCACCCCTCCATTCCTCACGCTGACATTATCACATTTGAGTTTGTGTAGCATGGATTATCCTCTAAGGTTATTATCTCTCTTCCCTCTTCAGCAGTGTAAGTTCTGTGAGGGCAGGGAGCTTATTTTTATATCATTCACTCAGATAATTTGTGCCACAGAACAGGTGCAGTCCCTTAACCCCTTTGTACTTAGTATTCTTACCTGCAAATCATGGTTGTAGACCAGTTGACCTATGTTCTTTAAGCTTCCTTCTAGTTTTAGGATTCTATGAATTCTAAGTATTTGGTAGCATTTCCAATTAATTGTTCCATAATTAAGACTAGATTATTTTTAACATCTGCAAAATACTTCTCTGTTGACATATAGCACTCAGAATATTACGACTTTAAGATGTGAATTTTAGAAACTTACTTTGAAATGTAGTCACTTCTATAGTAAATGTGTGTTCCTCAAACCACTGCACCCTGCAAAGCTATGCAACAGAAAGAGAAGAATGGGATTAGGATCACAGCACTCAAAACCAGGCAAACATAAAAACAGGTTAAAACCTAATGAAGATGGCAGCACAATTTTGTACATGTTAAGTGATTAAGTGATACATAACTAATATAATATGGAACTCTGCCTGAAAGGGACCTGCCATTTGCTGCAGGCTATAGAGGGGTTGTAGCTTACAAGTTACCACAAATTGGTGGTACAAGTTGCGTTATCTGAAATCTGAAGGAACGTGGAACCCCCAGTGTGGATGGGTATGGTCGACAGCATGTGAAGAACTGAGGCAGCTGGTAGAGGTTTGTGGTGTGTGCATTTGGTATTTTTACAAAGTTTAGTTTCCTGAATTGGTTTAGCCTGGGTATGGTTTTCTTTCTTTTTTTTAGTACTGAGATTGAACCCAGAGTGCTTAACCACTAAGCCAAATCCCCATCCCTTTTTTGAGACAGGGTCTCACTAAGTTGCTTGGAGGCCTGCTAAGTTGCTGAGGCTAGCTTTAAACTTACAATCCTCCTGCCTCAGCCTCCCAAGCTGCTGGAGGCAGCAGGCATGCACCATGGTGCCCAGCCTGCATACAGTTGTCTATTATTCACCTATGTGAGTGTCTCAGGAGAAGTTGCATATAAGCAAATGTGAAATTCATGCTATGCCCATGTTGATCCCTAATAAATTAATCATGTAGAAACAAATTTGCAATCAAAACAAGCAGTTTAGTAGAATCAACTATAATTTTAGACCTTAAAAATGTTGCACAGATTCCTGTAGCACCCAGCGTTTCCCTATCCCTCATCTACCGTGCATACCCATGACCATGGTATCATGATCAAACCAGGAAATTAACACCAACGCCACACTATTAGCTAACCTTGGCTCTTATTCAGATTTTGTAATTTTCATTGTTTTTCTGTTCCAAGGTCGAGTCAGGATTTTGTATTTCCTTAAATAGTCATGTTTTCTCAGTCTTTTCCAATCTGTGACAGTTCTTTGTTTTCCATGACCTTGATGCTTTAGAGGACTGGCTGCCTATCTTGTGGACTGACCCCACAATTTGGAATTGTCTGATATTTCTTTTTGGTCAGGTTGAGGTTATTCCTTTTGGCAAGAAAACCACAGAAGTGGTGCTGTTCCCTTCTCAGTGCATCATGGACTTGAAGTTGATATGTAAGACATTAATTTTTAAGGCATGTTTAGTGTTTCTGAGTTTTAGTCGTATAAAATTTTTCTGTTTATACTTTATAGCCATTCATTTTTAATGTGAGGTTGACTCTTATTTTTACCAGTTCTTTGACATTACACTCTCTCTCTCTCTCTCTCTCTCTCTCTCTCTCTCTCTCTCTCTCTCTCTCTCTCTCTCTCTCTCTCTCTCCTCTCTCTCTCTCCCTCTCTTCCTCTCTCTCCCTCTCTCTCCCTCTCTCTCCCTCTCTCTCCCTCTCTCTCCCCCTCTCTCCCTCTCTCTCCCTCTCTCTTTCTCTGTCCCACCCCACCCCTTTATGGTTAAGTCATGTGGAACGTATGATAATACAGTATTATAGGTATGTTCTTGTATCCTTTGATTAATTTCTTTCTGAAATTGAAACTAAATCCCTCAATTCCTGTGAATTTGAAGCATTGTATTTTCAAAATGGTAGTATTTTTCTATTATTGTCCTTGTGAAGTCTTTTTATGTAATTACTGTATTGTTTTGTTTCAGTTTCAATAGTAATGGGGATTCCCACAGTGAAGAGAGAAGTTAAATCTTACCTCATAGAAACTCTTCATTCCCTTATTGATAATTTGTATCCTGAAGAGAAGTTGGACTGTGTTATAGTAGTCTTCATAGGAGAGGTAATTATTTGTTATTTTTTTTTACTATATATAGTCTTAAGAGTAAAACTATAATTGAATATTCAGATATGCTTTATAAAGAATTTTTTAAATGTGCTGAGTGAAGCTTAGGTAATATATGCTATCTGGTTAGTTAATGTAAATCTTGTGTGTTGTTTGCTCTAAGTTCTTCCCTGCAGTTAAAGCCAGGAATGATAACCTTCATTGTCAGTAGGATAATATTATACACATAGATCATAAAAAAATGAATCCCCATTTCTAGCTCTGAGACCTAAATTGGAGTTGTGAAACTGAAGGAGGGTTTAGCCTAGGCATAACCCCAGCCTAGGCTAACCCCTATGAAGCAGCCATCGTTTTATTAGAGGAAAATCACTTGAATATACCTCTTCAATTTTAGTCTCCTCAAAAGATTTAGAGAAAGAATCTTTTTTGTCTGATACCACAAGGAACAAGTGCCCTGAGTAAATATTTCCTTAATTATCATATCAAATTTCAGCCTGGGAAAAGGCTAAGGGTAACGTTCACCTAGATGGCTTGCCTAGCATGCATAAGGCCCTGGGTTTGATCCCCACCCCTCCGTCCCCAATAAAAGGTAAGAAAAAAAAAGGTGGGGGGCAGAAGATGGACATAGTATAACTGTGTATAGTTCTGGACCTCTGATTCCCACTCCTTCAGGGTTCTCTGTCTCTTTAAATAAAAATGATCTTAATGTTTTCTTAATGAAAAAAGTAATATGCACATTATTTAAAACAATTAAATAAATATGTAATGAAAACTCGCCTCTTACACCTTCATGTGGATAGAACTATAAGTATTTTTAAATGTGTCTTAAAGAATTTTTCCTATGACTTGTGTACACATATATGAGTGGATCATTCTATACATATTTTAATACCATGAACATCTTTCCATGCTAAAAAGATTAAAAATCACAGCATCATTTTTAAAAACAAAATTAAATTTTTTTTTTAAAATTTAGACGGACACAATATCTTTATTTTATTAATTTTTTTATGTGGTGCTAAGGATCGAATCCAGTACCTCATGCATGTGAGGCAAGCACTTAACCTCTGAGCTACAACCCAAGCCTCATAGCATCATTTTTTAATGGCTAAAAAATACTCCATTGTATGGTTTCAACATGAATTATTTTTAAAAACTTTTTTAGTGTAGATGGACACAATACCTTTATTAATTTTTATGTGGTGCTGAGGATTGAACCCATTGCCTCACATGTGTTAGACAAGCACTCTACCACTGAGCTACAGCCCCAGCCCCTCAACATGAGTTATTTGATTGATAGGCTGTTTCTGAGTTTTTGCAGTTATAAGCAGTACTGAAATAAGCACTCTGTAAATAAATTGTATACTTTTATAGTTACTGACTTGGAACTCATTTATAAATACAGATTGCTCTCTCAGAATCCATACACATTAAAATATTCATAGATAGCCAGCATACCCTGTAGAAATTAAATCTGTTTATCTCCTTTCCAAAAGTCTGAGAGAGCTATTTCTTTCTTCCTGTAGTTCATACTAGTTTTAAAATATTTTTGTCAATTGGATGGGTTGAAAATAATACTTGACTTTTGTTAATTTGGATTTCTTTACTGAGTGGGATTAAATGTTGGTTTATGAAGTTTTATTTTGGATCATTAGTATGTATAATTATTTTATAAGCTTTGCTTATTTTTTTGGTTGTAAATTGTGATTTGTAAGACATTTTCATATATGAAATATTTTCTCATTTGTTACTTGTATTAACTTATGATGTTTTAATCTGTTACAAAAGTTTTCCGTTTAAGTAACGAAACTGGCCAATCAAAAAGGAACTTGGTAATAGCTATTAAAATTAAAAACATACACTTTAACCCAACATTTTGCTTCTAAAAACAGACCCAATAGAAACATTTGCAAATACAGAAATACATTCAAGTACATAAACATTTATATAGCTCTTATATGTGTATTAATAAAACAGGTAAGGAAAGTAATCTCCTGTAATATACCAGATACTCTCACTAGCAAATAGCTTGAGAGTTGGGATTATAGACTGATGTCACTTTGTATTGCATACAATTTTATAAAATCAGAATTTACTTACAGTGAGCACATATTAATATTTAATTGCAAAAAAAAACCTTTAACTGTGAAAGAATCATTCTTACACACTTGAAAAATAATGTTCAGTTTACAGACAGAGCCTAATGTCCTTATGGATTTGAGACCCTCTTACTATCATGATTAATCTGGATTAAGATGTAGTATTATTGGGTTTGGATCCAGAGGGACTGTATTCTGGGCTGGATTCTGCTCCTTTTTATGCTTTCTTGAGCCTCAGTTCCTCATCTCTTCAATAAGAGTGATGCCGTTGACTGTTTGGAGCTCATCGTTGTTGCAGAGGCACTGCGAGATCACACAGGGGAAACCTTGTAAACATTGGCAGTGTTCCCGTCTCTGAAGAGTCGTTTCTCCCAAATGCACTGTTTGTCTATATATCTATGCAGAATTTCAATCAAGAAAATCTGAACAGAAGAATTAAAGAGTGCACTGAATTGCCTTTAGTCGGTTTAAAATTATTATTAATCACAGTGTTTGATTCCACCTTGATGAGTAGTTCTAAGCTGGGACCTCAGTAACACTAGGAACAGGTATGTGCTGTGTGGCGTTGAGGGTGACCTACGTGTGGAGTTGTTTCTGGGCCTAGGTTTCCAGGCTCTTCCTGAGCCTGTATTTCCACCTGCCTACCTCACTGTGGTATCTGAATATTAGTTTTAATCTGTCCAGAGCCAGATTAATCTGACTTTCCCAAACTGCTGCTCTTCCAGGTTTCCCATCTGCTTATGAAAGGATTCTTGTATACGGTGTTAATAGGCCTGTGCTGTGGTTATTCTACTTCCAGCTCATGATACAGATCCACAGGGCACGAGTGTCCTCAGTTCTCTTCATGTTATTCCAAAGTCCAAACTATTGCTGCTGTTTTCCCTTTCTTTCTCATCCTTCAACTCCCAGTTTATCATCTTTTGAGAAACCATCCTGAGTCTCCCATTTGAAATTAATCTAGGATAAATAGGCAGCTTTAACCAGGCAGGCAGGTGAGTAGAAAGACTCTTTAGACTCTGGCATTTCTCTATTTTATGTTTCATTAATTTCTATTGTAATATTAATTACTTCTTTCCTCCTGCTTGCTTTTAGTTTTGCTCTCCTTTTGCTTTGAGATAAATTAGGAATTTATATAAAGGCATGAATTCTCTCTGGTCCATTTTAATATTTGAGGAGAAAAATCAAGAATGAAAACCTGGAGATGCACATAGAAAAGAGTTACCATCATCTTTTCCTCACATGACCCCCAGTTCTTTGTATTCTTTTTTGCTTGAAAGGGAGAAACCATAAGGAGAAGAAGAGAGAAAAGTAATTAGTTGCCTTATTCCTTGTTGGTCATTTCACCCTTATTGATCCCTTTGGCATGTGATGAGTCATTTATAGAACATACAGAGTGTTAAGCAATACACTGTTGCATTATTTGAAAGTTGCTGACCCATTCTGAACTTGAGAAGGGATTGACAGGAATGCATTCTATCTCCCTTAAGGCTCCTTGGTAGGATCAAAGTGTGCTATTCAGATTTTAAGATTGTATCATTCCTGTGTTTATTTTTCCTTAGAGTTTAATTATAATTTTTATATTCTAATATTTTGTAAATCTCATTTTTGTTGTTTTTATTATATATAGAACATTTCTTATATTGTTTATACCAATTTTATCATGATCATTTTTATTTGTTCTACTTAGTTGTACGTGACAGCAGAATGCATTTCAATTCATCGTACACCAATGGAGTGTAACATTTCAGTTCTCTGATTGTAAATGGTATAGAGATGCACCATTTATGTATTCATACATGTACCTAGGGTAATGATGTCCATCTCATTCCACCATCTTTCCTATCCTCATAACTCCTCCCCCCTCTCTCCCCTTTGCCCAGTCCAAGGTTCCTCCATTCTTTCCATACCACCCCTCGTCATAGATCAGCATCCAGTAATCAGAGAAAAACGTTCGGCCTTTAGTTTTTTGGGATTGGCTTACTTCACTTAACATAATATTCTCCATCCATTTACCTGCAAATGCCATAAGTACTGTCCTAAGTTATAAGTGTTATTTAGATTTCTCCAAATGTTCCACTGCTGTCCTCTCATGACCTGACACTCTTGAAGATTACTGGCTGTTTTATGGAATGTCTTTCAGTTTGGGATTGTCTGGTGTTTCCTCATCATTGAATTCAGGTTGTATCACAGAAGTGAGGTGGTGTTCTTTTTCAGGGCCTAGTGTTAAAGGCTACATGATGTTGACCCGTCTCATTACCGGGAATGTTAGCTGTCATCACTTGATTAAGATGACATCTCCCAGTTTTTCTACTGCGAAGATACTCTTTTTCCTGTCTAGTTAGTAGCCTATTTTGGAGGTGATACTTTGAAATCATGCAGATATCCTGTTTCTCATCTTAACTTTTTACCAAGTGAGCAGTCTTATTATTGTGTTTACCAAATGGTGATTTTCTAGTTTCATCATTTAGCTTCCATTTAATAATTAGGATACTGTTAAGAGGAGCTCTTCTTTTTATTTTGTCACTTGCATCAGTGTTGAGTTGTACATAATAAGAATAAGCTTTTATTTTGTTGATCAATTATTCCAAGTTTGGTCACTAGCTCGTTTTGAATTGGCGACTCTGTCCTCCTGATATGGCCCCAGCGGTTTCCCTGCTTTCTAACAGCTTAAGAGTTCTAGGCTAGTCTTATATTTCCCCTGCACCAGTCCTGAAATCAGCCATTTTTCAAAGGGACCTTATTCTTTTTATTGAAGAATGGATTAAAAAACAGGATCTGGACACTAGGGTGCTGGCTACTGAGAGATCATTGCTTCTGGCCCTTTGAGTGGACAGATGTGTGTCCATCTGTCTGTATATTAGACATCATGATTTCTAATGATACTTGATTCCAGTCTCAGAGTCCATTCTAGTCTCCCCGCATCCCCTTAATTTTTCAACTCTTCTCCAACAGTGAGAAACCCAGTTCTTTATGACTCAGTGTATCTGTATTCTTTTACATCTCAAGGGGATATACAGTGTTTTTGTGTTGTTAACCCTACCCCAGGATAGCACTGCCTAGAGGGAAATATTTGTCTACAGTTCTTTTGTCTCAGCCTTACAGTATCCAGAGTTCTGTTTTCCGGAGTCACTTGGCCTAGTTCTGTCCTTTGCCACCCTCTCAGTGATATTTTCATGCTGTTCTTTTGTCATGGACATTGGTTTGTTACTATTTGTTTCTGTTGTGAGTTTGTAGAGTGTTGTCTGTGCAGCTTCTACTTCAGATTGGTGGGTGTTTTCGTTGTAGCTTAGGAGATGCTCTGTTTTTGTGAGTGTTCCGTGAGCTCTTGGAGATATGTTACTTGTTCTCAAAATTCAATTATGTGTGCTCTGTTGCATTTATGCTTCATATATCCTTATCTTTTCCCACTTGATGTGTTGTGGACTCAGGAGTTAAACATCTTCTGCTACTGTTTTTGTTTTTCCTGTATTATAGTTTTTTTGTTTTATAAATAGTAATGTTATTTTATGGTGGACATTTATAACTTAATTGGCAATTACACCTGCTGGCATTTTAAAGTGACTTATGCATTATGTTAATTTTGAGGGCCCAAATTCGCCCTTACTGGGTGGCAGTATTATGACCTACGCTTTCCTGGGGTTTGCGTTTGTCTGGTATTCCTATGTCCTCCCTTTTGTTTCCCTTTCTTTCTAAATCACCTTTTTTTTTTTTTTTTTTAATACATCTAGTTTACATCCTAGAGTTGAATTTTGCTTTGTGATTTAATTAGAACGCATTTCTCTTCTAGATGAATTTATATATCTGTATGCAGTTATTTGGTCTTAATCCTATCATTTTATGGGATTCCCCCCCTTCCCTATATGTCTTTTATAGGATTTTTTGTTGCTTATTTGTGTTGCTTTATTTTGTGTGCTTCATTTTTCTATTTGAGAAAAGTATGTATTTTTATACCAGTGATTACTGTTGTAGCTGTAACTTTATACAGAACCCTTATATAACCCTCTGTTTTCTTAGATGGTATCTATGGCTTCCCGACATGGGAAGCAATAAAACTGGTATTATTTCTTCTTTTCCTTTCCTACCCTACCTCTTCTCTTCTGCCTGATTTATATTGTCTTACGTAGTATTCACCATTGTACTAAGAAATGGAATTCTCTGCTGTCATCTGGTATGCCTGCTTAGCATCCTTTGACTACAGATACTACAGAGGAGGTGAGAAGCTTTGTCTCTCTGCTGTCCTCTCCATTTCTGCTAGATTTGCTAAGTTTTCCTTATTATTTAGTGTACATGCTGGGCTGGTTCCCTTCTTATGAATCATCATTGAAGGAAATGGGTTTTCAGGCTGCTGTCGTGCCAGAGGATGAGGGGTCAGAGAGTGTTCCAGACTGTTTGGTTTATTTGAAACAAAGACTGTCTTCCCTCCTTCCACGGAGCCAGGCTGCTTCCTGTCAATCCAGCTAGTCTGAGTAGTTCTTCTTGTTACCTCTGGATATTAGGACCAAACTAGATCCTTTCAAGCTTAAGGATTTCAGTTATTTTTCAAAAGGAAAATTTTTGTGTTTCTGAGTCTGGCTCTCACGGACAGTAGTCTGCGGTTTCTTTACTCTCCCTCAGCAGGCTAGTCTTTCTAGTCGGACAGCCTGATGCGCTTCCACCCACAGGGTGTGGTTACCTGGGCACTTTGCTTTTGAACTTTCTTCTCCCCTGAAGCACCTGAAGAGCTTGGTGGTCTCAGGGTGGCCCTTGCTGTCATCATATTTTCTCAAACTCTCCTCATTGCCTGAGGCTATTTTTAAATAATGGCAAGAGTTCAGATTTCATTCTAAGAATTCTTTTACTCACTGAATAAATTTTTATTGAAGAGTTAAAATAGGGAAGGTTCTGGAGATTAAAAAAAAATTAAAGCTCTATCAGAATGTAGATGGTGTTCCTGAAGTCTAGCATTGTACAAAAATACTAGTTTTTCTATATCATTGGCTGTATTTTTTTTGAAAAAAAAAATGTGTGTATGCCTTGCTAAAGAGTGCAGTAATTTTACGAAGTATGTTATGTTGAATAGTCTCATCTTCACCCTCCCATCCATGCCCCCTTTCTTACTGTGAGACTGTTAAGGTCTTTTCAGCCCTAGTGGGCTGGCAGGCAGGCATGTGAGTAGAGAGACTCTTTGAGACTCTGGTATTTCTCTAGTTTATGATTCATTAATTTCTAATATAATAATTACTTCTTTCCTCCTGCTTGCTTTCAGTTTTGCTCTCCTTTTGCTAGGTTTTTAAGGTGAATGTTTAGATTGTTGGTTGGAGATCTTTTCTCTAATATAGGCAATTTAAAGCTACAAATTTCCCTCTAAGTTTCATGTTAGCTGCATCTCCAACGTTTTGATATTATCATGTTTTAATTTGTATTCAGATCAAAAATACTTTGTATATCCCCTTGTAATTTCTTCTTTGACCCAAAAGTTATTTAGAAATGTGCTTTTTAAATTTTTATCTATTTGAGGACTTTCCAAATTTTCCCCTGTTCCTGATTTCTTATTCAACTACATTGTGGTGAGAGAGTGTAGTTTGTGTGATTTCAGTCCTTTAACATTTTTCAGTACTTGTTCATTGCCCAGTGTGTGATCTGACCTACCAGGTTCCCTGTGCTAGGAGTGGATTCTGCTGTGGAGGATTCTGTAGATGTAGTGGAGTGATCTTTCTGTAGATGTCGGTTTTGTGAAGTTGGTGGACTGTGTTGTTCAAGTCTTCTGTATTCTTGCTGGTTATCTTCTAGTTTTTGCTTCTATTCTTCATTTGAAATTATAGATTACTATAATGCATCAGTAGTATTTTGGCCTATAATTTCCCAGCAGCTAGATTTTTACAATGTTTGTGTATGCTTTGGTCATAAATCACACAAATGACTATCAAGAAGAAATTGCGTGTGTACATGTTATCCCATAAAATTTGGTGGTAATTTAATAAATATTTTCTGAAAGAGTGGTAAATTGTTAAGCATATGTACAATAAAACAAAACCTCTGCCCATTGTAGCTTACAGAGAAGGACAGAAAAAAAATTCAAATATGCAGAATGTTAGATGTTAGCATGGTGGCGGATAAATGGGTAAGGAAGAAAGGGAGTGCATGGTCGTCCAGTGTGGGGTTAGCAGGGACACCTGGGTGGAGGCCTGAAGGAGACAGGAGTGAAACAGTATAGCAGAGGAACTGTTAAGCAAAGACCCCGAGCCAGGGCATTGCTTGGCATGTTTTGCAGAACAGCAAGGAGAGGCCTGAGTGGCTTGGTGGAGGAGGCAGGGGACTCACTAGTAATGGGCAGCCAGAGAAGGACAGGCTGGGCTAGACCACATATGACGCTACAGTTTCTTAAGAACTTCACTTTTGCTGTCAGTGAAGGGTAAGGACAAACTTTGTAAAGGGTCAATGATAAATATTTTAGACTTTGCAGGTCATCCAGTCTCTGTTGGAACTGTTCAACTCTGCCATTTTAGCATGAAAACAAACCATGGACAGCATGTAAGGGGATGCATGGAGCAGTGTTCCAGTCAGGTTTTACCTTGGGATGCCAGGCCAAGGATCGACTTTGCCAATCCTTGCTCTAATTAAGATGGAAAGTCCTTCAGGAGTTTCGAGTAGAGAAGACACCTAATTTACTAATTTTTTTTAAAGGCACTTACAAAATACCTTTTTATTTGTTAATAATTTTAGGTTTAGAGAAAAGTTACAAAAATTATACAGCATCCCTTCACTTGTCTCACTTGAAGGCTGACCACTGATGCAGCCATCCTCACTGATAAAAAAAAAACCAGAACACGAGTGTAATGCTCTTGATTCAACTGCAGCCTTTATTCGACTTTCATATTGTTCCACCTGTAGACACGTTTCTATTCCAGTATCCATTACAGAGTCCCACACTACACTTAGTGGTTCTGAATCTGTAGGTTTCCTTCAATCCAAGACGACTCCTCTCTTTTTTCTTGTCTTTAATGAACTTAGGTATTTTTGATGAGCACTGGTAAATTATTTTGCAAAATGTCTCAGTTTGGATTCATCTCATATTTTCTTGTGACTACATTATGATTTTTGGCAAGAGTAATATGACTACTTTTTTGAAAGGATTCTGCTGGCTACTTTGGTAAGGGCAGAAATGGGAGACCCCTGGGAAAACTTGTCATAATCCAGCTGAGGCTTGAAGTAGGATATTCATGGAAGAATCCAGAAATAGTTGATTTATAAGCATATTGAACGGATTGGGTTATGGTTAAAAAAAAATGTGAGCCACTGCTATGGCATCAGGCCTCAGCATCCTAGTTAGCGGCAGGAAAACTATGCAAACGTACTGCAAATGAAGAAGTAATTTTTTTCTTTTGTCTAGCCCTTGAACTTCCTCTTTCTTATTAATCTTTCAGCCCTTGACCATTTTAGAAACCTGGCTAACTAAAATAATGTGACATTGTTTGGCTCTGTTGGTGTGTCATGTTTAATTGAAAGTAAAAAAAAAAAAAATCAAGCATTAGGTGGGTAGTCATAACTTTTCCTTGGATCCTAGGGAAATAAAATTTATTGTGAGCTGCCAGCCCCATTTTGACATATCCCTGTCCTTTGAATCCTGCTGATCTGTCACATGTACACATTATATTTCTGGAATTCTCAGTGGTTCCTTGTTATGTTAAATGACTTCTGTTTCTCACTGTGGTGGAGTTAGCAAGAACTGGACTTATCTTCCTGATGTCAGCAAGTAGAAGGCCGGACAAAGTGTGTGAATCAACTGTTCTCGGACACTGGACAGCAGACTACACAGGACATGGCTGCCTGAGATAGAGGGAAAGCACCATGATTGTCCCAGTTTTCTGTCTAGAGACATATTTCTCTATCCCAATGAAACATATTTCTGTATGCAGAAAGGGCACCAAACAGAGAAGCTGGAGACTGCAGAGCAGAGGTCCAGAGGGTAGAGTACTACCCAGAAAATGACACCTTTCAGGGTTGGCTGAATCAGGCCACACGTGGGGAATGCCCAGGGCTGGTAAAGGGACAGCCAGGAGTTCCCAGAGCTCAGAGAGCCTGAAATCTGGGCAGCCACGTGGCAGGTCTTCAGGGTCACTCTTCAGTATCACACTCTCCCTCCTTCAGGGACTTTGATGTTTGTTTTGTATATTTAGGTGCTCTGATGTTGGTGCAGATATATTTACAATTGTATGAATTGACCCCCTTATTATAGAATGTTGTTGTATTTTATTAGTCTTATTTGTCTGATGTAAAAACACATCTCTTCCTTGGTTTTCCTGAGAAATCTTTTTCCATCCCTGTCAGATTGTGTGTGTGTGTGTGTCCTTAAAAGTGAATTGACTCTCTTGCAGGCAGCATAGAATTGGGTCTTGGTTATTATTTTTCAATCCAGTCAGTCACTGTCTTTTTATTGGAGAATTTAATCCATTTACATTCGAGGTTCTTACTGATAGGTAAGGACTCACTATTTAGTGATGGCCATTTGCTAATCGCTTTCTGGTCACCCGTAGTGCATCCTTCCTTTCTTGCTGTTGTCCTCTCTGCTGTGATGTGCTGGTATGCTTTGAATACTTTCTATTTTGGTTGTGTGCTCCACTGAAGAGCTTTGCTTTGTGAGGCTTACACATAGCAATTTAAGCCTGCAACAGCCTGTTTCAAGCTGACTGCACACAGCTCTGCCTTTACTCCTCCCCCAACATTTTATGTTTTTTGTATGAGAATTTTTATTTTTTCTCAAAGAAGCAACTTTTTGTTTCTTTGATTTTTTTTTAAAAAAATTTTTGTTTCAATTTAATTCATTTCTGCTCCTGTAGATATGAGTAGTTTTGTGTTTTAACCCTCTTGCTAGGAACAGACTTGCTATATACACTGTCATTGTCTAGAGTATTCTGAATATGGCTCTTTTCCTTAGACCATTGAGTTTTATAATTTTGCATGCTTTGTGGGCTATTTAGAGGTCTTTTGTTTCAGCTTAAAAACTCCCTTTACCTAGGGAGTTCCTTAAAGTCGGGTGGTGAACTCCCTTAGTTTGTGTTTGTCAAGGGAAGTTTTTATTTATCTAGTTTTGAAAGACAGCTTTGTTGGGTAAGGTATTCTGGGTTGGTGATTTTTTTCCCCTTCAGTGCTTTGAATATATCATTCTCCTTTCCTGTCTTCCAGGGTTTCTGTGGAGACATCTGGAGATAGTGGTATTGCTTCCCCTAGATGCGGCCTTTCTGCTGTGAGAACTTTGTCTTTGATTTTGATTGCTTGGTGTCTTGCTGAGCTCCTTTTCGGGTTAAATTTTATTGGAGAGCTCTGTGCTTCCAGTACCTGGTTGTTGGCATCTACCCCCAGATTAGGGGATTTCTCTGCTGTTCATACTTTCTGGCCTTTTTCCCTCTTTCTTTCATCTTCTGGAGCTCCTGTTACATGCAGATTTGGCCTCTTGAGGTTCTCCTGTAGTTCACATAGACTTTCTTTCCTTCCTTCCTTTTCTTTCCCTCCCCACCCTCCTTTCCTTCCTCCTTCCCTCTCCCCCTCCCCTCCTTTCCTTCTTTCCTCCTCCATTCTCCCTCCCATTCCCCTCCCCTCCCCTCCCCCCTCCCCTCCCCTCCCCCCTCCCCTCCCCTCCCCCCTCCCCTCCCCCCTCCCCTCCCCTCCCCTCCCCCCTCCCCTCCCCCCTCCCCTCCCCCTCCCCTCCCCTCCCCCTCCCCTCCCCTCCCCCTCCCCTCCCCCTCCCCCCTCCCCCCTCCCCCCTCCCCCTCCCCTCCCCCCTCCCCTCCCCTCCCCTCCCCTCCCCTCCCCTCCCCTCCCCCCTCCCCTCCCCTCCTCCCTCCCTCCCTCCCTCCCTCCCTCCCTCCCTCCCTCCCTTCCTTCCTTCCTTCCTTCCTTCTTGTTTTTGTTCCTCTGTCCAGGTAATTTCAAATTCTTTTTAACTCACTGATTCTTTTGCTTGATCAAGTCAGCTGTCATAGCTTTCTGTTGAAAATTTTAGTTCACTCATTCTTCATTTCTAGGATTTCTGCTTAATTATTTTTAAAAATTGTTTCTATTCCTTTGTCAAATTTATTTGTGTATGTATTGCTTTCCAAATTACATTTGGTTTTCTAACCCTATATTTTTGTGGTTCACTGATTATCAGTCATTTCATACATTGCCATATCTTTAGGGTCTGTTATTGGAGGTCTGTTAGATACACACACACACACACACATATATATGAGAGAGAGAGAGAGAGAGAGAGAGAGATGTGTGTGTGTGTGTGTGTTATAATTCCCTGCTTGTAATCACTGTGTCCTTGCATTACTTTGTGTACCTTTGAGGAGACAGCTCCCTCTTCTGGCCTGCGCAGGCATTCTTTGGCAGGGCCCATCCTTCACTATTTAGCCTGTGATTCTAGGGGGCCAACTGGTGAAGCTCCTATAGAGGCAGAGCTTCTTGTGAGCTCTCTAGTTGGATGTGGTCCTGGCTGCATAGTGTGATGGCTTCTGGTCAGGCCAGTCAGAGGATGTCTTCCCTGGTCAGGCATTTCCACTATTTAGGATCTGTAGTTGGGCAGGAATACAGGTTCCAAGGTTAGGCAACATTGCTCTTCTGGATGAGTGGGGTCAGAGGCTATGCTCCTTGGAAATGCATGATTGAGGATTGCTTCCTTATCACAGTGGTGCCATGGAGTGGGCTTTTGGCTGAGTTGAGGGACTGTTTGACCTCCTGGGTCAAATAGCTTTACCCTCTGAGCTTCTCCACAATGTGTAGACCCTATCTAGACAGGATCTTTGGGGCATTTTGGCCAACACTTGACTTCCTGGGTCAAGCAGGTCTAGCCCCATGTTTCTCTGAAATGTCGGAGGTGGGTGTTGGACTTAGGGTCATTGGAGTGGGCTGTGAGGCTGGGCTGGAGGTTGGCCGTGTAGGGACGCAAGCTGGGTTGAACTTCCCGCTGTGCTGCTGAAGGCAACCAGTTCAGCTTTGTGGACGGGCTCTGAAGTAGGCTTTAACTCTAGTCACCCAACATGGGTGGTAGAAGCACAGAGGTGCCACCACCAGGGCTCGTGTGCTGGTCACTGTGCTCTCTGCCTCCTTTCCTGGCTCCTGGTGGTCAAGCTGTGCCATACCCCCAGTGTTGCCCACGAGGTGAGACTAGAGTGGGATGCATCTCTGGATGCTCGGGAAGCTGCATGACTGTCCCTGGTTCTCCTTCCTCAGTAAACACCCTAGACGTTCTCTCTCTGTGTCATTGTGTCGGCTTGGATGGGAGAAGTGCCGTGGTAGTGGTGGGACCATTCTTTCTTATCCTGCTGTCCTCAGTTCGGCCAACCAGCAGCATGTCTCATGCTTGTTTTCAAGTAGTAGGGTTTTCAGAAAGGTGTTCTGGTCTGTGGGTAGTTGTTAGTTGAGCTTTCTGTAGTGGGGTGAAGCCTGAGGCTTATGATTTTGCCTCCTTGCTGACACCATCTCCTCTGGGCTCATGTTAACATATATATCCAACTTTTCCATGTGTCTCTAAGAGAAGCTGAGTGATCTAGATCCAGGTATACAACCTGAAATACTTAATTTTTATACCTTTAGCTTTATTCTGTTTTTTAAAAGTAATTCACACAATGTATAATCCACCCACTAAAACAGTTGGGCAGCCATCACCTCAGTCAACTTCAGAACATTTTCCTCACCCTATAGAGAAACTCTTAGCCATTGCCCAGTCATCCTCCTATTCCCCCAGCTCTAGGCAACCGATAATCTATTTTCTGTCCCTGCAGATACTTGTCTTTGGATATTTCATATAAAAGCAGTTGCATGATATGTAGTCCTTTGCAACTGGCTTTTCCACTTAGCATGGTGTTTTCAAGGTTCATCTCATTGTAGCACATATCAGCCCAGCTCTTAATTTTACTTACCAGGACAAACACTTGGTTCTTAATTAAAAAATGCTCTTTCTTTAGAATCTGTATATTCATTTTAGATTCACAAACTTATTCTCAGAATTGGGTAGTAATACTACCTTTAAAAAAGATCTATGTGCCTTTAAAAAATATAATCAGGAAAAATTTTTCTCTAAAAGTAAGCAGGCCCTGAGAGCTCAGTGACCACCTGTCTTTGCTGCCAACCAGTGGGAGAGGAGCAAGGAGAGTACCCGGCAGAGACCCGGGTGCCTTGGCCAGATGCTTCTGGATTGGTCAGAGGTGCGGCTTTCTTCACAGGGGTCCTCAGAAGCCCAGCACATCTTTGCATTGCATGCTTTTCAGTTTTATCATTTAAACTTGTCATCTCTGGGGTCTTAATTTTTCTCCCACTTTTTTTCTTTTCATGGAATAGGAAACTTAAATTCAGAGAAGTAACTTCAGATGATACTGTCCAGTAGCCCCAGAGGCAAATCTTGAACCCAAGTGTTAAGATTCCAAATGGAAAAGTCTTTTTTGACAGCAGGCTGCATCTGTTGGTGCCTCTGCCCACTACTCAGGGTCTGGGTGTTTCCAGAAGTAGGAGTAGTTTCTGTGCCCAGTTTCCTGGTGATCGAGTGTAGGCAATTGGAAAGAATAAACACTTACAAATCTGCTCACTGTATGAAGTATTTAGTGATATTGAATAGCACAATAATACAATAAAATCAGAAATGCAAATCCCTCAAGATGCCTGAAAATTTAATGTTTTTGCTGCATGTTTTGTCATTTGTCTAATTTTGAGTTCAGTATTAAAAGTTAAATAAAAATATAAAAAATATAAAAAGGTTGAATACAAATATGAATTTTGGTATTTTTTTCTTTCACAGACAGATATTGATTATGTCCACAGTGTTGTGGCCAACCTGGAGAAAGAGTAAGTACTTCTTAATTAGGAAATGGAAATATTTTAGTTTACTGCTGTCTTTGGCTTTTTGCTAAAAGAAAGCACCTGCCTTGATAGTTAATCTCCCTCTGGAGATCATCGTTCATTAGACCTCCTATCATTGTCTTTTACATTCTCATAAAGCAGATGTGTTTAAGTTCATTTATCTGCTGGAATAAATTGGTGTATTTCAGTATAGAAGAGATTTGAATGTCGTTTGTGTAACACTATCAAATAAATATTTGTTCATGAAGGCAGTGAAGATAGCTTTAAGAGATTATTTAAGTCTTTCACCCTCTATTAAATAGACAGGCTGCCGGGCATATCTTCATGTAGCATCTCAGGCCTCAGCGCTGAGCTGTGTCTGGCCCCCTGATCCTGCAGTATGCAGGGCATGAACCAGGTAACAGGCGGGAAGCCTGTTATTAGTTTTTACAGTATTGCATTAGTAGTTTTAATAATGATATCATAAAAATTAGTCTTGACATAGGTTTCTTCATTGAATTGTATTTGCTTAAAGACCAGAGAAGTTGCAATTATTTGCTAGCTCTCTATTTAAAATAATATGATACTTTGTCCATTGAAATGCTAAACCTGGAGATTTAAAAAATATTACGCATAGTTCAGGATTAAATTTGTCATTTGTTAGATTTTCCTCAAGTGCTAAAGTTCTTGACATTCTTTGTAGAAATGCACTTTGATATGTGGAGTCCTCAAATGAAGGAACAGGGCAGTAATTAATAACTGGTCCCCCTTCCCCTAGACCAAACGGGCAGGCCTGTGGTGGGCTGGTGCAGTCATTCTGTTGACTTACTTCTTCCTCAATGTGCAGGAAAACCAAGGCCAGAAACAAAGCTCAGTCAAACACTAAGAACATTTGTGCAAAGGCAGGTAGTTACATAAGCATTTTCTGGAGATTTGCAAAAATGAGGAAGAATGCAGATGTGGAAAAATTACATTTGTACACATGCAGACTGATTTAAAACTTCAGAAAAGGATTTCTCCAGCTTAATGCTCTTAATGTTTGTGGTTATGTAATTCTTTGTTGTCAGGGCTGACCTGGGCAGAGTACGTTTGACCGGTATTTTTAATAGTATTTCCTATAGTAATGACAGCCAGAATGCCTCCAGATGTTGCTTAATGTCTCAGAAAGGATAAAATCACCCAAGTTGAGAAGCACCGGCCTGGAGTGACATAATCTATAACCTACAACTTCTGGAAAATTGTAGCTTCTGGAAAATTGAAGAACTTTGAATTTTGCACAAGTATATGTATTTAGATGCATACAGAAATTAATCTGTTTTCTTTCCTTTATTTCCCTACTTTCTGTGGGACCTTGATTTTTTTTTTTTTTTTTTAAATATTCCGATTGCCTGTAGGAATGTAAGACTGCAGTTCTCCTGGGCTTTCTGTTACTCTAAGGTTAATGGCATTTTATACTGTTTTTTTTTTTAAAGCAGTACTAAGAACAAGAACAACAAAACCCTAAACCTTGTGCTACTAGAAAAACCTGTGTTTTCAGGTAAATAAGCTCAGTGATAAGCAGCTTTATTTAGCACATTTTGACCATCACATTATTCCTGCTACGCATGTTCTCTGGTGTATTTTATGTAAAATGTGCTAAATTGGATGTTAAATAAAATCTCACAGAGCTTCAATAACTGAGCTTATCTTTCTCATGGCAGATTTTCTAAAGAAATCAGTTCTGGCCTGGTGGAAGTAATATCACCCCCTGAAAGTTATTACCCTGACTTGACAAACCTAAAGGAGACGTTTGGAGACTCAAAAGAAAGAGTGAGGTGAGCTGAGTGTCCTTTAAAGTCTTCCATTCTGTGAGTGTGGGAGTTAATAAATGTGGTTTCTGTCAATCAAACCTGCAAAAATTTTAGGGCTGGATTTGCTAACATACTCAAGATCATCTCATGAAGCCCAGGGCAGCTTGTGAGATGTATTCTGGAAGTTTTCTTAGTATAAGCTTTTAGTTTACGGTGTTTTCCTTAAACTGGCTTTTGGAATCACTTCTGTTATACATTTTTAGTGTGTTTCTATAGGCTTCCAGGAATTCACTGAAAGGTCTAAATATTCTACATTTAATTTTTTAACATTAAATATGTATTTATTTATTTGTACTTGCATTCAATACATATTTTTAAATCTGTACCTGTATGTAAAACACAGTCCTAGGTACCAGAGTTCCCTAAAGTATGATTTATCTAAGGATTAGTTCATCAAGACATTCAAATGTTACTTGAACATTTTCTGTGGTCAAGGAAGTTTGGAAAATATTGGATTAAAATTTCTTTTTCTTGGGTTGTGGATGTAGCTCGGTGGTAGAGTGCTTGCCTAGTATACGTGATGCCCTGGGTTTGATCCCCAGCATGGTTTAAAAAAAAAAAAAGTTTTTCTCAGCAAATGTTTTTGCTGCTAGATGTTTCAGTGTCTCTAATGTACTAGCATATCTCCAGGAAAGAAATATGTGCACAGTTTTTCCCACACTTACTCGACCTTTTTTTCTTCAGGACACCTTGAAGATTGGTGTTCTTAGGAATGTATTTGGTGTATTTAATGCTGCATTAGAGAAAAGAGAATTTTCTTTGACTCTTGTGTTATAATAAAAAACTTGAGGCTTATACATCTAATCTTACTTTGTTAAATTTCAGTCTGATTCCTAACCTATTTTTGAAACTATTTGTTTCAGATGGAGAACAAAGCAAAACTTAGATTACTGTTTTCTAATGATGTATGCTCAGGAAAAGGGCATATATTACATTCAGGTAAGTGTGGCTTTTCCTTTAATGTTTTTCACGCTTCTAAAGAAGAAGTGTTATCAAGGGTGTATAATCATTAAAGCAGGAGGTTTTGGAAGCACATCCCTCCTCAGATCTGTGTAGTCCTAATTATATCTCAGAGAGAGCAGGATCCCCATGGCAATTGAGGACGTGGGCTCTGGGGTTCCCAAGTGCAGCATGTGTGGCTCCAGCTCCTGTGTGGAGGGGCAACCTCACTATGTCTCGCTTCCTCTGAACTCCATTCCTCCATCTTCTTTCCTCCTTCCTCTCTCCACTGTTACATTTTTTTTTGAGTGGTCTCATGGTAGAGTAAATCTTTTTGAAAGCCACAATACAGTTACATTTATATTGAAGATAATAAATTCAAATCCCCCCCCCCAAAGCATTGTGGCCCTAATGCTATTCAAGCAGAAGAATCCTGCACTGTTGTGGGGTTTGTTAACCTGGTAGGCAATAGCAAAGAATTCTAGGAAACTCTTATTTCTTCAAATCTAATTCTCCTTAATGATAGGCTATTTTGTTCTGTGGCCAATGTATACATTGTACATTACAGTTAAGAACTTGATGTAGGGAACTTTAAAGTGTCCTTATGTTGCTTTTAAAGTTTATTTTTTTCAGTTTAGCTCCTAGGAGAGAATTAATGGAAACTTAATGCCTTTTTTTTTTTTTTTTTTGGTGGAGCCTAGGAAGAATAATTATTTAAGAAATTAAGGATAGGATGGGGATGAGAGAGAGAGTAGTAAGGCAATGTTTCCTAAGGAGCGGTGAGTAAGCTATGGTGATAGTGGCAGCTGTGAGCTTGCGTTGGTTGCCTGCTGCCAGGCTGTCGTTCTTTACGGTTTGTGCTTATACCATTTAATACAGCCCCTTTTAGTCTGTGGCAAAAACACATAACGTTAAATTTACCGTCTGCACCTTTCCTGAGAGTACAGATCGGTAGTGTGAAGTGTTTTACATTGTTGTGCAACAGATTTCTAAGACCTTTTCACCTTGCAAAGCCTACAGAGACTCTATCCAAAAACATCAGTTACTGTCCCTCCCCCATGTTCCTAGTCACCTCCTGCTACCCGTGATTCTGTGACTTTGACGGTTCTAGGTGCTCCATACTAGTGGAGTCACCTGTTGCAGCATGTGGCAGGGAGGACTTCTGTTCTAGAGCCGCATGATGTTCATTGTGTGTTTGAGCCGCATTTTCGCGTCAGTTCATCTGTTGGCCTGCTTCCAGCTCTGGTTACTGGGAATGATGCTGTGGTAAGCTGGAGTGAGTACCTCTCTCTCCACAATTTGTTGGGATTCTTTTGGCTATATACCTACAAGGGGGTTGATGAGTCATTATTGTGCCATTTCTGATTTTTCGAGGGACCGCGGTAGTATTTTCCATGGTGGCTGTGCCAGCTCACATTCCTGCCAGCAGCGCACAGGGCTCATTTTCTCTGCCTTCTCACCAGTACTTGTTATTTTCTTCTTTTAGTGATGGTCATTCTAATGATGTGGTCGCATCTGGTTGTGGTTTTGATTTTCATTTCCTTCATGATGTATGATGTTGAGCATCAGCTAATGTGCTTGTTTTTCATCTGTGTGATCTTTGAAGAAATATTTATTTAAACCCTTTGTCCATTTTTAACTGGGTTATTTGATTTTTCCTCGTTAACATTCCTTTAAACATTCTGGGTGGTAACCCTTTTTAGAAGATCTGCAAATATTTTTTCCAGTGCGATTGTGGAGCTTCCACTATGTTGTTTCCTTTGACATACGAAAGTTTCTATTTGCCATAGTCTCATCTCTCCACTTTTGATTTTTTATCTAGACTTTTGAAGCCATATCCAAAGTACAGATGCTGAATCCAGTGCCTAAAGCTTTCCCCTATGTCTTCTAGGAGTTTCATAATTTTAGCTCCTTGGTTGAAGTCCAATCCATCTTGAGTTAATTTTTTTTGTAAATAATAAAAAGTTTGGGTCCAGATTTTTTTGTTTGCATGTGAATATCCAGTTTTCCCAGAATTATTTGTTGAAAGGACTATCTTTTCCTCATTGTATATTC
Source organism: Urocitellus parryii (assembly GCF_045843805.1). Classification (NCBI taxonomy): domain Eukaryota; kingdom Metazoa; phylum Chordata; class Mammalia; order Rodentia; family Sciuridae; genus Urocitellus; species Urocitellus parryii. The sequence goes on from NC_135542.1 coordinate 13,041,250, forward strand.
TTGACACCTTTGTGGGAAATTATTTAGCCATGTATGCATTGGTGTATTTCTGGGTTCCCTATTCCATCTAATTGGGGTGTGTGTGTGTGTGTGTGTGTGTGTGTGTGTGTGTGTGTGTGTGTCTGTGTCTCTCTACCTACCTAGGTAAGCAGATAGGTATCTGTCTTTATGTCAGTACCATGTTGATTTGATCACCATTGCTTTGAAATCAGGAAGAATGAGACTTCCTACTCTGTTCTTTTTCCAGATTGGCTATTTGGAATCCTTGGAGATTCTTTATTTATTTTTTATCTTTTTGAGATTTGTTTTTCTATTTCTGTGAAAAATCTCATGAGAATTTTGGCAGGGATCTTGTAAGGTGTAGATTGTTGTAGATCTTGTAAGGTGTAGATTGTTGTAGATCTTGTAAGGTGTAGGGTGGTGCGGACATTTTAATACTAAGTCTCACCAACCACGAGTGCCTGGGTATCTTTGCAGTTATTTTTATCCTCTTTGATTTCTTTTAGTGATGTTTAGTAGTTTACCAGAGTTCTTTTACCTCCTTTATTAGGTTTATTCCCAAGTGTTTTATCCTTTTTGATGCTTTAGGAAATGGGATGGTTTTTATTTTTGCATTGGTCATTGTTGGTAGACAGAAATATGATTTTTGTGTGTTGATTTTGTATCCTGAAACTTCTGAAATCATTTATTTGTATGGTTTTTAATGTATTCTTTAGATTTTTCTCTATATAAAATAATTTCATCTGTGGATAATGCTAGGTGTACTTCTTTTCTAATTTGAATACCTATTTCCTCTTCTTGTCAACATGGTCTAGCTAGTATGACTAATTGTGATGTGAGAATGGGCTCCCTTTTGGTTCTGATCTTAGAGGGAAAGGTTTTGGTTCTGACCTCAAGGTGTTTGAAAGTGTTCTCTCTGCTTCAGTTCCTTGGGAAAGTTTGAGACAAATTGGTGTCAATTCTTTAAATGCTTAGCAGAACTCCTAAGTCAAGTTCTCTGGTCCTAAGCTTTTCTTTGCGGGGAGATGTTCTTTTAGATTCATTTATTTTATTTTTCATTATTACTGCTTTAATCTCCTTGTTATAAGTGTGTTCAACTTTTTATTTCTCCATGGTCAGTCTTGGTAGGGACTTACCTGACGATTCTAGATTATCCAGTTTGTTGGTATATAATTATTACTGGTCATCTTTATAACCCTTTTACCAGTTGTAATGCCCTCTTTCATTTTTCCTTTCCTGTCTTCTCCCCTTCCTCATCACTTCCCTCCTCATCCTTTCTCTTTTTTCTCTTTCTCTTCTTTTTTCTGCTTCTCTTTTTCCTGCTTCTCCTCCTCTTCCTTTTCTACTGGTGAGGTCTTGCTCTGCTATCCAGGCTGATCGTGAGCTCACAATCCTCCTGCCTCAGCCTCCAAGTAGCTCCCCTTTTCATTACCAATTTTAATTATTTGAGTCTTCATTTTTTTTTGTTTAGTCACTCAACCTAGAGTTTTATCCGTTTTGTTGATCATTTTTAAAATCCTTGCTTTTTTGTTTTATTGATTTTTATAATAATATATGGTGATTCCCTTCTCATTCCTCTTTGTGTATATCTGTTTTCTTTGTGGTATCACTGCAATCACAAAACCTCTTAAAGTTATAACCTCTTAAAGTTATTTAAACTGATAATTTAACTTCAGTATAAAATTCATGCTTCTTTACATCTGTCCCCTTGCCTTTTGTTATTCTTTGTCTCAATTATCGCTGTTATATTGCTCATCTGTTAATAGATTTGTGATTACTTTTATGCTTTTGGTTTTAAAAATTCTGTATAAGATTTAAAATGACTTATGCAACTGCATTACCTTACTGCAGAATTCTATATTTGTCTGTATATTTACTTTTGCCAGGGAGCTTTATATTTTTGTAGTGTTTGTTGCTATTTATCATTCTTTCACTTCAAACTGAAGGACTTTCTTTATCAGTAAGAAACCTGGTGCTGAACTCACTCAGCTCTTATCTTGAGAAGTCTTAACTTCTCTCTTGCCAGGTATTCTTGTTTCATTGGTTATTTTGGTTTTAGCATTTTGAATATACCATCCTAGTCCCTTCAAGCCTGCAGTGTTTCTTCTCAGAAGTCTTCTGACACTAATAGAAACTCTCTTGTATATGATGGGTCACTTTTCTTATGCTGCGTGCAAGATTTTTTTTATTTTTATTTTTTGACTTTTGACTTTTGACAGCTTGATTATGGTAGCGCCATAGTCCTGGAGCTCTACCTAGTGTCTGTCTGTGGTACTGCAGCCTCTGGTGCTAATGGACAGCCTTTGTTCTTGGTCCTTGATGTGGTGCTCTGTTCTACTCCCTGCTTTGATTAAGACAAGATAAAAACCAGTCCCTTGAGATATATATCCAATGTCTTACATTTTTTAGGGATACATCTGCTCCTTTCTTGATCCAGGGAGAATCAGAAGTTGGGAGTTCTTTGCAGTCACACGGTACCACACCCAAGGGAGGGCTTTGAATGCACCAATTTTAAATCTGTGTCTGTGTGGGGGAGGAAGCAGACTTGGAATTCCCTATTCTACTTTCTTGCTGATGTCTAATAACTCTCTTACAGTTACAGGATCAGACTGTACATACTGTCTGATAGCCTGTTTTGTTATTTTTAACATTTGTTAAAATGTAATTTTTAATTATTTCTTGAAGTACCATTATTCAGATATCATCTTATTGCTGATTGTTTCTAAATTTTCAGCTCTTACTAATAATATGAATTCCATGAATTTTCTTAAAATTATTGTATGTTCCCCAAACTTATGCCTCAGGAAAGAGGAAATTGCTTTATATTTAGTCTTTACAATCTTAAATTATGCAGAATTCTGTTAATGAGGTCAGATGACCTACCTACAGAGTATTAGTGTTAAAAACATCTTAGCCTAAAAAGTCCTCTGATATGTTAGTTTATGAAGGAAAGAGGTCACCTGGGAACATCTGAAGTATTAGGATGAAGGTCGAGGGAGCAAAGGAATTTATTCTAGACCTTGCTGTGATCCCCTAGGAAAGTGGCTTCATGGTTACAGGAGAGGGGAATGTCATACTCAAGACTTTCAGAGGCTTCCTTTAAAAAGGCAGCAGAGTTGGGCGTTGCTTGGCACCACAAAGGACACACACTCGAGGGGGTCTGGGAATGCCAGCTGTCCTGGTGTTAGGCCTGCAGCTCAGAATGAAGTTTACCATGACACTGTCATTCCTGGTTTCATAAAGTGCTTCGTTTATGACTGGAAGACGGTGTCTTCTGGAAGACTTACATGGTTCTGGAACTTCATGGGGTGCTGTATTCTCCTGATACCTCACCTGTGAGGTGGCCCCCCTGACAGTGGTGCTGAGGTTGGCAGTGGGCTCTGTGTGCCCGCCTCATCCTCCGGAGAAGCTCCCAGGATCCATTCTTCTGAGGGTTTCAGTCTCCACTGGTGATCTCTCCCTAGATTATTTTATTAAAGGTTCTCAAGTGGTAATTTTCTACTTCACTGATGTTTCTTGAAGCCGAGTTTTTCTATAAAGAATTTTCTTTTCTCAGCTATTTGGTTACTTTGAAAAATAGTTCAATAAGAAAAGGCAGAATAAATGCTTGATTCTGTCTATTAATTTTATTCTTACCAATGCTCACATTGGTACACCATTGTGATAAAGAAGAGCCTCATAGGTTGGCTATTATTTCCTTTCTGTAAGTTCAGGATCTTTGATCACTTCCTTGGCTGGCCCATCTTGCTTGTTTCCTTTCCCAGATCAGGAATCGGTCACTTTCAGGTGCCTGCTCCTCTCAAAGGCATGTGATGGCTAAGAACATGATCTGGGCACTTGAGATGCTGGTTGCTGTTGTGTCTCTGCTTCTAGGACTTGGAGCAAGGAAGAGGGTGTTTTTCAGAGAAAGAAACTGCACAAGTGTGTATTGATATTTCCAGTTCAGATGTGATTAGAGGGTTTTCATTTAATTTTTTTTATACTTCTTTTCCTCTTACACTGAAAGTCTTGGTTTATAATAGCATGATTGATCCTGATATATTTTTTGCTATATAGTGTAAAATGGTTTCTAGAATGATTTCAAAATATTAATATCACTACTAACAATAAGACTTCCAAATGCAGTTTGAACTTTCTTTGTGCTTACTTCCCCATAGAATAAATCATGGTGTGTATATATAGTCAAGCATGGTTTCTGGAAAGTCACCTGAGTGGTTCTTTATCTTGTGTGACCGTGGTGCCAACTTGATATGAAACTAGGTCCGTTTGTTTTGGCTTATATTCAATTTTTAGAGTTTTCTTTTTTTTTACATAGAGCCCTGCATTTCAAAATCAGAACTTTTATAAAAGAAGGTACGGTCACCAACATCTCACTTTTATCCCTCTTTACCCTGGTTCCTCCCTCCCCTATGGGTGCCCACCACTAGTATTTTTTTTTAAAGAGAGAGAGAGAGAGAGAGAGAGAGAGAGAGAGAGAATTTTTTAATGTTTATTTTTTAGTTTTCAGCGGACACATCTTTGTTTGTATGTGGTGCTGAGGATCGAACCCGGGCCGCACGCATGCCAGGCGAGCGCGCTACTGCTTGAGCCACATCCCCAGCCCCCACCACTAGTATTTTTTTAAAAATATTTTTTAGTTGTTGATAAACCTTTATTTTATTATATGTGGTGCTGAGAATTGAACCCAGTGCCTCAAACATGCCAGGCAAGTGTGCTACCACTGAGCCAAAGCTCCAGCCCCCACCACAGTTTTTAGTTTCTCATTCTAGCTTTTAAAAATTTAAGCAGGTATGTGTTTAGAGCATTCCTCTCTCCAGTATTACATTTGCATAGTGTAAAAACAGTATTTTGTATCTTGTTTCCTCTGTAAACTCAGTCACTAATGAGGCACATCAGTCTTCATGGTGGCTCCTGCCATGAGATATTGATGTCATTGAAGTACTCTGTCCACCAACAATCTGTCATGTCTTCAGAGCAGCCGTGTACTCATTGCCCCCAGACTGCAGGTCACCCCGCACATGCCAGGCGAGCGCGCTACCGCTTGAGCCACATCCCCAGCCCCTATTGTTGCCATTTTTAAACCCCGGATCATGGCCTTTTGTCAGGTGTGCAGCAATCTCTTCACACCTCAAAAAGGACCATAAAAATCACATACCCTGGAATTGTGATTTCAGTGTTCTTCTAAAGGACTTCTCATTTTTCCAGATAAGGACAAGGTCTCACTTTATCAAATAACAATAGCACTTTTTTTTTTTTTAATATTTAGAAACATTGTGATAGACAGAAAGCAAACCTACGCATTCGCTTCAGACCGTCCCTTTTCCAACACGTTGGTCTGCATTCATCACTGTCGGGAAAAATTCAGAAACTCACGGTGAGTGATTTGATTGGATTTTCTCATGATGTACCATTTGTAGTTCAGTGTATAGCTGGTAATTTTCTGCATGTGTTGTTTAATGGCGTATCTCTTTCCTGCTAGGATAAAGATTACATGAAACCATTACTTCTCAAGATCCATGTCAACCCTCCTGCCGAGGTGTCTACTTCCTTGAAGGTTTACCAAGGACACACACTGGAAAAAACGTACATGGGGGAGGATTTCTTCTGGGCCATCACCCCAATAGCTGGAGACTACATCTTGTTCAAATTTGATAAGCCAGTCAATGTCGAAAGGTCAGTGACTGTTTCTTGTTTTTGATGCAATGAGTGCTTTTTGAAAATTGGAAGCTGGACATTTTGGGCATAATGTTAGGAGACTGGGTCTTCTTTAAACCTTTGGCTTGGGCAGCTTCCTGCAGTGTGGCTCCTTCAGGGAGGGGAGCTGCTCCCCATCCGGTGGCAGTCTGGTTCTCTGGTTTGTTTTATTGACACCGGTGGAGGGAAGGCACTCCCTGATAGGGTGGCCCCACTAGACCTGTGCTGATGCTGACTGGCTGGCTGGGGCAGGTGAGCCTTGTCCCTGTTTCCTGTGCCGTTGCCTGGCGTGCCACCCCTAAGTGGCCTTGGAGCCCTGTGGCATGGCCTGGTGAGTGCGGAAGCCAGCTCCTGCTCAGCCTTTGCAGCACTCTTCCGTGTTTGGGTCTGAAGGTTATCTTGCCGGGCTGTGCTTCTCCTCATCCTTAGGCCGACAGCAGCCTTTGGAGGACTTTTGCTTCTGATCCTGGTGGTGTTTCCAGGTTGCTGGCTTCTCTGGCTCTGAGTCTAGAACATATTAGTTGAAAGAAAACCTACCGTCCAGCCTGTTGTTCCCTGAACCCCCGATCCCTCACGGGCTGATCTTCTCGCTGCCCTGGTCTTCTCGAGTCTGACAGACAGAGTCCAGGGCTTCAGTTGGGTTTAGAGGGAGGAAGAGGGAAGCTACCTGCATCTCGCCTTTCCAAGTGGAAGTCCCAGCGAGCAATTTGCTTTTGAAATCAGGAAAAGAAAAAAAGTTATTTTATGTATTGTGTTTTTATATATACATCTATGTTTTCTATATATAATATACTATTTAGCAAATGAAAAAGTGTCCATCAAAAATCTGATAAAGAAATTACATATTGGAGGTTAAATTTCTTTACAGCCAGTATTTTTGCAATAACCCTCTGTCAGGTAATTTTGACCTTACAGTTATTTGTGGTTGAGAGGATAATATAACGTAGTGACACAGTTCTTCTGGAATTGTGGTGATAGGAATTTCCTACTGTGTGTGGAGCCCACCCATCCTAGGACAGAGAAAAGGAACCACTCCCTGATCCCTGCAGTGCATTATTTGCTAAGGGGGTGGGGAGTTGTAGTTGTCATTATAGAAATGATGCATTATAAAAATACTTCCAGATTGCATATGTGTTCCTTATTAAAAAATTTAAAAGTGTGAAGAGTCAGAAAAAAAAAAATCCCTACCCCAAAGCCACCGTCATGGCTGGGTTGGCACGTTGTTTTTCTTGGTACTCCTGCTTTGGGTCAAAGTCCATGGGTAATTTTTGATTTGTATGTTTTTCTGTTCCGGTCTGTCCTGAGCATTTCAGTGACCACTTAACACCCCATCGATTCCTTCATCCATTGCTAAACTTCTAGTTGGTTTGGAGTTGTTCCACAGTGAATTGTCACCTGGTGAGCATCTCTGACTCAGTCTAAGCTCCAGATCACATTCACGTGCTCTTAATGTGGCTGCCCTCGCCCCAGCTTGGGCCTGTTGAGCAGATAGTGAAGGGTCTGTAGTTGTATGATCAGTGTTCCAAGTCAAGGTGCCTTCTGGAAAAGCAGCCCCACCTGCAGCCCCAGCAACGTGGGATGCCCAGGTGGAAGGATCACTTAAACCCAGGAGTTCATTCTGGACAACAGAGACTGACACTCTCTCTCTCTCTCTCTCTCTCTCTCTCTCTCTCTCACACACACACACACACACACACACACACACACACACACACAGGTCTTTCTTTTGGGAAAATGATAGGTATAATTCTGTGTGTAGTTTAAATATCAGTTGTCATCACAGGTGATTTTTGCTTACAAATACCCTTTTGTCAATCCTGTCATCACCTGTAACTTACACCTGGCTGATTATTTTTAACACTCAGGTGCTTTCTTGCTGGTTCTCATAAACTCCTTGAAATAGTGGAAGGTGGGAATATGTGTAGTAGGTGGAAGAAACTCAGAAAACTAGTGAAAGTTACTCAAGGGATCAGATCTCTGTGACTGCTAAGCCTAAACTTTTAATCAGTCACTCTAACTAACCCTAAGTTAGGTTTGTATTGAGATATACTTCCTGCTTCCTATCTGGTCCCATTTCTCCCACACTTACAAATACCCACTATTTAGTTCTGAGAATGTCATACTCACACCAAGTGTGTGTTAGGTTTATCTCAGTATGTCGTGTAATTCATGATTTTTCAAATGTTTGAAATAGTGACACATGATGTTCAGGGTTTGGAAGAAGCTCTTTTTAGTTTCATTCTCCTAATACTAAAATTATTTGTATTGGCTACAATTAGTCTTTGAACTTGCCGTGACTAGCACTTTTCGTATGAAAACTTTCTCGAATAACCAACACACATTCTTCTGTCGCATTTCAGTTATCTCTTCCACAGTGGCAACCAGGAGCACCCAGGAGATATTCTGCTCAACACAACTGTTGAAGTTTTGCCACTTAAGGTACAACAATTCCTTCCTCTCTCCCTTTCCGAGGAATTAATCCCTGTAGCCTTGGTGTGAGGCTGTTCTTGTTAATGAGATAAAAGAACATCTCATGGTCTGTAGGACTCCAGTGGGGGGTGATCTAAAATTGTCTTGAAATATTAAGCCCCGGCATATTGGCCCATGTCCTCATTCACAGAGCCTTCATTTTGTTTTCTGTTGGAAAATAATGTGGACATTTGTTCTAGGGAAAAAAAAGACTGTTTACTTCAGTGTTTATTTGGAGTTTCTATTTTGAGTCTCCAGATACCACTGGGCATTTAAGTACCTGTTGGTGAATATACAAAATCAATTTATTTTTCTGTTAGAAATACCTGGTTTCTTTCAAGTCAACACACGTTCTTGACTGCTGTACAAGATTTAGTGTCTAATTTTCCAGCCATCAATATTTTATATCCAGATTCAGATGATGGGTAAACAAAGCACCTTTACTGACCAGTTTTTTGGTGACTGACACTGCTCTCTGGAGAGAGCTGCACCCCAAGTGCCACTTGAGTTTGTGAAGACATTGTCATGACTCACGTCTGTTTTCAATAGAAGCAATTACTTGTAAATTAATACTTTGGTTTTATTTCAGAGAGAAGGTTTGGAAATAAGCAAAGAAACCAAAGACAAACGATTAGAAGATGGCTATTTCAGAATAGGTAATACCTACTTTAGTACAATGTCTTTTATTTTTCTGAACCTATTCCTAAAGTAATTTCAAACTCTTATTAGCTGTTAAGCAACTTGAGATGGCGATTACCAGTGTGGGTTTGGCATCCAAGGCACCTTCACTGCCCCCCACGGGCCATGTCATTGCTGGTCCTCACTGACAGCAAGTCTGCGGCCACTGCCTCTTGCCCTTTGCCTCTTATTGGTCGAACTCTGTTACTGAGCCTCAGGTCTGTGTGGAGATGGCCAGAGACATTGGGCAGCCATCGCCACCTGTTCTGAGCACCTGTAACACCGGCATTTCTTCACTGGCCATTGCCGTCCTTGTTATCTGGTGGCTGAACTTCTCCTTTGGAGTCATGCTCTACACCCCCTCTCCCTACCTGAGAGCCCCAAGTTGCCCCATCTGTGAGGATGCCCGTGCCCTCTGTGTCTATCTCAGAGCTGGGGCTGTGTTGGTCACCTCCGTGATGGTCCTGACAGCAGTGTGGACCTTGGCAGAATCTTCAGTGACTTTCCCCTGTCAGTCCTTAGCCCCCATCCCCCTTCACTTCTTGTCTCCTTCCTCTTAGGCTTTGTATCTCCAAACCCGAGGCTGCTGTTCCTCCAGTCGGTGCCTCCTGCCCTATGTGCAGCCGTGTGGCTGTTTCCTCTGTCTCAACTGATCCTCTGTGGTTTCTCCTCCTGATGAATGCCTCCTCACTTCTGTTAGTTTTCTGTAGCTATGACAAAACACCTGTGGAAATCACCTTAGAAAGAGAACATTTTTGTTTGACTCACAGTTTTGTAGGTTTCCCTCCATGGTTGGTTGGCCTATTGCTTTAGGGCCTATGGTGGAGGCATTAGTCATGGTGGGAGTGTGTGACGGAGAAGCAGGGAGAGAGATTGGGAAATGATGGCTGTCCCAATGTCCCCTTCAGGGGCACGCTCCCTGTGACCTAACTTCCTTCTACTAAGCCCTACCAACTAACGGCCCACTACGGGGTGGCCTCAGTCTCGGTCCCCCGGACCCTGGTCCCAATGGAGGTAGTGGAGGCCTGGTTTGCTTGCCTTTGGGTAGAGGACGTGTCGTCCTACAGTGTTTCTGAAAATAATTTTATTGTTTACTTGTCTGTTTAGATTACCCTTTTTGAAAAAAGAATTTGACCTCTTTGACTAACTTTCCACATTGTCATCCCAGTTGCATTTGTGGGACACTAGAGGCCTGTAACCAGGAAGTGTTCCTCCAACAGGATGGAAAGCCCTGGGTCCCAGTGCCTTAGCAGGTGCCTTAGACATGGTGGTGTGCATTATAGATCTGTAGGGCACAGTGTTTCCCAAACACGTGGCCTCAGGCTTGGAGTGCTGTTTAACAGCAGAGTTGAGAGACCCCAGAGAGCTGTCACTAAGCCTTCGTAAAAGCAAACATGAAACAAAAACTGACGACACTTAGGCTGAATTAGAAAACAAAGCCTCCCCCTCCCCCAAAAGGCAAATTCACCTGAAAATCTTGCTCTTGCCAGTGAGTGGGAGAGGAGGAAGCAAACAGGAGTTTGGCTCAAAGTAGAGGAACGGTTGGGCTGGAGAGGATGGGGCGAGCGTGCAGGAGGGTGGAGGTCTGGGAGGGAGAGGACCTGCCCACGAGCCAAGTCCCCAGTAACCAGACCCAGAGTTTAGACAGACAGGCTGCTGTTAGCCAGCAGGGGCAGGGTGCAGGTTTGGGTGAGCCTGTGCAATGCGGGTGGAAAGGCGGGGAGGTCACCTGGTATCTGGTAGCTTTGGTCAGGAGTCATCAAGCCAGATAGTGGCATTGGTGAACATGGCCACCAGAATATTTCTTGATGAGAAGGTGGCACTTGGCACTGGCTTCACCAGTGGGTGGGACCCGGGCAGTGTCCAGGAAAGAAGATTGACTTTTGAGCTGACCGCTTTCAAAGCCGACTGCTGGGTACAGAAGCTTTTATTCTGCTCTCCTATTTTATTATGTAATTGAGATTTTCTGTAATAAGTAAAAGCAAGAGAATTGGGGAGTGTTTGAAACAGCTGTGGTGGTGAGCAGAGGCTGAATTAAGAGAACTGAAAGCTGAGGAGCCAGGAGTTCCCAAGTGGGTCAGACCCCCAGTTGAGAGTGGTGAGCGTAGGCCAGGCTCTGATCTCTCCCGGCAGCACCAGCAGGCCACTTGTGACCAGACAGCTGCCTGGGTTCTGGCCTGGAGAGGGCGGTAGAGACAAAAGTGTAGGGATTGAGGACGTTGGCGAGATCTATGAGGAGTGAGGGACTTCGGTGTCTTTGAGGGACTTTGGTGAGAGAGGCTGTGAAGACCCCAGGAGACCAGATGGGAAAGCAGCGATGAAGGCTCTGGAGGTGTCGGCGCTCCAGGAACCTGTGCCTCGGGAGCCGGCGGCAGGGAGCTGGAGAGGGGGAGGCTGCGGTCAGAGAGCCGTGGCTGAGCTCGTGAAGTCAGGCCAGGCAGTCCCCGTGGATGATGGGAACTGGGGCGCAGCCTGGAGAGCGGCACCAGAGAGCTCAGGTTCTTCCCATTAGAAGTCTGATGGCACCTGGGAAAGGCTGTCACACGTGAGCAGCTTGGATGCTCTTATCTGTATGCTTTTTCTTCTCTCCTTGTAGAGACCTATGAGGACTTTGATACCAGGATACTCGAGGTAGGCCTGCCGAGCTCAACTCCCAGGGTCCTCTGGAGAGGTTGCCGGGGTGGGGTGGGCAGGAGGAGCTGAGCAAAGCTGTGGTCACAGTGATCTCTCGGACACAGACTCAAGTTCAGGGAGGAATTAACACAATTTGAAGTTCAGTTCCTTCATGTTGGTGGTCCCCACTGCTGCCTTGGTTTTTAGGGGACTATGAAATTGAGGTTTGTGAGGGGCAAATTCAGGAGCAGAATTTGGAGATTATGTTAAGTTCCTTCTTCCTGGAGCTAGAGTGTGCTATCTGGTGGCCTCTTGTGGAGCTGTACACCAGTTGTATCTAGGACACAATCAGAGAACAGGTTGGGAGGAGTAGGGGCAGGGGCAGAAAGCCTCAGGTTATGGCCAGTGTCCAGTTTGACTAGGGCAGTGGTCTCTGGGCTGCTCACAGATCCTGTATCAGGTGTACTTGAACCACCCTTCCAGGGTGGTTCTCTAATGGCCAGTGTTCCTTTGAGCTGGCACTGTGCATTTAATCAGTGTTTAATAATGTGGAGAACAGAGCCGGGCGCGGTGGTGCACAGCTGAAATCCCAGTGGTTTGGGAGGCTAAGGCGGGAGGATGGTGCGTTCAACAGCCTCAGCAAAAGCAAGGCCCTAAGCAACTCAGTGAGACCCTGTCTCTAAATAATATACAAAAAAGGGATGGGATGTGGCTCAGTGGTCATGTGCCCCTGAGTTCAATTCCTGGTACCTCCCCAAATTGTGGAATAATTTATATATCAAATTTTGACAAAGCCTCTCTGAATAAGTATATTATTTCTTCAATGTCAGTTATATTATGGAATGCTGAGGGCCATTGCCAAGTAGGAATGACGCATCGAAATTTCCTTGCCAGCGTACCCCATGTTAAATGGAAATTCGCTGTGACATTGCATGTGTCTTTGAGAAAGGTGACCCTGCTCAAGGACCAGGGTGGATCCAGGTTTAAGGTGTATATCCTGCAGGTTTTAGGAAGTATCCCGGTTTAAGATAATTTGGGTTTAAGGTGTTCCCGGTTTAAGACAATCTGGGTTTTAGGGATGTTCCTGTTGCCTGAGTTCCCGTTGAGTTCTCTTGGAATTGAGAAAGTAATTTGGGACGTGAATTGTGCGGGCAGAACTTGGATTTCCCGAGAACGTGTGTAGAGGCCGGTGTGAGTTGGGGAATAAAAAATTGCTGTTTGAATCTACAAAGTGTGAGTGGCTCGTGATCTAGTGCCCAGCCAAGACTGCGGCAATGGAATTTTTAAAATATGTTTACAAGTATTTTATGTTGGCATCCCATTGTGTGTTATTCCCCCCACCCCAATTCTAGAGATTGAACCCAGGGCTTTGTGCATGCTAGGCAAGCACTCTGCCACCAAACCACATCCCCAGCCCATTTTACTTTTTATTTTGAGAAGGGTCTCGCTAAGTTGCCCAGGCTGGCCTTGACCTTGCCTTCTTCCTGCTTCAGTCTCCTGAGTCACATGGATTACAGGCGTGTGCCCCTACATACACCCCAGTTCATAGCTTTTGAAAGTTAATCCCACTGAAAGAGTCTTTCATATGTAGGTTGTTTCCTATAAGATCATTCAAAAGTGTAGACTCAGCCTCCCTTTTCCTTAAACTTCTTCCTAGGAAGGAAAGGGGACAACTGTCATTTAAGCAGTTTAGTTAATAGTTTCGTAATTCCTGTCCTTTAAAATAGGCTGAAAAAATGGGAGATTTTCCTGAAGTTTATAATAAATAGGTGTTTCCAAATTCTGTATTTTTGTTTAAGCCTGATCCTTAACATAGCAGTCCAGTCCTGCGAAGTTTTTTCCTTACGTTGCATTTCATCATATCTAAGATATTTTAGTACCTTTGATACTGGAATTTGTCTTATAATCAGTGTTAAACTATTTCAAAGTTTAATCCACAGTGTTTTCTTTCCTGTGTACATTTATTAAGATGGGGTATATTGAGTTGTGTAGTTATAAGTTCCTTTAAAGATTATCTTAGTTAACTCTCCTAATAACCCAATGAAATAGGAAGAGAAAGTCTTATTTCCATTGTGTTCCCGAAATGCTCCAGAGGGAGGGTTTGTTTGGGAAGTTTGCTTTTGTGCCTACAGACTGGAGGTGCTGGGTCCTGCACAAGCCTTGTGTAGCTGAGCCAGCAGGTCCTCGTCCTCTACCTCAGAGTTTTCTTCAGCTGTCCTATTGATGAAGCATTTTGTCTTTTAGGTAAGAAATGTTTTCAATATGACAGCCAAAGAGGGAAGGAAGAGATCAGTCCGTGTCCTGGTGGCTGTGGGGAATGGGCAGGGAGCTGCAGGTGAGTAGGGTGACGCTGGACACAAAGAGGCCTGGCTGCCCGGCTGGAAGCCAGGGCCCTGCTGCTAGTCTCACTTTTTCTACTAATAGAGCCGTCTTGAGGTCTGGGCTCACAAACCTGGTGGTAAACCACGAAGCTTCTCAGAGAAAGAAAGAAAAGCTCTTAAGCCCTACATCTGAGGACTGGGTATTTTAACGGGCTTAAGACACTATTGTATTGTGCATAATAGTGAAAAATTAGAACAAGTTCAATCGGGCCTAGTTACAGGATAGCTGTCCAATATAATATTCTTTTTTTTAATATCTATTTTTAGTTATAGGTGGACACAATATCTTTATTTTTTATGTGGTGCTAAGGATCAAACCCAGTGCCTCACGAATGCCAGGCGAGTGCTCTCCCTCTGAGCCACAACCACAGGCCTCCAAAGTAATATTCTATAGCCATTAAAAAATTGTGAAAAATTACTTACACAATAAGTAATTTTTGTTAAAAATTTGTCATGTAATCATGATTTTTTTTAAAGTCATTTATATGCAAGGAAAAAACTAGAAGACTATACACTGATAAGTGTTCACTTGGGTTAGCAGGTTTGTCAACCATTTAAATTTTCTTCTTTAGATTTTTAAAGTTTCCCTACTGAACATCTTGTTTTTGAAATGTGTTCACATAGAACTGAAAAACTGTTAGTTGCTTCCTTTTGAAAATTTCTGGTTTTGCCCTCAGAGGTCTTCTGTTAGCATAAGCAGATTTCTGGTATTGGTTTCATAGTGTTCCAGTGTGTGCATAGACATGATTTTTGACCCAATCCCTATTGTTTCCACATTTGTATCATTTATTAAAAACAACAACAATAACATTGACCTTTTTGTACGTGGAGTTCGTTGAACTTTTGGAAATATAGAAATAGGAGAAATGTCTTGAAATTGCTGCCGCACTAGGTGTAAATGTCAAGTATGGCCAGATCTCCTCCTCAAAGTTTGCATCAGTTTATGTCCCTCTGTCCCACCCATCCTTGCCCTGAGTAGTATCGGACTTTACTGATTGTCAGTATGATCCCTGAAACGTCTCTCCTAGTTTATACCTGTACTTTCTAAGTTAGGAGAGTGCCGCGCCATTTTGCGTGTTCATTGGCCGTTGCGCTTTCATTTGGACATCTGTCAGTTCAGGTGCTTTGCCTATTTTTTTAATTGGGTGGTTTTCTTGTCTTTATTGATTGGGATTAGCTTCTTGTAAGTTAAGGACATGAGCCCTTTTTGTCTATCAGATATTTTGACTTAGTTTTGAATTTTTTTCCACATCGAAGCTTTAAAATCCACAGAAGTTTTAAACCTTAACATAGCACACATTGAGTCTTGTTCTTCTGAACAGTTTCACTTGAAGGTCTTTCCTCATCTGCCCACGGCCCAGCTGCATACAGCAGAGGGCGCCATTTGCCCAGAGCAGCCCAGGAGCTTGGGCTGGGTAATGCAGGGCAGAAACCCTGGCTGTACAGAGCTTTCTTGAGACTGGGACATCCACTGAGTGAAGCAACTGTAACCTCTCTAATGAGGATGGGCATTTAGCTGGCTATCAGCCAAAAATTGGTTTAAACAACAATTGTCCTTAAATATGATTCTCAAAAGATTAGAATTTTTAGTGACTTTAGTGACAGTTATTTGGTGCTGGCAGCTCCACAGCCAGGGACATCTAACTTGGTTTTGTTTCATCTCTCTGTAGGCCCTTTGTCACTGCGGGGAGCCAGAGACAGCAGACACTTCACCAGCTTGAGCCATGCGCTGCAGACACAGTGCTATATCTCTCCTTCCAGTAGCTGGTCAGGCCAGCAGTGCAGACCCTACAGCTTCTTCACTAAATGTATGTAGACTGGCACACACTTCCACCTCCTGCAACAGGAAAGTAGGGGTGCTTTCCTGACTTGATTTTTAAAGAATTAACATTTTAGTGATTGTTAAACTAAAAATGCATGATCTTGTTCAAGTAGTACCTAGAATTATCTCACATGCCAGACCTGTATTTGGAGAGCCGCTGGTTTACTTGGAGCCCCTTATTTGGGGCACCTGAGGACTAAAGGTATTGAATTGTGCCCCAGATACCCTGCTGATTTAGAGTCACACCAAGAAGCACACACTGTTTTTAGCTGGGCCTTAGCTGAGGAGATAGGACATCTCATTTTGAAAAGTTCAAGAGACATCACTACTCACGCTTCCTCTTTGGGATAGTGTTTGAAAGTGTGATCTGGACTAAATTAGCTTGTCAGGCAATCAATGGAGATGGAGTTCACAGTTTAGCAGTAGGTTAAATTTTGGATAACCAAGGCAATTCATGATCATTCTAGAATGTTCAGCAGATATAGAAAAATCAGAAGGGATTAGCTGCCAAGTGATCTGCTTCTCCAACAATGGACTGCCACTCTTTTCACACAGCACCATGTCCTGTGCTTCCCCGGGCTGTGTGGTGACCATGGAATTTTCCACTGTGAAGATGTGGATCATTTTAGCGTGGAAGTCTCGTGGTACTCGTGGTACCTGGATTAGTGGCATAGTGACACAGATATGAATGTCAGGTCAAGGGGCTGGAGTACCACAGGCTTGGTTGTACCTGTGGATTTAGGTGCAAGGAGAAGAGAGGTGGCTGGGCCTGCTGGTCTCTCCCCCTCATGCCCACAGCCTCATTTTTTTCTGAGTTGACTTTGACCCTTAGAGGAGTATTTTAGACCCAGAGGCCTTGGGAATTTTATTTCTGATCATCTTTTCCCTGCTCGAAAAAGGCTCTTCTCCAACTCTTCTTGTTCGAGCGTGCCCCTCATCCTCGCACACCTGCACTGTTGACCCACATCTGCCTCTGACTCTCCACCAGCCCTCCTTGTCCTCAGTTATGTGGACTTATGAGGTGGCTGCTCGTGAGTCCTGCTGAGCTGGGCTACAGTGGGAGACCTCTGTGGAAGCCAGTGTGCTTTGCTATTTCAGGAGTGTGAGGATGGCCTTAGGCCTGAGCTTAAGCGACCCCATTTTAAAAACTTCAGTTTGAAACCTGCAGTCTCACCTGGCATGCCTAAGGGAGCCCTCCAGGATGGCCTCAGACACAATCAAGTCACTTCTCCCCATCCTGAGAAACAGAGAGAAGCCTCTGTCAGGCTGTTCTCCCCTGAAAAGAGGGAAAGACGAGAAAATCAGGGAGGGCCCACCAGACCAGATGTTTTAACCCCAGGGTGAATGTTGTCACTGAGAAATCTGGTGGTAACTGATAAGGATTGAAAGGGGGGTCAAAAGTCCCCAAATTTAGTATAAATAATAGAGCAAATGAACAGACATTCAGCCAGCCAAAACAAGGATGCACCCAAGCTGGAGTGTCTGATGAGGACCTGGACTGACATCTCATCACTTGTCATCTTGTGCCTGATCCTTACCGCTCTCCAACTCTACAGCCACATCTTGACCCTGGTGAGAGCCGCAACTTCTCCCTGTGACCCTCTCCTCAGCCGGCCGTCAGCTCCATTCCAGGAGAAGCCTGCCTTGGTTCCTGACCTGATCACCGCGGTCTGAGTGAGTGTGTATGTCTGCTGGACATAAAGCCTAAGGCTTGAGACTTTTGAACTTAGCCTGCAGAGGGAATGTCTGTCATTAGCCTGTCATGATTAAGTGTGTTTGCAGTGCTTAGAATTAATCTAGAATAGTTTGCTGTGAATTGATTATGTCTATTACAGTGCATAGCATGAAGGATGGTCGTCTTCTTGATTAAGAACCTATAGAGTGAAATTTTATTGAGTGATTCTAGTGAATAAAGCATTGAAAAGGGCAGAAGTGAAGGGACATTCTTTATTTCTCCCCCTTGACTGCATATGTTGCAACTTTGCCCCTAGGACAATGAGGAAATGGCTTTTGAAATTCTAGATCTCCAAGACACAGAAACTCATGGGTTTTCAAAACTTACTGAAGAGGATGTAACCTTGTACTTGTTGAAACTGTGCCCTGTTGTAGAGTCCTCACTTAAATGCCATGGGTCCCATTTAGTAAGTGGTGTAACTTGCATGATTAAGAAAGAACTTGGGTTGGGGCTGTGGCTCAGTGGTAGAGCATTGGTCCAGCTTGCACAAGGCCCCGAGTTCAATCCCCAGCACTGCAAAAAATAGAAAGAGTTCAGTCTATTAGCGTGGATGCTACAATGGATTGTGCATGCGGTGTGTGTGCACATGCACACATCTGTTTCAAACATGAACTTCACTCACATAAGTGTAATTAACAGGTGTATAAGTTAACCTCATTGTCCCTCCAGAAAGTGTCAGAAAGAGTTGAAATAATAGTAAATCTAAGTAGCCTTTGAAGTTCAATAGTCTTTACTTGAAATTAAAATAGTAAAATGCATGTTAATAAAGAACTTAATTCAACGGGTAGACATTAAAAAATCATAGTTGTGAATAATATTTATGAATGTAGGAAAATATTCACAGTGTAACAGTCAAATAAAATTGAGCCACTGCAGGACCTATATAAAGAAAACAAAAGCAATACAATAAAAAAATTGCTGATAAACGTAAAGATTAAAAAAACAAAAATATTATCACTTAAATTGATAAATTGAATAATAATACAATGAATAATAATACAAAATTTCAGTTTTATCTTGTGAATCATAAGTTCCATAGAATTTTATTGCCTCTTTTTAATTTAAATGAATGATTAAAACTGTTACCTTGTGGGGCACCTTGGTGCAGCCTGTAATCCCAGGGGGTCCGGGAGCAGAGTCAGGAGGATTTTGAGTTCAAAGCCAGCCTCAGCAAAAGTGAGGCTCTAAGCAACTCAGTGAGACCCTGTCTCTAAATAAAATAAAAAATAGGGCTGGGGATGTGGCTCAGTGGTTTGAGGGTCCGTGAGTTCAGTCCCCATTACCCTAAAAAAAAAAAAAATAAAAGTGAACAATCAATATATCAAATTTGTGACAAAGCCTCTCTGAATATGTATATTGTTTCTTAAATATCAGTTATATCATGGAATTTAAAGTATGTTTAGAAGCATTTTATGTTGGCATCCCATTGTGTATTATTCCCCCCCTCCCCCCAGCCAACACAATGTATTGAACTCAGGGCCTTGTGCATGCTGGGCAAGCACTCTGCCACTGAGCCACATCCCCAGCCATTCTTATTTTTTTATTTTGAGAAGGGTCTTGCTAAGTTACCCAGGCTGTCCTTGAACTTGCCCTCCTCCTGCCTCAGCCTCCCCCACTGCACCCAGCCCAGTTCATAGCTTTGGAAAGTTGATCCCATTGAAAGAGTCTTTCATATGTTGGTTGTTTCCTATTAGATCATCCACAAGAATGGACTCAGCCTCCCTTTTCCTTCAACGCCATTTCCTAAGAAAGGGGCCACCATGAGCCAGAGTCAGCTAGCTTTGAAGCAATTTAGTTGATACTTTTATAGTTCCTGGCCTTTAAAAGAGGCCGAAAAAATTGGAGATTTCCCTGAAGTTCATAATCAGCAGGTATTTCCAAAGTTTGTATCCTCATTTCAGCCTCATCCTTAAGGTAGCGAGCCAGTCCGGCCAAGTAACTTCTTATGTTGTATTTCACCATTTCTAAGACACTTTAGTGTCTCTGACCCTGGAATGTGTCTTACAGTCAGCGTTAAACTATTTCAAAGTTCAACCCACAGTGTTTTCTTTCCTGTGGTACATTGATTACGATGGGGTATATTGAGGTATATAGTTACAAATTCTTTTCAAGGTGATCTCAGTTAACTCTCCTAATAACCTTGTGAAATAGGAGGAGAAAGTCTTATTTCCATGCTGTTCTTGAGGAAATGCTCCGGAGGGAGGTTTCATTTGGGGAGTTTGCTTCTGTGCCTACAGACTGGAGGTGCTGGGCCCCTCACCAAGCCTGTGTGGCTGAGCCAGCAGGTCCTCGTCCTCTACCTCAGAGTTTTCTTTAGCTATTCTATTGGTGAGCCATTTTGTCTTTTAGGTAAGAAATGTATTTAATATGACAGCCAAAGAGGGAAGGAAGAGATGGGTCCGTGTCCTGGTGGCTGTGGGGGATGGGCAGGGAGCTGCAGGTGAGTGGGGTGACTCTGGACATGGAGGTGGTGGTGTGCAGAGGCTTGGCTGCCCCGCTGGGAGCCCGGGGCCCTGCTGCTGGCCTACTTTCCCCCTCACTGAGCGTCTAGAGGTCTGGGCTCAGAAACCTTGTGGTAAACCACAAGGCTTCTCAGGGTAAAAAAAGAAGAGCTCCAAGACCTACATCTGAGGACAGTGGGTATTTAAAAGGGTTAAGTCACCGTTGTATTGTGTATAATAGTGAAAAATTAGAAGAGCAAGTCCAATCTGGCCCAGTTACAAAAACAGGATAGCTGTCCAATGTAATATTCTCTAGCTTGTGAAAAATCACTTACATAATTACTGTGTCAGTAACTAATGTGTCAGTAATGTTGATTTTTTTAAAGTCATTTGTATGTTAAGAAAAATTTAGAACACTATACACTGTTAAGTGTTTATGTGGATTAGTAGGTTTGCCAGTCATTTAAATTTTCTTCTTTAGACTTTTGTTTAAAGTTTCCCTAGTGAACATCTAGTTTGTGATATATATTCAAATAGAACAGAAAAACCATCAGTTGCTTCATAGTGACACTTTCAAAGCAAAAGTAATACACATGATAGTGCGTTGGTGTAAGAAATCATGGTTAGCAGTTACTGTTGTCTCTTTCCAAAAATATCTTTTCAGTAATTTTGTGTCCAGTTATCACCCTTAACCTTGTAAAAAGCTTCACCAAGACATCATGTTACAGCCGTGAGTTCGCACCTTGCCCTTCTTGCTTGGTTTTGCCCTCAGTGATCCTGGGTTAGCACAGCAGATTCCCCTCTGTTCCGGTACTGGTTGCCTAGTGTCCCCGAGTATGCACAGACCTGATTTTTGTTACCTGCTCCCTATTGCTGAATATTTTTGTTTGCAAATTTGTATCATTTACTTAAAAAAACTGAACTTTTTGTACATAGATTGTTGAACTTTTGCAAGTATAGCAATAGGGGAAATGTCTTGAAATTGCTTGAAATATCTTGAAATTGCTGCTGCACTAGGTGTAAATGTCAAACATTGCCAGATCACCTCCTCAAAGGTTGCAGCAGTTTATGTCCCTCTGTGCCACCCCATCCTTGCCCTGTGTATTCTCAGACTTTACTGATTGTCATCTGGTCCCTGAGACATCTCTCCTAGTTTCACCTGCGCTTTCTAAGTTAGGAGAGTGCGGACTCCATTTTCATGTTCATTGACCATTGCGCTTTCACTTTGGACATCTGTCAGTTCGGGTGTTTTGCCCATTTTTTAATTGGGTGGTTTATTTTCTTTTTTGATTGGGATAAGCTTCTTGTCAGTTAAGGACATGAGCCTTCTGTCTATCAGATATTTTGACTTTGTTCTTAATTTTTTTTTCACACTAAAGTTTTAAAATCCACACAAGTTTTAAACCTTAATATAGCAAATTTATCAGTCCTAGATCACTTCTGGCTTGTGTTTTGCTTAGAAAGCCTCCTTTTGAAGGTTATATATTTCCCTAACTGATGGCAGCAAATAATGGAAGCATTTTTGCAACTTGTGATGAACCTCATTTCTTGGGATTCAGCATTTACAAATTGAAAAATTGTTGGTTTTATTTTCCTGGTTCATTAAAATCTAAATTCCACTCAGAAGTTCCATTGATATCATAGTTTTACTCTATAGCAATGTATTTTTTCCCCATCTGTCTGGGCATTTGAATCTTTCCACAAGTGTCCAAAACCATTTGCCTCTTGTAAATATAGAGCATACTTAATTTTAAAAATTGAGTATATATATCATTATATTAGAGATTTATATAGATAATGTTATGCGTCTAAACTTGGGTTTCGTAAATACATCCAAATGTAATGTCTCCAGATTGCCTCAGAACAGGTGAGCAGGTCTCTGGCTTTCTTCATGGCTGGTTGTGCATGCAGGTGTTCTGTGGGCAGTTGGAGGGAGAAGTGCGTGAAATGTTGTAGGAGCCCAAACTGGGAGCTGGGGAGAGGCACAGGCTGGGCCAGTTCTTTCGCTTTTCATAGTTTGGATTTTTCTTTGATGCTTTTGCTATTGGTTAGGCCATCATGTGGGTGAATTTTTTTCCTTGTTGTCACTCAGTAGATGATGATGAGCTCTGTGTTAGCCACCGGGGCACCACAGGCAGACAGTCACATGTCCCAGAACCCTCTCCTGGTCCTTGTGCTCAGAGCCTGTGTATCTCGTGAGACTCCGTTCAGACCCCCACTGTTGGTCAGACCCATGGCCACTCACTAGAATCATGAGATGGCTGTGAGCAACACTAAGGAACAGTCAGTGTGCATGTGATGTTGGTACTGTGGCTACCTGTTGTAAGTCTTTATCCTTTAGAAGTATATAGAAAAAATTTGCACAAGTAAAATTTCTTTTCTTATTTCTTTTTTTATTATTATTTTTATTTGTTCTACTTAGTTGTACATGATAGCAGAATGCATTTCAATTCACCGTACCAAAAACGGAGTGCAACATTTCAATTTTCTGGTTGTACACGTTGTAGAGAGGCACCATTTGTGCAGTCATATATGTACCTAGGGTAATGATGTCCATCTGATTTCACCATCTTTGCTAGCCCCCATAAGCCTTCCCCACTCTCCCCTTTTGCCCAATCCCATGAACTTCATGTTCAAGTCTAAAGTTGGCTAGGATGACTCGGTGGCATTGCAATCTCCTGAAGGTCCTTCTTGGATGCATACACAAAGAGAGAGCGAGGGATTAAGGGGCAGGAAGGAAACACAACTTTTTCAAACACTGAGATCTGGAGTCCAGCTCCTGCCATGTAGTCAGTGAATGAATGGATAATAGTTGTTTTTACAGGACCATGTGACTGGGGCTGCTCGGCTTCCTGTGGGCCCTCAGCATCCCCATCTATAAAGCAAGGGCACAGACCAAGGGTGCTGTCAGCTTTCTGTTGCTGTGACAAAGCATCTGAGAGAATCCCCTTAAAAGGAAACAGGGTTTCTTTGGGCTCATGGCTGTATAGGTCTCAGTCCATGGGATTTTAGCCCTGTTGCTTTGGGCCTGTGGCAGCACAGTAGGACATCCTGGCAGCTAGAGCTTGTGACAGAGGAGGCTGCTCACCTCTGGGAAGTGGGGTGGGGGTAGGGGGTAGGGGTAGGACTGGGCTGGGTCCCAATATCCCCTCAAGGTCACACCCCTAATGACCTCATTCCGTCCACTAGGCCCCACCTCCTAAAGGTTCCATTATGTCCCAAGGGCCACAGGCTGGTGACCAAGCCTTTAGCACATGGGCAATGGGGACATTTGACATCCAAACCACAATACCAAGTGATCATTAGCTGGGGGCTAACCCCTGGTCACCAGGCCAAGCCTCCCCACAGCCCAGGCCTGGGGAGATTGACTGCATTCTGCAGGACACCCACTGCAGGCAGCTGCCTCAGCCAACATGGAAGTCCTTAACAGAGTCTCTTTTTTGGGGGGTGGGGGAGGTACCGGTGTTTAGTCTCAGTGGTGCTTGACCACTGAGCCACATCCCCAGCCCAATTTTGTATTTTATTTAGAGTCAGGGTCTCGCTGAGTTGCTTAGTGCCTTGCCATTGCTGAAGCTGGTTTTGAAGTTTTGATCCTCCTGCCTCAGCCTCCCGAGGTGCAGGGATTACAGGAGTGCACCACTGCGTTGGCCAAGAGGCTCATTTTTGGCAGTGGGGTTTCCTTGGAGAGAAAGCTGACCCTGTCCTGGGGTCATCCCTGATTTGCCCACACAGCAGTGCTTTGTTACTTTTTCTTTTCTCTGGAGGGCAACTCAATTCATACCTAGTAAACATAGCCCCACAGGTTCTCTGATTAAGAATAGTGCAGAGCTGGGGGGCAGTGGTGCATGCCTGTAATCCCAGCAACGCTGGAGGCTGAGGCTAAGGCTGGAGGATGGCCTGTTTGAAGCCAACCTTAGCCATTTAGTGAGGCTCTGAGCAACTCAGTGAGACTCTGTCTCTAATGAAATATTTTAAAAAGGGCTGGGGATGTGGCTCAGTGGAAAAGCACCCCATGGTTCAACCCCTTGTACCAAAATACCAAGGGGGAGAGAGAGAGAGAGAGAAAGAAATAAGGGAAAACTCAGGCTAAGATCTTAACCCTGCAAACGCAGCTGGTAGAGAAAGGTGCTGACTGTAGGACTATGGGGATTTACCTCACCAAGTCTCAGTTAGCCAATGCTCTCCAAACCTGTCACCCTCAGGGCTGGGTGAGCTCCGTGGTAGAGCACTTGCCTAGCATGTGCAAGGCCCTGGGTTCAATGCCCAGTGCGGCAACAAAAAGGATTTCAAAACCCCATGTCATCCTCAGGTCCAGGGAGAGCAGTTAGGGCAGCTGTCTGCCCCTGAGACTGGGCCTGGGAGGACTCACTGGGAGGATGCCAGGGGCTCATCAAGGGTCCGGGGAATTGCCACCAGTGCGGCCAAGGTCACTCCTTGATGGCAAACTGAAACCTGTGAGCCATGTTTTCTGTGACTCTCAGGAATCCCTTCCATACCTCTGTCCTTAAAACAGGGAAGAGTAATAATGTCACTCAGTCCCTTTGTACTGCTGGGACCACAGTGGTCTTTAGAGGAGATCCCATGGCTGCCCTGGGTCACCCCTGCTTCACATCCCCTTGGTGACCAGTGGTCTCTTCCCACCTGAATGCTGTCCAGACCCGACTCCTGGGGGGCAAGCCTTCCCCTCCACTCTCCACCAGTGCTCACCAGCTGCCCTGGAGCACGGGAGGCTGTGACCCAGGCTTGGGGAGGGCTTCCCCCCTAGCCAGAGCCGTCCTGACAGCCCCAGGCTGCAGCCCCAGCCTGGAAGTGGCTGCCTGGAACAGAGCAGGAGGTTGCTCCCTGTGGCCCCTCTGGTCCCTCTCTTCCTCCTGTTGAAGAATCATGTGAGGAATGGCTTGTCCTTATCCCTGTGCAGAAGCTTCCAAAGAAACCACTTCAAAGTCCTGGAGCAGGGGAGGGGGTTGAAAGATTTGGAGATGGAGCCATCTGAGAAGAAATGGCAGAACTTCAGAGAATGAACAACAGGAGTTCCAAGCCTCTGTCGATGGAGTTTCTAGCAAAACAGGATGTTGTCTTGCAGGAGCCGGAACAAATGGCCCTGGAGTGTGCCTGAGATGCAGTGTCCTTTCTCAGGCCCTGCCTTTACTCAGGACCAAACAGAGTCACCCCCACCCCTCCCGGGAGAATGGGGCAGAGCAGGGGATTCGAGATGGTTCCGGAAAGTGCAGGGCTTTGCCCACACACATCTAATGACCTATGTGTTCCCAAGATGGTGCATGGCCAGGGCTTCCTAGTAGCAATAAAGAGGATACAGGCTCCAGGTGTGGGGGTGCACGCCTGTAATCCCAGGGACTTGGGAGGCTGAGGCAGGACTATAAGTTTGAGGCCAGTCTCGCAACTTAGTGAGTCCCTAAGCAAACTCGAGGCCCTGTCTCAAAATAAAAAATAAAACATGGGGACTGGGATGTGGCTCAGTAGTAAAGCCCCCCTGATTCCATCCCCAGAATGAATGAATGAATGAATAAACAAACAAACAAAAGAACACAGACAGTGAAGCCGTGGGGTCAAGCCCCAGAAGAGGAAAAAAAGATTGGGTCTCAGGAACCTTCAGCATGGAAGCCATGGGTTCTTAAAGCAGAGAGTCCCCCTTGCCCTGGCTCCGCAGGGAGAGCTGAACATGGCAGTGTGCACAGAGGCTAACACCCCCCACCCCACTAAGGCAGAGCTGGCACTAGAGGACCACATATGTCCATGTCCTCCTCAAGACCTTCCATAAACCTTCCATCACCAGCACAACGAGGGTGAGAATGAGTCACTGAGTCCCAATCTGGCTGTCTGCAAGCACCCTCTAAAAGCTTTTTAGAAAAGCAGAGTGCTTGTCCATCTCTGGGCAATGGGATAAAACTCTCTGGGGCTTGTATTATTTTGCCCAGGAAACACACACAAGAAATCTACATGTTGATCTCACGAATGCATCCAAAAGCCAAACCCCAAACACATTTGGCACTTGAAAGCATGCTGCAGCATTTCTACTTGGAAGCTGCGACAGTTGGACATTGCACCTTTTCTGGAGGAAGCCTCACTCTAATTTCTTTGGTGTGGAAGATACGTGTCAAGACACCAAGACGTGGAGACCCGTTAAAGGGCTGCTCATCGCTGGCCATCTCTCGGCCAGTGTGCGGTTTCTCCCTAGCCAGAATGTCCTGGACTCTAAACAGTGGCTCATTGGTCCCTGAGCAGGCTGCAGAGGGCTTTGGCTGGAATGCACAGCAGTCTCTGAGGGCCTGACAGGTGGGCATGGGGCATTTGGGGGGCTTGGTTCTACCCCTTAAGCAGAACCCACAGGTCTGCCATCGTCTGTCAGGACCTGAAGCTGCATCTTCCCACTAAGCAATAAGCAGGCACAGTCGCCAGGACTGATCAGACGTGGAAATTGTAGCCCCACCCTGAGGTTGCCTTCCAGAGAAGGGACCCTGCCTGGGCCACCAGGTCCTGGATATTCTTTCCATCTTTCTCCTAGAAAAAAAAAAATCATTGCATGAAGGGGTTCAAGTGACCAGAGGGCTGCCACAACAATGGCCGCATGACTGACTGGACAGAATTATGTTGGAGTCATTAGCTGGAGAATCAGCTTAGAAGAGGAAAACCTTGGAATCTCTCCAGGAGAAGCCTGAACATCTGATAGAAATCACACACATTCCTGAAAAAATCTGTAAACAAGGAGGAGGCAGGTACTTCCTCTGGGTAATAAATGGTGCTTTCCAGAGTACACTTGGGTTGCCTGGAAACCTCAGAACTTTCCTCCCACCCCAGGAGGGAGCAGGACATGTGTGCCTACTCATCAACACCTCTTTTCCATTGTGAGGGCTGACCCAACACTGCAGGCCCAGGAGGGACAGGACTTAGCAAAGCCATCTGCACTCCCCGGGATGTGATTGAGCATCTGGCTCATCCCAGAGGATGGTGACTGGCAGATGCAAGCCAGGCTCCGATGACGCATGGAGTACCATCAGGAGGCCAATGGCCAGTTAAAAGTGTATTGTAAAATAGCCTCCAATAAATAAATTTTTAAAATCATTAAAAAAAATAAAGAGGAAAAAAAAAAAGAGCTTCTAGTCCTGAAGTGCAAACTATTTCAGGGGCTTCCAGGCTAAGTGACAGAAGCAGGCATGGAAAGAAACCTGCCTGTGAGCTCACTCATTGAGAATATAATACAGTTACACCATGGAAGTAGAAAAAATTATTGTGACTGATATTTTAATAATGATGATTATTATGATGGCCTTTCATGCCGGGTGTGATAATTGACTGTGGACATTTTACAAATAATGTTGATCAAACGCTCCCTCTGGGCCATGCTCTGGGCCAGCCACTCTACCTGCCTTGCCTACCTGATCCTCACAGTGTCCCCAAGAAGCCAACACAACAAACCAGAAAGCACAATGTCCCTGCTAGCAAGTGCAGGACCTAAGTCTAGAACCCAGACACAGAGATCAACCAAATCAAAAGAAATATTTACTGGAATACTGGTAGAAATCTAGAAGAGGCTGTGGCCTAGAAATGGGGAGGGTTGGCTTCAATCCTCAAAACCCAAAGCTGTCAAGATGGTTCAATTGACCATCCACATTAGAAACTACTCTCCAACGAAATATGCCCCAAACATTGTCAAAACAGAGGGACCGATTGGGAGGAAATGGCAACCCAGTAGAACAGGAGGCTCGAGGAGAAACACAGATGAGGACTTTGCACGGGCCGAGGTCGCTGGAACACAGCTGGCAAGCAGATGATCACAAGTTCAAATGACGTATTTTATTTTATTCATTTATTTACAAAATCTAAGGATGTTGATAATATGTGCTGGGAAGGGGATAGGAAGATAAGCTTTTTTCATACACTTTGGAGGCACATTTAACATTATCCATGAAAATGCACGAATGCTATGCTGCCTACAACTCAGAAATTTAGGTCTTGGTACATGCCCTGGGAAGCTCCCAGAAGGAAATTCATTTCAATGTTGTGTTAAATTATAAGACATGTACAATGAAATGGCCATTGGCAGGAAGTCTGTGGCCACAGTGAATAAGGACCTGCAAGTTCTTAGGACCTGTGGGTGGAAAGAAGACCCTGGACCACGTGTTTCAGCTTGTGGGACACAGACAGAGCCCTGAACATAGGCTGGTCCAGCGGCACTGTGCATCTCTCCAGATCCACACAGAGTGGAAACCGCAGCCATCACTTGGCTTTAGGGACAGTAGCTGAGGTGATCCTCTCTTCTGGGAGGTAGGGGACCACGGGTGACTCCCTAACAAACAGATGACCAGAGCCACCTCTGGGGAGAGTCTGGGCCAGGGGTTGATGGGAGAAGAGGAATTTGACGTTCGTTCGTGGTGGCTGGATTTCTTTCCAGGAGAAAATCTGGTTTCTGCCATCATGTTTCCCCTTGGAGCTTTGGGCAAGCCCTCTTCCCACCCCTTTCCTCCATCTGCTCTCATGGGCTGAGTCTGTTCTCCCAGATTCACAGGTTGAAATCTTGAGCCCAGAGCCTCAGAATGGGAGCTATCTGGAGATAAAGCTTCTACGTCAAAGTGGGGTCACTGGGGAGCCACCCTCGTCCAGGATGCCTAGAGTCTTTATAAGGAGAAGGAATTGGTCACACAAGAGACACCAGGAGTGTGTGAGCACAGCGTATGACCCTGTGAACAGGTGGCAGGAAGGTGGCCATTGATGAGCCAAGGGGAGAGGCCTAGTTGTGAGCCACCCCTGAAGACTGAAAGCTTTTCCTCTGAGATGAGGAGTAGGATGAGGATGGCCACTTGTAATTCCCAGAGCCCTGGGAGTCCCTGATGGAGTCATTTGGCAAGGGGAAAGATCAAAGGCACGGTGCTGGGGCTGGAGCTCAGCAGTAGCGCACTTGCCTGGCATGCGTGAGGCACTGTGTTGGATTCTCGGCACCATATAAAAATAAATAAATACATAAAGGTCTATCAAGAACTAAAAAAAAAAAAAAAAATTAAAAAAACAAAAGCACATAAATTGGATAGAACAAATCAAATGGTCTTTAAGATGATAGGATCACACATCATCTAAAACTCTAAAGAGTACACACAAACACATAGTTGGTTTTATGAGAACTAATAAAAGAAGTTTCAAAGTGGCAGGATCCCGAGAAAACACACCAAAATTGTTTTAGTTAGCTTTTCCTTACTGTGACCAAAATACCTGACAAGACCGATTTAGAGGAGGAAAAGTTTATTTTGGCTCAGGATTTCAGAGGTTCAGTCCAGGTTGGCCGACTGCATAGCTCTGGGCGGGGGGTGAGGCAGAACATCATGGCAGAAGGGTGTGGCAGAGGAGAGCAGCTCAGGGCATGGCCACCAATAAGCAAAGAGAGCTCCACTAACCAGGGACAAAACAGAAACCTCAAAGTCATGACCCCAGAGTCCTACTTCCTCCAGCCACACCACACCTGCCTTTAGTTACCACCCAGTTAATCCATTTCAGTGTCTCAATCCACTGATTAGGTTACAACTCTCATAATCTAATCACCTTACCCCTACATTATCTCACATGTGAGCTTTTGAGGGATGCCACGTACCCAAACCATAACAAATTCACTGCATTTCTATGTACTACTACTAATTAATCTGAAAAGAAAATTATAAAGATAATACCATTTTCAATAACATCAACAAAAAATAAAATAGCACTTTGAAATTAACCAAGGAAGTGGAAGATGATAGTGTAATGATAATGATAAAGCACTGTTGAAAGATATTGAAGAACATATAAATTTGTGGAAGCATCCCATTTTCATGAATTGGAAGACTTAATATTATGATGTCAATACCACCCCAAATCTACAATTTGATCCCTAAAAAAATACAAATGACAGTTTAAAAAAAATTTTAGATGTTGATGGAACTTTATTTTATTCATTTATTTATATGTGGTGCTGAACTCAGTGCCTCGCACATGCTAGGCAAGTGCTCTACCACTGAGCCACAACCCTAGCCCACCAATGACAATTTTAAAAAATATTTTTTAAGTTGTCAATGGACATTTATTTATTTATATGTGATGCTGAGGAAAAAAAAATACAACCCAGTGCCTCTCACATGCTAGGTAATCACTCTACCACTGAGCTACAATCCCAGCTCCCAATGACAATTTTTGCAGAAAAAGAAAAACCCATCCTAAAATTCTTATGGAATATCAAGGGAATCCAAGTAGCCAATCCTATTATGAAAACGAGAAACAATTAGAAGGACTCAAACTCCCTGATTTCAAAACCTACTACAGAGCTAGCACAATCAAAACAGTGTGGTGTTGACAGAAAGAGATCAATGGGACAGAATAGAATGCCCAGAAGTAAGCCCTTGTGTATATGGTCAAATGACTCTTGATAAGGGACACAAGACCATTCAATGAGGAAAAGAACAGTCTTGTCAGCAAATCATTTTGGGGAAAACTGGACATACACATGCAAAAGAATGAAGTTGAACTCTTACCTAATACAACACCTACAAAAGAAAACATAGGGCAGTAGATTCAGGACACTGGAGTTAACAATGATTTTTTTTTTTTTTTGATAAAATGCCAAAAGCACAGGCAACTAGAAAAAAATAAATATATTGGACTTCATGAAAACTGAAGTTTTGCTCATAAAAAGATAACATCAATACAGTAAAAAGACAGTCCATTGGATGTGAAAAATAATGGCCAACCACATATTTTTTGCACCACCACACCAGGTGTGAAGTGTAATTCTTAGCAGTAGGCTGTGTATAAAATAGGATGCTGACTTTAAAAACCCCAATGTTATATAATGGTCATTAAGTATGCCTGCTGTTTTCTTAAGCAAGGCATTATCTTTTGATGTTTTCCATTATATATTATTTAAAAACCCCTCTATAACAAATACAGACTTCTTTTATGAGGGGTAGAATTAGAGACCCGGGGAAAATTATAACAGTGTATCAGAAGTAACCTATAAAATTACTAAAATTTGAGTATGCACCCTATCTCCCCTCTTTTGCCCTGGGGAAGAGATTTTGTTTCATTTGCCTTTGATGCTCCCAACACTAATTAGTTAAATGTAATCTGTGAATGGTGACAATCTTCACACACACACACACACACACACACACACACACACACACACACACACATACACCCCTACCTTCCCCACTCAAAGCTTCCTTAATCTCAGGCTACACATAAACAAGTAGCTAAATGACAGACTCTGGGAGGCCAAGGCCAGGTCTGTGCTGTATCCCGGAATGTTGAACAGTATCTGACACCTAGTAGGACCTCAACATCTCTCTGTCCAGTGTATATAGGACCAGAAATACCTGGCTCCCTGTAGAGCAGTGTGTTCAGTTGGAAGCACCATTTAAAAGTGAGATTTCCAATCCGTGAAACTACAGAAGGCCTGAGGGCTGATGGCTGGGGAAAATGTCCTATGAGAAAGGGTGAGGGTACAGATGTTTGCAGCTCACAGATGTGATGGTTTGTTAGTGTCCCTCAAAAGTTCCCTTGTGAGACAGTGCTAGTTAGGAGAGCCTTGACCTAATTAGTGCATTGAACCCCTGGTGGGGACTAACTGGGTGGTAACTGTAGGCAGTAGGGTGTGGCTGGAGGTGGTGGGTCTCTAGGGAAGGCCCCTGGGGTTGCTACTCTGTCCTGGTGAAGGGAGCTCTCTCTCTGCTTCCCGGGTGTGCCCTCCTGAGCTGCTTCCCTACTCCACGCCCTTCTGCAGTGATTTTTTTTATAATAATAATAATTATTATTATTATTGTTGTTATTTTGGTGTGTGCAGTGATGTTCTCAACTGTGAAAAGGTATTTAAAAATTGACTCAAATACGCCGCCCCCCACAGCAAGGAGAATGGCAGGTGCCTTTTCAGGGGTTAAGTGATTTTCAAAAGGGTGTCCCCAGAGTTTTTATTGAAAATCCCAATGTTTCCTGATGCATTTTGTTGTGGGAGGTATGCTTCCATTCTCCTGTGACCAGGGATTTGTCTTCAGCTTAGCAGTGAATGGGTTGGTCGCCTGTAAGGAATGTGAAGTAGCACGTGTTCTGACTGCTCAATGGACAGTTAGATCAGAACCTAGGACACGTGAGTGTGTAAAAGAGTACGTGTAAGAGGTTAGGGTTGCATGTTGCCTAATGCAAGTTATTGAGTTGAAGTTACATTTGTTAATTTTAAAATATGGAAGGAAGTATGGTGTTTGGTCCACTTGAGGATTCACTCAATAGAGTATCAGACTTTGTTTCTTTTTTGTGGCACTGTGGAGATGTGAATGAGAACAAGTTGGTGACATCTTTCAGGTGGAAGCATTGTCTGAGGACGCACTCATCAAGTTGGCCAGGAAGCCGTTTTGTGAAGCCCCTATTGATTCAGGCTTTTGATGATGAATTCATGGAGAGGGTAATTCTTCATGGACCTTTGCATTTGGTGAGTCACGGAACGTATCTGAGTAGATAATCATTCACCAACATGTCCACAATAATCTCACATATTATGCATAACAGGTCATGGCTGGGTAAATATTACCATTTCCTTTTTGCATTTAAGAAATCTAATAACGACATTATATTTTCTCCCTTTTTTGCCTTGAAGTATGTCAGTGTCTTGACCAAGCATGATTGTTGGTAGGTAGGTTAGCAAGAACTTGAACTCAGGGATTTTACTGTCATGTGTCAACCTATTGTTTTTCATTGATTTCTATTAATATATCCAGGTTGGCATCTATTATTTTTTTAGCTTTTGACTTTCGCAGCTGTGGGCATCTTGACAACCATCAACTCCCTGTAAGCACAGACAACTCTATAAGAACCTGTGGATAAATTTTCCTGTGCATGTCCCCTTGTGAAACTGCTTAAGCACCGCCTGGTTTACACACAGGTGGAATTTCTAGGTCAAAGTGTGCATGTTTACTTCTTTGACTAAGCACTGCCAGGTGGCTCTTCTGCATAGCTCTACCTGTGGCCAGGATTGTATTATCTAGCTTTCTAACTTTTGCATGTTGAGTAGATACATAGTGGGAGCACACTGTTTTTGTTGGTATTTTTCTTGGTATCTATTCTGATGCTTTTCACTGGGGGATTTTTTCCTGTGAAAATGGGCTTCCTCTACTTGACCTTATTTTCTTCTTTTTAAAATTTTTTCAATGTGACTTTTTAATTTTAGTTTTATTAAAGACATTGCCCCTTGCTTGCATAGTCTATATCTAAAGCACTAGTCCTTGCTCCAAGGCCCAGCTTGCTCTCAGCTGCCCCAGGAGGGGAACAGTCTTTGGCGGTAGACAAGAGACACCCCTGCAGGGGGCACAAGTGCTTTGGCCCTCTGGTGTCTTGCCAGCAGTGCTTCCCATGCTCACAGAGGGTTTCAGACACTGAGTCAATGGTCCAGGTGGTCTTTTGTTCAGTCTGATCTCAAATTGAGCTCCTCTGAGAGGTCATATTGAAGTCCTTGTGTGTACCTGATCCATCATTTTAAACAATATTCCAAGTTCACTTTTTGTGTGTACGTGGGTTCTGGGGATTGAACCCAGGGCCTTGAGCCTGTGAGGCAAGTGACCTACCTGAGCTACACCCTCAGAGACCCCTGTAAAAGTATTTCCCCTTTGCCTCGGGGTCTAAGTTGCCAAGGCTGACCTCAAACGTTCCTCTTGCCTCAGCCTCCCTGGTGGCTGGCATGACAGGCATGCACCTGGGACTGTCACACTCGAGCCTGTGATGGGAACTCATGTGCATCTGTCCAGGGCTGAGCATGGTTAGGCAGAGCTGTGCTCCAGGCTCCCTGCAGGGCTGTGGAGGCTTCTGCTGCCCAGCAGCCCTGGTGCCATGGCCAGGGCTCCTCCCAGCCGAGGGCAGGCAGCTGCCCATTGCTGTAGGCTGACCTTATTTTCTTCTTATGGCACTCGTCCGTTCTCTGGAGTATGTTGTATGGTTTGTCCATTAGGAGTCTAACAGGTCCTCTAGAACCTTCAGACAATTAGTAAAATTCCTAAACAGTAAGTGAGCACGCACAGAAATTGGGCTAATATTTTGGGAAGAACAATGTTGGATGATATATTCATGGCTTGAATATATCATCCAACATGAAGTTATATTTTATTACTTACAAAATAATAAAATAATGAAGCAATACCATGGGCTGAGCTAAAATAGATCCTTAGGATCTTAGGCATTCTGTAATAAATCTGTGTCACTTGAAGTATAGAGTTGATCGACTCTGAGTAATGAAACAGAAGTAAAGGTATCAAAGCAAATGATCATCTGTTTCCAATTTTCTGTGATTTGGTTCAAGTGGTAAAGTGGTGATATTTATTAATAATGGATCAAATAGGTTCATAATTGTTTTAGAGTACAATTAGATGCCTTCAAACTTTAGGCTACATGGGCACATTTGAGAACGGTTCCAGCCATTCTCTCATCCTTTGGGTCATTCCCCTCCTATGTCCTGTGAGACATTTTCTATGTGAGGCTTTAAGAAGAAGAAGAGAATATTCTGTAAAGAAAACCTTGTGATCTGTGCAGTATGAAGTTGAATGGATTCATTCAGAAATCAGAAATTCTATTGAAAGATATTTATTTGCATGAGCCAAATGAAACCTATTTTTAGGCATCCTGGTGAAGACAAGGTTTTATCTTTACGTCTCATTTTCTATGTTTTGTTGTTGTTGTTGTTGTTAGAATGAAATTCATATGTTGCCAGACCATTCTATCAGATGTGTAACTAGATGCCATTTAAATTACCCACTTTTACATGGTAGACAGTTTTTAATGAACACTGCCTGTCTGCACCTTTTTTAAAAACAGGACTGGGATCAGAAGCCCAAATACCAATGGTTAGCTGGAACATATTTTTCATTTGGCCTATCTGTCAGTATTCCCTGAGGTCATCTGTGCAATCAGCTTCGTTACTCCTGCTCCCTCACTGGATTTCATAGAAACCATATGCTATGTATGAATCAGGGACACCAATCCCACAACATAGCATTCTTGGAATATCCAAAGTCCCACTTTTCACTTCGCCATGCCTGAGATCAGCAGTAATATTTATCAGCAAATGTGAGATTTTCAAAGATCCAATTCTATGTGCTCCTTTCTCATAGAGCCTTAGGCAGGGATATAGCATACATAAATATTAAGTAAAGTCCATAGTTTTTAAAATGTCATCCATTGAATAGTTGACACATGTCTGAGATACTTTTTATTTTGGAGGAGGTATTATTTAATAGGGAATTCCAACAGCTACCTAATAGTGAAATGAGAAGTCTTGCATCCATTTTATTTTGTTTCTGATGATTTTTATGAGTAAGGGTAAGATACTTCCTTGTTCTGATGCAGATGTTGCCCACTTTTGTGAATGGATGCGGGGTGTCACCTACTACTTGCATATCTGCATATTGGGCTTGACACTGCTATCGTACTTGGTAGTTGGCAAAAAGTCAATACTGAAGTTAAGCTCTTGTGTTCTAGCAGCAGAGCTGAAGATCCTTGATGTGCCACCTTCTGCAATCCATGCTGCTCTCTTCATGTTCCTTATTGACTTCCTGGTGATGAGCATCATGGTCTCCTGGTCTTGAGAATGGCCAAGCATTGCTCTGTGAATGTGGAAGATGGGCATGTGGAAGGCTCCAGGGAGGAGGGATCATTGAACATGTACTCTAATCCATGTGCCTGTTGAATGACCTGTTTTTTTATTTTTGGGTTTTAAGGGAGACACTGCCCTCAAACACTTCTGTGCAGCTGGGAATGCAGGCTTCTGCTTCACCTTGCAGGAAGCATTAACGAATCCTTTCCAGAAGACATGAGAAGAGAGAAGTGAGCCTCTGGTATCATGCAGGTTCCTTGCATTGCCCATGGGCTAGAAGAGAGAAGAGTTGCTTCATGAGATTTGATCCCCTTTTTCCTGAAAAGTTCCACACAGAGGTGAGTCCCCAGCATGTTTAGAAATCATTTCAGACACCTTTCTGGACGGAATTGAATCAGAGCCCCTGATGATGTGGAAGAGCTAAAGATGGGTTTGCTATGAATTTTCTATTTCATTCATCAGGGCCTGAGTCAAGTCAGTCATTGTGCTGTCAACACAGGAGCTGCTGGTCAAATGTGAGGAAGTGGTCTTGCTTTATGAAAACACCACCCTGATTCAGTGAGCCAGAGGCAGCCTGCAGTCCCTGTTTTCCTGTAAAGGCAGATTGCTGTGGATGGCCTCTGGCCTCGTCATGCAGCCCTGCTCAGAGTAGGGGATTGAGGGACTAGGCAGATCCCTAGTTCCTTTTGACCTTTATTGCCATTGGGCCACCCCAGGGTCCTTGGACTCTACCTGGTCTTCTGGCCTGGGTCAGGGGATGTGAGGTTTGGAATCCCCCTCTGTGGCAGGATCCCAAGCCCCCCCAGACACTTGAGGACAGGCACAGCCTTCCCTAATTGTGTTAGAGTTGGAGACTTCTCCCACCCATCCTCATCCATGCTCATCCCACATTTTGTAGCTTGACACCTGAGGACCTTTATTCATTGACTTAGTTGTTAGTGATGATGGTTACTAAGACTAAGTGACTCTTTCAAGTCACATCACTTGCATGGTAGGGCTAGAGCATGGATCTTCCTAATTGATTTCATGGGACTCTCTCATGGAAACTGTGACTGCCTCCTAAACACACACTCTACATTTGGAGTGTCAAAATTCTTGGCACTGCCTCCTTGGCAAGTGTATCTTGTCTTCTACGTGGGAATTTCACAAATATTTTCCTTTGGTTTGTGGAGGTCATGCAGAAGGGATTTCATTTGAAATAGCCCAAACAAGAAATACCAGTTGTCTTTTTCGCACATGGATGTGTGTAGTGAACATCCCTTTCTGTGTGCTTGCATGAGTTGCTCCTTTGAATTTGTTGAAGAATGGTTGGCTGGGGAGCAAGGTAACGAGAGATGGATATCAATGCTTGTCCAGTATTCTGAAGTGAAGAATGTATTGAGGATGTGAAGGCTTTTCTAGCCAGTTCCTAGGGATCAGTCAGAGGATTCTGTCTGGTAGACTCTTTGGAACATATGTCAAAGTGGCCTGGTCTTACCCTGTCCAGGACTGAATGCTGAGCTTGAGTGGGAGCTTCTTATCAGTCCAAGTACTTCCATGAGTCTGTCCTCTGTTCTCTTTGTTTTTTTTTTTTTTTCAGTTTTCAGTGGACATATCTTTATTTTATTTTATTTTATATGGTGCTGAGGATCGAACCCACTGACTCGCGCATGCCAGTCGAACACGTTACCACTTGAGCCACATCCCCAGCCCCCTCTGTTCTCTTTTTTCCGAGCAGTTTCTAACAGGAAAGGAGAACAAACATTGAAAGTACAGTGATTGATTATGTATACCAATGTTATTTGAATCAACTTTGTATAATTCAAAATTAACTTTTTGCTAGTAAAATTTCATATGTTGAGGAAATAATGAAAATATTGGGGTTGGGGGATGAGGATGGGCAAATCAAATATTTTTGAGCACCAAGACCTGTTTTTTTGTTTTTTTTTTTTAACTTAAATCATAAACTGCCTGAGGACCACAGCAAGTAGATATTTCCAGAGACAGTGGGAAGGTAGTAGCACATGAGGAAGGGAAGAGCTCTCAGGATGGGAAGAGGGGGCCGCTTCAGGACTCACCGGGCAAGGCACGAGGCTGCTGGCCATGGTACATGCCTGGGCCCACTGAGTGGGGAAGATCCATGCTCTGTGTCCCTCCACCCTCCTCTGTAGCTTGTGTTGGCAGCAGATCAGGGAA
Source organism: Urocitellus parryii (assembly GCF_045843805.1). NCBI lineage: Eukaryota > Metazoa > Chordata > Mammalia > Rodentia > Sciuridae > Urocitellus > Urocitellus parryii. Next base: position 13,078,865 of record NC_135542.1, read on the forward strand.
TTGGGGTCAGAAGTGCTCCCAGTAATATAGGCACCAGCCCCCAGAGTGTGTTCCTAGCCCTTTCCCCACCTGGCCTGACTTGGTGCTTGTGTTGATGCATGGCTGAAACCCTACAGTCATCAGAGTGTGTCTGCGGTCCAGATCCACCCTGCATGGCCAACATGCTCAGACCTTCGGCTGGGTCCTAGGCCTGCTACAACCAAACTCTGTCAACTGGGTGGCCAACAACAGAGGAAGGGCCTTCCCTCAAGCTCCAGGGGCTCAACACACAAGGTGTTGGGCGGTCTCACTGCCAAAACACCTCACAGGTTCCTAGGGGACTGTCCCCCCAACTCTCCCAGCCCTTGCCCACTCTCCTATTGCTGCCCACGATCTGTGGTTCCCATATGGGCATCCCGCCCTGGCTCCAACCTCACATAGCTGGTATCCCCAAGTCTCCCTGGTATCTGGGTCCAGACTCTCCTCTTCCCTCAAGAATATCAGATATTGGATTTGGTCCCAGTTGATGCTGTGTTCCATCATGTGAGCTCTTAGCTTCATCACTGTGCAAAGACTCTTTTCCCACACAAGTTCGCACGACTTTTGGCTGGCTTAAGAATTTTCAGGCGACACTTTTCTAATGAGTACACTTTCCTTCCTTCCGATCTCCCCCCAGTGAGCATTCCTCGCACCCTTGTCCTAGTTCCTTTATGGCAGTTTCCCTCCTTATGGCTGAGAGGACCTAGTGACCCCTGGATTCACACGTTCTCCTTAATCACCAACACACTGCAGAATTCTCCAAAGGGCCATATATGCTCCTGGAAGTTGGTGTTGGAAATAGTTCTCCATCCATTAATCACTCCCTCACTCACTAATGTCCTTGTGTCCTTGAGAAAGGCTCTCCCTTTCCTGGTTTTCCTGAATAGAAATCCTCTTGCCTCTTGGGTGAATAGGGTTATGGGTTGTGCAGAGGGTGTTGGTCCACTGAGCATCTTAGAGACTGTCCTTTATGGAGCCTAATGATCCTCACTGGGGAATGAGGCCAGGGTCCTAACTGTGGTTAGTGTGAGGACACCCTGGGTTCAGAGAGGGAAAGAAGGACGAGGGAAACTCAGATGTCCCTTCATGGCCCCTGGAGTTAGAGGACTTACCCCTTTGCACCTGGGATCAGGAGACCTCATTTCCTCAAGGACACGCACACTCAGACGTTAATCTTGAGTGTGGGTTCCTTTCTGGGGTCCAGGGCTGTTGTTAGCCACCAGGAATGACAGTGCTCTCCATGCTGAGTGGAGCCATTTTTGCCAGGAAAGAGCCCGTGGTCACGCCTTGTGCAAAGCATCCCGCGCCAGGGGCTCCCATCCCTACATTCCTGTCCTGAAAGGAAACCACTCAGAGGCAAGGTGGGTCCAACCACCTCCCATGTGTTCACTCATCACTGTGTTCCAGCATCACCCCAGTTAACAGTCCTGATGGGATTGGATGTGGCTCAGAGTGTCACCCTCATGAGCTCTACCCTGCCACAGCTGCAGTTCTGCAGTGGGAGAAACTCAAAACCTCAAAACACATGCACATGAAAGAAAAGAGCAAGAGCCAGAGCCCAAACAGGCCAGGTGTGGCAAAGACAGCTGGAGTGCCTAGGTTGGGACTCAGAATTCTGTCAGTGGGGTGGCATTGCTGCTGGCACCAGCATGATAACCGAGAGCCAGCCCTGCTCATTTTGGGGAGCAGTGTGTTGGGGAAGGCAGCAGAAATTGAGAGGCAGGATTGAGTTTGGCCCTAGGAGGAGGTTGGGTAAGAGGCCAGTGTGGGTTGGAGGGCCTGGGCAGATAGAGAGAGGCCAGGGCACACCCCAAAGCCTGGAGACTGCACTGGATGTCCAGGGTTGTGAAACACCCTCCCCTCTTACTCACAACTGAGAGCAAGGGGCATTGATGAGTTCAGTTTGTGTGCGGCTGCATCCAAGGTGGCTCGGCTAGGCACCTCTGTTTCCTTGACTCAGGAGGCTGGGAGTCCAGGCTCCACCGAGGCTCGGCTGGGAGGATCGGACTCTGAGTTTATGCCTGTGTTCCTGGTAGGATCCATGTTGGCTGAGCCTCAGTGTTTTTGTAATGAGAGGATGGGTGACCGTCATGTCTTTATCACAGGACACACTTGCTAAATGGATGTGTTTGCTCTGAGGAGGAAAGAGAGAGGGGGGAGTGGTGCTGGAGACAGGGATGCAGACAGGGGTCATGGACTTGGCATAACTCAGTCTTGGAGGTGATATCCCATCACCTGTACCCACTTCAATTCCCATGAATCCAGAGGCTGAGCCCCCTTGAGGTGAGGGGTGAACCGGTTCTGGGCAGCAGGATGCTGTGGTACCTCGGAGTCTCTGTGAGACCCCAACACTAGACACACTTGGCCCTTTTGAAATCTTAGGAGAAGCCTTGGGAAGTTGTATGGCAGAGGGGAGCAGCCTCTGCATCTCAGTCCTCTCCAACTTGCCATGGTGTAGAGAGGGAACTGCAGCCACGATGGGACGGACATTGGCCATGTCCCTGTGTGGGACACAGGCCTGATTGAGTTAGGGTGCATTCTTTGTCTCTCCCCTTCTTGTGATTGTCCCATCTGTACATTTGTGCTTTAGCCACCTGTGAGTCCCATCTCTGGTTTCAGAGAGAATAGAGGGTGTTAGGGGCCAATAGACACAATAAACCCTAGAGATTAGATGCTACCCTACTTTCCAGAAAAGACTGGGCACACCATGAGTTGCACAATGATGGGACCAGGGTCCAAAAGCTGCTGAGAGGGAAGGACTGGTTGTGAATGCCTTTTTGAAGGCTCCAAGCTGGAACTCTAGTGGCACCAAGCAGGGCAGATGCTGGTGGGGATGTTTGGGTAGTTGTTGGTGAACACCTGCGCACCTGAGATGGGTAGGCATGGAGGAGAAATCAGCAGCCCATAGGGCTTTTGAAAGTGGTCTTATGTGAAAAGAGGCTCAGGTATGGGCACAGGAAATGACATCATTGCCTTGACAATGGATCAAACAGAACATGGAACCCTGGTATCCAGGCACCCACTTCACTGACCAAGCCATCCGAGCTCACTTGGTTGGAGCCACTGGAGGGAGAAGGATGTTCTCCTGTGGTTGCAGACAATGCCGAGCCTCAGGCTCCCAGGAATCTCAGGGGGGCCAACTAGCCCTTTTGTGGATACACTGGGTGAGGCTTCATCTTAGACGCCAGAGCCTCTGGCGATTGTCGCAGAGGAGCTCAAGAGTAACAGTGAGTAGCACAGGGCAGGTGAGCCCAGCAGGCCCTCTAGTCTGATCCCTGATGAATGGCCCAGGACTCCTATTCTGACTGACTGTGTGTGTGTGTGTGTGTGTGTGTGTGTGTTGTACTGATGGGAACTGTCCCATTGTGCTTTGCGTCTAGTGTATTGGCACAAGTCATTTTTCTGTTTGTCACCATTTCCATTTTGAACCCACCATTCTTGGTCCCAACCCAGGGTGAAAATGATCAGAACACGGAGGAGCCCTTCAGGGTTCAGAGCCTTGAACCTTACAGGCAGGACCAGCTTAGGAATGAGCTCCTGCCTGTCATTTGTGGGAGGAACCTACAGTTCAGCAGCAACATGGGGTTAATCTCCTGGGATTTCATCCCCACCCAGCAGGTGCTGGATCTCTTGTTCCCAAGGTAAGCACCAGACCACCAAGCCCAAGTGTGTAGCCCCCTCATGCCTCTGTCTTGGGGCTGCCATGTGCCTCTCAGGGACCCAAAGGTTTGTGATACCTAATGAGATAGAGGACCACACTCATAGTGGAATGTCAGCCCCGAATGGTACGAGTCCTGGAGGTGCCTGCCACAGCCTTGCAAGGGCAGTGAACTTCCCCTCTCAGGCAGAGAAACCATCCTGACTCCAGCTGATCCACAGAGGTCCGTGGAGCAGTCCCCACACACTGGGCACCACAGCTCAATGGTGTGCACTGAGCTCATTCCCAGGTGGACTCAGTGAGGCCAGGTGGTCTTTCTGGTGTGATGTTGGCTTTGTGAAGAACGTAGATCTGTGCCAGAGGCGTCTCAAAACTCGGGCCTTGGGAAAAGCACTTTTGGGTTAATAAAGACATGTTAGTTTCCATAGTGGGACAGAGCGTCCTAGCTGGGACATAGCTGGACAGGGGCTTTGGACATGGCAGCTCCCACACCCAGAGATATGTGGGAATCAGCAGTTTGGGCTCATTCACTGGTGAACATGGAGAAAGCACCCACTGTGTGAAGACACGTTTCCAGTCACGTTTCATAATTCAGTGAAAAATGGGGTGCAAATGATTGCCATTGTGTCCCTTTTCATGGGGTCAGCCTAAACCGCAGGTGCCATGAGTACATATCCTCCATGGGACTGCATCCCTGACTCCATGAGGCATAACTGCACGTTGTCCTCTTCAGTGACTATGGTGGACCCTTGGACCAACTTCAACATGGAATGGGCTTGGGGTCAAGAGGGTGGGCTCCTGTTTCCAGAATAGGGACCTGCAAGGTGATTTGACTTGGGAAGGCTGAGGAAAGACTGCTCTGCCCAATTCAGTTTTCTGCCTGCAGTGTAAGGTGTGGGGCTTCAACAGTGGGAGGGGTAAGGCGGGGAGTTGTAGGTGGAGTCAGGGTCCTCTGGGGAAGGCCCTGGGATAATGGATCCCCCCACACCACACCTCCCTGTCCTCCCCCAGGGCCACAGAGATGTGGTCTGCACTCATGGGAAAAGAGAGGTCCACCGCTACTCAGGGGAACTCAGTGAGAGCTCACAGAGAATGAGGTAGCATTGCAGCCCACGCCAGGGGAGGAGGTGTCTCTTGAGCCCCGAGAAGAGTGGGCAGGAGGACAGACACTCCCAGAAGGTGCATTCCAGGTTGGAGAGCATGTAGCCAAGAGGAAGAAGAGTGTCAGGCCTGCCCAGAGGAGGGGAGAGCTGGTCAAACCATGGATCTAGCGCTCCTTCGTTGAAGGTTCTTTGCCTGTAGCGACCTGTCCTGACCCTGCCTGTACAGCCACTGTGTCTTGCCTGAGGTGGACTGGTGTGTTCAGAACCAGGGACGGTTCAGGAGGGTAGGGTCAGAGGTTTGCTCTGGAGGCCGTGGCGAAGGCAAGGCCAGGGTTTTGCTGACTCCACACCTGCCTCCCCACAGTGCCTCATCTTCCTTCCTGGGGACCTGGGTGAACTTCTACTCCGAGGCTTCCCATCAGCCTCCAGGCTCTCTGAGTCTGCAGCAGCTGCTGCCGTACATGTGGCTCCTCCTGAGTGGCTTTAACCTGGAGCACCAAGCACACCACCTGCTGGCCCAGGTTGAAGATGGCAGATCAAGCCAGGCAGAGCCTGAGAGCCAGGCGGACCGGGGTGAGTACCTAAGTACCTCAACACACCTCCAAACCATACCCCTCCAATTAGTGTAGCCCTGTATGAGTAGATGAGTCCACTGTCAAGGTGGAGGCACCCACCATCAAGTGCTTTTCCCCAAACCCACCTGTGATCATTGCTGCAGTGGGGAGAAAACCTTCAACACATGAGTCTTTGGGGACCAATCCAGATACAAAGTCTAGCTGTTTCTCTTTGATGGGTCCAACGTGAACTAAGAGGTACTGGGGTACAAGGGGCTATTTCCTTGAAAGGTGTTCCTGTAGTGGACCTCCTGTGCATAGAGGGTCCTCAGGGATTAATCAGTGGGGAGTCTTTGGTGGAACAGAAGCTGGATTCGGGGGCTCTCAGGTCTGTGTGTGAGACCTGAGCTGGCAGAGGCTCTCAGTTGTGGGGGATGTTGGGTAGTGTATTCCTTGAGTGTCACCTACCACGCCTCTGCCCCTGCCTTTCCAGAGCTGAGGGTCCCTGCTGATGCGAAAGTCTATCACGGCCTGATTGGAGGAGTGCATTATGACTTTCTTCTTCGAGAAACAGATGCCAGCAAGTCGTTGAAGGTCAAACCAAAGGAGGTAAACAGCCACCTTCTTCAGTCTTTACTCCTGGTGCCACTCCACATCCTCCAAGGGGACAAGAACCTCAGGTTCTGGATGGATGTTGTAGAATGCCCACAGAGCCAACTGCCAGGCTGGGTGGGGTGCAGTTGCTGGGCTTTGCTGATGTTGTCATCCCCCACAGTTCTTGGAACCTTCTGTGGCAGTGGCATCCAGGACCCCAGCAGCTGTGAGCAGCAGCTCTGCAGTGGCTGCAGGATCATTGCCCCAGGCCACCCAAAGCAATGAGTGCTGCATGAGAAAAGTCACCAGTAGCAGCTCCTCACTGCTTCACTCCAGCGAGCAGGTGGAAGACAGCCGCGTTGTTCACGTCCTCCTAGAGGGACAGAGCCTGAGGGAGACAAAGCGCATCCCGGTAAGCCCGACAGCAGGGCTGCCTCCTGGGTGTCCACACAGTGGAAGGCAGGAGACACAGCCAACCCCAGGGCTATGGTGGGAAATAAAGAAGAGAGAGGTCCGTCTTAAGGGCTTGACCTGAGGAGGGAGAGCATCAGCATGCCCAGCTTCCGTGGTGAGTGGGCCTGTGTATTGTGGGTTTTGCAGGCCAGAAGTGCAGACGGAAGTGCTGTGGACAGATGAAGGCAGAGATATGTCCAGGGTGCAGGCTGCAGTGCCTAGAACTTGGTATTCTCAATGAGTGAAGTTGGAGCAGAGGAGGTGGCAGTGACTTGTCACATGTGTAGGAGGGGATGTGTTCCTGGTGGCAGGGAAGAGAACCTCCTTAGCATGACTAGGTGTAGGAATTTGGGGTCGGGATCACCTGGGGGGTCATGCCAAAGCTTCGGAATGTTAGGCTTTGCATGTATGTAAATACGGAGCTAAAGGGGTTCTTGGCAGAATTTCTATGGATGTGCAGTAGACACGCTAATGCTGCAGGTGTCCAGCTGCAGAGGAGACATGTTCAGTGACTGCCAGTGCTGAGTCAAGTACATCATTACAACCAGACCCGCACCGAGCTTCCAGAGGCCAGGGCCTCTCAAAGCTATCATGAAGCACTCAAGTGCACACTCTTGTATCTGAGTCTGTTTTGTGTCGTGGCAGTCAGGACCCAAATTTTCAGTGCATCTGCCTCTTCCACCCACAAAGGCAGCCTGCATCCCAGATCACACTTGGTGCGCAGATCCCTGGCCCATTGCTCTCATCTCAGTGAGATGAGAGTGTGTCTGTGCATAGGCAGTTTGGTCCTTTGACATGAGTGGAATGTGGCTCCCCAGGGGGAGGGGAGATGGCAGGTACAGGCAGATATTTGTACCAGGATTGTTCTAGTAGCACATTGCAAGAACCCAGGTGGTATATGGAGGACACACTCAGGTAGCAGGATAACAAGATTGTGCCCTTGTATATGTAGCTGAGATTTCTCCTGAATGTTTGACCACAGTCTTCTGGGTAGCTCTTCTAAAAGCCATTCTCTGATGACATTTGTCCCACCCTGATCCAGGTGACCTTTCAGGAGACGGTGACAAGCCTCATCCGCAGGGCCTTGGACCAAAATTTGTTGCAGCATGAGGATGTGGACAACTTTGAGCTGCTGTATATGATGTCTGAGGATGAGAGTAAGTAGGACAATCAGACAGTGGGGAGACATGATCCACAGTGGGCTCAGGATAACTGACAGCCAAGAGAAAGTGGGCCTTGGCCCCAAAATACCAAAGTGTGATGGGCCTGGCGGAGACTCTCAGGGGTTGTGGGTGTTTTGTGGCATAATCCTTGAGTGCCACCTAACAATTCTCTCCACTTCGCTCTGCAGAAATCAAGATCTCTGACCACTCACTCGTGTGTCTGTCCATGAATCTGGGAGTACAATATTTCATCGTGAGGAAACGCCCCCAGGTCAAGGGAAAGGAGGTAAACACCTACCTTATTCAAGCTGTGCATGTGCTGCCATTCCACTCCGACCTGAGGAAATAAGAAGCCTCAGCACCTGGACATATTTGCTGGAAGCCCATAGAGCCAACTGACAGTCTGGGGTGGCTTTGTGTTTCTGGGTTTGCTGATGTTCCATCCCCCACAGTTCTCAGAATCAACCTGCAAGTCCTCCAGGCCGCTTTCCCACAAGCAGGTGGGAGACACCTGCTTAATTCGTGTCCACTTAGAAACACAAAGTCCAGAGATGGCCAAGAGTGTTCTGGTAAGCCTGGGAGCAGGGGTGTCCCGTGGTGCTTACACCTGGGTGGGGAGCAGACACTGGTCCAATACCATGGACTACTCATGCCCTCTTGAATTTGGAGCTTCTGGATGATCAGGAGGATAGATGGGAATCAAGAAGGGAGAGGTCAGTGTGAAGGGCTGGAGCCGAGATGAGCGAGTGCAGCAGCTTGTCCACTGCCATGTCTGAGGGAGTCTGTGTGTCAGGTGGCAGCATGCAGTCCAGAAGGGCAGGGACAGGTATGGGTGACAGATGAGAATAGGACAGGAACTAGGTTGCAGGTTCCCTTGTATGGGATGCTGACGTCTATGGAGGAGGACAGCAGTGTGAGGTTCTCCATGTTCCTTGAACAAGGAGCTGAGAGAGTCTCTCTGCAGAGTCGATATGGATGTGGAGCAAGCACACTAAATGTCCAGGTAACCCAATGACCACCCTTGCCGGATGAGGTGCCCTCCTACATCCCAGCCAGCACTGAGCCTCTGGAGGCCAGGAGCTCTCGTGGCTATCTTTCAGCACTCCTGTGTGTGGTCATGTTCCTGGGTCTGTTTTTGGCCCTGGCAATCCAGACCAAAGCCTCTAGGTTTTGTGCCTAGGCCATTCCCAATGCCGCCTGCATCCTCGGGCATACCTGGGATCTTGGAGGCTATTGTCCCATTCCTCCCAACTTGTGGGATGAGATTGCATCTGTATGCAGGTAGTGGGGTCCTTTCACTCCGAGAGGAGTGCAGCTCCACAAAGAGCAATGGCAGGCCCAGGAAGTCCTATGTACAAGGATTGGGCTAGTAGCCTGTGGGAAGAGCCCACACGATGAGCAGGAGGTCAGCCTCAGGTAGTAGGGTCATGGGTGTTGCACTTGTATTTAGAGTGGAGGTGCCTCCAGAATGCCCCTGCCCACTGTCCTTGAGTAGTCACTTCAAGGCCCATTTCCTGAAGGCCTGTCTCCCATGCTGCTCCAGGTGACCTGCCAGGATAGGGCTCCTGTTGTCATCCGCAGCGCCCTCGACCTACACTTCCTTACTGAGGAGAATCCAGAGGATTATGAGCTGGGCCAAATCATCTCTCGCCGTCAGAGTAAGTGAGACAATCAGATAGCAGAGAGCAAGGGTCAGGATGTGGACTCAGGTCAACTCTTAGCAACAAAGAGTAGTCTCTGACCCCCAAGAACACTCCAACAGGTGTGTTGGGTTCGTGCACAAAGCCAACTGCACTTCTGCTGGTGGAAGGTCTTGAGGTCCAATAGTATACCCCAGTGGATATTGCGGCTCCCCACCAGGTGCCCTCCCCTGGACATGAACAGGCATCCAAAGCTGACATCTTTGAGGAGTGAGGAGGAAAGCCTCTCTCCAGGAGCAGTATGTTTTCATGGTCTGGGATAGGAGTGGTTTCAAAGGAACATGGGAATGCATGGGCTAAAGAGGGAACTGGCATTTTGTGGACTGAAGCAGTACTATTGAAAGCCTTCTGTGTGACCAAAAAAACCACTGCCTGGGCAGAGCATTGCCAGGATTCTAGCAAGCAGTAACAGGATGAAATTGGGAAGAAAACACAGCCTGGGAGACAGCCTGAATCATCTGTTTTTGCATAAATTCCATGGTCTTACGCACCTGAGTCCACTAGGCAAGGAGTGATCACAATAGCCAGGTTGTGATCCCTAACTAAAGTCAGATGAGGGCTTCCTGAGCACTTAGCCACAGAGCTCATCTGATAATAATGCCAGCGCTTTTTTGTTGGTTGGTTGGTTGGTTTTTGTGAGCCAAACACCACAGCAGCCATTATCCCAGCCTATGTACCCTGAAGACCACCATCCCTATGAGTTCTAGGATCACTTGTCTCCTATCTTAACCTACTGTTAGGTTAGTAGAGTCTATGGAAGAGGAAGTCTGCCTGGGGCCTTGGTAGCCTAAGAAATTCATAGCAGAGATCTCCACATCCAACCCAGAAGGGATGGAGAACAGGCTCTAGGTTAGAGGAGGGCGACAGGAAATACATGTTCAGAGGAAGGAGAAGCGGCTGTTGTATTCCCCCACTCGGGGTCATGGCACCACTGGGCCATACACCATGTTGGAGGGAAGCAGACCCTTTGCTGGTCTTCGGAACCATTGTTCTCAGTAGGGCAGTATTTGGAATGTGGCCTCCATTCTCAGAAGCCTGGTTCACATGGAGGCGGGCTCCACCAACGCAGAAGCATGGCTCTAACGTGGTATCCGTGCTGGTCAGCCTGTCCTCACTGTGGCCATACTTGAGGAAAATAACTCAGAGGAGGAATCCTAGGCCTTTTCTCTGGGTTTCATAGCTTTCTCTTTGGTTGTGCACTGAGGCTGTCCATAAAGCTCTAGTGTGTGGCAGTGGAGGGAGAGCTCCTCAGCCCTTGCCACAAAGGCATAGACTGGGAGAGAGAGAACGAGGCTGGCAGAGACGGAGAGAGAGAAAGATGGAGAGGGAGGACCTCTACTTGGAGAATGAGGATTCAGTGGAGCCAACAGGAACAAGGTACTGTTGCCCAGGGCACAACCCTGTTTAGGTCTTCCTCCAGCCATGCTCAACCTTTCTTCCAGTCCCTCCCACCCCCCAGTAGTGTATTCATCTTGAATGAGAATTTCATGTTGACATCAGAGCACTCACCATCCAATGCTTCCCTCCAAACCCACCTATGAAGATGGCTCACGTGGGGACTGAATCTTCGGCACAGGAGCCTTTTGTGGGAGATTTCAGATGCAAACCCTAGTGGTGTGCTTTGGCAGATGCAAGAGGACCTGAGATGTTCTGGAGTCCAAAGCCTTTGGTAGGAACAGACATTAGGTCTGTTGAAGTGCTCTGCCTAGTTCTTCCTCAGGGAGGACTGTGGAGGCTGTCTTTGTTGGTATTGGTGCTGAATTGGAGAGCTCTCAGGTGTGTGGCTCTGGCCTCTTCTGGCACAGGCTCTCAGATGTTGGCGTGTCCTAGGGAGCACCTCCTGAGTGCCACCTTCTTTTTGTACACCCCTCTCTCCCCAGAGCTGAGGATTCCAGCAGAGGCCAACGTATTTTATGCCAAGAATCCTCACAAAAAATCCAACTTTGTGCTGAGGAAAAGGAGCCTCTCCCAAAAGAATGATGGGTGGATCCAGCCTCAACCTCCCTCTCGTCCTGGAAAGAAGGCTCCAGCCGTCCTGAGGATGCTTGCAAAACCATTCTGCTGCTGTGTGCCTGGGCGGGGCTGAGGCAGCCCAGGAATATTTACATTGATTACTATTTTCTTCAAAGTTTGAATCTATAGTTTGCCATTGTCCTTGACCTTGTTTAGTAACACAGTTGTTACTCTATCCTGTATTTGTTGTTTCCATTAATATATTATTATTTTAAAATATATATGTTTTTGTTACCTGATCTACTGTGATGATTTGAGTATACTAAATGTAGCAGTGATTCCTAAAGGACACATCCAAACCAACAGGAAGGAATGTTTCATTCTATCAGCAAGAACTTTGGTTTTTAGGAGTTTGGCAGATGGCATTATCTGAGTCAGTTTTCCAATGGGGGCAATGAAGTATCAGCTATGATGGTACAAACACAAACAAAGACACACAAACACACACAAGAGCACACACACTCACTGAGAGATAGATAGACAGATGGAGTTGGTCTCTGCTGAAATACTTTGGAGACATGGTTCTGATTTCTCCCCTTTTGGAGTATTTTCAATTGCACAAGGTGCCTTGCAAATGAACCCATGTCTGAGGAAGACATGCATGTGTACTTCACATGCCACTTTTCACATAGCAGGAAGGTCATGTAATATTTTTCATGCAGCTGTCTTTTGACTGTGAACCATCCCATGAGGTCAGCTGTGGAATTTTCAACTTGTAGCATCACAATGGGGATCCACTCTTTGGATTTGGGGATATTTCCGATTTTCTTGATTCAGATTGGAATGATATATATATATATTAGTTTTTGATGAAAATTCTGCATTTGATGGTAATGAATGTCGTGCATCTAGGAATCTGTAGAGTGCAGACAATGAATGGATGCCTACTGTTGTCTGGACTGGTCTGAAAAGTCCTGTAGCATCTGAGCATGTGTGAGGGCTGTACAGGTCTTGCAAAAAGTCCAGGTCAGATGATCCTGCACAAAGCTGAACTCCTAGTGGTCTCCACAACAGTGTAAGGGCCAAGGAGAAACACACTTCCACACAGAAGTTGGGAAGCTACCTTATGAAGGTGATCATAGATACGGGATTATTAATATATCCAGGTTGGCATCTATTATTTTTTTAGCTTTTGACTTTCGCAGCTGTGGGCATCTTGACAACCATCAACTCCCTGTAAGCACAGACAACTCTATAAGAACCTGAGGATAAATTTCCCTGTGCATGTCCCCTTGTGAAACTGCTTAAGCACCGCCTGGTTTACACACAGGTGGAATTTCTAGGTCAAAGTGTGCATGTTTACTTCTTTGACTAAGCACTGCCAGGTGGCTCCTCTGCATAGCTCTACCTGTGGCCAGGATTGTATTATCTAGCTTTCTAACTTTTGCATGTTGAGTAGATACATAGTGGGAGCACACTGTTTTTGTTGGTATTTTTCTTGGTATCTATTCTGATGCTTTTCACTGGGGGATTTTTTCCTGTGAAAATGGGCTTCCTCTACTTGACCTTATTTTCTTCTTTTTAAAATTTTTTCAATGTGACTTTTTAATTTTAGTTTTATTAAAGACATTGCCCCTTGCTTGCATAGTCTATATCTAAAGCACTAGTCCTTGCTCCAAGGCCCAGCTTGCTCTCAGCTGCCCCAGGAGGGGAACAGTCTTTGGCGGTAGACAAGAGACACCCCTGCAGGGGGCACAAGTGCTTTGGCCCTCTGGTGTCTTGCCAGCAGTGCTTCCCATGCTCACAGAGGGTTTCAGACACTGAGTCAATGGTCCAGGTGGTCTTTTGTTCAGTCTGATCTCAAATTGAGCTCCTCTGAGAGGTCATATTGAAGTCCTTGTGTGTACCTGATCCATCATTTTAAACAATATTCCAAGTTCACTTTTTGTGTGTACGTGGGTTCTGGGGATTGAACCCAGGGCCTTGAGCCTGTGAGGCAAGTGACCTACCTGAGCTACACCCTCAGAGACCCCTGTAAAAGTATTTCCCCTTTGCCTCGGGGTCTAAGTTGCCAAGGCTGACCTCAAACGATCCTCTTGCCTCAGCCTCCCTGGTGGCTGGCATGACAGGCATGCACCTGGGACTGTCACACTCGAGCCTGTGATGGGAACTCATGTGCATCTGTCCAGGGCTGAGCATGGTTAGGCAGAGCTGTGCTCCAGGCTCCCTGCAGGGCTGTGGAGGCTTCTGCTGCCAAGCAGCCCTGGTGCCATGGCCAGGGCTCCTCCCAGCCGAGGGCAGGCAGCTGCCCATTGCTGTAGGCTGACCTTATTTTCTTCTTATGGCACTCGTCCGTTCTCTGGAGTATGTTGTATGGTTTGTCCATTAGGAGTCTAACAGGTCCTCTAGAACCTTCAGACAATTAGTAAAATTCCTAAACAGTAAGTGAGCACACGCAGAAATTGGGCTAATATTTTGGGAAGAACAATGTTGGATGATATATTCATGGCTTGAATATATCATCCAACATGAAGTTATATTTTATTACTTACAAAATAATAAAATAATGAAGCAATACCATGGGCTGAGCTAAAATAGATCCTTAGGATCTTAGGCATTCTGTAATAAATCTGTGTCACTTGAAGTATAGAGTTGATCGACTCTGAGTAATGAAACAGAAGTAAAGGTATCAAAGCAAATGATCATCTGTTTCCAATTTTCTGTGATTTGGTTCAAGTGGTAAAGTGGTGATATTTATTAATAATGGATCAAATAGGTTCATAATTGTTTTAGAGTACAATTAGATGCCTTCAAACTTTAGGCTACATGGGCACATTTGAGAACGGTTCCAGCCATTCTCTCATCCTTTGGGTCATTCCCCTCCTATGTCCTGTGAGACATTTTCTATGTGAGGCTTTAAGAAGAAGAAGAGAATATTCTGTAAAGAAAACCTTGTGATCTGTGCAGTATGAAGTTGAATGGATTCATTCAGAAATCAGAAATTCTATTGAAAGATATTTATTTGCATGAGCCAAATAAAACCTATTTTTAGGCATCCTGGTGAAGACAAGGTTTTATCTTTACGTCTCATTTTCTATGTTTTGTTGTTGTTGTTGTTGTTAGAATGAAATTCATATGTTGCCAGACCATTCTATCAGATGTGTAACTAGATGCCATTTAAATTACCCACTTTTACATGGTAGACAGTTTTTAATGAACACTGCCTGTCTGCACCTTTTTTAAAAACAGGACTGGGATCAGAAGCCCAAATACCAATGGTTAGCTGGAACATATTTTTCATTTGGCCTATCTGTCAGTATTCCCTGAGGTCATCTGTGCAATCAGCTTCGTTACTCCTGCTCCCTCACTGGATTTCATAGAAACCATATGCTATGTATGAATCAGGGACACCAATCCCACAACATAGCATTCTTGGAATATCCAAAGTCCCACTTTTCACTTCGCCATGCCTGAGATCAGCAGTAATATTTATCAGCAAATGTGAGATTTTCAAAGATCCAATTCTATGTGCTCCTTTCTCATAGAGCCTTAGGCAGGGATATAGCATACATAAATATTAAGTAAAGTCCATAGTTTTTAAAATGTCATCCATTGAATAGTTGACACATGTCTGAGATACTTTTTATTTTGGAGGAGGTATTATTTAATAGGGAATTCCAACAGCTACCTAATAGTGAAATGAGAAGTCTTGCATCCATTTTATTTTGTTTCTGATGATTTTTATGAGTAAGGGTAAGATACTTCCTTGTTCTGATGCAGATGTTGCCCACTTTTGTGAATGGATGCGGGGTGTCACCTACTACTTGCATATCTGCATATTGGGCTTGACACTGCTATCGTACTTGGTAGTTGGCAAAAAGTCAATACTGAAGTTAAGCTCTTGTGTTCTAGCAGCAGAGCTGAAGATCCTTGATGTGCCACCTTCTGCAATCCATGCTGCTCTCTTCATGTTCCTTATTGACTTCCTGGTGATGAGCATCATGGTCTCCTGGTCTTGAGAATGGCCAAGCATTGCTCTGTGAATGTGGAAGATGGGCATGTGGAAGGCTCCAGGGAGGAGGGATCATTGAACATGTACTCTAATCCATGTGCCTGTTGAATGACCTGTTTTTTTATTTTTGGGTTTTAAGGGAGACACTGCCCTCAAACACTTCTGTGCAGCTGGGAATGCAGGCTTCTGCTTCACCTTGCAGGAAGCATTAACGAATCCTTTCCAGAAGACATGAGAAGAGAGAAGTGAGCCTCTGGTATCATGCAGGTTCCTTGCATTGCCCATGGGCTAGAAGAGAGAAGAGTTGCTTCATGAGATTTGATCCCCTTTTTCCTGAAAAGTTCCACACAGAGGTGAGTCCCCAGCATGTTTAGAAATCATTTCAGACACCTTTCTGGACGGAATTGAATCAGAGCCCCTGATGATGTGGAAGAGCTAAAGATGGGTTTGCTATGAATTTTCTATTTCATTCATCAGGGCCTGAGTCAAGTCAGTCATTGTGCTGTCAACACAGGAGCTGCTGGTCAAATGTGAGGAAGTGGTCTTGCTTTATGAAAACACCACCCTGATTCAGTGAGCCAGAGGCAGCCTGCAGTCCCTGTTTTCCTGTAAAGGCAGATTGCTGTGGATGGCCTCTGGCCTCGTCATGCAGCCCTGCTCAGAGTAGGGGATTGAGGGACTAGGCAGATCCCTAGTTCCTTTTGACCTTTATTGCCATTGGGCCACCCCAGGGTCCTTGGACTCTACCTGGTCTTCTGGCCTGGGTCAGGGGATGTGAGGTTTGGAATCCCCCTCTGTGGCAGGATCCCAAGCCCCCCCAGACACTTGAGGACAGGCACAGCCTTCCCTAATTGTGTTAGAGTTGGAGACTTCTCCCACCCATCCTCATCCATGCTCATCCCACATTTTGTAGCTTGACACCTGAGGACCTTTATTCATTGACTTAGTTGTTAGTGATGATGGTTACTAAGACTAAGTGACTCTTTCAAGTCACATCACTTGCATGGTAGGGCTAGAGCATGGATCTTCCTAATTGATTTCATGGGACTCTCTCATGGAAACTGTGACTGCCTCCTAAACACACACTCTACATTTGGAGTGTCAAAATTCTTGGCACTGCCTCCTTGGCAAGTGTATCTTGTCTTCTACGTGGGAATTTCACAAATATTTTCCTTTGGTTTGTGGAGGTCATGCAGAAGGGATTTCATTTGAAATAGCCCAAACAAGAAATACCAGTTGTCTTTTTCGCACATGGATGTGTGTAGTGAACATCCCTTTCTGTGTGCTTGCATGAGTTGCTCCTTTGAATTTGTTGAAGAATGGTTGGCTGGGGAGCAAGGTAACGAGAGATGGATATCAATGCTTGTCCAGTATTCTGAAGTGAAGAATGTATTGAGGATGTGAAGGCTTTTCTAGCCAGTTCCTAGGGATCAGTCAGAGGATTCTGTCTGGTAGACTCTTTGGAACATATGTCAAAGTGGCCTGGTCTTACCCTGTCCAGGACTGAATGCTGAGCTTGAGTGGGAGCTTCTTATCAGTCCAAGTACTTCCATGAGTCTGTCCTCTGTTCTCTTTGTTTTTTTTTTTTTTTTCAGTTTTCAGTGGACATATCTTTATTTTATTTTATTTTATATGGTGCTGAGGATCGAACCCACTGACTCGCGCATGCCAGTCGAACACGTTACCACTTGAGCCACATCCCCAGCCCCCTCTGTTCTCTTTTTTCCGAGCAGTTTCTAACAGGAAAGGAGAACAAACATTGAAAGTACAGTGATTGATTATGTATACCAATGTTATTTGAATCAACTTTGTATAATTCAAAATTAACTTTTTGCTAGTAAAATTTCATATGTTGAGGAAATAATGAAAATATTGGGGTTGGGGGATGAGGATGGGCAAATCAAATATTTTTGAGCACCAAGACCTGTTTTTTTGTTTTTTTTTTTTAACTTAAATCATAAACTGCCTGAGGACCACAGCAAGTAGATATTTCCAGAGACAGTGGGAAGGTAGTAGCACATGAGGAAGGGAAGAGCTCTCAGGATGGGAAGAGGGGGCCGCTTCAGGACTCACCGGGCAAGGCACGAGGCTGCTGGCCATGGTACATGCCTGGGCCCACTGAGTGGGGAAGATCCATGCTCTGTGTCCCTCCACCCTCCTCTGTAGCTTGTGTTGGCAGCAGATCAGGGAATTGGGGTCAGAAGTGCTCCCAGTAATATAGGCACCAGCCCCCAGAGTGTGTTCCTAGCCCTTTCCCCACCTGGCCTGACTTGGTGCTTGTGTTGATGCATGGCTGAAACCCTACAGTCATCAGAGTGTGTCTGCGGTCCAGATCCACCCTGCATGGCCAACATGCTCAGACCTTCGGCTGGGTCCTAGGCCTGCTACAACCAAACTCTGTCAACTGGGTGGCCAACAACAGAGGAAGGGCCTTCCCTCAAGCTCCAGGGGCTCAACACACAAGGTGTTGGGCGGTCTCACTGCCAAAACACCTCACAGGTTCCTAGGGGACTGTCCCCCCAACTCTCCCAGCCCTTGCCCACTCTCCTATTGCTGCCCACGATCTGTGGTTCCCATATGGGCATCCCGCCCTGGCTCCAACCTCACATAGCTGGTATCCCCAAGTCTCCCTGGTATCTGGGTCCAGACTCTCCTCTTCCCTCAAGAATATCAGATATTGGATTTGGTCCCAGTTGATGCTGTGTTCCATCATGTGAGCTCTTAGCTTCATCACTGTGCAAAGACTCTTTTCCCACACAAGTTCGCACGACTTTTGGCTGGCTTAAGAATTTTCAGGCGACACTTTTCTAATGAGTACACTTTCCTTCCTTCCGATCTCCCCCCAGTGAGCATTCCTCGCACCCTTGTCCTAGTTCCTTTATGGCAGTTTCCCTCCTTATGGCTGAGAGGACCTAGTGACCCCTGGATTCACACGTTCTCCTTAATCACCAACACACTGCAGAATTCTCCAAAGGGCCATATATGCTCCTGGAAGTTGGTGTTGGAAATAGTTCTCCATCCATTAATCACTCCCTCACTCACTAATGTCCTTGTGTCCTTGAGAAAGGCTCTCCCTTTCCTGGTTTTCCTGAATAGAAATCCTCTTGCCTCTTGGGTGAATAGGGTTATGGGTTGTGCAGAGGGTGTTGGTCCACTGAGCATCTTAGAGACTGTCCTTTATGGAGCCTAATGATCCTCACTGGGGAATGAGGCCAGGGTCCTAACTGTGGTTAGTGTGAGGACACCCTGGGTTCAGAGAGGGAAAGAAGGACGAGGGAAACTCAGATGTCCCTTCATGGCCCCTGGAGTTAGAGGACTTACCCCTTTGCACCTGGGATCAGGAGACCTCATTTCCTCAAGGACACGCACACTCAGACGTTAATCTTGAGTGTGGGTTCCTTTCTGGGGTCCAGGGCTGTTGTTAGCCACCAGGAATGACAGTGCTCTCCATGCTGAGTGGAGCCATTTTTGCCAGGAAAGAGCCCGTGGTCACGCCTTGTGCAAAGCATCCCGCGCCAGGGGCTCCCATCCCTACATTCCTGTCCTGAAAGGAAACCACTCAGAGGCAAGGTGGGTCCAACCACCTCCCATGTGTTCACTCATCACTGTGTTCCAGCATCACCCCAGTTAACAGTCCTGATGGGATTGGATGTGGCTCAGAGTGTCACCCTCATGAGCTCTACCCTGCCACAGCTGCAGTTCTGCAGTGGGAGAAACTCAAAACCTCAAAACACATGCACATGAAAGAAAAGAGCAAGAGCCAGAGCCCAAACAGGCCAGGTGTGGCAAAGACAGCTGGAGTGCCTAGGTTGGGACTCAGAATTCTGTCAGTGGGGTGGCATTGCTGCTGGCACCAGCATGATAACCGAGAGCCAGCCCTGCTCATTTTGGGGAGCAGTGTGTTGGGGAAGGCAGCAGAAATTGAGAGGCAGGATTGAGTTTGGCCCTAGGAGGAGGTTGGGTAAGAGGCCAGTGTGGGTTGGAGGGCCTGGGCAGATAGAGAGAGGCCAGGGCACACCCCAAAGCCTGGAGACTGCACTGGATGTCCAGGGTTGTGAAACACCCTCCCCTCTTACTCACAACTGAGAGCAAGGGGCATTGATGAGTTCAGTTTGTGTGCGGCTGCATCCAAGGTGGCTCGGCTAGGCACCTCTGTTTCCTTGACTCAGGAGGCTGGGAGTCCAGGCTCCACCGAGGCTCGGCTGGGAGGATCGGACTCTGAGTTTATGCCTGTGTTCCTGGTAGGATCCATGTTGGCTGAGCCTCAGTGTTTTTGTAATGAGAGGATGGGTGACCGTCATGTCTTTATCACAGGACACACTTGCTAAATGGATGTGTTTGCTCTGAGGAGGAAAGAGAGAGGGGGGAGTGGTGCTGGAGACAGGGATGCAGACAGGGGTCATGGACTTGGCATAACTCAGTCTTGGAGGTGATATCCCATCACCTGTACCCACTTCAATTCCCATGAATCCAGAGGCTGAGCCCCCTTGAGGTGAGGGGTGAACCGGTTCTGGGCAGCAGGATGCTGTGGTACCTCGGAGTCTCTGTGAGACCCCAACACTAGACACACTTGGCCCTTTTGAAATCTTAGGAGAAGCCTTGGGAAGTTGTATGGCAGAGGGGAGCAGCCTCTGCATCTCAGTCCTCTCCAACTTGCCATGGTGTAGAGAGGGAACTGCAGCCACGATGGGACGGACATTGGCCATGTCCCTGTGTGGGACACAGGCCTGATTGAGTTAGGGTGCATTCTTTGTCTCTCCCCTTCTTGTGATTGTCCCATCTGTACATTTGTGCTTTAGCCACCTGTGAGTCCCATCTCTGGTTTCAGAGAGAATAGAGGGTATTAGGGGCCAATAGACACAATAAACCCTAGAGATTAGATGCTACCCTACTTTCCAGAAAAGACTGGGCACACCATGAGTTGCACAATGATGGGACCAGGGTCCAAAAGCTGCTGAGAGGGAAGGACTGGTTGTGAATGCCTTTTTGAAGGCTCCAAGCTGGAACTCTAGTGGCACCAAGCAGGGCAGATGCTGGTGGGGATGTTTGGGTAGTTGTTGGTGAACACCTGCGCACCTGAGATGGGTAGGCATGGAGGAGAAATCAGCAGCCCATAGGGCTTTTGAAAGTGGTCTTATGTGAAAAGAGGCTCAGGTATGGGCACAGGAAATGACATCATTGCCTTGACAATGGATCAAACAGAACATGGAACCCTGGTATCCAGGCACCCACTTCACTGACCAAGCCATCCGAGCTCACTTGGTTGGAGCCACTGGAGGGAGAAGGATGTTCTCCTGTGGTTGCAGACAATGCCGAGCCTCAGGCTCCCAGGAATCTCAGGGGGGCCAACTAGCCCTTTTGTGGATACACTGGGTGAGGCTTCATCTTAGACGCCAGAGCCTCTGGCGATTGTCGCAGAGGAGCTCAAGAGTAACAGTGAGTAGCACAGGGCAGGTGAGCCCAGCAGGCCCTCTAGTCTGATCCCTGATGAATGGCCCAGGACTCCTATTCTGACTGACTGTGTGTGTGTGTGTGTGTGTGTGTTTGTACTGATGGGAACTGTCCCATTGTGCTTTGCGTCTAGTGTATTGGCACAAGTCATTTTTCTGTTTGTCACCATTTCCATTTTGAACCCACCATTCTTGGTCCCAACCCAGGGTGAAAATGATCAGAACACGGAGGAGCCCTTCAGGGTTCAGAGCCTTGAACCTTACAGGCAGGACCAGCTTAGGAATGAGCTCCTGCCTGTCATTTGTGGGAGGAACCTACAGTTCAGCAGCAACATGGGGTTAATCTCCTGGGATTTCATCCCCACCCAGCAGGTGCTGGATCTCTTGTTCCCAAGGTAAGCACCAGACCACCAAGCCCAAGTGTGTAGCCCCCTCATGCCTCTGTCTTGGGGCTGCCATGTGCCTCTCAGGGACCCAAAGGTTTGTGATACCTAATGAGATAGAGGACCACACTCATAGTGGAATGTCAGCCCCGAATGGTACGAGTCCTGGAGGTGCCTGCCACAGCCTTGCAAGGGCAGTGAACTTCCCCTCTCAGGCAGAGAAACCATCCTGACTCCAGCTGATCCACAGAGGTCCGTGGAGCAGTCCCCACACACTGGGCACCACAGCTCAATGGTGTGCACTGAGCTCATTCCCAGGTGGACTCAGTGAGGCCAGGTGGTCTTTCTGGTGTGATGTTGGCTTTGTGAAGAACGTAGATCTGTGCCAGAGGCGTCTCAAAACTCGGGCCTTGGGAAAAGCACTTTTGGGTTAATAAAGACATGTTAGTTTCCATAGTGGGACAGAGCGTCCTAGCTGGGACATAGCTGGACAGGGGCTTTGGACATGGCAGCTCCCACACCCAGAGATATGTGGGAATCAGCAGTTTGGGCTCATTCACTGGTGAACATGGAGAAAGCACCCACTGTGTGAAGACACGTTTCCAGTCACGTTTCATAATTCAGTGAAAAATGGGGTGCAAATGATTGCCATTGTGTCCCTTTTCATGGGGTCAGCCTAAACCGCAGGTGCCATGAGTACATATCCTCCATGGGACTGCATCCCTGACTCCATGAGGCATAACTGCACGTTGTCCTCTTCAGTGACTATGGTGGACCCTTGGACCAACTTCAACATGGAATGGGCTTGGGGTCAAGAGGGTGGGCTCCTGTTTCCAGAATAGGGACCTGCAAGGTGATTTGACTTGGGAAGGCTGAGGAAAGACTGCTCTGCCCAATTCAGTTTTCTGCCTGCAGTGTAAGGTGTGGGGCTTCAACAGTGGGAGGGGTAAGGCGGGGAGTTGTAGGTGGAGTCAGGGTCCTCTGGGGAAGGCCCTGGGATAATGGATCCCCCCACACCACACCTCCCTGTCCTCCCCCAGGGCCACAGAGATGTGGTCTGCACTCATGGGAAAAGAGAGGTCCACCGCTACTCAGGGGAACTCAGTGAGAGCTCACAGAGAATGAGGTAGCATTGCAGCCCACGCCAGGGGAGGAGGTGTCTCTTGAGCCCCGAGAAGAGTGGGCAGGAGGACAGACACTCCCAGAAGGTGCATTCCAGGTTGGAGAGCATGTAGCCAAGAGGAAGAAGAGTGTCAGGCCTGCCCAGAGGAGGGGAGAGCTGGTCAAACCATGGATCTAGCGCTCCTTCGTTGAAGGTTCTTTGCCTGTAGCGACCTGTCCTGACCCTGCCTGTACAGCCACTGTGTCTTGCCTGAGGTGGACTGGTGTGTTCAGAACCAGGGACGGTTCAGGAGGGTAGGGTCAGAGGTTTGCTCTGGAGGCCGTGGCGAAGGCAAGGCCAGGGTTTTGCTGACTCCACACCTGCCTCCCCACAGTGCCTCATCTTCCTTCCTGGGGACCTGGGTGAACTTCTACTCCGAGGCTTCCCATCAGCCTCCAGGCTCTCTGAGTCTGCAGCAGCTGCTGCCGTACATGTGGCTCCTCCTGAGTGGCTTTAACCTGGAGCACCAAGCACACCACCTGCTGGCCCAGGTTGAAGATGGCAGATCAAGCCAGGCAGAGCCTGAGAGCCAGGCGGACCGGGGTGAGTACCTAAGTACCTCAACACACCTCCAAACCATACCCCTCCAATTAGTGTAGCCCTGTATGAGTAGATGAGTCCACTGTCAAGGTGGAGGCACCCACCATCAAGTGCTTTTCCCCAAACCCACCTGTGATCATTGCTGCAGTGGGGAGAAAACCTTCAACACATGAGTCTTTGGGGACCAATCCAGATACAAAGTCTAGCTGTTTCTCTTTGATGGGTCCAACGTGAACTAAGAGGTACTGGGGTACAAGGGGCTATTTCCTTGAAAGGTGTTCCTGTAGTGGACCTCCTGTGCATAGAGGGTCCTCAGGGATTAATCAGTGGGGAGTCTTTGGTGGAACAGAAGCTGGATTCGGGGGCTCTCAGGTCTGTGTGTGAGACCTGAGCTGGCAGAGGCTCTCAGTTGTGGGGGATGTTGGGTAGTGTATTCCTTGAGTGTCACCTACCACGCCTCTGCCCCTGCCTTTCCAGAGCTGAGGGTCCCTGCTGATGCGAAAGTCTATCACGGCCTGATTGGAGGAGTGCATTATGACTTTCTTCTTCGAGAAACAGATGCCAGCAAGTCGTTGAAGGTCAAACCAAAGGAGGTAAACAGCCACCTTCTTCAGTCTTTACTCCTGGTGCCACTCCACATCCTCCAAGGGGACAAGAACCTCAGGTTCTGGATGGATGTTGTAGAATGCCCACAGAGCCAACTGCCAGGCTGGGTGGGGTGCAGTTGCTGGGCTTTGCTGATGTTGTCATCCCCCACAGTTCTTGGAACCTTCTGTGGCAGTGGCATCCAGGACCCCAGCAGCTGTGAGCAGCAGCTCTGCAGTGGCTGCAGGATCATTGCCCCAGGCCACCCAAAGCAATGAGTGCTGCATGAGAAAAGTCACCAGTAGCAGCTCCTCACTGCTTCACTCCAGCGAGCAGGTGGAAGACAGCCGCGTTGTTCACGTCCTCCTAGAGGGACAGAGCCTGAGGGAGACAAAGCGCATCCCGGTAAGCCCGACAGCAGGGCTGCCTCCTGGGTGTCCACACAGTGGAAGGCAGGAGACACAGCCAACCCCAGGGCTATGGTGGGAAATAAAGAAGAGAGAGGTCCGTCTTAAGGGCTTGACCTGAGGAGGGAGAGCATCAGCATGCCCAGCTTCCGTGGTGAGTGGGCCTGTGTATTGTGGGTTTTGCAGGCCAGAAGTGCAGACGGAAGTGCTGTGGACAGATGAAGGCAGAGATATGTCCAGGGTGCAGGCTGCAGTGCCTAGAACTTGGTATTCTCAATGAGTGAAGTTGGAGCAGAGGAGGTGGCAGTGACTTGTCACATGTGTAGGAGGGGATGTGTTCCTGGTGGCAGGGAAGAGAACCTCCTTAGCATGACTAGGTGTAGGAATTTGGGGTCGGGATCACCTGGGGGGTCATGCCAAAGCTTCGGAATGTTAGGCTTTGCATGTATGTAAATACGGAGCTAAAGGGGTTCTTGGCAGAATTTCTATGGATGTGCAGTAGACACGCTAATGCTGCAGGTGTCCAGCTGCAGAGGAGACATGTTCAGTGACTGCCAGTGCTGAGTCAAGTACATCATTACAACCAGACCCGCACCGAGCTTCCAGAGGCCAGGGCCTCTCAAAGCTATCATGAAGCACTCAAGTGCACACTCTTGTATCTGAGTCTGTTTTGTGTCGTGGCAGTCAGGACCCAAATTTTCAGTGCATCTGCCTCTTCCACCCACAAAGGCAGCCTGCATCCCAGATCACACTTGGTGCGCAGATCCCTGGCCCATTGCTCTCATCTCAGTGAGATGAGAGTGTGTCTGTGCATAGGCAGTTTGGTCCTTTGACATGAGTGGAATGTGGCTCCCCAGGGGGAGGGGAGATGGCAGGTACAGGCAGATATTTGTACCAGGATTGTTCTAGTAGCACATTGCAAGAACCCAGGTGGTATATGGAGGACACACTCAGGTAGCAGGATAACAAGATTGTGCCCTTGTATATGTAGCTGAGATTTCTCCTGAATGTTTGACCACAGTCTTCTGGGTAGCTCTTCTAAAAGCCATTCTCTGATGACATTTGTCCCACCCTGATCCAGGTGACCTTTCAGGAGACGGTGACAAGCCTCATCCGCAGGGCCTTGGACCAAAATTTGTTGCAGCATGAGGATGTGGACAACTTTGAACTGCTGTATATGATGTCTGAGGATGAGAGTAAGTAGGACAATCAGACAGTGGGGAGACATGATCCACAGTGGGCTCAGGATAACTGACAGCCAAGAGAAAGTGGGCCTTGGCCCCAAAATACCAAAGTGTGATGGGCCTGGCGGAGACTCTCAGGGGTTGTGGGTGTTTTGTGGCATAATCCTTGAGTGCCACCTAACAATTCTCTCCACTTCGCTCTGCAGAAATCAAGATCTCTGACCACTCACTCGTGTGTCTGTCCATGAATCTGGGAGTACAATATTTCATCGTGAGGAAACGCCCCCAGGTCAAGGGAAAGGAGGTAAACACCTACCTTATTCAAGCTGTGCATGTGCTGCCATTCCACTCCGACCTGAGGAAATAAGAAGCCTCAGCACCTGGACATATTTGCTGGAAGCCCATAGAGCCAACTGACAGTCTGGGGTGGCTTTGTGTTTCTGGGTTTGCTGATGTTCCATCCCCCACAGTTCTCAGAATCAACCTGCAAGTCCTCCAGGCCGCTTTCCCACAAGCAGGTGGGAGACACCTGCTTAATTCGTGTCCACTTAGAAACACAAAGTCCAGAGATGGCCAAGAGTGTTCTGGTAAGCCTGGGAGCAGGGGTGTCCCGTGGTGCTTACACCTGGGTGGGGAGCAGACACTGGTCCAATACCATGGACTACTCATGCCCTCTTGAATTTGGAGCTTCTGGATGATCAGGAGGATAGATGGGAATCAAGAAGGGAGAGGTCAGTGTGAAGGGCTGGAGCCGAGATGAGCGAGTGCAGCAGCTTGTCCACTGCCATGTCTGAGGGAGTCTGTGTGTCAGGTGGCAGCATGCAGTCCAGAAGGGCAGGGACAGGTATGGGTGACAGATGAGAATAGGACAGGAACTAGGTTGCAGGTTCCCTTGTATGGGATGCTGACGTCTATGGAGGAGGACAGCAGTGTGAGGTTCTCCATGTTCCTTGAACAAGGAGCTGAGAGAGTCTCTCTGCAGAGTCGATATGGATGTGGAGCAAGCACACTAAATGTCCAGGTAACCCAATGACCACCCTTGCCGGATGAGGTGCCCTCCTACATCCCAGCCAGCACTGAGCCTCTGGAGGCCAGGAGCTCTCGTGGCTATCTTTCAGCACTCCTGTGTGTGGTCATGTTCCTGGGTCTGTTTTTGGCCCTGGCAATCCAGACCAAAGCCTCTAGGTTTTGTGCCTAGGCCATTCCCAATGCCGCCTGCATCCTCGGGCATACCTGGGATCTTGGAGGCTATTGTCCCATTCCTCCCAACTTGTGGGATGAGATTGCATCTGTATGCAGGTAGTGGGGTCCTTTCACTCCGAGAGGAGTGCAGCTCCACAAAGAGCAATGGCAGGCCCAGGAAGTCCTATGTACAAGGATTGGGCTAGTAGCCTGTGGGAAGAGCCCACACGATGAGCAGGAGGTCAGCCTCAGGTAGTAGGGTCATGGGTGTTGCACTTGTATTTAGAGTGGAGGTGCCTCCAGAATGCCCCTGCCCACTGTCCTTGAGTAGTCACTTCAAGGCCCATTTCCTGAAGGCCTGTCTCCCATGCTGCTCCAGGTGACCTGCCAGGATAGGGCTCCTGTTGTCATCCGCAGCGCCCTCGACCTACACTTCCTTACTGAGGAGAATCCAGAGGATTATGAGCTGGGCCAAATCATCTCTCGCCGTCAGAGTAAGTGAGACAATCAGATAGCAGAGAGCAAGGGTCAGGATGTGGACTCAGGTCAACTCTTAGCAACAAAGAGTAGTCTCTGACCCCCAAGAACACTCCAACAGGTGTGTTGGGTTCGTGCACAAAGCCAACTGCACTTCTGCTGGTGGAAGGTCTTGAGGTCCAATAGTATACCCCAGTGGATATTGCGGCTCCCCACCAGGTGCCCTCCCCTGGACATGAACAGGCATCCAAAGCTGACATCTTTGAGGAGTGAGGAGGAAAGCCTCTCTCCAGGAGCAGTATGTTTTCATGGTCTGGGATAGGAGTGGTTTCAAAGGAACATGGGAATGCATGGGCTAAAGAGGGAACTGGCATTTTGTGGACTGAAGCAGTACTATTGAAAGCCTTCTGTGTGACCAAAAAAACCACTGCCTGGGCAGAGCATTGCCAGGATTCTAGCAAGCAGTAACAGGATGAAATTGGGAAGAAAACACAGCCTGGGAGACAGCCTGAATCATCTGTTTTTGCATAAATTCCATGGTCTTACGCACCTGAGTCCACTAGGCAAGGAGTGATCACAATAGCCAGGTTGTGATCCCTAACTAAAGTCAGATGAGGGCTTCCTGAGCACTTAGCCACAGAGCTCATCTGATAATAATGCCAGCGCTTTTTTGTTGGTTGGTTGGTTGGTTTTTGTGAGCCAAACACCACAGCAGCCATTATCCCAGCCTATGTACCCTGAAGACCACCATCCCTATGAGTTCTAGGATCACTTGTCTCCTATCTTAACCTACTGTTAGGTTAGTAGAGTCTATGGAAGAGGAAGTCTGCCTGGGGCCTTGGTAGCCTAAGAAATTCATAGCAGAGATCTCCACATCCAACCCAGAAGGGATGGAGAACAGGCTCTAGGTTAGAGGAGGGCGACAGGAAATACATGTTCAGAGGAAGGAGAAGCGGCTGTTGTATTCCCCCACTCGGGGTCATGGCACCACTGGGCCATACACCATGTTGGAGGGAAGCAGACCCTTTGCTGGTCTTCGGAACCATTGTTCTCAGTAGGGCAGTATTTGGAATGTGGCCTCCATTCTCAGAAGCCTGGTTCACATGGAGGCGGGCTCCACCAACGCAGAAGCATGGCTCTAACGTGGTATCCGTGCTGGTCAGCCTGTCCTCACTGTGGCCATACTTGAGGAAAATAACTCAGAGGAGGAATCCTAGGCCTTTTCTCTGGGTTTCATAGCTTTCTCTTTGGTTGTGCACTGAGGCTGTCCATAAAGCTCTAGTGTGTGGCAGTGGAGGGAGAGCTCCTCAGCCCTTGCCACAAAGGCATAGACTGGGAGAGAGAGAACGAGGCTGGCAGAGACGGAGAGAGAGAAAGATGGAGAGGGAGGACCTCTACTTGGAGAATGAGGATTCAGTGGAGCCAACAGGAACAAGGTACTGTTGCCCAGGGCACAACCCTGTTTAGGTCTTCCTCCAGCCATGCTCAACCTTTCTTCCAGTCCCTCCCACCCCCCAGTAGTGTATTCATCTTGAATGAGAATTTCATGTTGACATCAGAGCACTCACCATCCAATGCTTCCCTCCAAACCCACCTATGAAGATGGCTCACGTGGGGACTGAATCTTCGGCACAGGAGCCTTTTGTGGGAGATTTCAGATGCAAACCCTAGTGGTGTGCTTTGGCAGATGCAAGAGGACCTGAGATGTTCTGGAGTCCAAAGCCTTTGGTAGGAACAGACATTAGGTCTGTTGAAGTGCTCTGCCTAGTTCTTCCTCAGGGAGGACTGTGGAGGCTGTCTTTGTTGGTATTGGTGCTGAATTGGAGAGCTCTCAGGTGTGTGGCTCTGGCCTCTTCTGGCACAGGCTCTCAGATGTTGGCGTGTCCTAGGGAGCACCTCCTGAGTGCCACCTTCTTTTTGTACACCCCTCTCTCCCCAGAGCTGAGGATTCCAGCAGAGGCCAACGTATTTTATGCCAAGAATCCTCACAAAAAATCCAACTTTGTGCTGAGGAAAAGGAGCCTCTCCCAAAAGAATGATGGGTGGATCCAGCCTCAACCTCCCTCTCGTCCTGGAAAGAAGGCTCCAGCCGTCCTGAGGATGCTTGCAAAACCATTCTGCTGCTGTGTGCCTGGGCGGGGCTGAGGCAGCCCAGGAATATTTACATTGATTACTATTTTCTTCAAAGTTTGAATCTATAGTTTGCCATTGTCCTTGACCTTGTTTAGTAACACAGTTGTTACTCTATCCTGTATTTGTTGTTTCCATTAATATATTATTATTTTAAAATATATATGTTTTTGTTACCTGATCTACTGTGATGATTTGAGTATACTAAATGTAGCAGTGATTCCTAAAGGACACATCCAAACCAACAGGAAGGAATGTTTCATTCTATCAGCAAGAACTTTGGTTTTTAGGAGTTTGGCAGATGGCATTATCTGAGTCAGTTTTCCAATGGGGGCAATGAAGTATCAGCTATGATGGTACAAACACAAACAAAGACACACAAACACACACAAGAGCACACACACTCACTGAGAGATAGATAGACAGATGGAGTTGGTCTCTGCTGAAATACTTTGGAGACATGGTTCTGATTTCTCCCCTTTTGGAGTATTTTCAATTGCACAAGGTGCCTTGCAAATGAACCCATGTCTGAGGAAGACATGCATGTGTACTTCACATGCCACTTTTCACATAGCAGGAAGGTCATGTAATATTTTTCATGCAGCTGTCTTTTGACTGTGAACCATCCCATGAGGTCAGCTGTGGAATTTTCAACTTGTAGCATCACAATGGGGATCCACTCTTTGGATTTGGGGATATTTCCGATTTTCTTGATTCAGATTGGAATGATATATATATATATTAGTTTTTGATGAAAATTCTGCATTTGATGGTAATGAATGTCGTGCATCTAGGAATCTGTAGAGTGCAGACAATGAATGGATGCCTACTGTTGTCTGGACTGGTCTGAAAAGTCCTGTAGCATCTGAGCATGTGTGAGGGCTGTACAGGTCTTGCAAAAAGTCCAGGTCAGATGATCCTGCACAAAGCTGAACTCCTAGTGGTCTCCACAACAGTGTAAGGGCCAAGGAGAAACACACTTCCACACAGAAGTTGGGAAGCTACCTTATGAAGGTGATCATAGATACGGGATTATTAATATATCCAGGTTGGCATCTATTATTTTTTTAGCTTTTGACTTTCGCAGCTGTGGGCATCTTGACAACCATCAACTCCCTGTAAGCACAGACAACTCTATAAGAACCTGAGGATAAATTTCCCTGTGCATGTCCCCTTGTGAAACTGCTTAAGCACCGCCTGGTTTACACACAGGTGGAATTTCTAGGTCAAAGTGTGCATGTTTACTTCTTTGACTAAGCACTGCCAGGTGGCTCCTCTGCATAGCTCTACCTGTGGCCAGGATTGTATTATCTAGCTTTCTAACTTTTGCATGTTGAGTAGATACATAGTGGGAGCACACTGTTTTTGTTGGTATTTTTCTTGGTATCTATTCTGATGCTTTTCACTGGGGGATTTTTTCCTGTGAAAATGGGCTTCCTCTACTTGACCTTATTTTCTTCTTTTTAAAATTTTTTCAATGTGACTTTTTAATTTTAGTTTTATTAAAGACATTGCCCCTTGCTTGCATAGTCTATATCTAAAGCACTAGTCCTTGCTCCAAGGCCCAGCTTGCTCTCAGCTGCCCCAGGAGGGGAACAGTCTTTGGCGGTAGACAAGAGACACCCCTGCAGGGGGCACAAGTGCTTTGGCCCTCTGGTGTCTTGCCAGCAGTGCTTCCCATGCTCACAGAGGGTTTCAGACACTGAGTCAATGGTCCAGGTGGTCTTTTGTTCAGTCTGATCTCAAATTGAGCTCCTCTGAGAGGTCATATTGAAGTCCTTGTGTGTACCTGATCCATCATTTTAAACAATATTCCAAGTTCACTTTTTGTGTGTACGTGGGTTCTGGGGATTGAACCCAGGGCCTTGAGCCTGTGAGGCAAGTGACCTACCTGAGCTACACCCTCAGAGACCCCTGTAAAAGTATTTCCCCTTTGCCTCGGGGTCTAAGTTGCCAAGGCTGACCTCAAACGATCCTCTTGCCTCAGCCTCCCTGGTGGCTGGCATGACAGGCATGCACCTGGGACTGTCACACTCGAGCCTGTGATGGGAACTCATGTGCATCTGTCCAGGGCTGAGCATGGTTAGGCAGAGCTGTGCTCCAGGCTCCCTGCAGGGCTGTGGAGGCTTCTGCTGCCCAGCAGCCCTGGTGCCATGGCCAGGGCTCCTCCCAGCCGAGGGCAGGCAGCTGCCCATTGCTGTAGGCTGACCTTATTTTCTTCTTATGGCACTCGTCCGTTCTCTGGAGTATGTTGTATGGTTTGTCCATTAGGAGTCTAACAGGTCCTCTAGAACCTTCAGACAATTAGTAAAATTCCTAAACAGTAAGTGAGCACGCGCAGAAATTGGGCTAATATTTTGGGAAGAACAATGTTGGATGATATATTCATGGCTTGAATATATCATCCAACATGAAGTTATATTTTATTACTTACAAAATAATAAAATAATGAAGCAATACCATGGGCTGAGCTAAAATAGATCCTTAGGATCTTAGGCATTCTGTAATAAATCTGTGTCACTTGAAGTATAGAGTTGATCGACTCTGAGTAATGAAACAGAAGTAAAGGTATCAAAGCAAATGATCATCTGTTTCCAATTTTCTGTGATTTGGTTCAAGTGGTAAAGTGGTGATATTTATTAATAATGGATCAAATAGGTTCATAATTGTTTTAGAGTACAATTAGATGCCTTCAAACTTTAGGCTACATGGGCACATTTGAGAACGGTTCCAGCCGTTCTCTCATCCTTTGGGTCATTCCCCTCCTATGTCCTGTGAGACATTTTCTATGTGAGGCTTTAAGAAGAAGAAGAGAATATTCTGTAAAGAAAACCTTGTGATCTGTGCAGTATGAAGTTGAATGGATTCATTCAGAAATCAGAAATTCTATTGAAAGATATTTATTTGCATGAGCCAAATAAAACCTATTTTTAGGCATCCTGGTGAAGACAAGGTTTTATCTTTACGTCTCATTTTCTATGTTTTGTTGTTGTTGTTGTTGTTAGAATGAAATTCATATGTTGCCAGACCATTCTATCAGATGTGTAACTAGATGCCATTTAAATTACCCACTTTTACATGGTAGACAGTTTTTAATGAACACTGCCTGTCTGCACCTTTTTTAAAAACAGGACTGGGATCAGAAGCCCAAATACCAATGGTTAGCTGGAACATATTTTTCATTTGGCCTATCTGTCAGTATTCCCTGAGGTCATCTGTGCAATCAGCTTCGTTACTCCTGCTCCCTCACTGGATTTCATAGAAACCATATGCTATGTATGAATCAGGGACACCAATCCCACAACATAGCATTCTTGGAATATCCAAAGTCCCACTTTTCACTTCGCCATGCCTGAGATCAGCAGTAATATTTATCAGCAAATGTGAGATTTTCAAAGATCCAATTCTATGTGCTCCTTTCTCATAGAGCCTTAGGCAGGGATATAGCATACATAAATATTAAGTAAAGTCCATAGTTTTTAAAATGTCATCCATTGAATAGTTGACACATGTCTGAGATACTTTTTATTTTGGAGGAGGTATTATTTAATAGGGAATTCCAACAGCTACCTAATAGTGAAATGAGAAGTCTTGCATCCATTTTATTTTGTTTCTGATGATTTTTATGAGTAAGGGTAAGATACTTCCTTGTTCTGATGCAGATGTTGCCCACTTTTGTGAATGGATGCGGGGTGTCACCTACTACTTGCATATCTGCATATTGGGCTTGACACTGCTATCGTACTTGGTAGTTGGCAAAAAGTCAATACTGAAGTTAAGCTCTTGTGTTCTAGCAGCAGAGCTGAAGATCCTTGATGTGCCACCTTCTGCAATCCATGCTGCTCTCTTCATGTTCCTTATTGACTTCCTGGTGATGAGCATCATGGTCTCCTGGTCTTGAGAATGGCCAAGCATTGCTCTGTGAATGTGGAAGATGGGCATGTGGAAGGCTCCAGGGAGGAGGGATCATTGAACATGTACTCTAATCCATGTGCCTGTTGAATGACCTGTTTTTTTATTTTTGGGTTTTAAGGGAGACACTGCCCTCAAACACTTCTGTGCAGCTGGGAATGCAGGCTTCTGCTTCACCTTGCAGGAAGCATTAACGAATCCTTTCCAGAAGACATGAGAAGAGAGAAGTGAGCCTCTGGTATCATGCAGGTTCCTTGCATTGCCCATGGGCTAGAAGAGAGAAGAGTTGCTTCATGAGATTTGATCCCCTTTTTCCTGAAAAGTTCCACACAGAGGTGAGTCCCCAGCATGTTTAGAAATCATTTCAGACACCTTTCTGGACGGAATTGAATCAGAGCCCCTGATGATGTGGAAGAGCTAAAGATGGGTTTGCTATGAATTTTCTATTTCATTCATCAGGGCCTGAGTCAAGTCAGTCATTGTGCTGTCAACACAGGAGCTGCTGGTCAAATGTGAGGAAGTGGTCTTGCTTTATGAAAACACCACCCTGATTCAGTGAGCCAGAGGCAGCCTGCAGTCCCTGTTTTCCTGTAAAGGCAGATTGCTGTGGATGGCCTCTGGCCTCGTCATGCAGCCCTGCTCAGAGTAGGGGATTGAGGGACTAGGCAGATCCCTAGTTCCTTTTGACCTTTATTGCCATTGGGCCACCCCAGGGTCCTTGGACTCTACCTGGTCTTCTGGCCTGGGTCAGGGGATGTGAGGTTTGGAATCCCCCTCTGTGGCAGGATCCCAAGCCCCCCCAGACACTTGAGGACAGGCACAGCCTTCCCTAATTGTGTTAGAGTTGGAGACTTCTCCCACCCATCCTCATCCATGCTCATCCCACATTTTGTAGCTTGACACCTGAGGACCTTTATTCATTGACTTAGTTGTTAGTGATGATGGTTACTAAGACTAAGTGACTCTTTCAAGTCACATCACTTGCATGGTAGGGCTAGAGCATGGATCTTCCTAATTGATTTCATGGGACTCTCTCATGGAAACTGTGACTGCCTCCTAAACACACACTCTACATTTGGAGTGTCAAAATTCTTGGCACTGCCTCCTTGGCAAGTGTATCTTGTCTTCTACGTGGGAATTTCACAAATATTTTCCTTTGGTTTGTGGAGGTCATGCAGAAGGGATTTCATTTGAAATAGCCCAAACAAGAAATACCAGTTGTCTTTTTCGCACATGGATGTGTGTAGTGAACATCCCTTTCTGTGTGCTTGCATGAGTTGCTCCTTTGAATTTGTTGAAGAATGGTTGGCTGGGGAGCAAGGTAACGAGAGATGGATATCAATGCTTGTCCAGTATTCTGAAGTGAAGAATGTATTGAGGATGTGAAGGCTTTTCTAGCCAGTTCCTAGGGATCAGTCAGAGGATTCTGTCTGGTAGACTCTTTGGAACATATGTCAAAGTGGCCTGGTCTTACCCTGTCCAGGACTGAATGCTGAGCTTGAGTGGGAGCTTCTTATCAGTCCAAGTACTTCCATGAGTCTGTCCTCTGTTCTCTTTGTTTTTTTTTTTTTTTCAGTTTTCAGTGGACATATCTTTATTTTATTTTATTTTATATGGTGCTGAGGATCGAACCCACTGACTCGCGCATGCCAGTCGAACACGTTACCACTTGAGCCACATCCCCAGCCCCCTCTGTTCTCTTTTTTCCGAGCAGTTTCTAACAGGAAAGGAGAACAAACATTGAAAGTACAGTGATTGATTATGTATACCAATGTTATTTGAATCAACTTTGTATAATTCAAAATTAACTTTTTGCTAGTAAAATTTCATATGTTGAGGAAATAATGAAAATATTGGGGTTGGGGGATGAGGATGGGCAAATCAAATATTTTTGAGCACCAAGACCTGTTTTTTTGTTTTTTTTTTTAACTTAAATCATAAACTGCCTGAGGACCACAGCAAGTAGATATTTCCAGAGACAGTGGGAAGGTAGTAGCACATGAGGAAGGGAAGAGCTCTCAGGATGGGAAGAGGGGGCCGCTTCAGGACTCACCGGGCAAGGCACGAGGCTGCTGGCCATGGTACATGCCTGGGCCCACTGAGTGGGGAAGATCCATGCTCTGTGTCCCTCCACCCTCCTCTGTAGCTTGTGTTGGCAGCAGATCAGGGAATTGGGGTCAGAAGTGCTCCCAGTAATATAGGCACCAGCCCCCAGAGTGTGTTCCTAGCCCTTTCCCCACCTGGCCTGACTTGGTGCTTGTGTTGATGCATGGCTGAAACCCTACAGTCATCAGAGTGTGTCTGCGGTCCAGATCCACCCTGCATGGCCAACATGCTCAGACCTTCGGCTGGGTCCTAGGCCTGCTACAACCAAACTCTGTCAACTGGGTGGCCAACAACAGAGGAAGGGCCTTCCCTCAAGCTCCAGGGGCTCAACACACAAGGTGTTGGGCGGTCTCACTGCCAAAACACCTCACAGGTTCCTAGGGGACTGTCCCCCCAACTCTCCCAGCCCTTGCCCACTCTCCTATTGCTGCCCACGATCTGTGGTTCCCATATGGGCATCCCGCCCTGGCTCCAACCTCACATAGCTGGTATCCCCAAGTCTCCCTGGTATCTGGGTCCAGACTCTCCTCTTCCCTCAAGAATATCAGATATTGGATTTGGTCCCAGTTGATGCTGTGTTCCATCATGTGAGCTCTTAGCTTCATCACTGTGCAAAGACTCTTTTCCCACACAAGTTCGCACGACTTTTGGCTGGCTTAAGAATTTTCAGGCGACACTTTTCTAATGAGTACACTTTCCTTCCTTCCGATCTCCCCCCAGTGAGCATTCCTCGCACCCTTGTCCTAGTTCCTTTATGGCAGTTTCCCTCCTTATGGCTGAGAGGACCTAGTGACCCCTGGATTCACACGTTCTCCTTAATCACCAACACACTGCAGAATTCTCCAAAGGGCCATATATGCTCCTGGAAGTTGGTGTTGGAAATAGTTCTCCATCCATTAATCACTCCCTCACTCACTAATGTCCTTGTGTCCTTGAGAAAGGCTCTCCCTTTCCTGGTTTTCCTGAATAGAAATCCTCTTGCCTCTTGGGTGAATAGGGTTATGGGTTGTGCAGAGGGTGTTGGTCCACTGAGCATCTTAGAGACTGTCCTTTATGGAGCCTAATGATCCTCACTGGGGAATGAGGCCAGGGTCCTAACTGTGGTTAGTGTGAGGACACCCTGGGTTCAGAGAGGGAAAGAAGGACGAGGGAAACTCAGATGTCCCTTCATGGCCCCTGGAGTTAGAGGACTTACCCCTTTGCACCTGGGATCAGGAGACCTCATTTCCTCAAGGACACGCACACTCAGACGTTAATCTTGAGTGTGGGTTCCTTTCTGGGGTCCAGGGCTGTTGTTAGCCACCAGGAATGACAGTGCTCTCCATGCTGAGTGGAGCCATTTTTGCCAGGAAAGAGCCCGTGGTCACGCCTTGTGCAAAGCATCCCGCGCCAGGGGCTCCCATCCCTACATTCCTGTCCTGAAAGGAAACCACTCAGAGGCAAGGTGGGTCCAACCACCTCCCATGTGTTCACTCATCACTGTGTTCCAGCATCACCCCAGTTAACAGTCCTGATGGGATTGGATGTGGCTCAGAGTGTCACCCTCATGAGCTCTACCCTGCCACAGCTGCAGTTCTGCAGTGGGAGAAACTCAAAACCTCAAAACACATGCACATGAAAGAAAAGAGCAAGAGCCAGAGCCCAAACAGGCCAGGTGTGGCAAAGACAGCTGGAGTGCCTAGGTTGGGACTCAGAATTCTGTCAGTGGGGTGGCATTGCTGCTGGCACCAGCATGATAACCGAGAGCCAGCCCTGCTCATTTTGGGGAGCAGTGTGTTGGGGAAGGCAGCAGAAATTGAGAGGCAGGATTGAGTTTGGCCCTAGGAGGAGGTTGGGTAAGAGGCCAGTGTGGGTTGGAGGGCCTGGGCAGATAGAGAGAGGCCAGGGCACACCCCAAAGCCTGGAGACTGCACTGGATGTCCAGGGTTGTGAAACACCCTCCCCTCTTACTCACAACTGAGAGCAAGGGGCATTGATGAGTTCAGTTTGTGTGCGGCTGCATCCAAGGTGGCTCGGCTAGGCACCTCTGTTTCCTTGACTCAGGAGGCTGGGAGTCCAGGCTCCACCGAGGCTCGGCTGGGAGGATCGGACTCTGAGTTTATGCCTGTGTTCCTGGTAGGATCCATGTTGGCTGAGCCTCAGTGTTTTTGTAATGAGAGGATGGGTGACCGTCATGTCTTTATCACAGGACACACTTGCTAAATGGATGTGTTTGCTCTGAGGAGGAAAGAGAGAGGGGGGAGTGGTGCTGGAGACAGGGATGCAGACAGGGGTCATGGACTTGGCATAACTCAGTCTTGGAGGTGATATCCCATCACCTGTACCCACTTCAATTCCCATGAATCCAGAGGCTGAGCCCCCTTGAGGTGAGGGGTGAACCGGTTCTGGGCAGCAGGATGCTGTGGTACCTCGGAGTCTCTGTGAGACCCCAACACTAGACACACTTGGCCCTTTTGAAATCTTAGGAGAAGCCTTGGGAAGTTGTATGGCAGAGGGGAGCAGCCTCTGCATCTCAGTCCTCTCCAACTTGCCATGGTGTAGAGAGGGAACTGCAGCCACGATGGGACGGACATTGGCCATGTCCCTGTGTGGGACACAGGCCTGATTGAGTTAGGGTGCATTCTTTGTCTCTCCCCTTCTTGTGATTGTCCCATCTGTACATTTGTGCTTTAGCCACCTGTGAGTCCCATCTCTGGTTTCAGAGAGAATAGAGGGTGTTAGGGGCCAATAGACACAATAAACCCTAGAGATTAGATGCTACCCTACTTTCCAGAAAAGACTGGGCACACCATGAGTTGCACAATGATGGGACCAGGGTCCAAAAGCTGCTGAGAGGGAAGGACTGGTTGTGAATGCCTTTTTGAAGGCTCCAAGCTGGAACTCTAGTGGCACCAAGCAGGGCAGATGCTGGTGGGGATGTTTGGGTAGTTGTTGGTGAACACCTGCGCACCTGAGATGGGTAGGCATGGAGGAGAAATCAGCAGCCCATAGGGCTTTTGAAAGTGGTCTTATGTGAAAAGAGGCTCAGGTATGGGCACAGGAAATGACATCATTGCCTTGACAATGGATCAAACAGAACATGGAACCCTGGTATCCAGGCACCCACTTCACTGACCAAGCCATCCGAGCTCACTTGGTTGGAGCCACTGGAGGGAGAAGGATGTTCTCCTGTGGTTGCAGACAATGCCGAGCCTCAGGCTCCCAGGAATCTCAGGGGGGCCAACTAGCCCTTTTGTGGATACACTGGGTGAGGCTTCATCTTAGACGCCAGAGCCTCTGGCGATTGTCGCAGAGGAGCTCAAGAGTAACAGTGAGTAGCACAGGGCAGGTGAGCCCAGCAGGCCCTCTAGTCTGATCCCTGATGAATGGCCCAGGACTCCTATTCTGACTGACTGTGTGTGTGTGTGTGTGTGTGTGTGTGTGTTTGTACTGATGGGAACTGTCCCATTGTGCTTTGCGTCTAGTGTATTGGCACAAGTCATTTTTCTGTTTGTCACCATTTCCATTTTGAACCCACCATTCTTGGTCCCAACCCAGGGTGAAAATGATCAGAACACGGAGGAGCCCTTCAGGGTTCAGAGCCTTGAACCTTACAGGCAGGACCAGCTTAGGAATGAGCTCCTGCCTGTCATTTGTGGGAGGAACCTACAGTTCAGCAGCAACATGGGGTTAATCTCCTGGGATTTCATCCCCACCCAGCAGGTGCTGGATCTCTTGTTCCCAAGGTAAGCACCAGACCACCAAGCCCAAGTGTGTAGCCCCCTCATGCCTCTGTCTTGGGGCTGCCATGTGCCTCTCAGGGACCCAAAGGTTTGTGATACCTAATGAGATAGAGGACCACACTCATAGTGGAATGTCAGCCCCGAATGGTACGAGTCCTGGAGGTGCCTGCCACAGCCTTGCAAGGGCAGTGAACTTCCCCTCTCAGGCAGAGAAACCATCCTGACTCCAGCTGATCCACAGAGGTCCGTGGAGCAGTCCCCACACACTGGGCACCACAGCTCAATGGTGTGCACTGAGCTCATTCCCAGGTGGACTCAGTGAGGCCAGGTGGTCTTTCTGGTGTGATGTTGGCTTTGTGAAGAACGTAGATCTGTGCCAGAGGCGTCTCAAAACTCGGGCCTTGGGAAAAGCACTTTTGGGTTAATAAAGACATGTTAGTTTCCATAGTGGGACAGAGCGTCCTAGCTGGGACATAGCTGGACAGGGGCTTTGGACATGGCAGCTCCCACACCCAGAGATATGTGGGAATCAGCAGTTTGGGCTCATTCACTGGTGAACATGGAGAAAGCACCCACTGTGTGAAGACACGTTTCCAGTCACGTTTCATAATTCAGTGAAAAATGGGGTGCAAATGATTGCCATTGTGTCCCTTTTCATGGGGTCAGCCTAAACCGCAGGTGCCATGAGTACATATCCTCCATGGGACTGCATCCCTGACTCCATGAGGCATAACTGCACGTTGTCCTCTTCAGTGACTATGGTGGACCCTTGGACCAACTTCAACATGGAATGGGCTTGGGGTCAAGAGGGTGGGCTCCTGTTTCCAGAATAGGGACCTGCAAGGTGATTTGACTTGGGAAGGCTGAGGAAAGACTGCTCTGCCCAATTCAGTTTTCTGCCTGCAGTGTAAGGTGTGGGGCTTCAACAGTGGGAGGGGTAAGGCGGGGAGTTGTAGGTGGAGTCAGGGTCCTCTGGGGAAGGCCCTGGGATAATGGATCCCCCCACACCACACCTCCCTGTCCTCCCCCAGGGCCACAGAGATGTGGTCTGCACTCATGGGAAAAGAGAGGTCCACCGCTACTCAGGGGAACTCAGTGAGAGCTCACAGAGAATGAGGTAGCATTGCAGCCCACGCCAGGGGAGGAGGTGTCTCTTGAGCCCCGAGAAGAGTGGGCAGGAGGACAGACACTCCCAGAAGGTGCATTCCAGGTTGGAGAGCATGTAGCCAAGAGGAAGAAGAGTGTCAGGCCTGCCCAGAGGAGGGGAGAGCTGGTCAAACCATGGATCTAGCGCTCCTTCGTTGAAGGTTCTTTGCCTGTAGCGACCTGTCCTGACCCTGCCTGTACAGCCACTGTGTCTTGCCTGAGGTGGACTGGTGTGTTCAGAACCAGGGACGGTTCAGGAGGGTAGGGTCAGAGGTTTGCTCTGGAGGCCGTGGCGAAGGCAAGGCCAGGGTTT
Organism: Urocitellus parryii; assembly: GCF_045843805.1. NCBI lineage: Eukaryota > Metazoa > Chordata > Mammalia > Rodentia > Sciuridae > Urocitellus > Urocitellus parryii. Next base: position 13,118,772 of record NC_135542.1, read on the forward strand.
TGCTGACTCCACACCTGCCTCCCCACAGTGCCTCATCTTCCTTCCTGGGGACCTGGGTGAACTTCTACTCCGAGGCTTCCCATCAGCCTCCAGGCTCTCTGAGTCTGCAGCAGCTGCTGCCGTACATGTGGCTCCTCCTGAGTGGCTTTAACCTGGAGCACCAAGCACACCACCTGCTGGCCCAGGTTGAAGATGGCAGATCAAGCCAGGCAGAGCCTGAGAGCCAGGCGGACCGGGGTGAGTACCTAAGTACCTCAACACACCTCCAAACCATACCCCTCCAATTAGTGTAGCCCTGTATGAGTAGATGAGTCCACTGTCAAGGTGGAGGCACCCACCATCAAGTGCTTTTCCCCAAACCCACCTGTGATCATTGCTGCAGTGGGGAGAAAACCTTCAACACATGAGTCTTTGGGGACCAATCCAGATACAAAGTCTAGCTGTTTCTCTTTGATGGGTCCAACGTGAACTAAGAGGTACTGGGGTACAAGGGGCTATTTCCTTGAAAGGTGTTCCTGTAGTGGACCTCCTGTGCATAGAGGGTCCTCAGGGATTAATCAGTGGGGAGTCTTTGGTGGAACAGAAGCTGGATTCGGGGGCTCTCAGGTCTGTGTGTGAGACCTGAGCTGGCAGAGGCTCTCAGTTGTGGGGGATGTTGGGTAGTGTATTCCTTGAGTGTCACCTACCACGCCTCTGCCCCTGCCTTTCCAGAGCTGAGGGTCCCTGCTGATGCGAAAGTCTATCACGGCCTGATTGGAGGAGTGCATTATGACTTTCTTCTTCGAGAAACAGATGCCAGCAAGTCGTTGAAGGTCAAACCAAAGGAGGTAAACAGCCACCTTCTTCAGTCTTTACTCCTGGTGCCACTCCACATCCTCCAAGGGGACAAGAACCTCAGGTTCTGGATGGATGTTGTAGAATGCCCACAGAGCCAACTGCCAGGCTGGGTGGGGTGCAGTTGCTGGGCTTTGCTGATGTTGTCATCCCCCACAGTTCTTGGAACCTTCTGTGGCAGTGGCATCCAGGACCCCAGCAGCTGTGAGCAGCAGCTCTGCAGTGGCTGCAGGATCATTGCCCCAGGCCACCCAAAGCAATGAGTGCTGCATGAGAAAAGTCACCAGTAGCAGCTCCTCACTGCTTCACTCCAGCGAGCAGGTGGAAGACAGCCGCGTTGTTCACGTCCTCCTAGAGGGACAGAGCCTGAGGGAGACAAAGCGCATCCCGGTAAGCCCGACAGCAGGGCTGCCTCCTGGGTGTCCACACAGTGGAAGGCAGGAGACACAGCCAACCCCAGGGCTATGGTGGGAAATAAAGAAGAGAGAGGTCCGTCTTAAGGGCTTGACCTGAGGAGGGAGAGCATCAGCATGCCCAGCTTCCGTGGTGAGTGGGCCTGTGTATTGTGGGTTTTGCAGGCCAGAAGTGCAGACGGAAGTGCTGTGGACAGATGAAGGCAGAGATATGTCCAGGGTGCAGGCTGCAGTGCCTAGAACTTGGTATTCTCAATGAGTGAAGTTGGAGCAGAGGAGGTGGCAGTGACTTGTCACATGTGTAGGAGGGGATGTGTTCCTGGTGGCAGGGAAGAGAACCTCCTTAGCATGACTAGGTGTAGGAATTTGGGGTCGGGATCACCTGGGGGGTCATGCCAAAGCTTCGGAATGTTAGGCTTTGCATGTATGTAAATACGGAGCTAAAGGGGTTCTTGGCAGAATTTCTATGGATGTGCAGTAGACACGCTAATGCTGCAGGTGTCCAGCTGCAGAGGAGACATGTTCAGTGACTGCCAGTGCTGAGTCAAGTACATCATTACAACCAGACCCGCACCGAGCTTCCAGAGGCCAGGGCCTCTCAAAGCTATCATGAAGCACTCAAGTGCACACTCTTGTATCTGAGTCTGTTTTGTGTCGTGGCAGTCAGGACCCAAATTTTCAGTGCATCTGCCTCTTCCACCCACAAAGGCAGCCTGCATCCCAGATCACACTTGGTGCGCAGATCCCTGGCCCATTGCTCTCATCTCAGTGAGATGAGAGTGTGTCTGTGCATAGGCAGTTTGGTCCTTTGACATGAGTGGAATGTGGCTCCCCAGGGGGAGGGGAGATGGCAGGTACAGGCAGATATTTGTACCAGGATTGTTCTAGTAGCACATTGCAAGAACCCAGGTGGTATATGGAGGACACACTCAGGTAGCAGGATAACAAGATTGTGCCCTTGTATATGTAGCTGAGATTTCTCCTGAATGTTTGACCACAGTCTTCTGGGTAGCTCTTCTAAAAGCCATTCTCTGATGACATTTGTCCCACCCTGATCCAGGTGACCTTTCAGGAGACGGTGACAAGCCTCATCCGCAGGGCCTTGGACCAAAATTTGTTGCAGCATGAGGATGTGGACAACTTTGAGCTGCTGTATATGATGTCTGAGGATGAGAGTAAGTAGGACAATCAGACAGTGGGGAGACATGATCCACAGTGGGCTCAGGATAACTGACAGCCAAGAGAAAGTGGGCCTTGGCCCCAAAATACCAAAGTGTGATGGGCCTGGCGGAGACTCTCAGGGGTTGTGGGTGTTTTGTGGCATAATCCTTGAGTGCCACCTAACAATTCTCTCCACTTCGCTCTGCAGAAATCAAGATCTCTGACCACTCACTCGTGTGTCTGTCCATGAATCTGGGAGTACAATATTTCATCGTGAGGAAACGCCCCCAGGTCAAGGGAAAGGAGGTAAACACCTACCTTATTCAAGCTGTGCATGTGCTGCCATTCCACTCCGACCTGAGGAAATAAGAAGCCTCAGCACCTGGACATATTTGCTGGAAGCCCATAGAGCCAACTGACAGTCTGGGGTGGCTTTGTGTTTCTGGGTTTGCTGATGTTCCATCCCCCACAGTTCTCAGAATCAACCTGCAAGTCCTCCAGGCCGCTTTCCCACAAGCAGGTGGGAGACACCTGCTTAATTCGTGTCCACTTAGAAACACAAAGTCCAGAGATGGCCAAGAGTGTTCTGGTAAGCCTGGGAGCAGGGGTGTCCCGTGGTGCTTACACCTGGGTGGGGAGCAGACACTGGTCCAATACCATGGACTACTCATGCCCTCTTGAATTTGGAGCTTCTGGATGATCAGGAGGATAGATGGGAATCAAGAAGGGAGAGGTCAGTGTGAAGGGCTGGAGCCGAGATGAGCGAGTGCAGCAGCTTGTCCACTGCCATGTCTGAGGGAGTCTGTGTGTCAGGTGGCAGCATGCAGTCCAGAAGGGCAGGGACAGGTATGGGTGACAGATGAGAATAGGACAGGAACTAGGTTGCAGGTTCCCTTGTATGGGATGCTGACGTCTATGGAGGAGGACAGCAGTGTGAGGTTCTCCATGTTCCTTGAACAAGGAGCTGAGAGAGTCTCTCTGCAGAGTCGATATGGATGTGGAGCAAGCACACTAAATGTCCAGGTAACCCAATGACCACCCTTGCCGGATGAGGTGCCCTCCTACATCCCAGCCAGCACTGAGCCTCTGGAGGCCAGGAGCTCTCGTGGCTATCTTTCAGCACTCCTGTGTGTGGTCATGTTCCTGGGTCTGTTTTTGGCCCTGGCAATCCAGACCAAAGCCTCTAGGTTTTGTGCCTAGGCCATTCCCAATGCCGCCTGCATCCTCGGGCATACCTGGGATCTTGGAGGCTATTGTCCCATTCCTCCCAACTTGTGGGATGAGATTGCATCTGTATGCAGGTAGTGGGGTCCTTTCACTCCGAGAGGAGTGCAGCTCCACAAAGAGCAATGGCAGGCCCAGGAAGTCCTATGTACAAGGATTGGGCTAGTAGCCTGTGGGAAGAGCCCACACGATGAGCAGGAGGTCAGCCTCAGGTAGTAGGGTCATGGGTGTTGCACTTGTATTTAGAGTGGAGGTGCCTCCAGAATGCCCCTGCCCACTGTCCTTGAGTAGTCACTTCAAGGCCCATTTCCTGAAGGCCTGTCTCCCATGCTGCTCCAGGTGACCTGCCAGGATAGGGCTCCTGTTGTCATCCGCAGCGCCCTCGACCTACACTTCCTTACTGAGGAGAATCCAGAGGATTATGAGCTGGGCCAAATCATCTCTCGCCGTCAGAGTAAGTGAGACAATCAGATAGCAGAGAGCAAGGGTCAGGATGTGGACTCAGGTCAACTCTTAGCAACAAAGAGTAGTCTCTGACCCCCAAGAACACTCCAACAGGTGTGTTGGGTTCGTGCACAAAGCCAACTGCACTTCTGCTGGTGGAAGGTCTTGAGGTCCAATAGTATACCCCAGTGGATATTGCGGCTCCCCACCAGGTGCCCTCCCCTGGACATGAACAGGCATCCAAAGCTGACATCTTTGAGGAGTGAGGAGGAAAGCCTCTCTCCAGGAGCAGTATGTTTTCATGGTCTGGGATAGGAGTGGTTTCAAAGGAACATGGGAATGCATGGGCTAAAGAGGGAACTGGCATTTTGTGGACTGAAGCAGTACTATTGAAAGCCTTCTGTGTGACCAAAAAAACCACTGCCTGGGCAGAGCATTGCCAGGATTCTAGCAAGCAGTAACAGGATGAAATTGGGAAGAAAACACAGCCTGGGAGACAGCCTGAATCATCTGTTTTTGCATAAATTCCATGGTCTTACGCACCTGAGTCCACTAGGCAAGGAGTGATCACAATAGCCAGGTTGTGATCCCTAACTAAAGTCAGATGAGGGCTTCCTGAGCACTTAGCCACAGAGCTCATCTGATAATAATGCCAGCGCTTTTTTGTTGGTTGGTTGGTTGGTTTTTGTGAGCCAAACACCACAGCAGCCATTATCCCAGCCTATGTACCCTGAAGACCACCATCCCTATGAGTTCTAGGATCACTTGTCTCCTATCTTAACCTACTGTTAGGTTAGTAGAGTCTATGGAAGAGGAAGTCTGCCTGGGGCCTTGGTAGCCTAAGAAATTCATAGCAGAGATCTCCACATCCAACCCAGAAGGGATGGAGAACAGGCTCTAGGTTAGAGGAGGGCGACAGGAAATACATGTTCAGAGGAAGGAGAAGCGGCTGTTGTATTCCCCCACTCGGGGTCATGGCACCACTGGGCCATACACCATGTTGGAGGGAAGCAGACCCTTTGCTGGTCTTCGGAACCATTGTTCTCAGTAGGGCAGTATTTGGAATGTGGCCTCCATTCTCAGAAGCCTGGTTCACATGGAGGCGGGCTCCACCAACGCAGAAGCATGGCTCTAACGTGGTATCCGTGCTGGTCAGCCTGTCCTCACTGTGGCCATACTTGAGGAAAATAACTCAGAGGAGGAATCCTAGGCCTTTTCTCTGGGTTTCATAGCTTTCTCTTTGGTTGTGCACTGAGGCTGTCCATAAAGCTCTAGTGTGTGGCAGTGGAGGGAGAGCTCCTCAGCCCTTGCCACAAAGGCATAGACTGGGAGAGAGAGAACGAGGCTGGCAGAGACGGAGAGAGAGAAAGATGGAGAGGGAGGACCTCTACTTGGAGAATGAGGATTCAGTGGAGCCAACAGGAACAAGGTACTGTTGCCCAGGGCACAACCCTGTTTAGGTCTTCCTCCAGCCATGCTCAACCTTTCTTCCAGTCCCTCCCACCCCCCAGTAGTGTATTCATCTTGAATGAGAATTTCATGTTGACATCAGAGCACTCACCATCCAATGCTTCCCTCCAAACCCACCTATGAAGATGGCTCACGTGGGGACTGAATCTTCGGCACAGGAGCCTTTTGTGGGAGATTTCAGATGCAAACCCTAGTGGTGTGCTTTGGCAGATGCAAGAGGACCTGAGATGTTCTGGAGTCCAAAGCCTTTGGTAGGAACAGACATTAGGTCTGTTGAAGTGCTCTGCCTAGTTCTTCCTCAGGGAGGACTGTGGAGGCTGTCTTTGTTGGTATTGGTGCTGAATTGGAGAGCTCTCAGGTGTGTGGCTCTGGCCTCTTCTGGCACAGGCTCTCAGATGTTGGCGTGTCCTAGGGAGCACCTCCTGAGTGCCACCTTCTTTTTGTACACCCCTCTCTCCCCAGAGCTGAGGATTCCAGCAGAGGCCAACGTATTTTATGCCAAGAATCCTCACAAAAAATCCAACTTTGTGCTGAGGAAAAGGAGCCTCTCCCAAAAGAATGATGGGTGGATCCAGCCTCAACCTCCCTCTCGTCCTGGAAAGAAGGCTCCAGCCGTCCTGAGGATGCTTGCAAAACCATTCTGCTGCTGTGTGCCTGGGCGGGGCTGAGGCAGCCCAGGAATATTTACATTGATTACTATTTTCTTCAAAGTTTGAATCTATAGTTTGCCATTGTCCTTGACCTTGTTTAGTAACACAGTTGTTACTCTATCCTGTATTTGTTGTTTCCATTAATATATTATTATTTTAAAATATATATGTTTTTGTTACCTGATCTACTGTGATGATTTGAGTATACTAAATGTAGCAGTGATTCCTAAAGGACACATCCAAACCAACAGGAAGGAATGTTTCATTCTATCAGCAAGAACTTTGGTTTTTAGGAGTTTGGCAGATGGCATTATCTGAGTCAGTTTTCCAATGGGGGCAATGAAGTATCAGCTATGATGGTACAAACACAAACAAAGACACACAAACACACACAAGAGCACACACACTCACTGAGAGATAGATAGACAGATGGAGTTGGTCTCTGCTGAAATACTTTGGAGACATGGTTCTGATTTCTCCCCTTTTGGAGTATTTTCAATTGCACAAGGTGCCTTGCAAATGAACCCATGTCTGAGGAAGACATGCATGTGTACTTCACATGCCACTTTTCACATAGCAGGAAGGTCATGTAATATTTTTCATGCAGCTGTCTTTTGACTGTGAACCATCCCATGAGGTCAGCTGTGGAATTTTCAACTTGTAGCATCACAATGGGGATCCACTCTTTGGATTTGGGGATATTTCCGATTTTCTTGATTCAGATTGGAATGATATATATATATATTAGTTTTTGATGAAAATTCTGCATTTGATGGTAATGAATGTCGTGCATCTAGGAATCTGTAGAGTGCAGACAATGAATGGATGCCTACTGTTGTCTGGACTGGTCTGAAAAGTCCTGTAGCATCTGAGCATGTGTGAGGGCTGTACAGGTCTTGCAAAAAGTCCAGGTCAGATGATCCTGCACAAAGCTGAACTCCTAGTGGTCTCCACAACAGTGTAAGGGCCAAGGAGAAACACACTTCCACACAGAAGTTGGGAAGCTACCTTATGAAGGTGATCATAGATACGGGATTATTAATATATCCAGGTTGGCATCTATTATTTTTTTAGCTTTTGACTTTCGCAGCTGTGGGCATCTTGACAACCATCAACTCCCTGTAAGCACAGACAACTCTATAAGAACCTGAGGATAAATTTCCCTGTGCATGTCCCCTTGTGAAACTGCTTAAGCACCGCCTGGTTTACACACAGGTGGAATTTCTAGGTCAAAGTGTGCATGTTTACTTCTTTGACTAAGCACTGCCAGGTGGCTCCTCTGCATAGCTCTACCTGTGGCCAGGATTGTATTATCTAGCTTTCTAACTTTTGCATGTTGAGTAGATACATAGTGGGAGCACACTGTTTTTGTTGGTATTTTTCTTGGTATCTATTCTGATGCTTTTCACTGGGGGATTTTTTCCTGTGAAAATGGGCTTCCTCTACTTGACCTTATTTTCTTCTTTTTAAAATTTTTTCAATGTGACTTTTTAATTTTAGTTTTATTAAAGACATTGCCCCTTGCTTGCATAGTCTATATCTAAAGCACTAGTCCTTGCTCCAAGGCCCAGCTTGCTCTCAGCTGCCCCAGGAGGGGAACAGTCTTTGGCGGTAGACAAGAGACACCCCTGCAGGGGGCACAAGTGCTTTGGCCCTCTGGTGTCTTGCCAGCAGTGCTTCCCATGCTCACAGAGGGTTTCAGACACTGAGTCAATGGTCCAGGTGGTCTTTTGTTCAGTCTGATCTCAAATTGAGCTCCTCTGAGAGGTCATATTGAAGTCCTTGTGTGTACCTGATCCATCATTTTAAACAATATTCCAAGTTCACTTTTTGTGTGTACGTGGGTTCTGGGGATTGAACCCAGGGCCTTGAGCCTGTGAGGCAAGTGACCTACCTGAGCTACACCCTCAGAGACCCCTGTAAAAGTATTTCCCCTTTGCCTCGGGGTCTAAGTTGCCAAGGCTGACCTCAAACGATCCTCTTGCCTCAGCCTCCCTGGTGGCTGGCATGACAGGCATGCACCTGGGACTGTCACACTCGAGCCTGTGATGGGAACTCATGTGCATCTGTCCAGGGCTGAGCATGGTTAGGCAGAGCTGTGCTCCAGGCTCCCTGCAGGGCTGTGGAGGCTTCTGCTGCCCAGCAGCCCTGGTGCCATGGCCAGGGCTCCTCCCAGCCGAGGGCAGGCAGCTGCCCATTGCTGTAGGCTGACCTTATTTTCTTCTTATGGCACTCGTCCGTTCTCTGGAGTATGTTGTATGGTTTGTCCATTAGGAGTCTAACAGGTCCTCTAGAACCTTCAGACAATTAGTAAAATTCCTAAACAGTAAGTGAGCACGCGCAGAAATTGGGCTAATATTTTGGGAAGAACAATGTTGGATGATATATTCATGGCTTGAATATATCATCCAACATGAAGTTATATTTTATTACTTACAAAATAATAAAATAATGAAGCAATACCATGGGCTGAGCTAAAATAGATCCTTAGGATCTTAGGCATTCTGTAATAAATCTGTGTCACTTGAAGTATAGAGTTGATCGACTCTGAGTAATGAAACAGAAGTAAAGGTATCAAAGCAAATGATCATCTGTTTCCAATTTTCTGTGATTTGGTTCAAGTGGTAAAGTGGTGATATTTATTAATAATGGATCAAATAGGTTCATAATTGTTTTAGAGTACAATTAGATGCCTTCAAACTTTAGGCTACATGGGCACATTTGAGAACGGTTCCAGCCGTTCTCTCATCCTTTGGGTCATTCCCCTCCTATGTCCTGTGAGACATTTTCTATGTGAGGCTTTAAGAAGAAGAAGAGAATATTCTGTAAAGAAAACCTTGTGATCTGTGCAGTATGAAGTTGAATGGATTCATTCAGAAATCAGAAATTCTATTGAAAGATATTTATTTGCATGAGCCAAATAAAACCTATTTTTAGGCATCCTGGTGAAGACAAGGTTTTATCTTTACGTCTCATTTTCTATGTTTTGTTGTTGTTGTTGTTGTTAGAATGAAATTCATATGTTGCCAGACCATTCTATCAGATGTGTAACTAGATGCCATTTAAATTACCCACTTTTACATGGTAGACAGTTTTTAATGAACACTGCCTGTCTGCACCTTTTTTAAAAACAGGACTGGGATCAGAAGCCCAAATACCAATGGTTAGCTGGAACATATTTTTCATTTGGCCTATCTGTCAGTATTCCCTGAGGTCATCTGTGCAATCAGCTTCGTTACTCCTGCTCCCTCACTGGATTTCATAGAAACCATATGCTATGTATGAATCAGGGACACCAATCCCACAACATAGCATTCTTGGAATATCCAAAGTCCCACTTTTCACTTCGCCATGCCTGAGATCAGCAGTAATATTTATCAGCAAATGTGAGATTTTCAAAGATCCAATTCTATGTGCTCCTTTCTCATAGAGCCTTAGGCAGGGATATAGCATACATAAATATTAAGTAAAGTCCATAGTTTTTAAAATGTCATCCATTGAATAGTTGACACATGTCTGAGATACTTTTTATTTTGGAGGAGGTATTATTTAATAGGGAATTCCAACAGCTACCTAATAGTGAAATGAGAAGTCTTGCATCCATTTTATTTTGTTTCTGATGATTTTTATGAGTAAGGGTAAGATACTTCCTTGTTCTGATGCAGATGTTGCCCACTTTTGTGAATGGATGCGGGGTGTCACCTACTACTTGCATATCTGCATATTGGGCTTGACACTGCTATCGTACTTGGTAGTTGGCAAAAAGTCAATACTGAAGTTAAGCTCTTGTGTTCTAGCAGCAGAGCTGAAGATCCTTGATGTGCCACCTTCTGCAATCCATGCTGCTCTCTTCATGTTCCTTATTGACTTCCTGGTGATGAGCATCATGGTCTCCTGGTCTTGAGAATGGCCAAGCATTGCTCTGTGAATGTGGAAGATGGGCATGTGGAAGGCTCCAGGGAGGAGGGATCATTGAACATGTACTCTAATCCATGTGCCTGTTGAATGACCTGTTTTTTTATTTTTGGGTTTTAAGGGAGACACTGCCCTCAAACACTTCTGTGCAGCTGGGAATGCAGGCTTCTGCTTCACCTTGCAGGAAGCATTAACGAATCCTTTCCAGAAGACATGAGAAGAGAGAAGTGAGCCTCTGGTATCATGCAGGTTCCTTGCATTGCCCATGGGCTAGAAGAGAGAAGAGTTGCTTCATGAGATTTGATCCCCTTTTTCCTGAAAAGTTCCACACAGAGGTGAGTCCCCAGCATGTTTAGAAATCATTTCAGACACCTTTCTGGACGGAATTGAATCAGAGCCCCTGATGATGTGGAAGAGCTAAAGATGGGTTTGCTATGAATTTTCTATTTCATTCATCAGGGCCTGAGTCAAGTCAGTCATTGTGCTGTCAACACAGGAGCTGCTGGTCAAATGTGAGGAAGTGGTCTTGCTTTATGAAAACACCACCCTGATTCAGTGAGCCAGAGGCAGCCTGCAGTCCCTGTTTTCCTGTAAAGGCAGATTGCTGTGGATGGCCTCTGGCCTCGTCATGCAGCCCTGCTCAGAGTAGGGGATTGAGGGACTAGGCAGATCCCTAGTTCCTTTTGACCTTTATTGCCATTGGGCCACCCCAGGGTCCTTGGACTCTACCTGGTCTTCTGGCCTGGGTCAGGGGATGTGAGGTTTGGAATCCCCCTCTGTGGCAGGATCCCAAGCCCCCCCAGACACTTGAGGACAGGCACAGCCTTCCCTAATTGTGTTAGAGTTGGAGACTTCTCCCACCCATCCTCATCCATGCTCATCCCACATTTTGTAGCTTGACACCTGAGGACCTTTATTCATTGACTTAGTTGTTAGTGATGATGGTTACTAAGACTAAGTGACTCTTTCAAGTCACATCACTTGCATGGTAGGGCTAGAGCATGGATCTTCCTAATTGATTTCATGGGACTCTCTCATGGAAACTGTGACTGCCTCCTAAACACACACTCTACATTTGGAGTGTCAAAATTCTTGGCACTGCCTCCTTGGCAAGTGTATCTTGTCTTCTACGTGGGAATTTCACAAATATTTTCCTTTGGTTTGTGGAGGTCATGCAGAAGGGATTTCATTTGAAATAGCCCAAACAAGAAATACCAGTTGTCTTTTTCACACATGGATGTGTGTAGTGAACATCCCTTTCTGTGTGCTTGCATGAGTTGCTCCTTTGAATTTGTTGAAGAATGGTTGGCTGGGGAGCAAGGTAACGAGAGATGGATATCAATGCTTGTCCAGTATTCTGAAGTGAAGAATGTATTGAGGATGTGAAGGCTTTTCTAGCCAGTTCCTAGGGATCAGTCAGAGGATTCTGTCTGGTAGACTCTTTGGAACATATGTCAAAGTGGCCTGGTCTTACCCTGTCCAGGACTGAATGCTGAGCTTGAGTGGGAGCTTCTTATCAGTCCAAGTACTTCCATGAGTCTGTCCTCTGTTCTCTTTGTTTTTTTTTTTTTTTCAGTTTTCAGTGGACATATCTTTATTTTATTTTATTTTATATGGTGCTGAGGATCGAACCCACTGACTCGCGCATGCCAGTCGAACACGTTACCACTTGAGCCACATCCCCAGCCCCCTCTGTTCTCTTTTTTCCGAGCAGTTTCTAACAGGAAAGGAGAACAAACATTGAAAGTACAGTGATTGATTATGTATACCAATGTTATTTGAATCAACTTTGTATAATTCAAAATTAACTTTTTGCTAGTAAAATTTCATATGTTGAGGAAATAATGAAAATATTGGGGTTGGGGGATGAGGATGGGCAAATCAAATATTTTTGAGCACCAAGACCTGTTTTTTTGTTTTTTTTTTTAACTTAAATCATAAACTGCCTGAGGACCACAGCAAGTAGATATTTCCAGAGACAGTGGGAAGGTAGTAGCACATGAGGAAGGGAAGAGCTCTCAGGATGGGAAGAGGGGGCCGCTTCAGGACTCACCGGGCAAGGCACGAGGCTGCTGGCCATGGTACATGCCTGGGCCCACTGAGTGGGGAAGATCCATGCTCTGTGTCCCTCCACCCTCCTCTGTAGCTTGTGTTGGCAGCAGATCAGGGAATTGGGGTCAGAAGTGCTCCCAGTAATATAGGCACCAGCCCCCAGAGTGTGTTCCTAGCCCTTTCCCCACCTGGCCTGACTTGGTGCTTGTGTTGATGCATGGCTGAAACCCTACAGTCATCAGAGTGTGTCTGCGGTCCAGATCCACCCTGCATGGCCAACATGCTCAGACCTTCGGCTGGGTCCTAGGCCTGCTACAACCAAACTCTGTCAACTGGGTGGCCAACAACAGAGGAAGGGCCTTCCCTCAAGCTCCAGGGGCTCAACACACAAGGTGTTGGGCGGTCTCACTGCCAAAACACCTCACAGGTTCCTAGGGGACTGTCCCCCCAACTCTCCCAGCCCTTGCCCACTCTCCTATTGCTGCCCACGATCTGTGGTTCCCATATGGGCATCCCGCCCTGGCTCCAACCTCACATAGCTGGTATCCCCAAGTCTCCCTGGTATCTGGGTCCAGACTCTCCTCTTCCCTCAAGAATATCAGATATTGGATTTGGTCCCAGTTGATGCTGTGTTCCATCATGTGAGCTCTTAGCTTCATCACTGTGCAAAGACTCTTTTCCCACACAAGTTCGCACGACTTTTGGCTGGCTTAAGAATTTTCAGGCGACACTTTTCTAATGAGTACACTTTCCTTCCTTCCGATCTCCCCCCAGTGAGCATTCCTCGCACCCTTGTCCTAGTTCCTTTATGGCAGTTTCCCTCCTTATGGCTGAGAGGACCTAGTGACCCCTGGATTCACACGTTCTCCTTAATCACCAACACACTGCAGAATTCTCCAAAGGGCCATATATGCTCCTGGAAGTTGGTGTTGGAAATAGTTCTCCATCCATTAATCACTCCCTCACTCACTAATGTCCTTGTGTCCTTGAGAAAGGCTCTCCCTTTCCTGGTTTTCCTGAATAGAAATCCTCTTGCCTCTTGGGTGAATAGGGTTATGGGTTGTGCAGAGGGTGTTGGTCCACTGAGCATCTTAGAGACTGTCCTTTATGGAGCCTAATGATCCTCACTGGGGAATGAGGCCAGGGTCCTAACTGTGGTTAGTGTGAGGACACCCTGGGTTCAGAGAGGGAAAGAAGGACGAGGGAAACTCAGATGTCCCTTCATGGCCCCTGGAGTTAGAGGACTTACCCCTTTGCACCTGGGATCAGGAGACCTCATTTCCTCAAGGACACGCACACTCAGACGTTAATCTTGAGTGTGGGTTCCTTTCTGGGGTCCAGGGCTGTTGTTAGCCACCAGGAATGACAGTGCTCTCCATGCTGAGTGGAGCCATTTTTGCCAGGAAAGAGCCCGTGGTCACGCCTTGTGCAAAGCATCCCGCGCCAGGGGCTCCCATCCCTACATTCCTGTCCTGAAAGGAAACCACTCAGAGGCAAGGTGGGTCCAACCACCTCCCATGTGTTCACTCATCACTGTGTTCCAGCATCACCCCAGTTAACAGTCCTGATGGGATTGGATGTGGCTCAGAGTGTCACCCTCATGAGCTCTACCCTGCCACAGCTGCAGTTCTGCAGTGGGAGAAACTCAAAACCTCAAAACACATGCACATGAAAGAAAAGAGCAAGAGCCAGAGCCCAAACAGGCCAGGTGTGGCAAAGACAGCTGGAGTGCCTAGGTTGGGACTCAGAATTCTGTCAGTGGGGTGGCATTGCTGCTGGCACCAGCATGATAACCGAGAGCCAGCCCTGCTCATTTTGGGGAGCAGTGTGTTGGGGAAGGCAGCAGAAATTGAGAGGCAGGATTGAGTTTGGCCCTAGGAGGAGGTTGGGTAAGAGGCCAGTGTGGGTTGGAGGGCCTGGGCAGATAGAGAGAGGCCAGGGCACACCCCAAAGCCTGGAGACTGCACTGGATGTCCAGGGTTGTGAAACACCCTCCCCTCTTACTCACAACTGAGAGCAAGGGGCATTGATGAGTTCAGTTTGTGTGCGGCTGCATCCAAGGTGGCTCGGCTAGGCACCTCTGTTTCCTTGACTCAGGAGGCTGGGAGTCCAGGCTCCACCGAGGCTCGGCTGGGAGGATCGGACTCTGAGTTTATGCCTGTGTTCCTGGTAGGATCCATGTTGGCTGAGCCTCAGTGTTTTTGTAATGAGAGGATGGGTGACCGTCATGTCTTTATCACAGGACACACTTGCTAAATGGATGTGTTTGCTCTGAGGAGGAAAGAGAGAGGGGGGAGTGGTGCTGGAGACAGGGATGCAGACAGGGGTCATGGACTTGGCATAACTCAGTCTTGGAGGTGATATCCCATCACCTGTACCCACTTCAATTCCCATGAATCCAGAGGCTGAGCCCCCTTGAGGTGAGGGGTGAACCGGTTCTGGGCAGCAGGATGCTGTGGTACCTCGGAGTCTCTGTGAGACCCCAACACTAGACACACTTGGCCCTTTTGAAATCTTAGGAGAAGCCTTGGGAAGTTGTATGGCAGAGGGGAGCAGCCTCTGCATCTCAGTCCTCTCCAACTTGCCATGGTGTAGAGAGGGAACTGCAGCCACGATGGGACGGACATTGGCCATGTCCCTGTGTGGGACACAGGCCTGATTGAGTTAGGGTGCATTCTTTGTCTCTCCCCTTCTTGTGATTGTCCCATCTGTACATTTGTGCTTTAGCCACCTGTGAGTCCCATCTCTGGTTTCAGAGAGAATAGAGGGTGTTAGGGGCCAATAGACACAATAAACCCTAGAGATTAGATGCTACCCTACTTTCCAGAAAAGACTGGGCACACCATGAGTTGCACAATGATGGGACCAGGGTCCAAAAGCTGCTGAGAGGGAAGGACTGGTTGTGAATGCCTTTTTGAAGGCTCCAAGCTGGAACTCTAGTGGCACCAAGCAGGGCAGATGCTGGTGGGGATGTTTGGGTAGTTGTTGGTGAACACCTGCGCACCTGAGATGGGTAGGCATGGAGGAGAAATCAGCAGCCCATAGGGCTTTTGAAAGTGGTCTTATGTGAAAAGAGGCTCAGGTATGGGCACAGGAAATGACATCATTGCCTTGACAATGGATCAAACAGAACATGGAACCCTGGTATCCAGGCACCCACTTCACTGACCAAGCCATCCGAGCTCACTTGGTTGGAGCCACTGGAGGGAGAAGGATGTTCTCCTGTGGTTGCAGACAATGCCGAGCCTCAGGCTCCCAGGAATCTCAGGGGGGCCAACTAGCCCTTTTGTGGATACACTGGGTGAGGCTTCATCTTAGACGCCAGAGCCTCTGGCGATTGTCGCAGAGGAGCTCAAGAGTAACAGTGAGTAGCACAGGGCAGGTGAGCCCAGCAGGCCCTCTAGTCTGATCCCTGATGAATGGCCCAGGACTCCTATTCTGACTGACTGTGTGTGTGTGTGTGTGTGTGTGTTTGTACTGATGGGAACTGTCCCATTGTGCTTTGCGTCTAGTGTATTGGCACAAGTCATTTTTCTGTTTGTCACCATTTCCATTTTGAACCCACCATTCTTGGTCCCAACCCAGGGTGAAAATGATCAGAACACGGAGGAGCCCTTCAGGGTTCAGAGCCTTGAACCTTACAGGCAGGACCAGCTTAGGAATGAGCTCCTGCCTGTCATTTGTGGGAGGAACCTACAGTTCAGCAGCAACATGGGGTTAATCTCCTGGGATTTCATCCCCACCCAGCAGGTGCTGGATCTCTTGTTCCCAAGGTAAGCACCAGACCACCAAGCCCAAGTGTGTAGCCCCCTCATGCCTCTGTCTTGGGGCTGCCATGTGCCTCTCAGGGACCCAAAGGTTTGTGATACCTAATGAGATAGAGGACCACACTCATAGTGGAATGTCAGCCCCGAATGGTACGAGTCCTGGAGGTGCCTGCCACAGCCTTGCAAGGGCAGTGAACTTCCCCTCTCAGGCAGAGAAACCATCCTGACTCCAGCTGATCCACAGAGGTCCGTGGAGCAGTCCCCACACACTGGGCACCACAGCTCAATGGTGTGCACTGAGCTCATTCCCAGGTGGACTCAGTGAGGCCAGGTGGTCTTTCTGGTGTGATGTTGGCTTTGTGAAGAACGTAGATCTGTGCCAGAGGCGTCTCAAAACTCGGGCCTTGGGAAAAGCACTTTTGGGTTAATAAAGACATGTTAGTTTCCATAGTGGGACAGAGCGTCCTAGCTGGGACATAGCTGGACAGGGGCTTTGGACATGGCAGCTCCCACACCCAGAGATATGTGGGAATCAGCAGTTTGGGCTCATTCACTGGTGAACATGGAGAAAGCACCCACTGTGTGAAGACACGTTTCCAGTCACGTTTCATAATTCAGTGAAAAATGGGGTGCAAATGATTGCCATTGTGTCCCTTTTCATGGGGTCAGCCTAAACCGCAGGTGCCATGAGTACATATCCTCCATGGGACTGCATCCCTGACTCCATGAGGCATAACTGCACGTTGTCCTCTTCAGTGACTATGGTGGACCCTTGGACCAACTTCAACATGGAATGGGCTTGGGGTCAAGAGGGTGGGCTCCTGTTTCCAGAATAGGGACCTGCAAGGTGATTTGACTTGGGAAGGCTGAGGAAAGACTGCTCTGCCCAATTCAGTTTTCTGCCTGCAGTGTAAGGTGTGGGGCTTCAACAGTGGGAGGGGTAAGGCGGGGAGTTGTAGGTGGAGTCAGGGTCCTCTGGGGAAGGCCCTGGGATAATGGATCCCCCCACACCACACCTCCCTGTCCTCCCCCAGGGCCACAGAGATGTGGTCTGCACTCATGGGAAAAGAGAGGTCCACCGCTACTCAGGGGAACTCAGTGAGAGCTCACAGAGAATGAGGTAGCATTGCAGCCCACGCCAGGGGAGGAGGTGTCTCTTGAGCCCCGAGAAGAGTGGGCAGGAGGACAGACACTCCCAGAAGGTGCATTCCAGGTTGGAGAGCATGTAGCCAAGAGGAAGAAGAGTGTCAGGCCTGCCCAGAGGAGGGGAGAGCTGGTCAAACCATGGATCTAGCGCTCCTTCGTTGAAGGTTCTTTGCCTGTAGCGACCTGTCCTGACCCTGCCTGTACAGCCACTGTGTCTTGCCTGAGGTGGACTGGTGTGTTCAGAACCAGGGACGGTTCAGGAGGGTAGGGTCAGAGGTTTGCTCTGGAGGCCGTGGCGAAGGCAAGGCCAGGGTTTTGCTGACTCCACACCTGCCTCCCCACAGTGCCTCATCTTCCTTCCTGGGGACCTGGGTGAACTTCTACTCCGAGGCTTCCCATCAGCCTCCAGGCTCTCTGAGTCTGCAGCAGCTGCTGCCGTACATGTGGCTCCTCCTGAGTGGCTTTAACCTGGAGCACCAAGCACACCACCTGCTGGCCCAGGTTGAAGATGGCAGATCAAGCCAGGCAGAGCCTGAGAGCCAGGCGGACCGGGGTGAGTACCTAAGTACCTCAACACACCTCCAAACCATACCCCTCCAATTAGTGTAGCCCTGTATGAGTAGATGAGTCCACTGTCAAGGTGGAGGCACCCACCATCAAGTGCTTTTCCCCAAACCCACCTGTGATCATTGCTGCAGTGGGGAGAAAACCTTCAACACATGAGTCTTTGGGGACCAATCCAGATACAAAGTCTAGCTGTTTCTCTTTGATGGGTCCAACGTGAACTAAGAGGTACTGGGGTACAAGGGGCTATTTCCTTGAAAGGTGTTCCTGTAGTGGACCTCCTGTGCATAGAGGGTCCTCAGGGATTAATCAGTGGGGAGTCTTTGGTGGAACAGAAGCTGGATTCGGGGGCTCTCAGGTCTGTGTGTGAGACCTGAGCTGGCAGAGGCTCTCAGTTGTGGGGGATGTTGGGTAGTGTATTCCTTGAGTGTCACCTACCACGCCTCTGCCCCTGCCTTTCCAGAGCTGAGGGTCCCTGCTGATGCGAAAGTCTATCACGGCCTGATTGGAGGAGTGCATTATGACTTTCTTCTTCGAGAAACAGATGCCAGCAAGTCGTTGAAGGTCAAACCAAAGGAGGTAAACAGCCACCTTCTTCAGTCTTTACTCCTGGTGCCACTCCACATCCTCCAAGGGGACAAGAACCTCAGGTTCTGGATGGATGTTGTAGAATGCCCACAGAGCCAACTGCCAGGCTGGGTGGGGTGCAGTTGCTGGGCTTTGCTGATGTTGTCATCCCCCACAGTTCTTGGAACCTTCTGTGGCAGTGGCATCCAGGACCCCAGCAGCTGTGAGCAGCAGCTCTGCAGTGGCTGCAGGATCATTGCCCCAGGCCACCCAAAGCAATGAGTGCTGCATGAGAAAAGTCACCAGTAGCAGCTCCTCACTGCTTCACTCCAGCGAGCAGGTGGAAGACAGCCGCGTTGTTCACGTCCTCCTAGAGGGACAGAGCCTGAGGGAGACAAAGCGCATCCCGGTAAGCCCGACAGCAGGGCTGCCTCCTGGGTGTCCACACAGTGGAAGGCAGGAGACACAGCCAACCCCAGGGCTATGGTGGGAAATAAAGAAGAGAGAGGTCCGTCTTAAGGGCTTGACCTGAGGAGGGAGAGCATCAGCATGCCCAGCTTCCGTGGTGAGTGGGCCTGTGTATTGTGGGTTTTGCAGGCCAGAAGTGCAGACGGAAGTGCTGTGGACAGATGAAGGCAGAGATATGTCCAGGGTGCAGGCTGCAGTGCCTAGAACTTGGTATTCTCAATGAGTGAAGTTGGAGCAGAGGAGGTGGCAGTGACTTGTCACATGTGTAGGAGGGGATGTGTTCCTGGTGGCAGGGAAGAGAACCTCCTTAGCATGACTAGGTGTAGGAATTTGGGGTCGGGATCACCTGGGGGGTCATGCCAAAGCTTCGGAATGTTAGGCTTTGCATGTATGTAAATACGGAGCTAAAGGGGTTCTTGGCAGAATTTCTATGGATGTGCAGTAGACACGCTAATGCTGCAGGTGTCCAGCTGCAGAGGAGACATGTTCAGTGACTGCCAGTGCTGAGTCAAGTACATCATTACAACCAGACCCGCACCGAGCTTCCAGAGGCCAGGGCCTCTCAAAGCTATCATGAAGCACTCAAGTGCACACTCTTGTATCTGAGTCTGTTTTGTGTCGTGGCAGTCAGGACCCAAATTTTCAGTGCATCTGCCTCTTCCACCCACAAAGGCAGCCTGCATCCCAGATCACACTTGGTGCGCAGATCCCTGGCCCATTGCTCTCATCTCAGTGAGATGAGAGTGTGTCTGTGCATAGGCAGTTTGGTCCTTTGACATGAGTGGAATGTGGCTCCCCAGGGGGAGGGGAGATGGCAGGTACAGGCAGATATTTGTACCAGGATTGTTCTAGTAGCACATTGCAAGAACCCAGGTGGTATATGGAGGACACACTCAGGTAGCAGGATAACAAGATTGTGCCCTTGTATATGTAGCTGAGATTTCTCCTGAATGTTTGACCACAGTCTTCTGGGTAGCTCTTCTAAAAGCCATTCTCTGATGACATTTGTCCCACCCTGATCCAGGTGACCTTTCAGGAGACGGTGACAAGCCTCATCCGCAGGGCCTTGGACCAAAATTTGTTGCAGCATGAGGATGTGGACAACTTTGAGCTGCTGTATATGATGTCTGAGGATGAGAGTAAGTAGGACAATCAGACAGTGGGGAGACATGATCCACAGTGGGCTCAGGATAACTGACAGCCAAGAGAAAGTGGGCCTTGGCCCCAAAATACCAAAGTGTGATGGGCCTGGCGGAGACTCTCAGGGGTTGTGGGTGTTTTGTGGCATAATCCTTGAGTGCCACCTAACAATTCTCTCCACTTCGCTCTGCAGAAATCAAGATCTCTGACCACTCACTCGTGTGTCTGTCCATGAATCTGGGAGTACAATATTTCATCGTGAGGAAACGCCCCCAGGTCAAGGGAAAGGAGGTAAACACCTACCTTATTCAAGCTGTGCATGTGCTGCCATTCCACTCCGACCTGAGGAAATAAGAAGCCTCAGCACCTGGACATATTTGCTGGAAGCCCATAGAGCCAACTGACAGTCTGGGGTGGCTTTGTGTTTCTGGGTTTGCTGATGTTCCATCCCCCACAGTTCTCAGAATCAACCTGCAAGTCCTCCAGGCCGCTTTCCCACAAGCAGGTGGGAGACACCTGCTTAATTCGTGTCCACTTAGAAACACAAAGTCCAGAGATGGCCAAGAGTGTTCTGGTAAGCCTGGGAGCAGGGGTGTCCCGTGGTGCTTACACCTGGGTGGGGAGCAGACACTGGTCCAATACCATGGACTACTCATGCCCTCTTGAATTTGGAGCTTCTGGATGATCAGGAGGATAGATGGGAATCAAGAAGGGAGAGGTCAGTGTGAAGGGCTGGAGCCGAGATGAGCGAGTGCAGCAGCTTGTCCACTGCCATGTCTGAGGGAGTCTGTGTGTCAGGTGGCAGCATGCAGTCCAGAAGGGCAGGGACAGGTATGGGTGACAGATGAGAATAGGACAGGAACTAGGTTGCAGGTTCCCTTGTATGGGATGCTGACGTCTATGGAGGAGGACAGCAGTGTGAGGTTCTCCATGTTCCTTGAACAAGGAGCTGAGAGAGTCTCTCTGCAGAGTCGATATGGATGTGGAGCAAGCACACTAAATGTCCAGGTAACCCAATGACCACCCTTGCCGGATGAGGTGCCCTCCTACATCCCAGCCAGCACTGAGCCTCTGGAGGCCAGGAGCTCTCGTGGCTATCTTTCAGCACTCCTGTGTGTGGTCATGTTCCTGGGTCTGTTTTTGGCCCTGGCAATCCAGACCAAAGCCTCTAGGTTTTGTGCCTAGGCCATTCCCAATGCCGCCTGCATCCTCGGGCATACCTGGGATCTTGGAGGCTATTGTCCCATTCCTCCCAACTTGTGGGATGAGATTGCATCTGTATGCAGGTAGTGGGGTCCTTTCACTCCGAGAGGAGTGCAGCTCCACAAAGAGCAATGGCAGGCCCAGGAAGTCCTATGTACAAGGATTGGGCTAGTAGCCTGTGGGAAGAGCCCACACGATGAGCAGGAGGTCAGCCTCAGGTAGTAGGGTCATGGGTGTTGCACTTGTATTTAGAGTGGAGGTGCCTCCAGAATGCCCCTGCCCACTGTCCTTGAGTAGTCACTTCAAGGCCCATTTCCTGAAGGCCTGTCTCCCATGCTGCTCCAGGTGACCTGCCAGGATAGGGCTCCTGTTGTCATCCGCAGCGCCCTCGACCTACACTTCCTTACTGAGGAGAATCCAGAGGATTATGAGCTGGGCCAAATCATCTCTCGCCGTCAGAGTAAGTGAGACAATCAGATAGCAGAGAGCAAGGGTCAGGATGTGGACTCAGGTCAACTCTTAGCAACAAAGAGTAGTCTCTGACCCCCAAGAACACTCCAACAGGTGTGTTGGGTTCGTGCACAAAGCCAACTGCACTTCTGCTGGTGGAAGGTCTTGAGGTCCAATAGTATACCCCAGTGGATATTGCGGCTCCCCACCAGGTGCCCTCCCCTGGACATGAACAGGCATCCAAAGCTGACATCTTTGAGGAGTGAGGAGGAAAGCCTCTCTCCAGGAGCAGTATGTTTTCATGGTCTGGGATAGGAGTGGTTTCAAAGGAACATGGGAATGCATGGGCTAAAGAGGGAACTGGCATTTTGTGGACTGAAGCAGTACTATTGAAAGCCTTCTGTGTGACCAAAAAAACCACTGCCTGGGCAGAGCATTGCCAGGATTCTAGCAAGCAGTAACAGGATGAAATTGGGAAGAAAACACAGCCTGGGAGACAGCCTGAATCATCTGTTTTTGCATAAATTCCATGGTCTTACGCACCTGAGTCCACTAGGCAAGGAGTGATCACAATAGCCAGGTTGTGATCCCTAACTAAAGTCAGATGAGGGCTTCCTGAGCACTTAGCCACAGAGCTCATCTGATAATAATGCCAGCGCTTTTTTGTTGGTTGGTTGGTTGGTTTTTGTGAGCCAAACACCACAGCAGCCATTATCCCAGCCTATGTACCCTGAAGACCACCATCCCTATGAGTTCTAGGATCACTTGTCTCCTATCTTAACCTACTGTTAGGTTAGTAGAGTCTATGGAAGAGGAAGTCTGCCTGGGGCCTTGGTAGCCTAAGAAATTCATAGCAGAGATCTCCACATCCAACCCAGAAGGGATGGAGAACAGGCTCTAGGTTAGAGGAGGGCGACAGGAAACACATGTTCAGAGGAAGGAGAAGCGGCTGTTGTATTCCCCCACTCGGGGTCATGGCACCACTGGGCCATACACCATGTTGGAGGGAAGCAGACCCTTTGCTGGTCTTCGGAACCATTGTTCTCAGTAGGGCAGTATTTGGAATGTGGCCTCCATTCTCAGAAGCCTGGTTCACATGGAGGCGGGCTCCACCAACGCAGAAGCATGGCTCTAACGTGGTATCCGTGCTGGTCAGCCTGTCCTCACTGTGGCCATACTTGAGGAAAATAACTCAGAGGAGGAATCCTAGGCCTTTTCTCTGGGTTTCATAGCTTTCTCTTTGGTTGTGCACTGAGGCTGTCCATAAAGCTCTAGTGTGTGGCAGTGGAGGGAGAGCTCCTCAGCCCTTGCCACAAAGGCATAGACTGGGAGAGAGAGAACGAGGCTGGCAGAGAGGGAGAGAGAGAAAGATGGAGAGGGAGGACCTCTACTTGGAGAATGAGGATTCAGTGGAGCCAACAGGAACAAGGTACTGTTGCCCAGGGCACAACCCTGTTTAGGTCTTCCTCCAGCCATGCTCAACCTTTCTTCCAGTCCCTCCCACCCCCCAGTAGTGTATTCATCTTGAATGAGAATTTCATGTTGACATCAGAGCACTCACCATCCAATGCTTCCCTCCAAACCCACCTATGAAGATGGCTCACGTGGGGACTGAATCTTCGGCACAGGAGCCTTTTGTGGGAGATTTCAGATGCAAACCCTAGTGGTGTGCTTTGGCAGATGCAAGAGGACCTGAGATGTTCTGGAGTCCAAAGCCTTTGGTAGGAACAGACATTAGGTCTGTTGAAGTGCTCTGCCTAGTTCTTCCTCAGGGAGGACTGTGGAGGCTGTCTTTGTTGGTATTGGTGCTGAATTGGAGAGCTCTCAGGTGTGTGGCTCTGGCCTCTTCTGGCACAGGCTCTCAGATGTTGGCGTGTCCTAGGGAGCACCTCCTGAGTGCCACCTTCTTTTTGTACACCCCTCTCTCCCCAGAGCTGAGGATTCCAGCAGAGGCCAACGTATTTTATGCCAAGAATCCTCACAAAAAATCCAACTTTGTGCTGAGGAAAAGGAGCCTCTCCCAAAAGAATGATGGGTGGATCCAGCCTCAACCTCCCTCTCGTCCTGGAAAGAAGGCTCCAGCCGTCCTGAGGATGCTTGCAAAACCATTCTGCTGCTGTGTGCCTGGGCGGGGCTGAGGCAGCCCAGGAATATTTACATTGATTACTATTTTCTTCAAAGTTTGAATCTATAGTTTGCCATTGTCCTTGACCTTGTTTAGTAACACAGTTGTTACTCTATCCTGTATTTGTTGTTTCCATTAATATATTATTATTTTAAAATATATATGTTTTTGTTACCTGATCTACTGTGATGATTTGAGTATACTAAATGTAGCAGTGATTCCTAAAGGACACATCCAAACCAACAGGAAGGAATGTTTCATTCTATCAGCAAGAACTTTGGTTTTTAGGAGTTTGGCAGATGGCATTATCTGAGTCAGTTTTCCAATGGGGGCAATGAAGTATCAGCTATGATGGTACAAACACAAACAAAGACACACAAACACACACAAGAGCACACACACTCACTGAGAGATAGATAGACAGATGGAGTTGGTCTCTGCTGAAATACTTTGGAGACATGGTTCTGATTTCTCCCCTTTTGGAGTATTTTCAATTGCACAAGGTGCCTTGCAAATGAACCCATGTCTGAGGAAGACATGCATGTGTACTTCACATGCCACTTTTCACATAGCAGGAAGGTCATGTAATATTTTTCATGCAGCTGTCTTTTGACTGTGAACCATCCCATGAGGTCAGCTGTGGAATTTTCAACTTGTAGCATCACAATGGGGATCCACTCTTTGGATTTGGGGATATTTCCGATTTTCTTGATTCAGATTGGAATGATATATATATATATTAGTTTTTGATGAAAATTCTGCATTTGATGGTAATGAATGTCGTGCATCTAGGAATCTGTAGAGTGCAGACAATGAATGGATGCCTACTGTTGTCTGGACTGGTCTGAAAAGTCCTGTAGCATCTGAGCATGTGTGAGGGCTGTACAGGTCTTGCAAAAAGTCCAGGTCAGATGATCCTGCACAAAGCTGAACTCCTAGTGGTCTCCACAACAGTGTAAGGGCCAAGGAGAAACACACTTCCACACAGAAGTTGGGAAGCTACCTTATGAAGGTGATCATAGATACGGGATTATTAATATATCCAGGTTGGCATCTATTATTTTTTTAGCTTTTGACTTTCGCAGCTGTGGGCATCTTGACAACCATCAACTCCCTGTAAGCACAGACAACTCTATAAGAACCTGAGGATAAATTTCCCTGTGCATGTCCCCTTGTGAAACTGCTTAAGCACCGCCTGGTTTACACACAGGTGGAATTTCTAGGTCAAAGTGTGCATGTTTACTTCTTTGACTAAGCACTGCCAGGTGGCTCCTCTGCATAGCTCTACCTGTGGCCAGGATTGTATTATCTAGCTTTCTAACTTTTGCATGTTGAGTAGATACATAGTGGGAGCACACTGTTTTTGTTGGTATTTTTCTTGGTATCTATTCTGATGCTTTTCACTGGGGGATTTTTTCCTGTGAAAATGGGCTTCCTCTACTTGACCTTATTTTCTTCTTTTTAAAATTTTTTCAATGTGACTTTTTAATTTTAGTTTTATTAAAGACATTGCCCCTTGCTTGCATAGTCTATATCTAAAGCACTAGTCCTTGCTCCAAGGCCCAGCTTGCTCTCAGCTGCCCCAGGAGGGGAACAGTCTTTGGCGGTAGACAAGAGACACCCCTGCAGGGGGCACAAGTGCTTTGGCCCTCTGGTGTCTTGCCAGCAGTGCTTCCCATGCTCACAGAGGGTTTCAGACACTGAGTCAATGGTCCAGGTGGTCTTTTGTTCAGTCTGATCTCAAATTGAGCTCCTCTGAGAGGTCATATTGAAGTCCTTGTGTGTACCTGATCCATCATTTTAAACAATATTCCAAGTTCACTTTTTGTGTGTACGTGGGTTCTGGGGATTGAACCCAGGGCCTTGAGCCTGTGAGGCAAGTGACCTACCTGAGCTACACCCTCAGAGACCCCTGTAAAAGTATTTCCCCTTTGCCTCGGGGTCTAAGTTGCCAAGGCTGACCTCAAACGATCCTCTTGCCTCAGCCTCCCTGGTGGCTGGCATGACAGGCATGCACCTGGGACTGTCACACTCGAGCCTGTGATGGGAACTCATGTGCATCTGTCCAGGGCTGAGCATGGTTAGGCAGAGCTGTGCTCCAGGCTCCCTGCAGGGCTGTGGAGGCTTCTGCTGCCCAGCAGCCCTGGTGCCATGGCCAGGGCTCCTCCCAGCCGAGGGCAGGCAGCTGCCCATTGCTGTAGGCTGACCTTATTTTCTTCTTATGGCACTCGTCCGTTCTCTGGAGTATGTTGTATGGTTTGTCCATTAGGAGTCTAACAGGTCCTCTAGAACCTTCAGACAATTAGTAAAATTCCTAAACAGTAAGTGAGCACGCGCAGAAATTGGGCTAATATTTTGGGAAGAACAATGTTGGATGATATATTCATGGCTTGAATATATCATCCAACATGAAGTTATATTTTATTACTTACAAAATAATAAAATAATGAAGCAATACCATGGGCTGAGCTAAAATAGATCCTTAGGATCTTAGGCATTCTGTAATAAATCTGTGTCACTTGAAGTATAGAGTTGATCGACTCTGAGTAATGAAACAGAAGTAAAGGTATCAAAGCAAATGATCATCTGTTTCCAATTTTCTGTGATTTGGTTCAAGTGGTAAAGTGGTGATATTTATTAATAATGGATCAAATAGGTTCATAATTGTTTTAGAGTACAATTAGATGCCTTCAAACTTTAGGCTACATGGGCACATTTGAGAACGGTTCCAGCCATTCTCTCATCCTTTGGGTCATTCCCCTCCTATGTCCTGTGAGACATTTTCTATGTGAGGCTTTAAGAAGAAGAAGAGAATATTCTGTAAAGAAAACCTTGTGATCTGTGCAGTATGAAGTTGAATGGATTCATTCAGAAATCAGAAATTCTATTGAAAGATATTTATTTGCATGAGCCAAATAAAACCTATTTTTAGGCATCCTGGTGAAGACAAGGTTTTATCTTTACGTCTCATTTTCTATGTTTTGTTGTTGTTGTTGTTGTTAGAATGAAATTCATATGTTGCCAGACCATTCTATCAGATGTGTAACTAGATGCCATTTAAATTACCCACTTTTACATGGTAGACAGTTTTTAATGAACACTGCCTGTCTGCACCTTTTTTAAAAACAGGACTGGGATCAGAAGCCCAAATACCAATGGTTAGCTGGAACATATTTTTCATTTGGCCTATCTGTCAGTATTCCCTGAGGTCATCTGTGCAATCAGCTTCGTTACTCCTGCTCCCTCACTGGATTTCATAGAAACCATATGCTATGTATGAATCAGGGACACCAATCCCACAACATAGCATTCTTGGAATATCCAAAGTCCCACTTTTCACTTCGCCATGCCTGAGATCAGCAGTAATATTTATCAGCAAATGTGAGATTTTCAAAGATCCAATTCTATGTGCTCCTTTCTCATAGAGCCTTAGGCAGGGATATAGCATACATAAATATTAAGTAAAGTCCATAGTTTTTAAAATGTCATCCATTGAATAGTTGACACATGTCTGAGATACTTTTTATTTTGGAGGAGGTATTATTTAATAGGGAATTCCAACAGCTACCTAATAGTGAAATGAGAAGTCTTGCATCCATTTTATTTTGTTTCTGATGATTTTTATGAGTAAGGGTAAGATACTTCCTTGTTCTGATGCAGATGTTGCCCACTTTTGTGAATGGATGCGGGGTGTCACCTACTACTTGCATATCTGCATATTGGGCTTGACACTGCTATCGTACTTGGTAGTTGGCAAAAAGTCAATACTGAAGTTAAGCTCTTGTGTTCTAGCAGCAGAGCTGAAGATCCTTGATGTGCCACCTTCTGCAATCCATGCTGCTCTCTTCATGTTCCTTATTGACTTCCTGGTGATGAGCATCATGGTCTCCTGGTCTTGAGAATGGCCAAGCATTGCTCTGTGAATGTGGAAGATGGGCATGTGGAAGGCTCCAGGGAGGAGGGATCATTGAACATGTACTCTAATCCATGTGCCTGTTGAATGACCTGTTTTTTTATTTTTGGGTTTTAAGGGAGACACTGCCCTCAAACACTTCTGTGCAGCTGGGAATGCAGGCTTCTGCTTCACCTTGCAGGAAGCATTAACGAATCCTTTCCAGAAGACATGAGAAGAGAGAAGTGAGCCTCTGGTATCATGCAGGTTCCTTGCATTGCCCATGGGCTAGAAGAGAGAAGAGTTGCTTCATGAGATTTGATCCCCTTTTTCCTGAAAAGTTCCACACAGAGGTGAGTCCCCAGCATGTTTAGAAATCATTTCAGACACCTTTCTGGACGGAATTGAATCAGAGCCCCTGATGATGTGGAAGAGCTAAAGATGGGTTTGCTATGAATTTTCTATTTCATTCATCAGGGCCTGAGTCAAGTCAGTCATTGTGCTGTCAACACAGGAGCTGCTGGTCAAATGTGAGGAAGTGGTCTTGCTTTATGAAAACACCACCCTGATTCAGTGAGCCAGAGGCAGCCTGCAGTCCCTGTTTTCCTGTAAAGGCAGATTGCTGTGGATGGCCTCTGGCCTCGTCATGCAGCCCTGCTCAGAGTAGGGGATTGAGGGACTAGGCAGATCCCTAGTTCCTTTTGACCTTTATTGCCATTGGGCCACCCCAGGGTCCTTGGACTCTACCTGGTCTTCTGGCCTGGGTCAGGGGATGTGAGGTTTGGAATCCCCCTCTGTGGCAGGATCCCAAGCCCCCCCAGACACTTGAGGACAGGCACAGCCTTCCCTAATTGTGTTAGAGTTGGAGACTTCTCCCACCCATCCTCATCCATGCTCATCCCACATTTTGTAGCTTGACACCTGAGGACCTTTATTCATTGACTTAGTTGTTAGTGATGATGGTTACTAAGACTAAGTGACTCTTTCAAGTCACATCACTTGCATGGTAGGGCTAGAGCATGGATCTTCCTAATTGATTTCATGGGACTCTCTCATGGAAACTGTGACTGCCTCCTAAACACACACTCTACATTTGGAGTGTCAAAATTCTTGGCACTGCCTCCTTGGCAAGTGTATCTTGTCTTCTACGTGGGAATTTCACAAATATTTTCCTTTGGTTTGTGGAGGTCATGCAGAAGGGATTTCATTTGAAATAGCCCAAACAAGAAATACCAGTTGTCTTTTTCGCACATGGATGTGTGTAGTGAACATCCCTTTCTGTGTGCTTGCATGAGTTGCTCCTTTGAATTTGTTGAAGAATGGTTGGCTGGGGAGCAAGGTAACGAGAGATGGATATCAATGCTTGTCCAGTATTCTGAAGTGAAGAATGTATTGAGGATGTGAAGGCTTTTCTAGCCAGTTCCTAGGGATCAGTCAGAGGATTCTGTCTGGTAGACTCTTTGGAACATATGTCAAAGTGGCCTGGTCTTACCCTGTCCAGGACTGAATGCTGAGCTTGAGTGGGAGCTTCTTATCAGTCCAAGTACTTCCATGAGTCTGTCCTCTGTTCTCTTTGTTTTTTTTTTTTTTTCAGTTTTCAGTGGACATATCTTTATTTTATTTTATTTTATATGGTGCTGAGGATCGAACCCACTGACTCGCGCATGCCAGTCGAACACGTTACCACTTGAGCCACATCCCCAGCCCCCTCTGTTCTCTTTTTTCCGAGCAGTTTCTAACAGGAAAGGAGAACAAACATTGAAAGTACAGTGATTGATTATGTATACCAATGTTATTTGAATCAACTTTGTATAATTCAAAATTAACTTTTTGCTAGTAAAATTTCATATGTTGAGGAAATAATGAAAATATTGGGGTTGGGGGATGAGGATGGGCAAATCAAATATTTTTGAGCACCAAGACCTGTTTTTTTGTTTTTTTTTTTAACTTAAATCATAAACTGCCTGAGGACCACAGCAAGTAGATATTTCCAGAGACAGTGGGAAGGTAGTAGCACATGAGGAAGGGAAGAGCTCTCAGGATGGGAAGAGGGGGCCGCTTCAGGACTCACCGGGCAAGGCACGAGGCTGCTGGCCATGGTACATGCCTGGGCCCACTGAGTGGGGAAGATCCATGCTCTGTGTCCCTCCACCCTCCTCTGTAGCTTGTGTTGGCAGCAGATCAGGGAATTGGGGTCAGAAGTGCTCCCAGTAATATAGGCACCAGCCCCCAGAGTGTGTTCCTAGCCCTTTCCCCACCTGGCCTGACTTGGTGCTTGTGTTGATGCATGGCTGAAACCCTACAGTCATCAGAGTGTGTCTGCGGTCCAGATCCACCCTGCATGGCCAACATGCTCAGACCTTCGGCTGGGTCCTAGGCCTGCTACAACCAAACTCTGTCAACTGGGTGGCCAACAACAGAGGAAGGGCCTTCCCTCAAGCTCCAGGGGCTCAACACACAAGGTGTTGGGCGGTCTCACTGCCAAAACACCTCACAGGTTCCTAGGGGACTGTCCCCCCAACTCTCCCAGCCCTTGCCCACTCTCCTATTGCTGCCCACGATCTGTGGTTCCCATATGGGCATCCCGCCCTGGCTCCAACCTCACATAGCTGGTATCCCCAAGTCTCCCTGGTATCTGGGTCCAGACTCTCCTCTTCCCTCAAGAATATCAGATATTGGATTTGGTCCCAGTTGATGCTGTGTTCCATCATGTGAGCTCTTAGCTTCATCACTGTGCAAAGACTCTTTTCCCACACAAGTTCGCACGACTTTTGGCTGGCTTAAGAATTTTCAGGCGACACTTTTCTAATGAGTACACTTTCCTTCCTTCCGATCTCCCCCCAGTGAGCATTCCTCGCACCCTTGTCCTAGTTCCTTTATGGCAGTTTCCCTCCTTATGGCTGAGAGGACCTAGTGACCCCTGGATTCACACGTTCTCCTTAATCACCAACACACTGCAGAATTCTCCAAAGGGCCATATATGCTCCTGGAAGTTGGTGTTGGAAATAGTTCTCCATCCATTAATCACTCCCTCACTCACTAATGTCCTTGTGTCCTTGAGAAAGGCTCTCCCTTTCCTGGTTTTCCTGAATAGAAATCCTCTTGCCTCTTGGGTGAATAGGGTTATGGGTTGTGCAGAGGGTGTTGGTCCACTGAGCATCTTAGAGACTGTCCTTTATGGAGCCTAATGATCCTCACTGGGGAATGAGGCCAGGGTCCTAACTGTGGTTAGTGTGAGGACACCCTGGGTTCAGAGAGGGAAAGAAGGACGAGGGAAACTCAGATGTCCCTTCATGGCCCCTGGAGTTAGAGGACTTACCCCTTTGCACCTGGGATCAGGAGACCTCATTTCCTCAAGGACACGCACACTCAGACGTTAATCTTGAGTGTGGGTTCCTTTCTGGGGTCCAGGGCTGTTGTTAGCCACCAGGAATGACAGTGCTCTCCATGCTGAGTGGAGCCATTTTTGCCAGGAAAGAGCCCGTGGTCACGCCTTGTGCAAAGCATCCCGCGCCAGGGGCTCCCATCCCTACATTCCTGTCCTGAAAGGAAACCACTCAGAGGCAAGGTGGGTCCAACCACCTCCCATGTGTTCACTCATCACTGTGTTCCAGCATCACCCCAGTTAACAGTCCTGATGGGATTGGATGTGGCTCAGAGTGTCACCCTCATGAGCTCTACCCTGCCACAGCTGCAGTTCTGCAGTGGGAGAAACTCAAAACCTCAAAACACATGCACATGAAAGAAAAGAGCAAGAGCCAGAGCCCAAACAGGCCAGGTGTGGCAAAGACAGCTGGAGTGCCTAGGTTGGGACTCAGAATTCTGTCAGTGGGGTGGCATTGCTGCTGGCACCAGCATGATAACCGAGAGCCAGCCCTGCTCATTTTGGGGAGCAGTGTGTTGGGGAAGGCAGCAGAAATTGAGAGGCAGGATTGAGTTTGGCCCTAGGAGGAGGTTGGGTAAGAGGCCAGTGTGGGTTGGAGGGCCTGGGCAGATAGAGAGAGGCCAGGGCACACCCCAAAGCCTGGAGACTGCACTGGATGTCCAGGGTTGTGAAACACCCTCCCCTCTTACTCACAACTGAGAGCAAGGGGCATTGATGAGTTCAGTTTGTGTGCGGCTGCATCCAAGGTGGCTCGGCTAGGCACCTCTGTTTCCTTGACTCAGGAGGCTGGGAGTCCAGGCTCCACCGAGGCTCGGCTGGGAGGATCGGACTCTGAGTTTATGCCTGTGTTCCTGGTAGGATCCATGTTGGCTGAGCCTCAGTGTTTTTGTAATGAGAGGATGGGTGACCGTCATGTCTTTATCACAGGACACACTTGCTAAATGGATGTGTTTGCTCTGAGGAGGAAAGAGAGAGGGGGGAGTGGTGCTGGAGACAGGGATGCAGACAGGGGTCATGGACTTGGCATAACTCAGTCTTGGAGGTGATATCCCATCACCTGTACCCACTTCAATTCCCATGAATCCAGAGGCTGAGCCCCCTTGAGGTGAGGGGTGAACCGGTTCTGGGCAGCAGGATGCTGTGGTACCTCGGAGTCTCTGTGAGACCCCAACACTAGACACACTTGGCCCTTTTGAAATCTTAGGAGAAGCCTTGGGAAGTTGTATGGCAGAGGGGAGCAGCCTCTGCATCTCAGTCCTCTCCAACTTGCCATGGTGTAGAGAGGGAACTGCAGCCACGATGGGACGGACATTGGCCATGTCCCTGTGTGGGACACAGGCCTGATTGAGTTAGGGTGCATTCTTTGTCTCTCCCCTTCTTGTGATTGTCCCATCTGTACATTTGTGCTTTAGCCACCTGTGAGTCCCATCTCTGGTTTCAGAGAGAATAGAGGGTGTTAGGGGCCAATAGACACAATAAACCCTAGAGATTAGATGCTACCCTACTTTCCAGAAAAGACTGGGCACACCATGAGTTGCACAATGATGGGACCAGGGTCCAAAAGCTGCTGAGAGGGAAGGACTGGTTGTGAATGCCTTTTTGAAGGCTCCAAGCTGGAACTCTAGTGGCACCAAGCAGGGCAGATGCTGGTGGGGATGTTTGGGTAGTTGTTGGTGAACACCTGCGCACCTGAGATGGGTAGGCATGGAGGAGAAATCAGCAGCCCATAGGGCTTTTGAAAGTGGTCTTATGTGAAAAGAGGCTCAGGTATGGGCACAGGAAATGACATCATTGCCTTGACAATGGATCAAACAGAACATGGAACCCTGGTATCCAGGCACCCACTTCACTGACCAAGCCATCCGAGCTCACTTGGTTGGAGCCACTGGAGGGAGAAGGATGTTCTCCTGTGGTTGCAGACAATGCCGAGCCTCAGGCTCCCAGGAATCTCAGGGGGGCCAACTAGCCCTTTTGTGGATACACTGGGTGAGGCTTCATCTTAGACGCCAGAGCCTCTGGCGATTGTCGCAGAGGAGCTCAAGAGTAACAGTGAGTAGCACAGGGCAGGTGAGCCCAGCAGGCCCTCTAGTCTGATCCCTGATGAATGGCCCAGGACTCCTATTCTGACTGACTGTGTGTGTGTGTGTGTGTGTGTGTGTGTGTTTGTACTGATGGGAACTGTCCCATTGTGCTTTGCGTCTAGTGTATTGGCACAAGTCATTTTTCTGTTTGTCACCATTTCCATTTTGAACCCACCATTCTTGGTCCCAACCCAGGGTGAAAATGATCAGAACACGGAGGAGCCCTTCAGGGTTCAGAGCCTTGAACCTTACAGGCAGGACCAGCTTAGGAATGAGCTCCTGCCTGTCATTTGTGGGAGGAACCTACAGTTCAGCAGCAACATGGGGTTAATCTCCTGGGATTTCATCCCCACCCAGCAGGTGCTGGATCTCTTGTTCCCAAGGTAAGCACCAGACCACCAAGCCCAAGTGTGTAGCCCCCTCATGCCTCTGTCTTGGGGCTGCCATGTGCCTCTCAGGGACCCAAAGGTTTGTGATACCTAATGAGATAGAGGACCACACTCATAGTGGAATGTCAGCCCCGAATGGTACGAGTCCTGGAGGTGCCTGCCACAGCCTTGCAAGGGCAGTGAACTTCCCCTCTCAGGCAGAGAAACCATCCTGACTCCAGCTGATCCACAGAGGTCCGTGGAGCAGTCCCCACACACTGGGCACCACAGCTCAATGGTGTGCACTGAGCTCATTCCCAGGTGGACTCAGTGAGGCCAGGTGGTCTTTCTGGTGTGATGTTGGCTTTGTGAAGAACGTAGATCTGTGCCAGAGGCGTCTCAAAACTCGGGCCTTGGGAAAAGCACTTTTGGGTTAATAAAGACATGTTAGTTTCCATAGTGGGACAGAGCGTCCTAGCTGGGACATAGCTGGACAGGGGCTTTGGACATGGCAGCTCCCACACCCAGAGATATGTGGGAATCAGCAGTTTGGGCTCATTCACTGGTGAACATGGAGAAAGCACCCACTGTGTGAAGACACGTTTCCAGTCACGTTTCATAATTCAGTGAAAAATGGGGTGCAAATGATTGCCATTGTGTCCCTTTTCATGGGGTCAGCCTAAACCGCAGGTGCCATGAGTACATATCCTCCATGGGACTGCATCCCTGACTCCATGAGGCATAACTGCACGTTGTCCTCTTCAGTGACTATGGTGGACCCTTGGACCAACTTCAACATGGAATGGGCTTGGGGTCAAGAGGGTGGGCTCCTGTTTCCAGAATAGGGACCTGCAAGGTGATTTGACTTGGGAAGGCTGAGGAAAGACTGCTCTGCCCAATTCAGTTTTCTGCCTGCAGTGTAAGGTGTGGGGCTTCAACAGTGGGAGGGGTAAGGCGGGGAGTTGTAGGTGGAGTCAGGGTCCTCTGGGGAAGGCCCTGGGATAATGGATCCCCCCACACCACACCTCCCTGTCCTCCCCCAGGGCCACAGAGATGTGGTCTGCACTCATGGGAAAAGAGAGGTCCACCGCTACTCAGGGGAACTCAGTGAGAGCTCACAGAGAATGAGGTAGCATTGCAGCCCACGCCAGGGGAGGAGGTGTCTCTTGAGCCCCGAGAAGAGTGGGCAGGAGGACAGACACTCCCAGAAGGTGCATTCCAGGTTGGAGAGCATGTAGCCAAGAGGAAGAAGAGTGTCAGGCCTGCCCAGAGGAGGGGAGAGCTGGTCAAACCATGGATCTAGCGCTCCTTCGTTGAAGGTTCTTTGCCTGTAGCGACCTGTCCTGACCCTGCCTGTACAGCCACTGTGTCTTGCCTGAGGTGGACTGGTGTGTTCAGAACCAGGGACGGTTCAGGAGGGTAGGGTCAGAGGTTTGCTCTGGAGGCCGTGGCGAAGGCAAGGCCAGGGTTTTGCTGACTCCACACCTGCCTCCCCACAGTGCCTCATCTTCCTTCCTGGGGACCTGGGTGAACTTCTACTCCGAGGCTTCCCATCAGCCTCCAGGCTCTCTGAGTCTGCAGCAGCTGTTGCCGTACATGTGGCTCCTCCTGAGTGGCTTTAACCTGGAGCACCAAGCACACCACCTGCTGGCCCAGGTTGAAGATGGCAGATCAAGCCAGGCAGAGCCTGAGAGCCAGGCGGACCGGGGTGAGTACCTAAGTACCTCAACACACCTCCAAACCATACCCCTCCAATTAGTGTAGCCCTGTATGAGTAGATGAGTCCACTGTCAAGGTGGAGGCACCCACCATCAAGTGCTTTTCCCCAAACCCACCTGTGATCATTGCTGCAGTGGGGAGAAAACCTTCAACACATGAGTCTTTGGGGACCAATCCAGATACAAAGTCTAGCTGTTTCTCTTTGATGGGTCCAACGTGAACTAAGAGGTACTGGGGTACAAGGGGCTATTTCCTTGAAAGGTGTTCCTGTAGTGGACCTCCTGTGCATAGAGGGTCCTCAGGGATTAATCAGTGGGGAGTGTTTGGTGGAACAGAAGCTGGATTCGGGGGCTCTCAGGTCTGTGTGTGAGACCTGAGCTGGCAGAGGCTCTCAGTTGTGGGGGATGTTGGGTAGTGTATTCCTTGAGTGTCACCTACCACGCCTCTGCCCCTGCCTTTCCAGAGCTGAGGGTCCCTGCTGATGCGAAAGTCTATCACGGCCTGATTGGAGGAGTGCATTATGACTTTCTTCTTCGAGAAACAGATGCCAGCAAGTCGTTGAAGGTCAAACCAAAGGAGGTAAACAGCCACCTTCTTCAGTCTTTACTCCTGGTGCCACTCCACATCCTCCAAGGGGACAAGAACCTCAGGTTCTGGATGGATGTTGTAGAATGCCCACAGAGCCAACTGCCAGGCTGGGTGGGGTGCAGTTGCTGGGCTTTGCTGATGTTGTCATCCCCCACAGTTCTTGGAACCTTCTGTGGCAGTGGCATCCAGGACCCCAGCAGCTGTGAGCAGCAGCTCTGCAGTGGCTGCAGGATCATTGCCCCAGGCCACCCAAAGCAATGAGTGCTGCATGAGAAAAGTCACCAGTAGCAGCTCCTCACTGCTTCACTCCAGCGAGCAGGTGGAAGACAGCCGCGTTGTTCACGTCCTCCTAGAGGGACAGAGCCTGAGGGAGACAAAGCGCATCCCGGTAAGCCCGACAGCAGGGCTGCCTCCTGGTTGTCCACACAGTGGAAGGCAGGAGACACAGCCAACCCCAGGGCTATGGTGGGAAATAAAGAAGAGAGAGGTCCGTCTTAAGGGCTTGACCTGAGGAGGGAGAGCATCAGCATGCCCAGCTTCCGTGGTGAGTGGGCCTGTGTATTGTGGGTTTTGCAGGCCAGAAGTGCAGACGGAAGTGCTGTGGACAGATGAAGGCAGAGATATGTCCAGGGTGCAGGCTGCAGTGCCTAGAACTTGGTATTCTCAATGAGTGAAGTTGGAGCAGAGGAGGTGGCAGTGACTTGTCACATGTGTAGGAGGGGATGTGTTCCTGGTGGCAGGGAAGAGAACCTCCTTAGCATGACTAGGTGTAGGAATTTGGGGTCGGGATCACCTGGGGGGTCATGCCAAAGCTTCGGAATGTTAGGCTTTGCATGTATGTAAATACGGAGCTAAAGGGGTTCTTGGCAGAATTTCTATGGATGTGCAGTAGACACGCTAATGCTGCAGGTGTCCAGCTGCAGAGGAGACATGTTCAGTGACTGCCAGTGCTGAGTCAAGTACATCATTACAACCAGACCCGCACCGAGCTTCCAGAGGCCAGGGCCTCTCAAAGCTATCATGAAGCACTCAAGTGCACACTCTTGTATCTGAGTCTGTTTTGTGTCGTGGCAGTCAGGACCCAAATTTTCAGTGCATCTGCCTCTTCCACCCACAAAGGCAGCCTGCATCCCAGATCACACTTGGTGCGCAGATCCCTGGCCCATTGCTCTCATCTCAGTGAGATGAGAGTGTGTCTGTGCATAGGCAGTTTGGTCCTTTGACATGAGTGGAATGTGGCTCCCCAGGGGGAGGGGAGATGGCAGGTACAGGCAGATATTTGTACCAGGATTGTTCTAGTAGCACATTGCAAGAACCCAGGTGGTATATGGAGGACACACTCAGGTAGCAGGATAACAAGATTGTGCCCTTGTATATGTAGCTGAGATTTCTCCTGAATGTTTGACCACAGTCTTCTGGGTAGCTCTTCTAAAAGCCATTCTCTGATGACATTTGTCCCACCCTGATCCAGGTGACCTTTCAGGAGACGGTGACAAGCCTCATCCGCAGGGCCTTGGACCAAAATTTGTTGCAGCATGAGGATGTGGACAACTTTGAGCTGCTGTATATGATGTCTGAGGATGAGAGTAAGTAGGACAATCAGACAGTGGGGAGACATGATCCACAGTGGGCTCAGGATAACTGACAGCCAAGAGAAAGTGGGCCTTGGCCCCAAAATACCAAAGTGTGATGGGCCTGGCGGAGACTCTCAGGGGTTGTGGGTGTTTTGTGGCATAATCCTTGAGTGCCACCTAACAATTCTCTCCACTTCGCTCTGCAGAAATCAAGATCTCTGACCACTCACTCGTGTGTCTGTCCATGAATCTGGGAGTACAATATTTCATCGTGAGGAAACGCCCCCAGGTCAAGGGAAAGGAGGTAAACACCTACCTTATTCAAGCTGTGCATGTGCTGCCATTCCACTCCGACCTGAGGAAATAAGAAGCCTCAGCACCTGGACATATTTGCTGGAAGCCCATAGAGCCAACTGACAGTCTGGGGTGGCTTTGTGTTTCTGGGTTTGCTGATGTTCCATCCCCCACAGTTCTCAGAATCAACCTGCAAGTCCTCCAGGCCGCTTTCCCACAAGCAGGTGGGAGACACCTGCTTAATTCGTGTCCACTTAGAAACACAAAGTCCAGAGATGGCCAAGAGTGTTCTGGTAAGCCTGGGAGCAGGGGTGTCCCGTGGTGCTTACACCTGGGTGGGGAGCAGACACTGGTCCAATACCATGGACTACTCATGCCCTCTTGAATTTGGAGCTTCTGGATGATCAGGAGGATAGATGGGAATCAAGAAGGGAGAGGTCAGTGTGAAGGGCTGGAGCCGAGATGAGCGAGTGCAGCAGCTTGTCCACTGCCATGTCTGAGGGAGTCTGTGTGTCAGGTGGCAGCATGCAGTCCAGAAGGGCAGGGACAGGTATGGGTGACAGATGAGAATAGGACAGGAACTAGGTTGCAGGTTCCCTTGTATGGGATGCTGACGTCTATGGAGGAGGACAGCAGTGTGAGGTTCTCCATGTTCCTTGAACAAGGAGCTGAGAGAGTCTCTCTGCAGAGTCGATATGGATGTGGAGCAAGCACACTAAATGTCCAGGTAACCCAATGACCACCCTTGCCGGATGAGGTGCCCTCCTACATCCCAGCCAGCACTGAGCCTCTGGAGGCCAGGAGCTCTCGTGGCTATCTTTCAGCACTCCTGTGTGTGGTCATGTTCCTGGGTCTGTTTTTGGCCCTGGCAATCCAGACCAAAGCCTCTAGGTTTCGTGCCTAGGCCATTCCCAATGCCGCCTGCATCCTCGGGCATACCTGGGATCTTGGAGGCTATTGTCCCATTCCTCCCAACTTGTGGGATGAGATTGCATCTGTATGCAGGTAGTGGGGTCCTTTCACTCCGAGAGGAGTGCAGCTCCACAAAGAGCAATGGCAGGCCCAGGAAGTCCTATGTACAAGGATTGGGCTAGTAGCCTGTGGGAAGAGCCCACACGATGAGCAGGAGGTCAGCCTCAGGTAGTAGGGTCATGGGTGTTGCCCTTGTATTTAGAGTGGAGGTGCCTCCAGAATGCCCCTGCCCACTGTCCTTGAGTAGTCACTTCAAGGCCCATTTCCTGAAGGCCTGTCTCCCATGCTGCTCCAGGTGACCTGCCAGGATAGGGCTCCTGTTGTCATCCGCAGCGCCCTCGACCTACACTTCCTTACTGAGGAGAATCCAGAGGATTATGAGCTGGGCCAAATCATCTCTCGCCGTCAGAGTAAGTGAGACAATCAGATAGCAGAGAGCAAGGGTCAGGATGTGGACTCAGGTCAACTCTTAGCAACAAAGAGTAGTCTCTGACCCCCAAGAACACTCCAACAGGTGTGTTGGGTTCGTGCACAAAGCCAACTGCACTTCTGCTGGTGGAAGGTCTTGAGGTCCAATAGTATACCCCAGTGGATATTGCGGCTCCCCACCAGGTGCCCTCCCCTGGACATGAACAGGCATCCAAAGCTGACATCTTTGAGGAGTGAGGAGGAAAGCCTCTCTCCAGGAGCAGTATGTTTTCATGGTCTGGGATAGGAGTGGTTTCAAAGGAACATGGGAATGCATGGGCTAGAGAGGGAACTGGCATTTTGTGGACTGAAGCAGTACTATTGAAAGCCTTCTGTGTGACCAAAAAAACCACTGCCTGGGCAGAGCATTGCCAGGATTCTAGCAAGCAGTAACAGGATGAAATTGGGAAGAAAACACAGCCTGGGAGACAGCCTGAATCATCTGTTTTTGCATAAATTCCATGGTCTTACGCACCTGAGTCCACTAGGCAAGGAGTGATCACAATAGCCAGGTTGTGATCCCTAACTAAAGTCAGATGAGGGCTTCCTGAGCACTTAGCCACAGAGCTCATCTGATAATAATGCCAGCGCTTTTTTGTTGGTTGGTTGGTTGGTTTTTGTGAGCCAAACACCACAGCAGCCATTATCCCAGCCTATGTACCCTGAAGACCACCATCCCTATGAGTTCTAGGATCACTTGTCTCCTATCTTAACCTACTGTTAGGTTAGTAGAGTCTATGGAAGAGGAAGTCTGTCTGGGGCCTTGGTAGCCTAAGAAATTCATAGCAGAGATCTCCACATCCAACCCAGAAGGGATGGAGAACAGGCTCTAGGTTAGAGGAGGGCGACAGGAAACACATGTTCAGAGGAAGGAGAAGCGGCTGTTGTATTCCCCCACTCGGGGTCATGGCACCACTGGGCCATACACCATGTTGGAGGGAAGCAGTCCCTTTGCTGGTCTTCGGAACCATTGTTCTCAGTAGGGCAGTATTTGGAATGTGGCCTCCATTCTCAGAAGCCTGGTTCACATGGAGGCGGGCTCCACAACGCAGAAGCATGGCTCTAACGTGGTATCCGTGCTGGTCAGCCTGTCCTCACTGTGGCCATACTTGAGGAAAATAACTCAGAGGAGGAATCCTAGGCCTTTTCTCTGGGTTTCATAGCTTTCTCTTTGGTTGTGCACTGAGGCTGTCCATAAAGC
This sequence comes from Urocitellus parryii, assembly GCF_045843805.1. NCBI lineage: Eukaryota > Metazoa > Chordata > Mammalia > Rodentia > Sciuridae > Urocitellus > Urocitellus parryii. The sequence continues at coordinate 13,158,907 of NC_135542.1, forward strand.
TCTAGTGTGTGGCAGTGGAGGGAGAGCTCCTCAGCCCTTGCCACAAAGGCATAGACTGGGAGAGAGAGAACGAGGCTGGCAGAGAGGGAGAGAGAGAAAGATGGAGAGGGAGGACCTCTACTTGGAGAATGAGGATTCAGTGGAGCCAACAGGAACAAGGTACTGTTGCCCAGGGCACAACCCTGTTTAGGTCTTCCTCCAACCATGCTCAACCTTTCTTCCAGTCCCTCCCACCCCCCAGTAGTGTATTCATCTTGAATGAGAATTTCATGTTGACATCAGAGCACTCACCATCCAATGCTTCCCTCCAAACCCACCTATGAAGATGGCTCATGTGGGGACTGAATCTTCGGCACAGGAGCCTTTTGTGGGAGATTTCAGATGCCAACCCTAGTGGTGTGCTTTGGCAGATGCAAGAGGACCTGAGATATTCTGGAGTCCAAAGCCTTTGGTAGGAACAGACATTAGGTCTGTTGAAGTGCTCTGCCTAGTTCTTCCTCAGGGAGGACTGTGGAGGCTGTCTTTGTTGGTATTGGTGCTGAATTGGAGAGCTCTCAGGTGTGTGGCTCTGGCCTTTTCTGGCACAGGCTCTCAGATGTTGGCGTGTCCTAGGGAGCACCTCCTGAGTGCCACCTTCTTTTTGTACACCCCTCTCTCCCCAGAGCTGAGGATTCCAGCAGAGGCCAACGTATTTTATGCCAAGAATCCTCACAAAAAATCCAACTTTGTGCTGAGGAAAAGGAGCCTCTCCCAAAAGAATGATGGGTGGATCCAGCCTCAACCTCCCTCTCGTCCTGGAAAGAAGGCTCCAGCCCTCCTGAGGATGCTTGCAAAACCATTCTGCTGCTGTGTGCCTGGGCGGGGCTGAGGCAGCCCAGGAATATTTACATTGATTACTATTTTCTTCAAAGTTTGAATCTATAGTTTGCCATTGTCCTTGACCTTGTTTAGTAACACAGTTGTTACTCTATCCTGTATTTGTTGTTTCCATTAATATATTATTATTTTAAAATATATATGTTTTTGTTACCTGATCTACTGTAATGATTTGAGTATACTAAATGTAGCAGTGATTCCTAAAGGACACATCCAAACCAACAGGAAGGAATGTTTCATTCTATCAGCAAGAACTTTGGTTTTTAGGAGTTTGGCAGATGGCATTATCTGAGTCAGTTTTCCAATGGGGGCAATGAAGTATCGGCTATGATGGTACAAACACAAACAAAGACACACAAACACACACAAGAGCACACACACTCACTGAGAGATAGATAGACAGATGGAGTTGGTCTCTGCTGAAATACTTTGGAGACATGGTTCTGATTTCTCCCCTTTTGGAGTATTTTCAATTGCACAAGGTGTCTTGCAAATGAACCCATGTCTGAGGAAGACATGCATGTGTACTTCACATGCCACTTTTCACATAGCAGGAAGGTCATGTAATATTTTTCATGCAGCTGTCTTTTGACTGTGAACCATCCCATGAGGTCAGCTGTGGAATTTTCAACTTGTAGCATCACAATGGGGATCCACTCTTTGGATTTGGGGATATTTCCGATTTTCTTGATTCAGATTGGAATGATATATATATTAGTTTTTGATGAAAATTCTGCATTTGATGGTAATGAATGTCGTGCATCTAGGAATCTGTAGAGTGCAGACAATGAATGGATGCCTACTGTTGTCTGGACTGGTCTGAAAAGTCCTGTAGCATCTGAGCATGTGTGAGGGCTGTACAGGTCTTGCAAAAAGTCCAGGTCAGATGATCCTGCACAAAGCTGAACTCCTAGTGGTCTCCACAACAGTGTAAGGGCCAAGGAGAAACACACTTCCACACAGAAGTTGGGAAGCTACCTTATGAAGGTGATCATAGATACGGGATTATTAATATATCCAGGTTGGCATCTATTATTTTTTTAGCTTTTGACTTTCGCAGCTGTGGGCATCTTGACAACCATCAACTCCCTGTAAGCACAGACAACTCTATAAGAACCTGAGGATAAATTTCCCTGTGCATGTCCCCTTGTGAAACTGCTTAAGCACCGCCTGGTTTACACACAGGTGGAATTTCTAGGTCAAAGTGTGCATGTTTACTTCTTTGACTAAGCACTGCCAGGTGGCTCCTCTGCATAGCTCTACCTGTGGCCAGGATTGTATTATCTAGCTTTCTAACTTTTGCATGTTGAGTAGATACATAGTGGGAGCACACTGTTTTTGTTGGTATTTTTCTTGGTATCTATTCTGATGCTTTTCACTGGGGGATTTTTTCCTGTGAAAATGGGCTTCCTCTACTTGACCTTATTTTCTTCTTTTTAAAATTTTTTCAATGTGACTTTTTAATTTTAGTTTTATTAAAGACATTGCCCCTTGCTTGCATAGTCTATATCTAAAGCACTAGTCCTTGCTCCAAGGCCCAGCTTGCTCTCAGCTGCCCCAGGAGGGGAACAGTCTTTGGCGGTAGACAAGAGACACCCCTGCAGGGGGCACAAGTGCTTTGGCCCTCTGGTGTCTTGCCAGCAGTGCTTCCCATGCTCACAGAGGGTTTCAGACACTGAGTCAATGGTCCAGGTGGTCTTTTGTTCAGTCTGATCTCAAATTGAGCTCCTCTGAGAGGTCATATTGAAGTCCTTGTGTGTACCTGATCCATCATTTTAAACAATATTCCAAGTTCACTTTTTGTGTGTACGTGGGTTCTGGGGATTGAACCCAGGGCCTTGAGCCTGTGAGGCAAGTGACCTACCTGAGCTACACCCTCAGAGACCCCTGTAAAAGTATTTCCCCTTTGCCTCGGGGTCTAAGTTGCCAAGGCTGACCTCAAACGTTCCTCTTGCCTCAGCCTCCCTGGTGGCTGGCATGACAGGCATGCACCTGGGACTGTCACACTCGAGCCTGTGATGGGAACTCATGTGCATCTGTCCAGGGCTGAGCATGGTTAGGCAGAGCTGTGCTCCAGGCTCCCTGCAGGGCTGTGGAGGCTTTTGCTGCCCAGCAGCCCCTGGTGCCATGGCCAGGGCTCCTCCCAGCCGAGGGCAGGCAGCTGCCCATTGCTGTAGGCTGACCTTATTTTCTTCTTATGGCACTCGTCCGTTCTCTGGAGTATGTTGTATGGTTTGTCCATTAGGAGTCTAACAGGTCCTCTAGAACCTTCAGACAATTAGTAAAATTCCTAAACAGTAAGTGAGCACGCGCAGAAATTGGGCTAATATTTTGGGAAGAACAATGTTGGATGATATATTCATGGCTTGAATATATCATCCAACATGAAGTTATATTTTATTACTTACAAAATAATAAAATAATGAAGCAATACCATGGGCTGAGCTAAAATAGATCCTTAGGATCTTAGGCATTCTGTAATAAATCTGTGTCACTTGAAGTATAGAGTTGATCGACTCTGAGTAATGAAACAGAAGTAAAGGTATCAAAGCAAATGATCATCTGTTTCCAATTTTCTGTGATTTGGTTCAAGTGGTAAAGTGGTGATATTTATTAATAATGGATCAAATAGGTTCATACTTGTTTTAGAGTACAATTAGATGCCTTCAAACTTTAGGCTACATGGGCACATTTGAGAACGGTTCCAGCCGTTCTCTCATCCTTTGGGTCATTCCCCTCCTATGTCCTGTGAGACATTTTCTATGTGAGGCTTTAAGAAGAAGAAGAGAATATTCTGTAAAGAAAACCTTGTGATCTGTGCAGTATGAAGTTGAATGGGTTCATTCAGAAATCAGAAATTCTATTGAAAGATATTTATTTGCATGAGCCAAATAAAACCTATTTTTAGGCATCCTGGTGAAGACAAGGTTTTATCTTTACGTCTCATTTTCTATGTTTTGTTGTTGTTGTTGTTGTTAGAATGAAATTCATATGTTGCCAGACCATTCTATCAGATGTGTAACTAGATGCCATTTAAATTACCCACTTTTACATGGTAGACAGTTTTTAATGAACACTGCCTGTCTGCACCTTTTTTAAAAACAGGACTGGGATCAGAAGCCCAAATACCAATGGTTAGCTGGAACATATTTTTCATTTGGCCTATCTGTCAGTATTCCCTGAGGTCATCTGTGCAATCAGCTTCGTTCCTCCTGCTCCCTCACTGGATTTCATAGAAACCATATGCTATGTATGAATCAGGGACACCAATCCCACAACATAGCATTCTTGGAATATCCAAAGTCCCACTTTTCACTTCGCCATGCCTGAGATCAGCAGTAATATTTATCAGCAAATGTGAGATTTTCAAAGATCCAATTCTATGTGCTCCTTTCTCATAGAGCCTTAGGCAGGGATATAGCATACATAAATATTAAGTAAAGTCCATAGTTTTTAAAATGTCATCCATTGAATAGTTGACACATGTCTGAGATACTTTTTATTTTGGAGGAGGTATTATTTAATAGGGAATTCCAACAGCTACCTAATAGTGAAATGAGAAGTCTTGCATCCATTTTATTTTGTTTCTGATGATTTTTATGAGTAAGGGTAAGATACTTCCTTGTTCTGATGCAGATGTTGCCCACTTTTGTGAATGGATGCGGGGTGTCACCTACTACTTGCATATCTGCATATTGGGCTTGACACTGCTATCGTACTTGGTAGTTGGCAAAAAGTCAATACTGAAGTTAAGCTCTTGTGTTCTAGCAGCAGAGCTGAAGATCCTTGATGTGCCACCTTCTGCAATCCATGCTGCTCTCTTCATGTTCCTTATTGACTTCCTGGTGATGAGCATCATGGTCTCCTGGTCTTGAGAATGGCCAAGCATTGCTCTGTGAATGTGGAAGATGGGCATGTGGAAGGCTCCAGGGAGGAGGGATCATTGAACATGTACTCTAATCCATGTGCCTGTTGAATGACCTGTTTTTTTATTTTTGGGTTTTAAGGGAGACACTGCCCTAAAACACTTCTGTGCAGCTGTACACCCCCTAGTTCTGCTATGGAAGGGCTCGAGCAGCAGGCTGTCCCTGTGGTCAGGGTACAGACCTCTGAGTGTGGACTGAGATGCTACTGCAAGAACAGCACCTTGTCTCTTGTCCAACACAGACACACGGATCACAGGGGATGCGAAGGTGATGAAAGCGTACGCAAACGCATGGGCACAGCTCAGCCAGCGCCCTGTGGCTTCAGCCTCCACACAGACCCACCTCAACCACATCCCTGTGAAATCAGTGCTTGGAAATAGCTCAGTCCCCCACTGAGTGCCTGTCACCCTCCCCCAGGTGCTGAGACAGAGCCACCGGCCTGTGCCCCTCATATTTTGCAAGCTAGGACACCAAGCCTGAGACTGAGGGTTCCCAGGGCTATAGAAGCCACGTGCAGCTCACGTTTTCTTTCCAGGGCTCAGTTTCCCCATCTGTGCCCTGAGAACTCAGAAGGTCTGAGATGAAGCATGGAGGAGCTGGGGGAGGGATGGAGACTGCCCTTGTTCAGGTGTTTCCTCGTCCCCCCGAGTGCACAGGCATGGACTTGAGATCCTCATGGGGGAGCCCCAGGGTAAACTGTGCCTAGGTCTTTGCCTCTGCCCTCTTGCCTTTAGAAGGCGCTGGGGACATGGAGCCCCTGTCTGGTACAGGCTGGCATCAGGTCCCCAGATATGCCCAGTTCAGGCTTGGCCCTGACACATCAACCACAGCAGGTTTCCAGCCATGTTTGGGGTGAGGAGATTAGAAGGGCTCTGCAGGCAAGAGAGGGCAGAGGGAGGCTTTCCTGACTCCTTCCTCCCTTTCCTGACTCTTTCCTCCCTGTGTAGGTGCTTCCTAACTGTGTCCTGGGTAGGTGGATGGGTGGATGAGTGGATGGATGGATGGGTGGGTGGATGGGTGGATGAGTGGATGGATGGATGGGTGGGTGGATGGGTGGATGAGTGGATTAATGGGTGAATGGATGGTAGGTGGATGAATGGATGAGTGGATGGATGGGTAGGTGGCTGGATGGATAGGTGGATGGATGCATGGATGGATGGATGAGCTAATGAGTGGATGTGTGGATGGATTAATGAATGGATGGATGGCTGGATGGGTGGGAGGATGGAAGGATGGATCATTCCCTCTGTCATCCCCAAGCTCTCCCCCAACAAAGGTGGGGGGTCACAGTGCTATCCACTTGGCAGGGTTAGCCAGGGGCATGGTCATGAGTTCCAAACCTGCCCCACCCACAGCACACTCTGCTCACTCTAGTTCCCTCCTTTTGCTCTGGCCACAGGGGTGCTCACAAGCTGCACATCTCCCTCTGCTCTGGGGCAACCCCTCTGTGTTGGGAGCAGGAGACAATTGCTTCCTTGGGCCCCTGAGCCTCCCACCTGATCCAGGCAACCTTAACAGACAGTAGCCACACTCTTGGTCAGATCCCAAGGCTGCGGGGAGCTCCCCAGTTTCTGTAAATGCCTCCTCTTACAGGGCTCTTCTTGTTTTCCTTCTGAAAACTTAGAGGTGGTGCTACTATGATAAAAACAAAATAAATCCTCTACCTTTCCTTCCTCTTAGTTGACTTAAAAATCACTTATTTTTGAGGTCACAGAGCTGGGCTATACATTATTAGTCTCCCACTAGCCTGCGGTACCTCTGCTGTGTGGGTTATGGGGCTCACTTTACAGGGACTGAAGTCCACTCTTTCTGAAAACACTGACTCTTCCCTCAGGCCTGGAGACGACAGAATGTGGCTGGGACAGAATGAAAGGCTTGACCTCCCTGCTTTCATATTGTCTGACTCCTTTGTTGACCCTCCTAGAAGTGTTTTGTCCAAACCTATAATACAAGATGAGCCTGCCTGCTCTCTCTCACTCCTTTCCAGGCCAAGGACGCAGACCCTCCAGGACCAGAGCCACCAACCACGAAAGAGTGAACGAGGTGGCCTCCAAGTTCCTGGAAGCTCTTTCCCTGTTCCAAGGAAAGACATGACTATTCCTCCCTTTTGTTCCTATCCTGAACTGACCCCCCGAAGCCCCCTGAAGATGAGAAACTGATCTTTGAGCACAGCCCGTACTTCTCCATTCTTCCACTAAAAAATGTCTCTCTCCTCAAACTCATCCCTGGGACACTGGTTTTCCTGTGGAATGGGCTCTGAGCTGAGTTTGGTGACAGTGGTGAGACAGTCTCGTGAGCTTTCACCCTGCAGGGTGGCGCTGTGGTCAGTGCTCCCACCATCATGGCTGGTTCCTTCTTCCTCCTGCTCACTCCCATGATCCTGACTCATGGACCTGACTGAGCTCCTGTATGATCTCTGCCACTCCCTGCTTTTTTCCTAACATTTTGGTCACTACTTAGGTTCTATTCCTCAGTGCACCCTCCTCTGGGGACCAGATGCCAGCCCCAGAGGTGGAGGCATGACCGCACCAGCATGGCTGTATCTTTCCCTGAAGGGAGGCAGGGAGCATGTCCTCCTTGGGCCCCAGCCAGGACACCTTCCCCACAGCTTGCCCCAGGCACTGCCTGTCACTCAGCCAGCCTGTGACTAGAGCCCTCATCCAGACTCCAGACCAGGGGTCTGCCAGGCTGTGGTCCCAGGCTTTTATAAACCCTCTCACCTTTTCCCCAAAATGGGAAAAATCCACAAAGCACCATCTTTCACTTACAATGTAGGGACACTGAATATATATATTTTTAAATAAACCCAACTTCTCACCATCTTCACCATTATTTCAAAAGAGAATGAAGACTTGACTCCATCCATCCATCCACCCATCCACCTATCCATCCATCCACCCATCTACCTATCCATCCATCCACCCAGCCACCTATCCATCCATCCACCCATCCACCTATTCATCCATCCACTCATCCACCTATCCATCCATCCACCCACCCACCCATCCACCTATCCATCCATCCATCCATCCATCTACCTATCCATCCATCCACCCATCCACCTATCCATCCATCCACCCATCTACCTATCCATCCATCCACCCACCCACCTATCCATCCATCGATCCACCCACCCACCCATCCACCTATCCATCCATCCATCCATCCATCCACCCACCCATCTACCTATTCATCCATCCATCCACCCATTCACCTATCCATCCATCATCCATCATCCATCCACTCGTTCATCTATCTAGTATACTGGCAAAGTCTATTCATGGCCTGTTTTCCACCATTTCACCCCAGAGACCCCCCAGCCTGTGGGCTGTAGGTGGGAGCCCTGGTCTGTGTCCAGGGAAGCATCCTAAATGAGATCATTGTGGGCTTCCCTCCCCCAGCCCTGTCAGGTGCCAATCAGGAGGCCCTGCCTTGAACCTGTCCCTTCGTCCACACACGAATGCAGAGGACAGCAAAAGACCTTCTTAAGCAGCATCCTTGGACCCACCCACCTTTCTGAAGCCTCTGGAGGTGACATGGAATGAGGCTCTTGTCACTCTAAACCACATGGAACACTAGTGACAAGAGCAGAGATCTCATGGGCAGCAAGGACTAAACTCAGGGAATTGAGAGCCAGGATGCATCCTGGGTGAGAGGTGGCAGCCTGAGAATGCTAGCTCTCTTTGTCCCAAAGCCCCAAAGGTGTGAAGGGCGTGGTCAGAAAACAGCCTGTGACAAAATGTTAAATTGGTGCCGGGAGATGGCCACGTTGGCAATGCTGCCCCCTGGTGGGAAGATGGGGAATGACTAGCAGGAGAACTGCAGGGAGGCAGGGAGGCAGGCTGGGCCTTCCCAGGGCGGGGCTCCAGGATCCCCAACCTGTGAGGGTCGGCCTGGGAGCTCCAAGCCCTCAGCCACCCGCGTGGTTCTCCCTTTCCCTTGAGTTGTCCTAAGTGTCCCTCCCATCCTGGACATGTGGACACTTTCCCAGCCTCCCTTCCCTCTCCCCAAAGACCCTCCAAAGCCCTCCCCCTCAGAGCACAGGGACCCCCACATACGCACACCATGCCAGGGGAGGGTTCTGGTGCCAGGGAGGCGGTTATGGGGCTGGGAAGTCCCCATATCCAGGCGGGTGGCTCCTCAATGCTTTGTGGAAACTCCCCTGCCCACCTCATCAGCTGGCCAGGCCCACCCTTCCTGGTCACCCTGCCCATTGGCTCTGTCTGTGTGGAGGCAGGCCATGAGGGAGGCCGGGTGGGCAGAGGCTGGAGTGGGGGCCTGGACCACAGCTGCCTGCTCTGTCCACAGAACCCAACCACTGGCTAAGGAAAAATGCCAAACTGCTCACAGTTGGCTCTTAATGAACTCCGCCTCGTTAGCGAGGCCCTGGGGAGAGGTTTAGGAGATGCTCAGAGCTGTGAAAGGGCCCAGGACATCCCAGGATGCAGAAAGGAGGGGTGGGGAACAGAGTTACATAGAGGCAGGACTGGGCATCCCCCAGACCTGGGTAAGTGGAGCCGGGAGAAATCACAGGATTCACAGCTGGCCCTTGACCTTGAAAATCGCCATCTTTAGTCTCTGTTTTTAGCCTTCGTTTCACAGACAAGGAAACTGAGGCCCAGAAAGGGAGATGCCCCAGCACAGGGCCACAAAAACCCCATCAGCATCATCCCAGACACTGGCTATGAAGGGTAGCACTGCTCTGTCCTTAACTGACACCGGTACAATCCTCAAGAGTACCCTGTTATGTCGGACTGATGGACATATGTCACCTGACAGCCCCTCTCCATGACCTCTTATGGCCACTTCACAGACGAGAAAGAGGCTCAGAGAGGTGAGAATTTGCTTTGCACAGGGCCATGAGATTCTGTTTTTATAACTTGGGAATAAAGCTAGCGACCACTGAGTAACCTTTGAGGTCCTGCCAGGACATCGTCCACTCCTGGGGACAGAACTAAATGGTTCATGGACTGGGGCTGGCACGCACAGACCTGTCAAGCTGATAAGATGCAATGGATTCCTCTTCTCTCTGGCAAAGAACCTGCAGGCGGTGGCTTTGCTGTCCTGGATCTTTCTTGGTTTCCCAACCCAAGTGTCCACGGGAGCATCCTCTCTCTGTCCCCTGCATTGCCACCCTCTGTCAAGCTGCCTGTGTTTCCCTGGTGAATCAGCCTCGTCACGTTTCTGCTTTCGTCATTTAGGGTTCACCAGAACCTTGACACTCTCTCAAGTCTATTTGTAGGCGCACGATATTTTTAACGCTTGGGCACGTTGCTTTGACAACTCAAGCCAGATGTGCTCAGCTTTGTCCCTGCTGTCCCAGCCTCATCCCTGGCCCCTCCCTGCCTCTGCCCCACAGCTGCTTGTTTCTGGGAGCCCTGGGCCTGCTCTGTGATGGCAGGGACTCTCTGCTGGCCATGGGGCCCCACGTCTCCTGTCTGGGTGCCAGATGGGACTTTTCCTGTAGCATTTGGGCAGAAGTCCCAGCAGCCAAGGCCAACACAAATGGTGGTGACCAGCTAGGCAGGTCACATTTGGGAACCGGGAAGTCTGCTCTGTGGCTTGCTCCTCCTCCCTCCCTGAAGGGCAGAGCAAGTGGAGGTTGGTGACTCAGAGGGAGAGAATCTGCTGGAAAAGGCAGGTGTGTTGGGGTGTTTCCCTCCGTCCCCCACCCGAGGAGCCTCCATTCATACCCCATCCAAGTAAGGGGCTTCTCAGAAGCCTGTGGGTATCTGAATGTGTCCCCTGGAGTTTGGGAGGTACAGGACTAGGGGGTTCTGACCCACCCATGGAAGAGGTGTGTTGGTGGCTGGGGATGCATTGGCCAGAGGCAGCCAGGAGGAGGGCAGTGACCTGCCTATGCTGCCCTGGGACCATCAGAGAGCCAGGGCCCCTGCAGACCCCAAGGAGGGGCAGGGGCATCCCTCTGCCCAGTTCCATCCTAGAGAAGGCGTGGACAGGAGGTGGCTCAGCACCTGAGAGTCAGGGCCAAGGGCACCCGGCCGTGGGAACAGCATGAAAGGCCTCCCTGGGCATGGCTGACACCTAGTGTCTGCAGGTCTGCATAGAGTTCATCCAGAGGGCAGGCAAGAGCCATCCCACAGAGTGGACTGAAGGGTCAGAAGTGACAATGACCAGGATCTCCCCCAGGTGGTCCTATAGGTAAGCATTGGGCATTTGTGGTTTTAGCAGCTGCCCAAATGGTTCTCAGGACACCACGGGGCTCCCCGGGCCTGGTTGGCCTCGGCTTTTTCTATGCCCAGGTAGCTCTTCCCCACATGGCAAGAGGCCCAGAGCCAGTGGCCTGCAGAGCCCATAGGAGCATGGAGGTCGACCAGCAGGCCCAAGCCTTCGCCATCCACACGCCCTACCTTGTCCTGGGGAGGCAGGTTGTACCTCAGGAGACACAAACCTGCAGTCCTTGCCCTTCCCTCCCCTGGTTCTGAACCAGTGTTCATTGTCCACCTTGGGGACAACCCTATTAGGCTCCTAATCAGGCTTTGTCTCATTCTCCCTAAGGATAGGATGGATAAATTATTGAGAGAGAAAGAGAGAGAGAGAGAGAGAGACACACACACACACACACACACACACACACACACACGTACATGCGGGGGTGGGGGAGAGGGTACCAGGCCCTGCAGGTGGAAGGTCTGAAAAACACATGAAGCTACCAGGTCATGAGGACCTCTGTTTATCACGGCACCGTGGCAGGAACTGACCCTTCCGCCTCCTACAGAGCAGGTTCTGTTACATATCCCACTGGACAGATGAGGGGCCATGGTCAGGAGAGACCCTCAAGGTCACTCATCAGTGAGCATGTAGGGGCAGCTGTAGGAGCAGCTAGCGGGGCCATGGCCGGTGGGCTGGTGACCCTGGCTGCACCCCTCTGCCCTCGACTGGGCCTCTCCAGGGGTCTCTCCTCACAAAGAAGTGGCCAGCGGCCCCACCTCAAATCCCCTCCTCCCCCTTCCTGGAGAGGGGCAGGCAAGGCCAAGGGTGGCAGGAGCACCTCAAGGTAAGGGCCTGGGTCCCCACCAGAGCCCCCTGAGCTTGCCTCGTGGCTCCAGACTTGGCCCCCATCTGCAAACCGTCACAACAGCAGAATCCTCTCCTCTTGTCCCTAGAGATGAAGTCCTGCTTTCCAGTATTTTCCACCGATTTCCAGAGGTTTGATTCTGTGCTCAATTTGGTGTTTTTATTCTTAAAATGTCATCTGTGAGTCTGACAGGCATTTAACGTGACAGAGGCTCTGTGCTGGGTGCTCCAGATGAGGCAGGGAATAACCTGGGCACAAGGCCCTGCCTCTGGGGAGGGGACAAGGTCAGGGACTCCAGCCCTGCCCTTGGCTCGCGGTGGGCAGGCAGGTCGGTGGGCATCACACTCAGCCTGTTGCTTTGGCTCTTGGGAAGTGTGCCTCGCACGCCCACACCGACTCAGGCAGGATTTTTAGGGGTTTTGATTTATACCCAGGAAGTCACATGACTGCTTTGGCCCACCAGTAGCAGGACAGGACAAAAGAGCCAGGAAGTCCTTGCTGGGTCCCCAAGCTGCAGATGGCCACCCTGTTTCTGGGTCTGAAGCTCCTGTCACCACCCCTTCCCAGGCATCCTGCCAAGGAGACTCTGGGTCCCCACGTGCAGGGATCCCTCCCCTCCACCCTCCTCGCTGTCCCCAGGACTGAGTCTGGGTCTTGGTCCTGCTCAGCTCTGAGTGGGGGGCGGAGGAGGCAGAGAGGAAGAGGGGACGGGACGCAGCCTGCTTGGAGTCACCCCCATCCTGAGCTCCAGCCCAGGCCCGAGCCTGAGAGAACTCAGGGATTCTCAGGGGACCCCCTGCACTCCTGCCACACCTCCAGGGGTGCTGGGTTTCATGAAGTTTGAAAGGTGGGTATCTGTCACCCACTAGCTCATCTCCCTTATCATCACCACAGATGGAGGAAGAGAGTGGGGTGGGGGGCAGCCTAGGGGCCCAGGGTCTGTGCACACCGGGGAGGAGGCTTGTCCCCTCCCCTCCTGCTCTTCCTCCTGGGCAGCCCTGGCTTGGCCTCCACTGCCCACAGCTCACAGCAAGAGGGGCAGAGCTCAGAGCCGGTTCTTTCCAGTCCTGTCCCCAGGGCCGCTGCCCCTGGACAGTGCTGTGCAGGAGGCAGGCTGGGTCCTCAGCCCTAGGGCTGCCTCTCTCTGCCCTCCACCTCGCGCCCCTGGTCCCACCGAGCAGCCCTCACCTCGAGCCAGGTTCCCAGAGATGAAGCGGAAGAAGAAGCTGATGATGTCGCCCAGGTGCTTTTTGCAGCCATGCTGGCACTCCTGCAGCCTCAGGCGGGGTCCCTCGCCGTGCCCCGCCATGCCCCGCCTGGGGGCCCCAGGCCCAGCGCCTGTCCCAGGCTGTGCACCACAGGCCACAGGGCAGGCCGCCGCCCCCTGCTTTCCACCTCCTCTGCCTGCCTCTCCCAACCTGATGCTGAGTGCCTTTCTTTTTCTAGAACTTTCTCTTCCCCCACCCACTTCTGGCCTCTCAATACCGGCGTCTCTTCTCTTGGCCCCTATCTCTGTCCCTGTTGCCTGCTCTCTTGGTCTTTCCAAAGACAAGCTACCCCGCAGCCCAGAGGCCCAGAGGCCCTGGGCAGCCAGAGCCCCACAGCCCCTGCCCTGGACGTGTCTCTCCACCAGCCCGACCCCTGCCTCAGGACCCTCCACCTTGCACCTGGCTCCTCAGCCTCCCAACCCAGGAGCTCGCTGTCCCCGCGCTTGTACGGGAGGGGACTGGTGAGGGTGGGCAGGGCTCCCGAGCTCCCAGCACCCAGGGAGGAGCTGCCACCAGTGTGACTCTCACTAAGGGTGTGATCTCACTGCAGAGGGCCCCGCCAGGCCCCCACCTCTCTGCAGCCACCTAGGAGGCTCAGTGCCAGGGCCCAGGCAGAGCTGGGGCAGGGGACCCTGGTCTTTGGCTTTTTCTTGGCCTCTGACCTCTACTCACGGATCCCACCCTGCAGCCTTACTGGTGCAGCATGAAGAGGTGGGAAGGGGTCCCTCCGATGAGATTAGGGGAAGATGTACCTGGAGCAGGAACTGCTAACCCCGCCCACCCCCAGGCCTTCTAAGCCCCAGTGAGCACCTTCAGCCCTAAGTGTGACCCTGTGAGCTGTTGTGCTGCGTGTGACTGAGAACGCCAGCTCCACATCTATTCTCCCTGCTTCTTTGTCTATGGAATTAGCTTCTATTGAAGATGGAGATAGGCCCAGCCCCCCAAATTACCATTCCCCCCACCTTCCTTGCAGACAGCATGGCTGAGTTATGGCCCATGAAATGTAAGCCTAAATCTTCCAGAGGTTTCTGAAAGTGTTGCTTTCCTGATGGAAGCATCACCAGTTTCCCCTTCCACCAGATTTCTTCTACCTCTTGCCTGGAATGAGGCCATGATGGTGGAAGCCAAAGCAACTATTTTGCAACCATGAGGGCAAAAGAACAGATGTTGACTCACATCCTCAACTAACAGCGAGGGCCTGCCACCTCCTATCTTAGATAAAGCCGTTGCTACTTGGTACTTCTGCTACATACAAGTGCAGGCAAGTCACAAGATCCTCTCCAGTGTCAAGGAAGAATGCTTCACCTTGTAGCTTCTGCTGATCAAAGAAGATGCAGAGTTTCATGGGCTGGCTTGTGTGTCATGGGTTGGCATGCTGCTCTGAGCTGGTCACTTGGCTCAAGGAGTGGCTGGGCAGCAGGCCTGGCCAGGGCAAGCAGCACTGCCCTGGGGCTTAGTCAACCACACATTCCATGGCACAGTGTGCCTGAGGCTGGCTAGGACACCTGTGGTGCCACAGGTGTGTGTGTGTGTGTGTGTGTGTGTGTGTGTGTGTGTGTGTGTGTCTCAGTGGGAGAATCTCGGGTTCTAAGCAAAGTCTACTTTTTTGGCAAAAATCTCCTCTCCTTCTAAGCAAGCAGCCATTGCTTGCTGCTGGGCTGTGCCAGAGGTGAAAGGTTGCCTGAGTCCTGAGCTGCCCTCCACCTCGCCCTCTCTCCCAGCTTGCAGGATCTGGTGTGTAACGCTCCACGATGATGTAAAGGTGCTGCAACACGAGTTCAGAGCCCGGGCAGCGTGGGGACTGAGGGCACAGGCCGGTTGTGCAAGCAGGTGGCTTGTACTCTTGTGGTGTGTCTGCTACATGGCCACCGTCCCCTGAACCCACACCTGGTAAGTCCCTAAGACTTCTCAAGGAGGACAAAATTCACATCTGATTTGCAGACAGAACTGGAGGAACTGTTAGCACCAAGTCCAAGCAGATATTAGGGCCCACTTGGGGATAGGAAAAATGGGACATGTTCCCGGGGGGCAGAACTTTGTGGACATCTACTTACCCCTGTTGTCTGGAAGGAGAGATGGCCGAGGCACAGATTTACCTTGACCATGGAAAGGTGCTAACCATTTGTTCAGGGCTCAGGGAGGCGGAGGGGACAGGATTGGGGCAGTGGTGACAAGGAAGTCTGGGGAAGAAGCCAGAGTGAGGCTACCAGAGTCCTGGGTGAACTCTTGGAAAGGTGCCCAGGGATGGGCAGGGGCCTGGGACCCAGGGAGACCCGAGGACCTGCTCTGTGCAGTGGGGCCTCCCCTGCCCACTTGAGTGCCTGCTCAGAAACAAGGTGCCCTTCTCGTAGTTGCCTAAGGTTCCACTGGTTCAGCACAAGAATCCCTCCCGCTGTCTGGCCTGGCTGCTGAGTGCCCAGCCAGCCACCAGGTGGCAGGTCAGCCAAGTGTATGCCACGCATCACAGAAAGGGCCACCATTCCCCTCCCGGCCTCCCCTCACACATATCTAGACGTGGACCTGCCTGTATGGCTGTCCTGCTGCTGGGGTCCCACATGTCATTGTTACTGACCAAGGGGCTCACTGCAACAAAGTGCTTTCAGACCCCACTGTCCTTACATGTCCCAACCCTGGATGGCCTTGCCCAGAGGTGGAGAGGTCTACTGCTGCGAGGTTGAGACCGTCCTGTTAGATGCTGGACATGCAGCTTCTCCTGCCCAAAGGACGGTCCAGGAACCAAGGGATGAGGTGAGGCTGTCCCCACCCCATGCCCAGCATTTGGCCCGTGTCTCCAGGGCTCTGGGCTCTGGATCAGAGACATCAGATTCCAAAGGAAGAAGCCATCTCTGAAGGTGAGATGCCTTGGCTCTGCGGAAGCACAGGCTGAGAAGCCACCTGGCCATCATGGGCTCCTTGTACCACTTAGACTAATGGATGTAACAGAGCATTGGCCAGGTGGACGGGCCTGATGGTCAAGGGACGAAGACGCTGCAGCTACACAGCGAGGGATCCATAGGACCCAGACGACATCTAGCAAGTTCTCCAGGGAACCCTGGGACAGTGCCAGACACAGTGATTAAGGTTAGTGTCAGGTGGGCACAGTGGCACACACCTGTTATGCTGCCCACTATGCGGGAGGCTGAGGCAAAAGGATTGCAAGTTTGATGGTAGCCCAGACAACCAAATAAGTCCCTGTCTCAAGAATATAAAGTAAATAAAACAGTGGGGCTCATAGCAATCCCTCAGAGGTGGCCCACAGAGGGCTCAGATCTCTAAGGGGGGAGGGATTTGGATCTCTCCACGGGGGACTCTTAGCTGAGGCCCCTGTGGTGGGTTAAAGATGGCCAAAGTTTCGTACCCCAGCTCTATGCAGAGGCGGAACCTGTTTGTTCTCCCCTTGAATCTGGGCTACCCCTGCACTTATCTTGATTGATTTTTTCCCTTAACTTCCCTGATGGAAGTGTCTACCAAGTAAGAAGCTGGCTTACCCTGAGGCTGCCATGCTGTGAGGAAGCCCAAGCAGCCATGTGGACAAAGACCCACACTGAGGCACCACAAGGCAATTCCCAGGAGCTTCACGCCCATCCCAGCCACCAGCAAAAGGCAAATTGTCACAACTGGTAACATGCCAAGTAGAAGAACCATCTAGGAGGAGCCCTGCCCAAATTCCTGACCCACAGGAGAGAGAGACACAAAATAGCTGTTCCTTTAAGACACTATAGAGTATGTTGTTAAGTAACAAGAAGAAACCCAAACTTGCCCCTCAACTTCGAGGGTGGTGGGCTCAAACAACTCCCCTCTGTGTAGAGATCCTCCTCACAAATCACCTCTCCCCTGGCTCCACCTGACCTCCTGCCTCTACTTTTGGTGAAGATGGCAGCTTCCCAAATCACGGAACCAGTTTCCAGAAAAATCTGCATCCAATCTGATATTTCATTTGGAAATATAATATCAGTTGAATCTTGGTGCTTCAGACACGGTAAAATGCTGGCAGTATATCTCGATATATTCTCACAGTTTAGAGGCAAGTTAATTTGACTTTCTGTTTCCAGATCTCTCTGCCGTCCCCTTTCCAGGAGGATGCTGGTGGTGGTCTCCTGGTTTTGCCTGCAGCTATGATGGGAGCCTGGGAGGAGTAGGTCCCAGACACAGAGGGGCTCAGGGGCTGAGGAGACTGCAGGGCTCCACTCTGGGAGGGGTGGGGCTATGTCCTTTGGTCAGCAGTCGCACTGTCACACAGAAGCACGTGGCTGGTGCTCCAGGGCTGCTTCAGGAATAGCCCAAGGGGTGGGGGAGACGCTTCCCACAGTGGCAGGGCTTAGTCACATCCTTGTTCGTTGACCCTCCAGAATTTCTACAAACCTGTCCAGGCCTGGAGCCCGCGCTGCCCTGCTTAACAGCCTGGATCCGGCTGTCCACAGTCAAGACCCAGGTTAAGCGGGTATTATTCTGGCTAAACAATCCAAGAAACCGAAGGCCCACAGCCCTGGCGAGGAGTCAGACTTGAGAAGCAGGTTTGTTGGGTTGGCTGCCTCAGCCACGCTCCGAGAGGTGTCCTGCCAGGAAGAACCTTAGGAAGGACCTTGCTGGGGAGGACACACAGCAGGTCGGTCCCAGCTTCTGGGTTATCAAGAAGGGCTCCCTGGAGCTTCTGGGCTGAGGCTGGGGTGCTTCTGCTGGCTGAGGCCCCACCCCGCTGCCACAGAGGCCACCACCTTTGCCCACCTCCCAGCTGCAACTCTGGGGTCTTCAGCCCAGGAGTGACTGCCCAGGGCACAGCTGAAGCTGGTCCAACCCTTGTCCTTTCTTCTCCAGGTCCCTCAGTCCCTCTCACTCTTTGCCAAGGTTCCAACCAACCGGAGCCCTAGGACACCGCACTGGACCTGGGCTTCTGCTCTCAGCCACTCCAGGCCCCATCTCTCTGGCCCTGCGCCTGCAGAGTGGAAAAACCCGGCCAGGAGGGCCAAGTGTCTGGGCCGCCCGACTTCCACAGACCCTGGAGTGCTCAGGACTGCGTGCCCGGCCTCTCTGAGCACATGGACAGACAGCACTGAAAGGCACCTATTGTCCTCCGTACCCAGAGCCCACAGGGAGCAGAGGCACCTCACCTGCACACATGTGCACAAAGCCCCTGATGTGGCCACATCGTGGAGTCGTCCTTGAGGACACAAGGATGCACAAGATCTGTTTGGACTGGGGAATGCGGGCTTATCAAGGTCTGGGTTCCTCAGTCTGTGGGGTCCCCAGGAGACCCATGTCACGGTGGGCACCCTGCTCAGAGCACGCCAAGGTGCTCCAGGTTCCACACTTCCCAGGGCCCCAATGCCGGTGACCTGCTGAGCCATGTGACCACTCCAAGCACCCATGGACTTTTATGTAAAGGAGGGTGACAGATTTGAAATGCCTGCTTCCATAATTACATAGAATCTCATTTTTTGCTTTCGTATCTCTTCTCACTGCCTGGTGTGGGGTCCAGTAAATGTGTCCTCCTAGGGAAGTGCACCAAAGGAGGGGAGCCACTTGGGCCTTGTCAAGAGCCGCAGGCAAGAGGCCCCGCCCATTAGGAAGCGCCCTGAGTTGGGCGTGGCCGTGGGCGTGGCTTTCCCATCTCTTCCATTTCCCACCTTCTCTCCCATCATCCACACTCTGCGGGGCTGCTGCTTGGCCAAGGACACACCAACCAGCCTCAGCCCCATCCTGAGCCACCACTGCCTGCCAGCGGGAGACGCAGAGGTGAGGGTGGGTGACATGGGACCTACAGGAAGAGAAGGAAGCCTCAGCTCCATCACCCCCCTTGGATCCACCAGGAAGACTCAGAGGCCAGATTCAGAGGCCAGGAGGGACTCTGGGTTTCAGGGGTACAGAGCCGTGCCTGTTAAAGAGACCCAGAGTCCCCTGGATATACAGAGGCTGCACCTGCCCCCCTGCTCTCCCTTCCCTAGCAGACGGAAAATAGAGTGTTTTTATCTTGCTGCAGGACATGCAGCTCGGTGAACATGTGATCAGCCCGTTTCTACCACCTGCAAAACCTATCCTCCCCCACAATAAATACGGGGTGCACAAGGGACCTAAGAGTGCATTCAAGTGTGCTAGCACTTCCATGGGAGAGGCTGGGGGACAAATGCCAGCTAAAGGTGACAGCAGCACAGATGGGCAAGGGCTCCTGTGGGCTGGAATGGTGCAGGCAGGATGGGGACTTGGCGGGTAGCAGCCCTGTCCCCTCATGCACACTCAGGACACTAGGAGTAGTTGCTATGTTTGCTGCCTAGCCTAGGCCCCTCAGGGGGCTCCCTCCACTTGTGCCCCATCAAGCCTGAGAGGCTGGGCCCTTGATCGTGCCCATTCTCCAGCCCGAGGCTCCCTGGAAATCACACAGCTAGAGGACATCCAAGACAGTGAGCAAGGCGCAGGTCTGAAGGACAAGTGTGTACCTCAGAGGCAGACTCTCACCCGTGTGTGACATCACGAGTGTGCGGAGTGTGTGCGTGGGAAGGGCAACTGTGCATGGCCTGCAGGCGTGAGGGCTGTGTGCCCATGTGTGCAAGGTGGTTGTGCCCACCTGTGTGTGGGGAACACGGGCATGCGTGCACAGGTTAAGTGAGGTGTGTGCATGTGTGTGAGATGGTGGGGGCTGCCTCTGCCTCTCCCTCTCTGTCACACTCACCAAACACCAAATATGGCCGTCAGCAAGCACAGGACGGCCATTTCTGCTAGTTCCTCTGTGAACCCCTAGGATGCCAGCTCTGCACACTGGGGCACACTGGGGCACACTGGAGGGCTGAGGGCAAGCCTCCCCTCTCCAGGCCCTCATGCCCATCCACATATGCGCCTTGTGTCAGGGGTACCAGGCCCTCTTTTTACAGAGGACTTGGAAAGGACAGAGAGATGCCCAAGGAGACCTGGCAGGTGGGTGCTGGGTCTGGAGGAACCTGGCTTCTGAGACCGCGGCTCTGTCCTCGCAGCCACCCACTCCCAGCATGGCCTCAGCCCTGTGTCCCCACGCTCCCTGAGTCCTGCCGGGAGCTCACTGCCCTGATGAGACCCGGGGGCGAGGCTGAGGCCTCAGAAAGGACAGAGCTCCAAGCAGATCCCCTGCCCTCAGCCCCAGCCCTACCTGAGCCCTGCGGGGCTGCGCTGGACAGAATCCACTTGACCAAGCAGCACCGCATCAGGGCCTGGCGGGTGAGCCGCGGCCGCTGCCACTTGACACTCTCCTTCTTGCTCAGCGGTGTGCGCCCAGGGTCCCCCAGGAGACTGCCGTCCGACGCCTTCATGGCCTCCTGCAGCAGAACAGGCAGAGCATCCTGAGCCGCTGATCCCAGAGGGGCCTCGGGGACATTGCTGGGCCACCTGACATCGGGTGAGGTCCGTCTTCACCTCACCCAGGGCTTGGAGAGGCCCCAAGCTCTGCTGCCCCACGGGCCTCCGTGGCCCCTTCCATGTCTTCTCTGCCCCATCTCTAAGGTTTCTTCCTCTCTGCACCCTGCTCTAGCGTACGATGGGGCCCCCCAAAAGAAGGTGGTGAGGATTCCGGGGTGGGAGGGGAATGAGGGTGAGCCTAGACCCGCTGACTGAAGCCCCCGCCTGAGAAAAGACCAGATTGCCAGAGCTGGTGGTCACTCAGAGGTCCCAGTCCAAGCCCCTCCCTCTCTTCACTAAAGCCCGCGGACAGCAGTGGGCGTCCCTGTGCCCCGGAGCCTTTGCTCTGCCTGCCTTTTTTTTTACCTATGGCAAGCTGAGGATGGGTGAGTGGCTGATGGTCACCACAGGAGGGGCACACGGATGGATCCCACCGCCCAGCTGTGCAGTGACCTGAAGAAGCAACTCAGATGGCTAACGGGAGGGATCCCGGAGGAGAGAGTGGGTGGTTAAGAGACGGAGGGGCCTGAATCGGAGTCGGTGTGAACTGAGAAAGGGCAGCCCCAGAGCAGTGGGACTTGATTTCCTGTAACAATATTTGAGGCCCCTCCATCATCCTGGTTTCCAGACCACCCGGGTCTTCAGTTCCCCAGGGGCAGCCGCGTGGCCCCTTCCGGCCAGCTGCAGTCAGCCGCAGTAGTCCCTCTGGGCATTGCTGTGCCTTTGTGTTTGGTACCTGTGGCCATGGGACAGGTTCGGCCCCTGTGATTGGGTCACGGCCCCCAAGCAGCCCTGGGCTCATGGTATCCATGTGCTAGTCTTGGGGCTCACGGGACTGTTCTGAATGGCCAGGTTGTCAGCCATTCAGAGCCAGGGCCATTGAGGTGTCTGCTGAGGCTTTACGGGTGTTACCTTCACACAGTTCTGAAAAGCCTTTTGTGGCTTAGCGTGAGTGACAGGCAGATGTGCAGTCAGGTGGGGGAGGGAGGCAGGGAGCCAGTCCTGTCACCGTCTCCACGGAGGGACAGGAAGCCAGGCTTAGGAGTCGGATCAGGACAGCCAGAGGCCAGTGAGGCCTCTCTGTGAGGCTGGGTGATGCTGGCCCCTGTCCCAAGGGCACCAGGCCTGGGACCCTCAGTGACCTCCTGGCCTTGCTGCCCCTGGAACCAGAGGCTATGCCGGGCCAGCTCAGTGCAGACACTGGCTCCGGGGTCAAAGCCAAAGCCCTGGCTGGAGACCCACTCCCTGGCTGCCGGACACAGGAAGCAAGCCCCTGGCCTCCATTCTGTCTTGTTCGCATTCTGTAGGAACCGTCTGAACACGGGAAGAGGCCCAGCCATGATCCCTGAATTGCTGAGGGGCTTGCTACGTTCTGGAGGCTCCAGGTAGAGGACAACCCTCCAGTGGCTTCATGGCTCATGGCCCCACAGTGACTCCGGGTCAGATTTGGATGAAGTGACCCCTTGGCCGGCCAGTGTCCAAACCCCTGATGCTGGCTCTCAGGCCCCCTCAGCCAGGTCCCAGCTGTCAGTTCCCCTGTCCACAGCTGTCCCCACCTCCCCAACACACCTCCTCAGCAATACCCCACAGGCCCCCTTTCTCCATGCCTGGCCCCACTGTGAGGGGCATCAGTGGTGCCCAGAGCTGCAGCCTGGGTAGGGCCGATGGTGCTGATGGGCAGAAAGGGGGCGAGAGGCGGGTAGAGGGCCCAGGGGTGCCCAGGGAGGCACACACACAGGGACCCTACCCTGGCTGGTCGGAGAGGCACCTTCTCCATGATTAAAGATCTTATTCAGGAGAGAAATGGCCTCCATGAATAAAGGCTTCGCTTCAGCCAAGGAGCTGGCAGGGAGGCGGGCAGCTGCTGCCTCTCAGCTCCCAGGTTCCTTGCTGAAGGATCTGCGCCCGGGTTGGTGGGCGCGTGGGAAGGAGAGGCCAAGGTGGTCCTCAGGTCACCTCTGTGAGTTCACACCCCAGGACAGCGCTGGTGAGGGCAGGCGAGGGCCACCCTGGCCAGGCGCAGCTCGGTCACAGGGATTCTGTCTCGCGGGGGCCAGGCTGGGAGAGGCCTGTGGTGTCCCTGGCTTCCACCCCATGGTGGTTCCATCCACCTGGGAAGGTTGGGAGGCCCACGGGCAGGCCGAGCCCCCTGGTGCATGTCTGTTCTGAGCCTCAAGTCGTCTCCTTGCCACCTACAGGGCGGGAACACCACCCAATTATACAGACCAGGAAATGACACCCCGGGACAATTTGGGACGTCCCGGGACTACACTGGCAATGCCAAGGCCTTCTGATGCCAAAGTTCAGGTGGCCTTGGCCACAGGCTTGGCCAGAGTGACTGGTCATAGGGCCAGGACCCTGGAGAGCTCACAGAAGTTTTGGGGTTCCCCAGCCCCCGCAACCAAGTCAACAGTCTTTCATGTCCCGGGGTAAGGGGCCTTGGTGGGGAGCCCAGGAGGGGTGGTGTTGGGAGGCCTGGGCGGGGCTGGGAGGTTGGGCTGCCTGCCTGAGGGGCCGGGGCTCAGGGGCTGGCTCAGGAGTCTGGTTTTGGGAGCACCCCCTCAGCCTAGGAGAACCCCTGGGTCCCCGTCCCAGCACTGCTGTGTCTTGGACTTGGGAACCTTGTCCTCTTGGAACTTATCCTATTTTTTTTTTTTCTGTTTTCAGGTGCATTTATTTTCTTCTTCCAAAAGAGGTGGGTCCTGCTATGTGTCCACAGCTCCTCGTGTCACAGACCCTGGCACCCATGAGACCCTCACTCCCCAAACTCCACAGGAAAAAACCTATCTATCCATCCAGCAAGAACGTGGGTAAAAGGCATGCAGACAGCCCTCCAGTGGAAGGGGACACGGAGATGGCGATGAGCCCCTGACCACATGGGCAGCTCCATTAGACTCTGGGATCTGTGAGCAGAGCCACCCAGAGAACCATCTCCTCTCAATGGCCAAGATAAAAAATAGTGACAGCATCGAAGGTCAAGGCGGATGCAGGGACCCTGGACCACTCCTTCCTCGCTGGTGGCAGGCAGGACCCTGTGGCTCCTCTGAACAACGGCTCTGCAGATTCTTAGAAAACTGAAGACCCATCGACCGCCCAACCCGTCCATCACACTCCGGGGCACTGGTCCAAGACAGCTGGAAATACGTGCTCCAGCACTTACACACGAGAGTTTGCAGCAGTTTTATCTGTAAGAGCCCTGAACTGGAACCCTCCCGGGTGTCCTTCCGTGGGGGAAGGTTAAATACACAGTGGTGCGTCCATGTCACCGGCTCCGCATGAGAGCAAACAGCCTGGGTGAATCTCTAGGTTGCCAGGCTGGATGAAGGAGGCCAATCCTGAAGGTCACGTGCTGTGTGATCCTAGTTATGTGACATTTTGAAATGACATTTTAGAAATGGGGAACCGATTAGAAGGCCAGGGGTTGGGGACAGGGAGAGGCAGGCGGGAGAAAGGGTGGCTGTCAGAGGGCAAGAGGAGGGGTCCTGGGGGGCAACACTGTGTTCCTTGACTGTGTCTCAGACTTGGGAACCTGTGCAGTGCGTGCGCGCGCGCGCACACACACACACACACACACACACACAAATGAGTACATGCAAAACCGGGGGAATCTGAATAAGATCTGGGACTGCATCCCCGTGGATACTCCAGCTGCCATATTGTACTAGCTTTGTAAGATGGAAATCAGGTAAAGAGGTTGCAGGACTCTGTTGATTTCTTACCAAAATCAGATCAATAAAAAATTCAAATTGCAAATACTCTCATAAAAAAAGAGTATTAAAAATACAAACAGAAATAAGGCCTTTGATAAATACCCATGAACGGCAAGGTGATGACCCTGATGTTCTCCTGAATCCACTGGAGTGACCTTCACTCCATTGGCTCCTGCCTGAATCTGCCTCATTTTAACTGGTGACAGTGTTGTCATTGTCCACAGGCCCCAGGATGGCCAGGGCAGGGTGGCAGAGATTGATGAAGCCAGAAGACCTGGGTCCAGGGGATCCACAGAGTCCCTGGTGACATAAGTGTTCAAGACCATGTCCCAGAGACAGTGCCCAGCAAGGCTTACAAGATTCCCTCAAGGTGGCACACACCTGTCATCCCAAGGGCTCGGGAGGCTGAGGCAGGAGGATTGCAAGTTCAAAGCCAGCCTCAGCAACTTAGCCAGGCCCTAAGCACCTCAGTGAGACCCTGTCTCTAAATACAATACCAAAAAGAGCTGGGGATATGGCTCAGTGGTTAAGTGCCCCTGGGTTCAATCCCTGATACAAATAAATAAATAAATAAATAAATTTCCTCAAAGGTAGAGGCTGCAGGTAGCTGGGCAACTCTCTGCCGGTCACCCCAGAGCCA
The DNA here is from genome assembly GCF_045843805.1 of Urocitellus parryii. Lineage (NCBI taxonomy): Eukaryota > Metazoa > Chordata > Mammalia > Rodentia > Sciuridae > Urocitellus > Urocitellus parryii. The sequence continues at coordinate 13,183,725 of NC_135542.1, forward strand.
AGACTCACAGGTAGGCCAGGGGCAAGTCTAGGCTTCCTTCCAAGTCCCCCTGGCCTGTGGGGGTGGGAGAGGGACCTGGGCTCCCCAGAGCAGGGTGACACACTGCTATGTGCTGGTACTGGGTTACGTGTCAGGAGAGGTCACTCACTGAAAGCTCACACCAACACAGAGAGGTTCCTCAGAATTACCCAAGGCCCCGCCCGAAGCCCAAATCCTGCAAAGGCTCCTCTGCACACCCTCTTACCAGGCCACCAGGACCCCAGGTGTGCGCTCTCCCTGGCTTGACAGGAGCACCCCCCACCTGTTTAATGTCCAGACTGGGGTTGCCCCGAGGTCACAGGCTCCCGGGAGATGCCCCTGCATGGCATGAGAGGTGACTTAGTACCCCTCCAGCTCCCCTCACCACCTCTGTACAAAGAGGGGGCCTGGCCCCATCAGGCCGCGCAGGTGGAAATGGGACGCAGTGGATGTGTTTTTGTGGCATTGCTGGGTCCCCTACTTGCATGACGGCTGTCAGCTTTCCCTTGACAGTACTGACTGAAAGATGCCCCTTCAGCTGGGCACAGAGGTACCCACCCAGCTGGGGAGGCTGGGGCACGGGGATTGCAAGTTCCAGGCCAGCTTCAGCAATTGAGCAAAGTTCTGTCTCAAAATAAAACTAAAAAAAGGCTGGGGACCGTGGCTCAGTGGTCAAGTACCACTGGGTTCCATCCCTGGTATGAAAAAAGAAAATGCCCCTTCCCGGGAGTGTATCAGAATTTGAAATGCCAGTTAATTAAGAAAAAATAACTCGCACCTGGTGAAGCATGCAAGGCACAAACAGCAAAGGCAGATGTTGTGGCTTGACTATGATTCATCCCCAAACCCATGGAGCAGTTGAGTCCCCAGAGCCTGACGTTAGTGAAGGGTGGGCACTTAACAGGACTGCGTGTGTTTAGAGGTGGGGCCTTTGACAAATGGTTAGGTTAGATGAGGTCAGTGGTGTGGGCATATGATTGAATTGTTGTGGCTTTATAAGGACAGGGAGAGACCCCAGACTCAGAAAAACACATGCACTTCCTCCATGGTGTGATGCAGCCTAAGGAACCCTCGTCAGAGCCTGCACCCTGCTTCTCTGACTTCCAGCTCCAAAACTGTGAGCTAAGTGAACCTCTTGTCTTAAAAAGGCAGCCTGCCTGAGGTATTTTGTAATAGTCAGTGAAAATGGACTATCACAGGGGAGGACAAACAGGCTAAGAAGCTTGTGTTTCTCATCCCAGCCGAACCTGGCCCAGCAGTGACGCCTGAAGGTCTGAGCTACCCCACACAGTGGCCACAGCCACATAGGATTATTGAACAGGTGGTGTGGACCTAGTCCAAACTGAGAAGTGATATTCTGTGTAAACACACTCTGGGTTTCAAATATTTGTGTACCGGAAGCAAAAATAGCTCATTAATAATATTTATAGAGATTACCTTTTGAAAAGACAGTGTTTACACTGGTTTCCAGTTAATTAACCTGGCTGGGGGTGGGCTTCAGGCCAGTTGGCATAGTGTCAGACCACTGAGCGCAGAGGGAGGAGGTCTGTGGTCAGTCAGACTGGAGGGCTGACCTCAGGGGGCCTGGAACCTGGGACCCTCACGACCCAGCTCGGTTGCCTGGACAGAGTCCGACTGCTCAGGGCCTCCCTAGTACACCCTGGCTGGTTTCTGAGTGGTTAGGTGAGGCGTGAACACAGAGCCCCAGAGGGAGACCACCACGGGTCTCCACCCTCTGGTCCTGCGTCAGGCCGCTGCCCAGGACAAGGGGGAGAGGTCAAGTGCATGGCCAGTAACAGACTTGCCGCCCTCGGCAGGTGCTTGCTGGGATCTGCTGGGAGATTTCCACCCCTTCGGGGGCTCCGTGGTCAGATTCAGGGGAGCCTGGGCCACTCTGTGAAGCTCTTCATCCTATTTGGAAGTGCAGCTGAGGTTTCCAGGGCTTCTCCTACACACAGAGAATCCTGCTCCTGCCCATGGGGGAAGGAGGTCCAAGGTCTCAACCCACTTCCTCCCGGGCTGCTGCCCGAGGCCGGGACCTGGGCCTGCCCACCCGTCCCCCGTCCTCCGGGGCAGCAGCAGCGCGGCCGTCTCGCCCGGCGCCCGCTGCGGTTGGCTCTACTTCCATCTTGCGGGACAGATGGCGGGAAGCAGTGGTGGGCGTTGTGTCGTGCGGGCTCCCAGGTTTGGGATGGGGAGGCTTTGGGAGCCCAGCTCGTCACCCACCCTGGGCACAGACAGGTGTGGGCCAGCAGGGGGCTGAGACGGCCGGGTCCCCACAGCCACAGGCACATTTGCACACCCACCCACGTGCCGCACGCCCCTGGCCTCGGCCTCTCAGAGCGCTGGAGCAGGAGAGGCCAGACCTGCCGTCCTGGCCTGAGACTGACGGCGGCCAACTTCCCCAAGGCGCAGGCTCCCTCACCCTGAGAAGGGGGCATCACATTGACCCAAAGTTGACCAGTGGGGCTGGCTGGCCTTCCCAGGCGGTACCCAGCCACCAGAAAGCCATGGCGTCAACACCCCCCCTCTACGCAGCCCTCAGCGGAGCAAGCTGGCAGATGATCTCCTTCATCCAGGTGGGTGATATCTCCTCAGGAAAATCAAAAGCGCTTGGCACAGAGAAGCTGAGCAACTTGTCTGTGGATACACAGCTAAAGGGTGTAGGGAGCAGGGCTGAGTCCAGAGAAACAGGGGCAGAGTCTTGGCTAGCATCTGGCTGCCCTGAGTGCCCGTCCAACAGCGCTGAGCGTGGGGTGTGCCATCCGTGGCAGAGGGACTTGGATCTACTCTGGTGGCCACCCACTGCCCATTGCTGGAGGCAAGGGTGACAGGCAGAGCTGGAGACCAGGCCAGCAGTGCTTCGTCCCCTCTGGCAGAGGGGACAGCTGGGCAGAGAGCTGAGGCCGCAGATCCAAGAGGGGAGACTGAGCCAACCGAGGGGAGGGACAGGGCCCCTTCTGATGTCCTCCTGTCTCAGCTGAGCTCTGTCCCCCCCACCAAGCTGGCACCTGCGGGTCCCCTGGGTTCCTCCCTGTCACGTGGCTCTGTGGGCTCTAGGACGTGGGCTGAGCACAGCTGACAGACGCACCTGTTCTCGGGAACATCAGCTTGCTGGGGCGGGGGTGGGCACCACAGTGAGTCAGGTGCCTCCCTCCTGCCCGGGGGCTGGGCCACCAGGAAAGGGGCTGTGCCCAGCCTCTCTGGTCCCTTCTTTCTCTGCTTTGGAAGGCAGGGGTGTCCTTCCCCCTCCAAGAGGCCATTTCTGGAACCCCCAGGGAAGCCTGGTGGTGGTCCGCGGGAGCAGGGGGCTCCAGCCTCGGCCTCGGAGTCAGAAAGGCAGCCCTCCACTCTGGTGGAAGGCTTTGGAGAGCAAGGGGCGGTGGGGTGTAAAACCCTGGGGTCCTCTCCGCCACACTCCTGCACCCTCAGCCCGGAAAGGGGAGGCAGGAGCCAGGCCTCAGGACTGGGAGCGGGCAGCTTCCCGGTCACCTGGGTAGGGGCATGCCCTGGCCCCCTGGAGTCTTCCCCTGGAGCCGGAGCCCTGGGGCCCAAGCCTGAGAATGAGGCAGAGCGGGGCTCAAATCCCAGCGACCACGGCGCTTGCCAGCCAGCTTCCTGCTTCCTCATCTGCGAAACGGGAGCAGAAGGGAGGGGGAACTTCAGGGCTCCTGCCCCTCGACCCTGGCCTTCTCCTCCACGCCACCTGAACAGCAGGGCCACTTCCTGACCTGCGCTCTCAGGGGCTTTGGAAACCAGGGAGCAGTTTAGGACCCATTTTGCACAAGTTCGTGCAAGACGGCTGCAGCCGGGCAGGAGAGGTTCCCGGGCTGAGCTGGGCCTCCAGGACACAGCCCCCCAGAGTCCCAGGACGGCGCCCGCGCCCATCGCGGTGAGCCCAGCCCAGGCTCCCTGCCTTCTCCTAAGAGCTGGTGGAGTTGATGCTCCTGGGGACCTGGTGCTGCGACATAGGATCCCCCTTCTGGGCCTCAGTGTCTGTGGGCTGGGAGCGGCAGTGCCCACCCCAAGGCTGAGCCAGGGTTCGTGAACGGGCAGCTGGGGAGAGCAGGGAGCAGGGCAGGGCAGGGCTGGGGGCAGGGGCTGGCGAGAGTGACCAGAGGAGCCAATCCCCTGCGGGTGCTGACGGCAGACCCCGCCGCCCCTGGAGAGGAAGGTGTGGCTCCCCATCTCCGGTGGCGGCTTCCCCGGGAACCACTGCCCCTGCCTGGCCCAGCACCCAGGGGTGTGGGCTCCACTCCTGTCCCTGGCCAGGCCTACACAGGAAGGCCTCTGGTGGGCAGAAGGACAGTGAGACCCACAGGAGCTGGTTGTGGGGCGGGTGTAGGGCCGGAGAGGGGGCCACAACGGCCAGGAGAAGGGCCAGATGCACCTGCAGGACTCGGGGCACTCACTCTGCCCATGTAGCGGGGACAGTGGTGGCCACGCTCCAGGGGTGATCTCCAGCAGCAGAGGCAAGGGGAGGGGAGGGGGACCATCCTCTGGGTGGACAGAGCTGGAACGCACATCTGGGTGCCGCTGGACGGTAGGAGCCCCTGCCTGTGGACGCTGCGTTGCATGATCTCCCGGGGACTGTCCTGGGGCTGCGGGAGCGTGTGCTGGTGAGGCTGTAGTACGCACCAGGCCAGCCTTCATGCCAGCCGCGGGTCACTTGACCTGGGCTACCCACAGCACGGGTGGACAGGGAGCCTCGGGAAAGCCTGAGGTTTCCCCGCGTCTGCTCTGCCCTCCTGGCAGATACTGGGGACACTTGAGGTGACAGGAGAGAAAGCAACTTTTCAACGTTCATTGTCACCATGCTCAAAAGCTTCGTGTCATCACCTCTGCTGATCCTCCTGGTGTCCCTGAGAAACAGCCTGGACAGGGCCGGGGCAGCCTGGGCTTTGGGACAGTGTGATCTGAAGCCAGCCTCGAGCCCTCTCTGGGCTGCTTGTCCTCATGGGTGGGAAAGGCAGGAAGCCCTCTCTCGGGAGGCGAGATTAAGAGATGCCAGCCCAGTATTCATTCTTTCTTACTCACAAGACCTTGATTTTATTTGGGTCCTTTGGTCCTGCCTTCTTTATCCTTACTTCTACCTGCATGTGCTGGCTGGAGCGCCAGCAGCCATGTTGGGCAGGGAGACAGATGGAGCCTGGGTCCCTGCTGATGGGTGGGGGGGGGTCGGTCTGTGTCATTCCTGTATCACCTCCCTCTCAACATCTGCATGAGAAAAATCGCCATCAACCTTTTTCTAACCACTGTTATTTGGGGGTGATCTGAGCAGCCAGACCTAATTCTGGTGCTTCTTCTTTCCGGCAGAGCAAAACTGTCCCGCACCTTTCAGCAGCTGCAGGGCACTGGACGGCATTTTCTGAGGGTGAACTCTGGGCTGGGGGCTGGCTCACTTTCCTTGCCTACAGTTAGTTCTTCCTCCTTGCCCCCCTCTACCTTTATTTCTCGACCCCTGTGTCAGGTGTTTCCCTCACCTCCTCTCCAACCTACCAGCAGCCCCACCAGAGCGGACAGCTGCTCTGGGTCCTTGGTAGAAGAGGGCACTCGCTAGCTACTGAGCAGTGAACCGGAACACGCACTCCTTGGCCCTCCTCCAAGCACCAGACACCCCTCCTGTGTCCTGCCTCCCCTGACCCTCAGGACAGTGGAAGCCAGCTCCCGGCCGCCTGACCCCTGTCCCTGGGACCTAACTGGGCAGGACCAGCCATAGGGCTGCTCTCCAGTCCTAGTCTCAACGTCACCTTAAAGGAGACAGCAGAGGATGGGGTCATAGAAGGAACCTCTAAGAGGATCCCTGGTCCCGAGCAGTCCCCAGAAGCCCCACGTCCCCTCCACATCCCAGGCGAGCCCTCGCCGGCCAGCGCCTACCTTGTCCCGCTGCATCCCGGGTGCTGGCGGGCACTGCTGCTGGCCGCCCCGCTCCCCAGCCCAGGCAACCAGGACTGCCCGGCGGCGCGGCTGGCAGCTGCCTCATGTTTGCTTGGACCCAGACGTAATTGTCACCGGTGGCTTCTCCCCCCCTGCCCCCGCCCCCTGCCCACACCCCTACCCCACCCTCCCTCCCTGCCTCCCAGCGCTCCGCCCTCCTGCTCCCCCTCCCTCTCCCTCTCCCCCTCCCTCGCTCTCCCTCTCACGCACATATGCACGAGTCTGTCTTGCATCTTTCTGGTCCCCTCCCAGGCTCTCTCTCTACATGGCTTCAAATCCTGGCCCCTTGTCCTGTCCTCCAGGTCATGTCCCCTCAGGTGTCTGTCCCTGACTCACTCTCTCTCTCTCTCTCTCTCTCTCTCTCTCTCTCTCTCTCATCACCCCTCTTCTTTGTTACCAGGGGAGGTTGCAACTGGGGGTGCAGAGGGTGCAGGGGGTGCCCTGGGTCAGGGAGCAGCAACTGGTGGGAGCTGTTCCCGGGGCAGGGGTCCTGTCCTGCCAGGGGAGCTCTAGGAGCCTCTTGGTGGCATTTTCCAGGCCGGCCCCTCCCTGTCCTGCGCCCCTCCCCTGGGACACAAATGTGGAGAAGCTGGCCCTGGCTGCTGTGGCTCTGTAGGGGGGCTGGCCACCAGGACAGATTAACAGCCCGGGGCAAAATCATCAGGGTGACACTCAGGGGTCCTTCCATCTCTTTCCTCTGTCTCTCAGGACCCTGAATCACCTCCCTGTCACCCTGGTAATCCTTGCAGAGTGGGAGTCTCCCCGGAGCGTGGACTTTTCCTATTTCCCAAATACCGTTGTCCTGGCAGCCTGGCTCTGAGGGTTGGAGAGCATTCAGGGCAGCAGCGGGACCTCACCAGATGCTCTGGGAGGATGGCAGCAGCAGAGGAGAGGTGAGGGCCCCGGGGATCCCTGGGAGAGGGGGTCTTACTGCCGTTTGGGGGGGCGGGCTCCCTAGCTTCTTCTCAGCCCTGGGGAAAGCACCCAGGAGCCGGGTGCCTGAAAGCTCTGCCAACTTTCCCCTCTGGGTGCCCGGAGGAGCCCGCCTGTGCGGTGCCTGTGGTTCCCATGGCAACAGAGCCCTGGCCGCCCCCTCCTCTGCAGTGTGCTCAGGAGCTCGCAGCCCTCCCCACCCCCCTTTTTGAGCCAGCCAATTAGCTTCAGTGTTCAGATGCTCCAGGGAAGAAAACAGCCTGGAGCTGTTGACCCACTGAGGCCAGGAGGACTGTCCCCAGAGGGGGGATGACAGTCCAGGTGTCTGCCAGAAGCTCCCTGAGGATTATAAGCTGGGCAGACCCCAGACTTCCAGTCCCAGAGCAGCACTGCCTGACAGAGGGGAGCCCCTCGGCAGCTGGGGTGGGGACCAAGCTCCCTGCCTCAGGGACAGGGACAGCCCTGCCACTCCTCCTAGCCAACTTCCGGAAGCTGGGTCTGATGAGCATGTTGTCTTTTGGGGGCCTTGGGAGAAAAGTGTCTTGGTCCCACTCTATGATAATGACAGGAAGACCCGGAAGAGTTAAAAGGTCGGCCAGTCCCGGGCTGGTCAGTGGCGGGGCCAGTGAGTAAAGGCTACTCCTTTCCCCACGGAGCGCGGTGGGCAAGACCTGCCTGGCCCGCCAGGCGCCAAGTCCCACCATCCGCCTGGACACTTCCTCACCTACACACAGGCTGCAGAACCAGGGCCACAGCCGCCGTCCCGGGGCCAGGCCCTCTGCAGTCCCCAAGTCACTGAACTTCCCCTGCTCAGGGGCCCTTCCTGGGGATTGGCGACCTGCACAGAACAGGTGGGGACTCCCCTCTCTCCGCTGGGCCATGGGGCAGGGGCAGGGGGATGGGGGTGGTGCAGGTGGCAGTGCTCTGGGAACTTGCCCTGAAGCCCCGTGAGGTGGGCGTCCCCCATGGGACACAGAAGTGGGTGCATGTGCCCTGCCAGGGTCCTTGTGTCACCACACTCTCTTCCTCCTCTGGCCCCCATGGTCTCCAGGCACTGCCCCCGGGGTCTCTCTGCTGGGCCTCTGGAAAATAAGAACGAGAAAAGACCAAAGTGGGGCTCCCCACCTGGGCCCCACAGACTCCCCCCCAGACTCTCAGAGTGGCCGCATCAGCCCTGTCCAGGTGAGGGACTTCCCTACCCCTGCCCTCAAGTCTTGGGGTCTTCTGGCCCTTCCTCAATGTCTGTCCATAACCCCTCTGCCTTAGGCCCACGTTCAAGCCCTCGTCCCCAGGACCCCTGACCTGTGGAGCCCCCTGCCCCTGTCCTTCCCTCAGCCCTTGTTTCTCCTGGCCTAGGAGGTGGAGGAAAGAGAGAAGTGCTGGGTCAGAGGGGGCGGCTCCTCCCCCGGAAGCCCCTGCCTGTCAGCAAGGCCCAGGGGCTGGAGGGGGCTCACCGTGCACATGGAGCCCCTCTTTACGGGAGCACTGAGAATGCCTGAGGCCCCCAAAGGCCCAGGAGTGTCACATGACTTGAGCTGGTGCAGCTGCGGCTTTGGAACCTACCAGAAGCACATTAGCGGTATCTCCTTGAAACCTCCTCTGCCCACTGCCCTCCCAGAGCCCTAGGGACAGTTGGGGCTGAGGGCACTTCTTGGTAGGGAGATACAAATGGCCGTCTCTCGCGTCACATCACACAGCTCGGCCCCTCCCGTCCACTCTCCTGTCCAGGGTGGGAGTGGTGGGAGGTGCGCTGCCCCAGGGCTGTGCTCAGCCTCCAGCTGACCTCAGCTTGGCGAGGTCGCAGACTCCACCTCTGTGTCTTTGGGGGCGCATCCAAGGGTCTCCAGAGCCCGGCCCCCGCCTGGATTCTCAGGGACCAAGGAGCCCGCAGTGCCCAGTGGCAGACTTGCCTTTTCTTGGCGAAGTTCTGTCCCTTCTCCCCGTGGCTTCCTGGGACTGAGCTAAAAGACCCTGTGCCGACTGTCATGAGGGCCTTCATGGAGGCCACCCGTCCTTTGTGTAGCTCTGCCACCAGCCACCAGCTCATCTCCCACCTGCTGGACTGTGCAGGGGAAGGGCCTTTCACATCAGCCACTGGGTTGGTTAAACTGCTCTCAGGCCCACCTTCCTGTGGCTTGAAGGACTCTCCTCACCGTCCCCCAGGGCCCAGTTCACACCCTCTAGTGCCCCTCCTCTAACCCCAGCCCCCTCCGTGTGGGCAGGACCCATGACCCCCCCATACCCCCTCCCACCTGTGTCACTCAGGCGCAGGTCAAGGCTGGGTGGGGGTCTCCGCCCCGGGCATACCCCACCTCCCTCCCCACCCAGCGCTCTGAAGCTCAGTCACCATGTGTAGGACAGAGGACTGTGAGGTGCTCCAGGATGGCACTCCAGGACAGCCAAGGGAGGACTGGGGACCTCCGAAGGGGCTTGGTTCCAGCAGCACATGGTGTGGGGAGCAGGCTGGCCACCGCCTCCCGGGTCAGTCCCTGGCATTCCAGCCTGGAGAGGCAGGGCCCAGGGAGAGGCAGGCCCTAGGCGCGAAGCAGAGGGCCCTGGCTCTAGCAGGTGGGAACGGGGACACTGTCATTCTGAGCAGGGCCACAGACTGTCAGGCTGGGCGCGGAGGATTCCGAAGGCCGCCATCACCGTGGGTCCCCTTGGATAGGTGGCGCCCTTGGTACTCAGCCCCTGTTCAGTGTCCATGCTCTGGTTTTCCCAACCAAGTAGCTGAGTAGCGCTGGCCACCTGGTCATTAGTTCAGGTAAGTGTGCAGCACACTCCCTGACGGATACTCAGCTCAGTGAATACAGGTGAAGTCACATTGTCCCAGCCCCATCACGTGGCCCTCCTTCTGCACACCCAGCCACTGCTAGGGACCTCAGATGTCCTGGCCCATGTGGCGTTTCTTGGGCAAAATCTGCCACAGGGCTTTGTGCTGGGCAGCCAGGTGGAGCACCTGGCAGAACTCCCAGGGCCCCCAATCTGTCATCTCTTCTGCCACAGGGACATCAAGGACATCTGAATCAGATCTCCCTGGAGACACAGCCTCCTTCCCAGGCTCCCGCAGGGAATGGAAGCAGCGGCTCATCCAAAAGGAAACCCCCAGGCTCAGCTCCAGAGAACCCGAGTCCAACTTCTGTGAACTTGAACCAGGCAGAGACATGATGGAGCTTCGTCTGCTCAGGCACACATGTCAACCGCCCCCTTCAGGACCCCTGACATCTGCTCCTGTTGGAATGACAGACCAGACTGTGATCATGGGGACTTTGTTTCACCTGTGAAGCAGAATTTGCCTGGCAGAATCCCAACATTCTAAAACCAGGTCATGAGGCGACCTTCCCACATCATTTCCACCTCTTTGTCAACTGCCGAGTGCTGTCCCCAGCCCTGAACGACTGGGTGCTCTCTGAACAAGCTCCGGTGCAAAACCAGCATTCGGCGGGCCTGGGCTGGACTTCTGGAGACTAGATTTGAAGTGAGGCGGCCACTGGCCAGTTCTCAGGAGGAATATCAAAATCGACTTTTAGGACCATGACTTCTGATCATGGTGGAAAGGTGATTTGTTCCAAATTCCCAGCCGAGGACAACTTTAAAAGTTGCTCAGATGACTGCATGTAGACATATCACTGCATGTATACATGTACACACCCCAGTGCACACACACAGAAGCACCTGCACAGTAGCCAGCAGCTTTTTGACCTACTGATTTATTTAATATACATAATGTATACATTTAATATTTACAATGTATACTTATGTAGGTCTATTTAAGGGTGATTGAGGGCACCAAGAAGCAAACCAGACAGCCACAGATCACAGTGCCAAGACCTGGGAAAGAAGGACATCCAGAGACCGGCGCCCAGCACCGCGGCTACTTTCTCCCTAGAGGGTCTGCTGATTCCAGAAGATACCGCAAAGGTGCAGAGTTTTGCACAACTTCTGGGGCGACAGACCAGGCCCACGAGAGGAGTGTGCCCGGCACGTCTGTTGTACTCTGAGCTGGGACCCCAGAGACCCTTGTGTTAGGAATGAGTCAAGTGGAAATGAAGAATTCCGCCCAGGGACGGAAAAATCATCTCTTTCCCGCAAGTGGACTCAAGCGACCTGGTTTGCCAGGTCCCCAGACACCTGCAGATGTAAACATAGGTTTCCTGGAGGAAGAGAACTTCATCCTAGGCCTCCTACTGGTTTCAGATACAGTGAGGACCCAAGTCAGTCAAAACCCACCAAGTCCCCAAAGAGGGATACGAGAAATCGAACAAAACCCAGGGGAAAAACAGCCACTAGAAACAGACCCATGGGTCTCCATTCAGGGGAATTACTCAACTTTAAATAACTCTGCTGCTGGGATGGAGCTCAGCGGTAGAGAGCTTGCCTAGCACGCACGAGGCCCTGTGCTCAATCCCTCTCACCACAAACAAAACAAAAAGGCAAAACTATGCTTAAATATATTGATGACAAGAGGCAATTATAATAGAGAACTGGACATGACTTTTACATTATTTCTACTTCATTTTTTTTTGGTACTGGAGAGCTCTACCACTGAGCTACATCCCCAGACCTTTTCTATTTTTATTTGGAGACAGAGTCTTGCTAAATTGCTTAGGGTCTCACTAAGTTGTTGAGGCTGGCCTTGAACCTGTGACCCTCCTTCCTCAGCCTCCTGAGTTGCTGGGAGTACAGGTGTGTGCCATGGCACCCATGGCATGTTTAATAGGTAGGGTGCCACTTCCTCTGCACAAGCCGGCCTGCGAGCAAACATCAAAACAAACAAATAAAACCCTCTGGGGAAAGCCAAGAAGAGCGACTGTGCTGAATGTGAGGATGCTTGTTGGAGATGTCACATAGGCACCCCCCTGGTTTGTAAGATGCAATTAAACACAGACACCCCCAGAAATTCAGGAGACCACCGCTGTCATGGGCTTTGGCCTTTGAACACGGACCCATCTCCCCTTTCCCTTGTGCCCACCCAGACCCTGGCTCTGCCTTTGGTCCAGCTAAGTCGTGATGGAAAACAGCAGCCCTCGGCCAAGGGCATTCCACAGATCACGTTTAATTGTCACGACCCTCCACGGGGCTAGGGTGCCTCCATGCTATGAAAGGAGACACCAAGGTGAGGGACCTGCAGTGCATGTTCCTGGTGCCCAGCCAGCCAGCACCAGAGCCAGGCTGGGGGCCAGGTCTGGCTGCTCCTGGGCAGGCCCCCAGATGGGTGCTGCTCCCCTGCTGGTGGCTGGAATCACCCCTGGATGCCTGAAGCCAGAAGAGGCCTCGGCACTCTTGTCTCCACAACCCTCATTAAACCCCAGCTGGGTTCAGGGACCCAGCCTGAGAGACCTGGCTTCTGGGACCCCAAGCCGAGGCTTCCAGGGAACGGAGAGCTGCCATCTCTTCTCTCCCTTGTGGAACTCGGTTCAGCTTGGCGGTGATGACGGGCACGGGCTGGGATGGCCTCAGCCATGTACACAGGGGCCCTCCTGGGAAAGCTGCTGGGGAAGATGCTGCCTCCTGAGAAGCAGGGAGGGGACGCAGGGAGGGGTAGGGCTGACACAAGGACTCCTACCCCGGTGCAGGCAGAGGCTCGGGCCGTAGAGGCCACTCACCCCACGGAGGTCCCTTAAGTCCAGGCTGGGGCCCAGGGCAGTGGAGGGTTCAGGGGCCACCAGGCAGAGCCCAAGCCCAGACCTGGGTCGTGGTGGCCTGATTAGTTTGGTTGAGTAGATGAGTCCCTGGGAGGGTTGGGAGGTGAGAGCCTCTCTGAGGCCCCTCCACCCTGCGGGGACCTGAGGGGCCATGTCCACCTGCACGCGGAAGGCCTGGTAGTTGACTTTCTCCAGCCCACTGCTCTGCAGCGCCTCCAGGTCCCGGTGGGCCTCGGGGCTCAACAGCTCCAGATTCTGCACATTCGGTTTGAAGTTCTGCAAGTTCTGCTGCAGGTTGTGGGTGTACTGGGGGAGGAGGGGGAGGATGGGGAGCACGCCCAGGTGGCAAGCCAGGGTCCCAGACGCTCCCCAGGCCGGCGGTCAGCGGTCACCAGCCCTCAGGACCTCCGTGCTGGGTAGGCAGGACCACCCAGACGCACCCCACCCCCTGCCAGCCTCCTTGCACACCCTCCAGGACCCGGCCTCTGCGCTCCCGCCTGTCAGATCCGCTGCCGAATGGCCACAGCCGGGCCCAGACGCCACCAGGTCCCCAAGCCTCCCTGCCCTCTTGGAGACCCCTGGTCCCAGCCCCTCTGCTCCCCACCCTGAGCCCCCAGCATGGAGGAACTGAGGGGTGGAGCAGCTCTTACCTGCTGCGTCCTACAGCTTCAGGGAGGTGACCCGGGGGATGTGGAAGAGCTGAGTCTCCTCAGAGCTGGTAGAGCTGCGGCACAGCAAAAGAAAAGTGTCCCCAGAACAGAACCCCAGCTCCCACACAGGGACAAACCCAAGTCCTGATGTTCCTGCCTCTGAGGCCCTCCAGGAGAGAGGAAGAGTTTTAAGATGCTATGCTTCGGTGGATGTGTTACAGTAAGAAGGATGTGGGGCAGACATAGGGGAGGACTTCCAGGCCATGGAACTCCTTAGTGCATGTGTCTCTTCAGGCCTAGACTATGATTCTTCTCTGCCAGGTTTCAGGAGTAGGTAGGGCAGGGGATGAGGGTCCAGTGTCTATAAAGACTCCTTCCTGGGCCTCCAGTGTCCCCCCTGTCCCGTGAGATCCTGGCAGCCCCTCACCTGAGGCGTTTCCGGATAGGACGGAAGTATTTGGAGGTCTTCACAGCAAAGACGACACTGGGGATGAGGAAGAAGGTGCACCAGGCCAGGCAGAACCAGAAGGCGTTCTGGAAGGGGTGTGAGGTCAGTCAGCTGGCCGGGCGGCCTTCCCTGCTGCTCTGCAGCCTCCGCACTGGCCCAGCGAGGGACGGGGACAGCTGTGACCAGCGCTGGGAGGGCTGGGAGCAGGCCCCGGGCTGGGGGCGCCGCATGGCCTGCTCACACTGCCCATCCATGGGCCTCCATGTCCACGGGCCCTGATGAGCCGGGGCACTCACCCAGGGGTCGGCCACCATGTCACACAGGATCACACGGCCATTGTCCAGGGCTGCGGAGAGGGGCTGGCAGGTGGCGATGCGCTGAGTCACCTGTGATGGAAAGGAGGTGGGCACATGGGGAGACCCCTGCCCCTCAGGTGTGCGCCTCACATTCAGCAAGAGGTGGACAGGGACACACAGAGGTCCAGGGACATGGCTGGAGCCCTGCACACCGTACACAGATGCGGGCAGCGGCCCTGGGCAGGCACAGGGTGCAGGCCCAGAGATGGAGACGCTCCTGCTCAGCTCCTGCCCTTGGGGCTGGTGGCTCGGCCCGAGCTAGACCCACCCTGTGCCCAGCACTGAGCTCTGAGTGGCCCTCACTGGACAGCAACACATACATGTGCACGTGCTTGCCCACGTGGCCTTATGTGCTTGTACACACACGCACGTGCACAGACACACTCAGGCCAGGCCAGCCCCCTGTGGCCAATTGCAGAGCCAGGACAGCTCTCAGAGGTTTGGCCAGCGGGCGCCTGGAAGAGGAGGTGGGCTGTGACCACGGAAGGGCAGGGGCACGGCGTGGACGGCACGTTCTAGACGGCCAGGGCCCTCCCAGCTCACACTGGCGCTGGGCAGAGGTGGGCGGGCAGAGATCAGCCAGCAAAACCAGGGGTGCCGATGCCAGGTTCGGGAGTTTGGGTTCAACCCTGAAAGCCTGGGGCACCTCCAAAGGACAGGGTGACCAGCTGCTCCCCTGGGCGTGGGGGACAACCTTCTCCTGATAGAGATCTCTAAGCCCATGGGCCTCCATTCTCAGCTGCTGCCCCAACGAAAGAATTGCCCTGAGAGTGGACAGAGACCAGAATGTCCCCCACGCCCCGCGAGACAGGCTCTGCCTGAGAATCCTTGACCCAGACTCTCCACGGAGGGGAGGTGGGAGGCTAGGATCAGAGGCAGCAGAGGAGACTTCTCAGCTCCAGGGAGACCTGTGCCCGAGTTTTAGGTCTGCCCCTAGTCAGCCACGGGACCCTTATCAGCTACGGTAGCATCTGCAGACACCAAGGGACGCTCCTTGCCTGCCCACCAAGCTTGGTGGCTGCAGGGTCTCAGAGATGTCAGAGAGAACGTCCCAAACTCTAAATATCTGTGATTACAAAATGCCATTCCTTCCCCTGGAGGGCTGCCCTGGGGTCCCCGCGACCCCTGTCCCTGCATGTCCATGACGGGCGTGTGCATAGGAGACACACGATATCAGGCCAGTTACCTCATCTGATCTGAGGTGACGTCAGTCCTTTTTATGGATAAAGAGACTGAGGCTCAGAGAGGCTGAACGACTCATCCCAGGCCACACAGCCCATTGGTGGCGGAGCTTGAGTTGGAACAGATGGTGCAAAGCCTGCAGCCCAGTTTGGGGACGAAGAGCCTCAGCTGTCACTGGTGAGGGGACCCTCGGTCCCCTGCCTCTGCCCTCATCCCCTCTCCCATGCAAGCATCCTGGCCTACCGCACCCCCGGGCCTCCTCTGCCGGCTTCTCACCTGGGCCTGGGCCAGCCCCTGCAGCTCCTGGGCCAGCTGCTCCAGGTCAGTCTTCACCACAGGCCTCTGGATCTGAGGGCAGACGGGAGAGGCCACGAGGGGTGAGTGCTGAGGCCCCTGGCCACGTTTCAGACATTTCCCAAGACAACCACAAAAGGAGGCGCCCTCTGGTGGAGCCCAGGCGGAGCTGCCCAGCGCGGGCTGCAGGGGGCTCAGCACCAGGAACAGCGCTGGGGGTGGGCCCAGGGCGTGGCGGCTCCCAGCAGGGAGGACCCCGGAGCCGCTGGGAGGGTTGGGAGGTGAGAGCCTCTCTGAGGCCCCTCCACCCTGCGGGGACCTGAGGGGCCATGTCCACCTGCACGCGGAAGGCCTGGTAGTTGACTTTCTCCAGCCCACTGCTCTGCAGCGCCTCCAGGTCCCGGTGGGCCTCGGGGCTCAACAGCTCCAGATTCTGCACATTCGGTTTGAAGTTCTGCAAGTTCTGCTGCAGGTTGTGGGTGTACTGGGGGAGGAGGGGGAGGATGGGGAGCACGCCCAGGTGGCAAGCCAGGGTCCCAGACGCTCCCCAGGCCGGCGGTCAGCGGTCACCAGCCCTCAGGACCTCCCAGACGCACCCCACCCCCTGCCAGCCTCCTTGCACACCCTCCAGGACCCGGCCTCTGCGCTGCATCTACTGGCCACCAGGCTGCCAGCACGGGCCTCCCTGTCCTCTGGCCCCTCTTTTTCACATCCGCAGAGTTGAGGTCTTTCCAGGGCCCCAGGTTCTGAGATCATCTTTTTTTCATTTGTCTACTTGTCAACTGCCATCAGCCCCCGTGACAGTGGGACCTCGTCTACCTACTCTAGACACCAGCCCCGGGCATTAGAGCAAAGACTCCCACGTAGTGGCTGAGGCCCAAGTTTGTGGACTACAGGAAGGAAGGAATGAAGGAAGGAAGGAAGGAAGGAAGGGAGGGAGGGAGGGGGGGAGGGAGGGACACAATTGCATTTCCAGGAAAGATCCTTGGCATTGTCCTACCATCACGGCAAGAGATTTAGGGCTCATGAAAGTTCAGTCTCGGGGCTGGGGATGTGGCTCAAGTGGTAGCGCGCTAGCCTGGCATGCGTGCGACCCTGGTTCGATCCTCAGCACCACATACCAACAAAGATGTTGTGTCCGCCGAGAACTAAAAAAAATAAATATTAAAAAAATTCTCTCTCTCTCCCTCTCTCTCTCTCCCCTCTCTCACTCTCTCTTTAAAAAAAAAAAAAAAGAAAGTTCAGTCTCAGAGTTTAACAGAGAGAAACTGAAACCAGACAGGGGGTTCATCTCCTGGACGATGCACAGCAAATTAGAAAATGCAGCCCATCTCTGCTCACTATTCCCCCAGGCTGCTTCCCCCCCACCACCACTGTGACAGAAAAGCCCTCGCCTCCTAGGAGGGGGTCTCAGTATGGGGGGGTCAACGCAGTGGGCCCCAGAAGGCTCGCCTGCCTCTCTGATCCCTGCATAATCAGCTGTCGCTTTCTGACTTGAGGACGGCATCTCTAAGGTTCCCCCGGGTCAGTTGCCGGACGGACTCTGAGGACCTTCAGTTCTATCTGTCCAGACTCTTCCCTGAGCTGGACCCTTTCCCTTCCCAGGACCAGGCCTGAGACCTCTCTCCCTGGAGCCGGGACCCCCAGCCAGCAGCCTTCACCCTGGGGCAGTGTCCCTGGCCTCTCCGTAGGGTACGCCAGCTCAGTGGACCTCCTTTCTGGGTCAAGAAGCGGACAGGAGTGAGCTGAGGTCTGACGCCAGCTGTCCCAGGTCACACAGCTTAAGGCTTGGAGTTGGGACTGGGCCCCGTGGACCAAGAACCGGGGTGGACCTGAGAGGAGTTGGGGGCGTTCTCGGGAGGAAGCAGAATCAGAAGTCAGCCTGCTGCTGCCCAGGGCAGCGGGGGCAGGCCAGGGAGGGGTGTGGGTTTCCTAGGACACACTCAGAAATGGCTCCACCTCCCACCTCCACTAGGCACCAGGGAGGCAGGAGGGGAGGTTCACAGCCTCCACACATTTAGAGCCATGTTCTCAAAGTCCGCCCCTCTCTCGTGAGGTGGCATCTTGGTTTGTTCTAGAGCTGCCCTGGCCAGCATGGGCCAGCACCTCCACCAACTTCCTGTGTGACCTCTGGCAGGCGACTGCCCCAAGTTCCAGGAGGCACAGGGAGAGTCCTGGGGGTCAGGCTGGCCTTGGGTGCTGGGCAGGGGCCAGGCTCTAGTCCTGGGCCAGGCCCCGAGCACCTCAGCCAGACTCCCTGGGTTCCCAGAATCGGCGCCTCCACAGAAGCAGGACCTGAGGAGGAGTATCTGCAGGAGAGGTCCTCACAGCCTTCTGGAATGTTCTCCTACCTGGCTGAGATCCAGGTGCTTCTCGAGGTTGTAGGAGTCATCCAGCTGCAGGACCTTCCAGAGGGCAGCCCCTTCCCTGCACTGCCTGGGGGGAGGGTGAACACAGAGGAAGGGGGCTGGTGGCCCGCATCACCCTAAGGGGACAGCCACTCTGCCCTCCCCGCAGGCCCCCCTGCCCCCAGCCCAGGCTCCCACTCACTGATAGGTCAGGAGGACGCTGACATTCTTCCTCATGCCGAGAAGGTGGGACAGGTTCAGGGACGGGGGCAGGTTCCCCGGGGTGTCTGCAAACTGGGCATGGACAGGGAGAGACGGGGGTGAGCGTGGTGGCCAGGCTGCCCGCTCCCCTGAGCCCACCCTGGCAGAGCAGGCCGGGGGAAGCATCTCCAGACCCAGAGCTTGCCTGTAACCTGAATGAGCCCCGGGCCCCTCCTGGCTGGGGCGATTCCCATGACTCTCTGGGAGGGTGGTGGGTCAGCCTGACCCTCGGAGAGAGCCCAGGCCAGCCCCCAGCTCACCACCAGAACGCACCCAGGGCCCCAGGCCCCGGGCTCAGAGTGGGAGGAGGGAGGGGCCAGGTGTGAGTGGAACCACGAGGTCCTTGTCTGGAGGCGCACGGGTTCTCCCCTGTCCTGTCCCCTGGGCCTTCCTGTCTCTGTGCCCACTCTGCCCCCCTCTCTCCCTCTCGCCCCTTCTTCTCTACCCACGCCTCCCTCCGCCGGCTCTGGGTCCCCGGAGCGGTGGCAGGCCCACCTGGTAGAGCTCCCCGCTCTCCCAGCTGCGGCACACCAGGGTCTGCACGTTGCCGCCCACCAGGAAGGTGAGGAAGACCAGGAGGATGAGGGGCGCGGCGAAGACGAAGCTGAAGCCCACCCCCCTGTGGATCCTCCCTACACTTCGTGCGTCCCGGCCATGGGTACCTTGGAGAGCTCGCTGGGCCAGCCCGACCTCCCGGGCGCTCCCAAGCAGCCACCTCCAACTCGCCGACCCGCGCCCCGGGCTGGCCCCGCCCCAGCCCCGCCCCCGGGCCCTAGCGCGAGGACCCCGCGGAGCTGTCCGCGGCTACGCCTGACCCAACCTACCCTGTGGCCCATCCGGATAATCCTTCCCACCCGATATGGGCTACGGCGTGGTCCTCGGGTCTCGCACCTCCAGCCGAGGGCTGGGGCCCGCCGTTTGACGAGGAGCCTCGCGGCAGGCGAAGGACCGGCTGCCCCGGAGGGAGGAGGCGCGGCTCGCGCTTCAGCATGGCGGCGGCGGTGCGCGCTGAGGGCCGCGTCCCTGCGCTGTGCGGTGTGTCGACCGGTGAGCGCGGGGAGGGGTCGCGGGAGCCGGGGTCTCCAGGGCCTGCGGGAGTCCGGGCGGAGGAAAGTGAGCAGCGTCCCGCGGCTCTCCCATCCAGCCCGGGACCGCTGGGTGACCTTGCGCGCGTTCCTTGCCTCTGTGGGCGTCGGGGCGCTTGGCTGTAAAATGACCGTGAAGCGTAGTCGGTTCTTCACGGTTCATTTCGGTGAAGAGGAGGGAACTGGCGAGCCTTGCTTTCCCGGCGGGCAGGCGCGACCCCCGGGGTCACACGGTGATGCCCACCGGGTTCGGGGCTGAGAGGCGCCCGCGGGGCTCTGAAGGTGATGGTGGTTCTCCAGGTGGAGTCGGAGAGCACTGGCCTCCGTCAGCTTAATTCCAGCTGGCCGGTGGCCTCAGTGCAGAGACGGATGACTCGGACGTCAGCCCGCAGTGTCGCCTTTCCTGTGCCCCCGGGCCCTGGTGGGTTGTGTGCACCCTAGGAAGGCGCCCTGCTGCTGTGTTGCCTACGGTTGGCTCCAGGGCCGCTGCGTGGCCGCCGCCTGCCTTCTCTGCCCTATTTTGTTGTTGAGTCCACAGTTCAGCATTTCTAATTCTGGAACTCAAAGCCCCCTAAAACCCTCAAAGTTCTTTTTTTTTTTTTTTTTGGTAACTCATTTAGCAGCAAAAAATTTTACCAGCAATCTTGGCAGAAAATCTGACCTTAATATTCTTTTCTTTTGTCTTTATGATTGTCTCTTCCCTTTTATTTTTCTTCCCCCATCTCCTACTATTTCAAGGCTGTCTTCCTTCATGAGTCTAAACTGTGTGCCAGCCACTGTCTTCCTCTGTTCATGCGTTTTTCCTCACTGTCTTCCTAATCCCTTTATGGAGTAGATTCTGTTATTACACTCTTTATACAGGTGGTGGAGGGAGCCACACAGATTGAGCAAGGGACAAAGGTTTTTGCACCCCAAATTCCTGACACCAAAGTGTGTTTCCCCGCCCCCCCCTTTTTGTCTTCTTGTGTATAACTATTTTTTTGTTTTTTTTCAGCTTTATTGAACTATGATTCACATACCATACAGTTCATCTATTTGAAGTGCACAATATTTGCACAAACCTGTGCATTTATCATTATAATCTAATTAGAACATTTTTATCACTCCAAGAAGGAAGCTTTTTAGCTGTAGCCACCACTGATCTATTTTCCACTCTTCTTAGCTCTCCTATTCTAGACATTTCATATAAGTAGAACCACATACATGGCTGGCTTATTTAGTGCAAGGTCATCAAGATTCATCCACATTGTAACATGTATCATCCTGAATTTCTTAGGGCTAAATTGTAATGTGTCCATCACCACACTTTATCTGCTCATCAGTTGAGGGACACTTGGGTTGTTTTCCATCTTTTGGCTATTATGCCTAATGTTGCTGTAAACATTAGCATGCCATGTTTTTACACGTGTGTCTATTTTCTTTTCTCTTGAGTATGTGCCTGGGAATGGAGTTGCTGGATAAAATGGTAATTCCACACTTGAGGGATGGCCAGAATGTTTTCGAAGTACCTGAGGGTACAGTGAGGGTTTTGATTTTTCTTTAGCAACATTTCTGATTATCTGTTCTTTTGATTATAGCCATCCTCGTGAGTATGAAATGGTATTAATTTGAAATTTTGATTTGCATTTCCCTGATGGATAATGAATGTATTTTCATGTGCTTATTAGCCATTTTTACATGTTTTTTTTGAGAAATGTCTGTTCAAGTGTTTTGGCTCTTTTAAAATTGGGTTTTCATTTTATTATTGAATTGTAAGGAGTCTATAGGTGTCTAATCAGATGTATGATTTGCAGAATTTTATTCCATATTTTGTTTTTTTAACTTTCTTGCTAGTTTGTGGGTTTTTTTTTTTTTTTTTTATACTGGGGATTGAACCCAGGGGTGCCTAATCACTGAGACACATCCCCAACCCTTTCTATATATATTTTTAGAGACAGGGTCTCACTGAGTTGCTTAGGCTGGCTTTGAACTCAACAATCCTCCTGCCTCAGCCCCTAGAGCTGCTGGGAATATAGGCGTGCACCACCAAGCCTGGCTTAATAGTGTTTTTTTGAGGCATACAAGGTTTTTGTTTATTTGTTTTTGTAGTGCTAGAGACTGAACCCAGGCATGCTGGTTCTTCTACCGCTGAGCTGAGCTTTATCCCCATCCCCGAAACACAGGTTTTAAATTTTGGTGAAGTCTGGTTTATGGGTTTTTTCTTTTTTTTTCTTTTTATCACTTGTACTTTTGGAGTTATGTTTAAGAAACATTGCTAGACCCGAGGTCATGATAATTTACCTCTGTTTTTCTTCTAGGAGTTTTATAGTTTTAGCTCTTACCTTCAGGTCTTTAGTCCATTTTGAATTAAGTTGTACATAAGGTGTGAGATAGGGCTCCAACTTCATTCTTCTATGGGTTGACACCCTGTTATTCCAACACCATTTATTGAACACATTCCTTTTTCCCTATTGAATGATCATGGTCCCTCTGCCAAAAACCAGTTGCCCATAAATGCTATCTAAGTCTGTTCTGGAGAACCACACTGTATGAAGGGTTGCACAGGGAGGTACAGTCAGCCTGGTGCTGTGGGGGCTCCAGAGGGTGGAGGTTTCACAAGAGCTGCTGAGCCTCCAGGATCTGGTGGATCCAGGATCTCATATACAAAAGTGTATGAGAGCGAATTCAAGACTAACTGTGTGTTTGGATGGCTATGGGGAGGGTGGGGCAGGGGCAGCAGGAGGCTGGTGTGGAAGCCTGGGGCCATGTGGCAGTCCTGCAGGCTGTGCCCAGAATTTGTAACTTGGCAGCAGGAAGCCAGGGAAAGACATGTCAGGGCTGTTAATTGATGAAGCCTCTTACTGTAGAAAGGTGGTAAATACAAAGGGAGAGGTGGGAGACCCATTAAGAAACCTTTAACCTGTGTCTGAGTGATGCTAAGGCCTGAACAAAGAAGTGGCAGCAGGACCACAGCAGAGGTGTGGCCCACAGCAGAGGGATTTTTAAGGTGACTGCCAAGCATGATGCCTGGTTGATGGGAGGGTGAAGAGAAGGTGCAGCATGATGGCAGCTACTTGGCCAGTGGTCACTAAGCCTGGAAATCACTCGTCCACTTCTCTTAGTTCTTTAATTCTGTGGATGGTATTATTCTGTGAATGTTACTGTTTTATTTATTTTTGGGGTACTAGATATTGCACCGTATTGTGCTTTACAGAGCCACATCCTCAGCCCTTTATATCTCGAGACCTGAATTTATACTTCCCCTGCCTTAGCCTCCTTGGTATCTGGGGTTGCGGGTTTGTGCCACAGTAGCTGGCTCACCTTATTATTTTAAATGTCCCTCTTCATGTAGGAATGTATCTTTAAAATTTATTTATTTATTTATTCTTGTTGCAGGCCTGTGGACATAGCTCAGTGGTAAAGCACTTGCCCAGCATATGTGAGGCTCTGGGTTCTATTGCCCACACCACAAAACAACTCCACTTTTTGCTGAGTGCAGAGGCATTCATTCATCTGTAATCCCAGCAACTTGGGAGCCTGAGACAGGAGAATTGCAAGTTGGAAACCAGTCTGGGCAACTTAGAGAGACCCTGTCTCAAAAAAAGAAGAGGGGATGTGGCTCAGTGGTGAAGCATGTGCCTGCAGGCTCCAGGCCCTGGGTTCAACCCCAGCACTGGAACCAAAAAATATTTATTTACTTATTTTTAATTGACAGGTCATTTCTGGTGCAGGCAGCTTTCCCTGAACACCTTTCCAACAGCTTCTGTTTTGGCGCTGAAGACCACTCTCAGCAATGGTGAGATTCATTTGGGAAGTATCTGTTCTCATAAGATTTAATAAGAGTTTCTGTAGATTTTAAAATGTGAATGGACAAGGCATGTCCTTGATGATGGTATTGTACAGTCTTGAGTATTTTTCAAATTTTTTATGACTGCAGTTGTTGTAGTTCAAGGCTTTAAAAAATAATGGTTGCCATTTTTGAGTAGGTATTGTGCACTAGGCTTGAAACATGTCACCTTGTTCAGCCCTCACACTGGCTTTCATGAGCTTATTCGAATTTTAGAGATGATAAGGTGAATCTCTGAGAAGCCAAGTGACTTGTTCAAGATCATACAGCCAGGCCAGGCACAGTAGTGCACACCTGTAATCCCAGTGACTTCGGAGGCTGAGGCAGGAGGTTGCAAGTTCAAGGCCAGCTCTGTCTTAAAATAAAAATAAAAAGGACTAGGGATGGGGCTCAGTGGTTAAATACCCCTGAATTCAATGCCCAGTACCTTTCCCCAAAAAAGAATGAAAGAAATCACACAGCCAGTGAAGCAGGGCTGGTCCCAGAGCTTTCTGGATGCTGTGATGCCCCCTCCTGTGGACACAGACTTCCTTGACATAGTGCAGGGCCTCTCTTCAGCTGCCTTCTGGGAAGTCCAGGCCAACCTTGCTGAGCAAGGAAGCCTGGCCCTTTCACCTTGAGCTTCTGGGACTCCTGAGTGCTGGGCTTCCCTGTGGGTCTCCTGCCTTTTCCTCTTGGAAACCCGCCTGTGAGATGCCTTGGAGATCCTGGGAGAAGTCCAGCTGACAGGGCTTTCTCCCTAGTGGCAGATTTCCTACGACCTGTCACACCCACTGTGAATCAACCAGTTTGATTTGTTGCTTGGGTGATTCACTCACTGATTTATAAACAGTTTATTTACCCCTTAACATGTGCCAGGCACTGCCCTGACCTGAGCTGGTGTAGGGCCTGATAGGGATAGCTGTCCTCACTGCAGGTTGCTGTGCTATTCCTTAAAATATTAACTTTCAGGCTGGGGGTGCGGCTCAGAGGTTGAGCCTTGCCTAGGGTGCCCAAGGCCCGCAATTGAATCCCCAGCACCACACTGGAAGTAAAAAAAAAAAAAAAAAAAAAATTGAGTTTCCAAAAGGTCGTAAAAGGCTCAGAGCTTTCATTCCTAGTCCTTTTCTGCTCCTTCCCATCATCTAGGGACACTAATTCTTTTACCTTCCTCTGGTTATATTTCTAAATACATTGAGTCTGCCGCTCTTTAAACAACATTGTTATGCTAATTGGAGATGTAACAGTCTATCCTTACCCTTACTTTCTTCCAGTATAGGTAGAAGCACAGTTTGGACTGAATCTCTGGGCATTGTTTTTGTTATTAAATTATGTGCACATTCAGAGCTGAGCTAGGTAGTATTCTACTGTTACATTTTTTCCTGAAATTAATAATTGCCTGACTTTTAAGAAGTTGATTGCTTTCCTTATCACTATATTTTTCTAAATGCTGCAACCAATCAGTCAGAAACATAGTAATAAATTTTCTAAAATCTCTCACCAACCAGTTTTCATAGAAGAGACCCAAGTGAGAAGGAAGGAGTTCTTGGTGTGGAACGTGATGTGTGCTGAGGTAGAACCCTGGGGGCCTCTCCGTCCCCACCAGACGGGTTCTGGCCTATCCCACTTTAGGCTGCAGGGTTGTTGCTTCCTGAGTCTGGGGTCTCATGACCTAAACTTAATAAGAACTCAAAGGATCAGAACAGAGTTGATAAGTGAGGTGGATTGTGATCTGTAACTGAGCTTCAGAACGTGACTCAGCCTGAACTACTGAACTTTCTTCTTTAAAAAATCATAACACGGGGCTGGGGATGTGGCTCAAGCAGTAGTGCACTCCCCTGGCATGGGTGCGGCCCGGGTTCAATCCTCAGCACCACATACAAACAAAGATGTTGTGTCTGCCGAAAACTAAAATGTAAATAAAATATTAAAAAAAATCGTAACACAATGTAAGCAAAACCATTTATACAAGTGTGCATGAAAATTGACTGTTGTTTTGGTGGTACTGAGGATTGAACTGAGCGGCACCCTATCACTAAGCCACATAACCAGCCCTTTTTATATATTTTTTCTTTGTTTATTTGTTTAGTGGTGCTGGGGATTGCATCCAGGGCCTTGTGCATGCAAGGCAAGCACTCTACCAACTGAACTATATCCCCTGACCTATGTTTTATTTTGAAACAGGTTCTTGCTAAGTTGCTAAGGCTGGCTTCGAACTTGCAATCCTTTGCCTCAGTCTCCTGAGTCACTGGGATTACAGCCATGTGCCATGCACCCAGAAAAAGTGACTATTTCTAATGTGTACAAAGCCCTGGGTTCAATCCCCAGTTCTTCCCTGCCTCCCATTAAAACAAACAAACAAAAAACAAGTGGCTATTTCTAAATTCTAAATTTGATTTCTTTTTATTTTTGACATTTGGTTTCTTTTAGCTGGGTACATTATTAGCTATGAGTGATGTTTCAGTCTTTCAAAAAAAATCTGTTAATAATTTTTACACTTCTTGAACTACATTAAAGATTATAATGCTGAACAGAGCAAGATGAAATTTTTTAATATTAGATATGTGTTGAAGATGAAGGTGTTTACAAGAAAGGCTGTGTATAGCAGAATGAGATTTGGAATGATAAAGTTCTGGTTTGTTAAACAATGAAGACCCAGGGCTGGGGTTGTAGCTCAGTAGCAGAGTGCTTGCCTAGCATGTGAGGCACTAGGTTTGATCCTCAGCACCACATATAAATAAATAAAGATCCATCAACAACTTAAAAAAAAATGAAGACCCAGTGTTTTCTGGCTACATTTTATTTGGTAGTTCATCAGGTGGGCTACAGGTCTAGAGGACATCTGTGTGCTAGGTGCGATCTCCCTCCCCACAGTGGAGCAAATCATCTGGAATTGAAATTAGTGTTGAAATCTCATCCAGTCATCCAGTACCTTGTGGCATTGGCAAATCTATCTCATAGGCCTACATTTGAAACAAAATGGTCGTATGAAGTGCTGTCCAGTAATCAAAGATTATCCCTTTGTGTTTGGGTCTCTGTATTCAGTGGAACTATTTCGATGGCTTCCTACTACCCTTAGATGTCGCTCTCCCTGTCCTTACCCGCTTTCTTTCTCTGGCCCTGTGAGCCATGGTTGGTGCTGCTGATGAATCTGCAGTTACTGTCCTCTGCATGGCTTCACTCAGACTTGAAAACAGCTGTTGTCATTTTTTTCTTTCTTTCTTTTTTTTTTTCCTTTGGCTTTCTATTTATCAAGCCAATACCCTAAAGGCCACTTTTCCTCCAGGGCTGTTTTAACCCTGTCACTTCTCTAGTGAAGCACAGAGCTCAAGAATCTGTGCATGCACTGATCTTGCCAGCACTGTCCCACTCCTGCATTACCACCTGTTCCTGTCACCTCTGCCTTCTTCCTCACCTGACACCGCCATCCCTGGGACTGGTCAGATGGCTTCCTCTCAGACATGGCTGTTCTAAAACCTTTTCTCAAGTAATAGATGCATGTGGTTAAAAAAAAAAAAATTTCCCCCAAAATACAAAAACGCGGGTCTTTCACATCCAGTCCTAAATGCCCCTGTTTTCTTCCACAGAGGCAGCCACTCTTCAGTTTCTTGCGTGATCTTCTGGAGTTGTCTACAACATGCCTTCCCTGCTTCCCTGAGTTTTGAACATAAAGGGCAGGGTACCCTCTGCACATTGAGTCTTGTTCTTCTGAACAGTTTCACTTGAAGGTCTTTCCTCATCTGCCCACTGCCCAGCTGCATACAGCAGAGGGCGCCATTTGCCCAGAGCAGCCCAGGAGCTTGGGCTGGGTAATGCAGCGCAGAAACCCTGGCTGTACAGAGCTTTCTTGAGACTGTGATATCTACTGTGCAAATGAACCATGACCTCTCTAGGATGGGCATTTACGTGGCTTTCATTCCTAAAAGTTTGGTTTTATTTTTTAAATAACAATTGTCCTCAAAATATGATTCTTAAAAGATTAGAATGTTTAGTGACTTATTTTTATCAAGTCACAGTTATTTGGTGCTGGCAGCTCCACAGCCAGGGAGCATCTAACTTGGTTTTGTTTCATCTCTCTGTAGGCCCTTTGTCACTGCAGGGAACCAGAGACAGCCGACACTTCACCAGCTTGAGCCAAGCTCTACAGACACAGTGCTGTATCTCTCCTCCCACCAGCCGGTCAGGCCAGCAGTGCAGACCCTACAGCTTCTTCACTAAATGTGGGTAGACTGGCACACACTTCCACCTCCTGCGACAGGAAAGTAGGGGTGCTTTCCTATCTTAATTTTTCTTCTGTCATAAACGAATTAACATTTTAGTGATTACTAAACTAAAAATGCAACTAGGATTACCTCATGTGCCACAGCTGTGTTTGGAGAGCGCTAGTTTCTCCGAGCCCCTCATCTGGGGCACCCAAGGCCTAAAAGTATTGAATTGTGCCCCAGATACCCTGCTGACTTAGAGTCACACCGAGAAGGCCCTTACTGTTTTTAGCTGGGCCTTTGCTAGGACATCTCATTTGGAGAAGTTCAAGAGACGACACTACTGAGACCTGAGTGGTGATTGGCAGACATCAGGGAAGCAAGTCTACTTACTGGTCAGGGACTAACTGGGATTTAATGTTAGCCATCTTTTGTGGAAAAAAAGTGGAATTGTCTCCTCTTGTGTTTTCCAAATGTAATCATGTTTTATGTTCACTGTATGGTTTTATTTTATTTTCATTACCTCAGTGACATGGGTGAAGCTGGGCTTTCTGGCCTTTCTTATTCTTAGGAGAGTGTAGATCTTTGCTTTACAACTACAGAGTTTTTAAAAACCCCGTTTCCTTACAGTGACAGCAGATGAGCTCTGGAAAGGTGCTTTAGCAGAGACTGGTGCTGGGGCAAGAAAAGGAAGAGGCAAAAGAAGCAAAAAAAAGAGAAGGAAGGATCTGAACAGGGGTCAGGTTATTGGTGAAGGTAAACGTGTTTGGTTGTTTTGACAGTTTTCAGATTTGGTCCTGAACTTGGGGTGGGAAACTGATGATCTTGGGAAGGGGAGAGATAGGCAGCAAGCTGGGTCTGAGGGAGGCCTGGGGGGGCCCAACGGCAAACTTTGTTCTAAAAAGAGTCTATGTGCTTTTAAAGTGTTTTCCCCATATTTTATGGATATTTGGCAAACTGGAAACATTCTCATTAAGTGCATAAGAATCCATGGTTTAGAGTCCAACCAGGGGGCTTAGCAGCTGCCCCAGAGTGTCACGTACTCCGTGGGGCACAGCTGTGATAGGTCCTGTGCTGCACACAGCCCAGTGCAGGCAGGTGGAGCTCGCAGAGAGCTGGCAGGCTTCCCCTGCCCAGAGAAGACAGTGACCAAGAGCAGGGCCTGTTGCAGCTACTCAACTGGGCTGCTGTCACACAGAAACTGCCCTGGACAGCGCATGGTTGGACAGGCCCAGCTGTGTTCCAGTAAAACTTTATTTACAAATCAGCTGGTGGGCCGCACTTGGCCTTGGTCCTTCATGTGCTGATGTGATTGTTTATACTTGTGCTTTTGAAAGCAAAAATAGGATGGATGAACTTGAACTGGCTTATTTTTACTGTTGTGCAGACTCATCGCTTTTGATACTAACAACCTTCCCGAAATAAAGGAAGCACCTTGTGCTGCACTTCTAAGATTGCACGGGTGTTTCTCTTGGTAAAAGTGAAAATGCGGTCACATGCCTGTAGGGTAGATATGCATAAAACTGTGACAGTGCAAGGTCACCTGCCAAGTGATCGCATCAGCTCCAACTCCACAATACTGTGCTGGTGTCTGTACACGCGTTCCCTGGCATCTTAGCAACATGAAGAGTGAGCACCTTTTAGAAGTTGTCACTTACCTATAATCTTAACCCTTCAGGGTGCTACGGCTTCTTGTGGCCGGGTCTGAATGCCCCTCTCGTGAGAAATGGAGCCGTGCAGACCATTGCCCAGAGGAGCAAGGAGGAGCAGGAGCAGGTGGCGGCTGACATGCTCCAGCAGAGGGAAGAGTGGGACCAGAAGCGGAGGATGAAAGTGAAGCGGGAGCGAGGCTGGAGCGGGAACACGTGGGGTGGCCTCAGTCTCGGTCCCCCGGACCCTGGTCCCAATGGAGGTAGTGGAGGCCTGGTTTGCTTGCCTTTGGGTAGAGGACGTGTCGTCCTACAGTGTTTCTGAAAATAATTTTATTGTTTACTTGTCTGTTTAGATTACCCTTTTTGAAAAAAGAATTTGACCTCTTTGACTAACTTTCCACATTGTTATCCCAGTTGCATTTGTGGGACACTAGAGGCCTGTAACCAGGAAGTGTTCCTCCAACAGGATGGAAAGCCCTGGGTCCCAGTGCCTTAGCAGGTGCCTTAGACATGGTGGTGTGCATTATAGATCTGTAGGGCACAGTGTTTCCCAAACACGTGGCCTCAGGCTTGGAGTGCTGTTTAACAGCAGAGTTGAGAGACCCCAGAGAGCTGTCACTAAGCCTTCGTAAAAGCAAACATGAAACAAAAACTGACGACACTTAGGCTGAATTAGAAAACAAAGCCTCCCCCTCCCCCAAAAGGCAAATTCACCTGAAAATCTTGCTCTTGCCAGTGAGTGGGAGAGGAGGAAGCAAACAGGAGTTTGGCTCAAAGTAGAGAAACGGTTGGGCTGGAGAGGATGGGGCGAGCGTGCAGGAGGGTGGAGGTCTGGGAGGGAGAGGACCTGCCCACGAGCCAAGTCCCCAGTAACCAGACCCAGAGTTTAGACAGACAGGCTGCTGTTAGCCAGCAGGGGCAGGGTGCAGGTTTGGGTGAGCCTGTGCAATGCGGGTGGAAAGGCGGGGAGGTCACCTGGTATCTGGTAGCTTTGGTCAGGAGTCATCAAGCCAGATAGTGGCATTGGTGAACATGGCCACCAGAATATTTCTTGATGAGAAGGTGGCACTTGGCACTGGCTTCACCAGTGGGTGGGACCCGGGAAGTGTCCAGGAAAGAAGATTGACTCTTGAGCTGACCGCTTTCAAAGCCGACTGCTGGGTACAGAAGCTTTTATTCTGCTCTCCTATTTTATTATGTAATTGAGATTTTCTGTAATAAGTAAAAGCAAGAGAATTGGGGAGTGTTTGAAACAGCTGTGGTGGTGAGCAGAGGCTGAATTAAGAGAACTGAAAGCTGAGGAGCCGGGAGTTCCCAAGTGGGTCAGACCCCCAGTTGAGAGTGGTGAGCGTAGGCCAGGCTCTGATCTCTCCCGGCAGCACCAGCAGGCCACTTGTGACCAGACAGCTGCCTGGGTTCTGGCCTGGAGAGGGCGGTAGAGACAAAAGTGTAGGGATTGAGGACGTTGGCGAGATCTATGAGGAGTGAGGGACTTTGGTGTCTTTGAGGGACTTTGGTGAGAGAGGCTGTGAAGACCCCAGGAGACCAGATGGGAAAGCAGCGATGAAGGCTCTGGAGGTGTCGGCGCTCCAGGAACCTGTGCCTCGGGAGCCGGCGGCAGGGAGCTGGAGAGGGGGAGGCTGCGGTCAGAGAGCCGTGGCTGAGCTCGTGAAGTCAGGCCAGGCAGTCCCCGTGGATGATGGGAACTGGGGCGCAGCCTGGAGAGCGGCACCAGAGAGCTCAGGTTCTTCCCATTAGAAGTCTGATGGCACCTGGGAAAGGCTGTCACACGTGAGCAGCTTGGATGCTCTTATCTGTGTGCTTTTTCTTCTCTCCTTGTAGAGACCTATGAGGACTTTGATACCAGGATACTCGAGGTAGGCCTGCCGAGCTCAACTCCCAGGGTCCTCTGGAGAGGTTGCCGGGGTGGGGTGGGCAGGAGGAGCTGAGCAAAGCTGTGGTCACAGTGATCTCTCGGACACAGACTCAAGTTCAGGGAGGAATTAACACAATTTGAAGTTCAGTTCCTTCATGTTGGTGGTCCCCACTGCTGCCTTGGTTTTTAGGGGACTATGAAATTGAGGTTTGTGAGGGGCAAATTCAGGAGCAGAATTTGGAGATTATGTTAAGTTCCTTCTTCCTGGAGCTAGAGTGTGCTATCTGGTGGCCTCTTGTGGAGCTGTACACCAGTTGTATCTAGGACACAATCAGAGAACAGGTTGGGAGGAGCAGGGGCAGGGGCAGAAAGCCTCAGGTTAAGGCCAGTGTCCAGTTTGACTAGGGCAGTGGTCTCTGGGCTGCTCACAGATCCTGTATCAGGTGTACTTGAACCACCCTTCCAGGGTGGTTCTCTAATGGCCAGTGTTCCTTTGAGCTGGCACTGTGCATTTAATCAGTGTTTAATAATGTGGAGAACAGAGCCGGGCGCGGTGGTGCACAGCTGAAATCCCAGTGGTTTGGGAGGCTAAGGCGGGAGGATGGTGCGTTCAACAGCCTCAGCAAAAGCAAGGCCCTAAGCAACTCAGTGAGACCCTGTCTCTAAATAAAATACAAAAAAGGGATGGGATGTGGCTCAGTGGTCATGTGCCCCTGAGTTCAATTCCTGGTACCTCCCCAAATTGTGGAATAATTTATATATCAAATTTTGACAAAGCCTCTCTGAATAAGTATATTATTTCTTCAATATCAGTTATATTATGGAATGCTGAGGGCCATTGCCAAGTAGGAATGACGCATCGAAATTTCCTTGCCAGCGTACCCCATGTTAAATGGAAATTCGCTGTGACATTGCATGTGTCTTTGAGAAAGGTGACCCTGCTCAAGGACCAGGGTGGATCCAGGTTTAAGGTGTATATCCTGCAGGTTTTAGGAAGTATCCCGGTTTAAGATAATTTGGGTTTAAGGTGTTCCCGGTTTAAGACAATCTGGGTTTTAGGGATGTTCCTGTTGCCTGAGTTCCCGTTGAGTTCTCTTGGAATTGAGAAAGTAATTTGGGACGTGAATTGTGCGGGCAGAACTTGGATTTCCCGAGAATGTGTGTAGAGGCCGGTGTGAGTTGGGGAATAAAAAATTGCTGTTTGAATCTACAAAGTGTGAGTGGCTCGTGATCTAGTGCCCAGCCAAGACTGCGGCAATGGAATTTTTAAAATATGTTTACAAGTATTTTATGTTGGCATCCCATTGTGTGTTATTCCCCCCACCCCAATTCTAGAGATTGAACCCAGGGCTTTGTGCATGCTAGGCAAGCACTCTGCCACCAAACCACATCCCCAGCCCATTTTACTTTTTATTTTGAGAAGGGTCTCGCTAAGTTGCCCAGGCTGGCCTTGACCTTGCCTTCTTCCTGCTTCAGTCTCCTGAGTCACATGGATTACAGGCGTGTGCCCCTACATACACCCCAGTTCATAGCTTTTGAAAGTTAATCCCACTGAAAGAGTCTTTCATATGTAGGTTGTTTCCTATAAGATCATTCAAAAGTGTAGACTCAGCCTCCCTTTTCCTTAAACTTCTTCCTAGGAAGGAAAGGGGACAACTGTCATTTAAGCAGTTTAGTTAATAGTTTCATAATTCCTGTCCTTTAAAATAGGCTGAAAAAATGGGAGATTTTCCTGAAGTTTATAATAAATAGGTGTTTCCAAATTCTGTATTTTTGTTTAAGCCTGATCCTTAACATAGCAGTCCAGTCCTGCGAAGTTTTTTCCTTACGTTGCATTTCATCATATCTAAGATATTTTAGTACCTTTGATACTGGAATTTGTCTTATAATCAGTGTTAAACTATTTCAAAGTTTAATCCACAGTGTTTTCTTTCCTGTGTACATTTATTAAGATGGGGTATATTGAGTTGTGTAGTTATAAGTTCCTTTAAAGATTATCTTAGTTAACTCTCCTAATAACCCAATGAAATAGGAAGAGAAAGTCTTATTTCCATTGTGTTCCCGAAATGCTCCAGAGGGAGGGTTTGTTTGGGAAGTTTGCTTTTGTGCCTACAGACTGGAGGTGCTGGGTCCTGCACAAGCCTTGTGTGGCTGAGCCAGCAGGTCCTCGTCCTCTACCTCAGAGTTTTCTTCAGCTGTCCTATTGATGAAGCATTTTGTCTTTTAGGTAAGAAATGTTTTCAATATGACAGCCAAAGAGGGAAGGAAGAGATCAGTCCGTGTCCTGGTGGCTGTGGGGAATGGGCAGGGAGCTGCAGGTGAGTAGGGTGACGCTGGACACAAAGAGGCCTGGCTGCCCGGCTGGAAGCCAGGGCCCTGCTGCTAGTCTCACTTTTTCTACTAATAGAGCCGTCTTGAGGTCTGGGCTCACAAACCTGGTGGTAAACCACGAAGCTTCTCAGAGAAAGAAAGAAAAGCTCTTAAGCCCTACATCTGAGGACTGGGTATTTTAACGGGCTTAAGACACTATTGTATTGTGCATAATAGTGAAAAATTAGAACAAGTTCAATCGGGCCTAGTTACAGGATAGCTGTCCAATATAATATTCTTTTTTTTAATATCTATTTTTAGTTATAGGTGGACACAATATCTTTATTTTTTATGTGGTGCTAAGGATCAAACCCAGTGCCTCACGAATGCCAGGCGAGTGCTCTCCCTCTGAGCCACAACCACAGGCCTCCAAAGTAATATTCTATAGCCATTAAAAAATTGTGAAAAATTACTTACACAATAAGTAATTTTTGTTAAAAATTTGTCATGTAATCATGATTTTTTTTAAAGTCATTTATATGCAAGGAAAAAACTAGAAGACTATACACTGATAAGTGTTCACTTGGGTTAGCAGGTTTGTCAACCATTTAAATTTTCTTCTTTAGATTTTTAAAGTTTCCCTACTGAACATCTTGTTTTTGAAATGTGTTCACATAGAACTGAAAAACTGTTAGTTGCTTCCTTTTGAAAATTTCTGGTTTTGCCCTCAGAGGTCTTCTGTTAGCATAAGCAGATTTCTGGTATTGGTTTCATAGTGTTCCAGTGTGTGCATAGACATGATTTTTGACCCAATCCCTATTGTTTCCACATTTGTATCATTTATTAAAAACAACAACAATAACATTGACCTTTTTGTACATGGCGTTTGTTGAACTTTTGGAAATATAGAAATAGGAGAAATGTCTTGAAATTGCTGCCGCACTAGGTGTAAATGTCAAGTATGGCCAGATCTCCTCCTCAAAGTTTGCATCAGTTTATGTCCCTCTGTCCCACCCATCCTTGCCCTGAGTAGTATCGGACTTTACTGATTGTCAGTATGATCCCTGAAACGTCTCTCCTAGTTTATACCTGTACTTTCTAAGTTAGGAGA
Source organism: Urocitellus parryii (assembly GCF_045843805.1). Classification (NCBI taxonomy): domain Eukaryota; kingdom Metazoa; phylum Chordata; class Mammalia; order Rodentia; family Sciuridae; genus Urocitellus; species Urocitellus parryii. The sequence goes on from NC_135542.1 coordinate 13,217,838, forward strand.
GTGCCGCGCCATTTTGCGTGTTCATTGGCCGTTGCGCTTTCATTTGGACATCTGTCAGTTCAGGTGCTTTGCCTATTTTTTTAATTGGGTGGTTTTCTTGTCTTTATTGATTGGGATTAGCTTCTTGTAAGTTAAGGACATGAGCCCTTTTTGTCTATCAGATATTTTGACTTAGTTTTGAATTTTTTTCCACATCGAAGCTTTAAAATCCACAGAAGTTTTAAACCTTAACATAGCACACATTGAGTCTTGTTCTTCTGAACAGTTTCACTTGAAGGTCTTTCCTCATCTGCCCACGGCCCAGCTGCATACAGCAGAGGGCGCCATTTGCCCAGAGCAGCCCAGGAGCTTGGGCTGGGTAATGCAGGGCAGAAACCCTGGCTGTACAGAGCTTTCTTGAGACTGGGACATCCACTGAGTGAAGCAACTGTAACCTCTCTAATGAGGATGGGCATTTAGCTGGCTATCAGCCAAAAATTGGTTTAAACAACAATTGTCCTTAAATATGATTCTCAAAAGATTAGAATTTTTAGTGACTTTAGTGACAGTTATTTGGTGCTGGCAGCTCCACAGCCAGGGACATCTAACTTGGTTTTGTTTCATCTCTCTGTAGGCCCTTTGTCACTGCGGGGAGCCAGAGACAGCAGACACTTCACCAGCTTGAGCCATGCGCTGCAGACACAGTGCTATATCTCTCCTTCCAGTAGCTGGTCAGGCCAGCAGTGCAGACCCTACAGCTTCTTCACTAAATGTATGTAGACTGGCACACACTTCCACCTCCTGCAACAGGAAAGTAGGGGTGCTTTCCTGACTTGATTTTTAAAGAATTAACATTTTAGTGATTGTTAAACTAAAAATGCATGATCTTGTTCAAGTAGTACCTAGAATTATCTCACATGCCAGACCTGTATTTGGAGAGCCGCTGGTTTACTTGGAGCCCCTTATTTGGGGCACCTGAGGACTAAAGGTATTGAATTGTGCCCCAGATACCCTGCTGATTTAGAGTCACACCAAGAAGCACACACTGTTTTTAGCTGGGCCTTAGCTGAGGAGATAGGACATCTCATTTTGAAAAGTTCAAGAGACATCACTACTCACGCTTCCTCTTTGGGATAGTGTTTGAAAGTGTGATCTGGACTAAATTAGCTTGTCAGGCAATCAATGGAGATGGAGTTCACAGTTTAGCAGTAGGTTAAATTTTGGATAACCAAGGCAATTCATGATCATTCTAGAATGTTCAGCAGATATAGAAAAATCAGAAGGGATTAGCTGGCAAGTGATCTGCTTCTCCAACAATGGACTGCCACTCTTTTCACACAGCACCATGTCCTGTGCTTCCCCGGGCTGTGTGGTGACCATGGAATTTTCCACTGTGAAGATGTGGATCATTTTAGCGTGGAAGTCTCGTGGTACTCGTGGTACCTGGATTAGTGGCATAGTGACACAGATATGAATGTCAGGTCAAGGGGCTGGAGTACCACAGGCTTGGTTGTACCTGTGGATTTAGGTGCAAGGAGAAGAGAGGTGGCTGGGCCTGCTGGTCTCTCCCCCTCATGCCCACAGCCTCATTTTTTTCTGAGTTGACTTTGACCCTTAGAGGAGTATTTTAGACCCAGAGGCCTTGGGAATTTTATTTCTGATCATCTTTTCCCTGCTCGAAAAAGGCTCTTCTCCAACTCTTCTTGTTCGAGCGTGCCCCTCATCCTCGCACACCTGCACTGTTGACCCACATCTGCCTCTGACTCTCCACCAGCCCTCCTTGTCCTCAGTTATGTGGACTTATGAGGTGGCTGCTCGTGAGTCCTGCTGAGCTGGGCTACAGTGGGAGACCTCTGTGGAAGCCAGTGTGCTTTGCTATTTCAGGAGTGTGAGGATGGCCTTAGGCCTGAGCTTAAGCGACCCCATTTTAAAAACTTCAGTTTGAAACCTGCAGTCTCACCTGGCATGCCTAAGGGAGCCCTCCAGGATGGCCTCAGACACAATCAAGTCACTTCTCCCCATCCTGAGAAACAGAGAGAAGCCTCTGTCAGGCTGTTCTCCCCTGAAAAGAGGGAAAGACGAGAAAATCAGGGAGGGCCCACCAGACCAGATGTTTTAACCCCAGGGTGAATGTTGTCACTGAGAAATCTGGTGGTAACTGATAAGGATTGAAAGGGGGGTCAAAAGTCCCCAAATTTAGTATAAATAATAGAGCAAATGAACAGACATTCAGCCAGCCAAAACAAGGATGCACCCAAGCTGGAGTGTCTGATGAGGACCTGGACTGACATCTCATCACTTGTCATCTTGTGCCTGATCCTTACCGCTCTCCAACTCTACAGCCACATCTTGACCCTGGTGAGAGCCGCAACTTCTCCCTGTGACCCTCTCCTCAGCCGGCCGTCAGCTCCATTCCAGGAGAAGCCTGCCTTGGTTCCTGACCTGATCACCGCGGTCTGAGTGAGTGTGTATGTCTGCTGGACATAAAGCCTAAGGCTTGAGACTTTTGAACTTAGCCTGCAGAGGGAATGTCTGTCATTAGCCTGTCATGATTAAGTGTGTTTGCAGTGCTTAGAATTAATCTAGAATAGTTTGCTGTGAATTGATTATGTCTATTACAGTGCATAGCATGAAGGATGGTCGTCTTCTTGATTAAGAACCTATAGAGTGAAATTTTATTGAGTGATTCTAGTGAATAAAGCATTGGAAAGGGCAGAAGTGAAGGGACATTCTTTATTTCTCCCCCTTGACTGCATATGTTGCAACTTTGCCCCTAGGACAATGAGGAAATGGCTTTTGAAATTCTAGATCTCCAAGACACAGAAACTCATGGGTTTTCAAAACTTACTGAAGAGGATGTAACCTTGTACTTGTTGAAACTGTGCCCTGTTGTAGAGTCCTCACTTAAATGCCATGGGTCCCATTTAGTAAGTGGTGTAACTTGCATGATTAAGAAAGAACTTGGGTTGGGGCTGTGGCTCAGTGGTAGAGCATTGGTCCAGCTTGCACAAGGCCCCGAGTTCAATCCCCAGCACTGCAAAAAATAGAAAGAGTTCAGTCTATTAGCGTGGATGCTACAATGGATTGTGCATGCGGTGTGTGTGCACATGCACACATCTGTTTCAAACATGAACTTCACTCACATAAGTGTAATTAACAGGTGTATAAGTTAACCTCATTGTCCCTCCAGAAAGTGTCAGAAAGAGTTGAAATAATAGTAAATCTAAGTAGCCTTTGAAGTTCAATAGTCTTTACTTGAAATTAAAATAGTAAAATGCATGTTAATAAAGAACTTAATTCAACGGGTAGACATTAAAAAATCATAGTTGTGAATAATATTTATGAATGTAGGAAAATATTCACAGTGTAACAGTCAAATAAAATTGAGCCACTGCAGGACCTATATAAAGAAAACAAAAGCAATACAATAAAAAAATTTCTGATAAACGTAAAGATTAAAAAAACAAAAATATTATCACTTAAATTGATAAATTGAATAATAATACAATGAATAATAATACAAAATTTCAGTTTTATCTTGTGAATCATAAGTTCCATAGAATTTTATTGCCTCTTTTTAATTTAAATGAATGATTAAAACTGTTACCTTGTGGGGCACCTTGGTGCAGCCTGTAATCCCAGGGGGTCCGGGAGCAGAGTCAGGAGGATTTTGAGTTCAAAGCCAGCCTCAGCAAAAGTGAGGCTCTAAGCAACTCAGTGAGACCCTGTCTCTAAATAAAATAAAAAATAGGGCTGGGGATGTGGCTCAGTGGTTTGAGGGTCCGTGAGTTCAGTCCCCATTACCCTAAAAAAAAAAAAAAAATAAAAGTGAACAATCAATATATCAAATTTGTGACAAAGCCTCTCTGAATATGTATATTGTTTCTTAAATATCAGTTATATCATGGAATTTAAAGTATGTTTAGAAGCATTTTATGTTGGCATCCCATTGTGTATTATTCCCCCCCTCCCCGCAGCCAACACAATGTATTGAACTCAGGGCCTTGTGCATGCTGGGCAAGCACTCTGCCACTGAGCCACATCCCCAGCCATTCTTATTTTTTTATTTTGAGAAGGGTCTTGCTAAGTTACCCAGGCTGTCCTTGAACTTGCCCTCCTCCTGCCTCAGCCTCCCCCACTGCACCCAGCCCAGTTCATAGCTCTGGAAAGTTGATCCCATTGAAAGAGTCTTTCATATGTTGGTTGTTTCCTATTAGATCATCCACAAGAATGGACTCAGCCTCCCTTTTCCTTCAACGCCATTTCCTAAGAAAGGGGCCACCATGAGCCAGAGTCAGCTAGCTTTGAAGCAATTTAGTTGATACTTTTATAGTTCCTGGCCTTTAAAAGAGGCCGAAAAAATTGGAGATTTCCCTGAAGTTCATAATCAGCAGGTATTTCCAAAGTTTGTATCCTCGTTTCAGCCTCATCCTTAAGGTAGCGAGCCAGTCCGGCCAAGTAACTTCTTATGTTGTATTTCACCATTTCTAAGACACTTTAGTGTCTCTGACCCTGGAATGTGTCTTACAGTCAGCGTTAAACTATTTCAAAGTTCAACCCACAGTGTTTTCTTTCCTGTGGTACATTGATTACGATGGGGTATATTGAGGTATATAGTTACAAATTCTTTTCAAGGTGATCTCAGTTAACTCTCCTAATAACCTTGTGAAATAGGAGGAGAAAGTCTTATTTCCATGCTGTTCTTGAGGAAATGCTCCGGAGGGAGGTTTCATTTGGGGAGTTTGCTTCTGTGCCTACAGACTGGAGGTGCTGGGCCCCTCACCAAGCCTGTGTGGCTGAGCCAGCAGGTCCTCGTCCTCTACCTCAGAGTTTTCTTTAGCTATTCTATTGGTGAGCCATTTTGTCTTTTAGGTAAGAAATGTATTTAATATGACAGCCAAAGAGGGAAGGAAGAGATGGGTCCGTGTCCTGGTGGCTGTGGGGGATGGGCAGGGAGCTGCAGGTGAGTGGGGTGACTCTGGACATGGAGGTGGTGGTGTGCAGAGGCTTGGCTGCCCCGCTGGGAGCCCGGGGCCCTGCTGCTGGCCTACTTTCCCCCTCACTGAGCGTCTAGAGGTCTGGGCTCAGAAACCTTGTGGTAAACCACAAGGCTTCTCAGGGTAAAAAAAGAAGAGCTCCAAGACCTACATCTGAGGACAGTGGGTATTTAAAAGGGTTAAGTCACCGTTGTATTGTGTATAATAGTGAAAAATTAGAAGAGCAAGTCCAATCTGGCCCAGTTACAAAAACAGGATAGCTGTCCAATGTACTATTCTCTAGCTTGTGAAAAATCACTTACATAATTACTGTGTCAGTAACTAATGTGTCAGTAATGTTGATTTTTTTAAAGTCATTTGTATGTTAAGAAAAATTTAGAACACTATACACTGTTAAGTGTTTATGTGGATTAGTAGGTTTGCCAGTCATTTAAATTTTCTTCTTTAGACTTTTGTTTAAAGTTTCCCTAGTGAACATCTAGTTTGTGATATATATTCAAATAGAACAGAAAAACCATCAGTTGCTTCATAGTGACACTTTCAAAGCAAAAGTAATACACATGATAGTGCGTTGGTGTAAGAAATCATGATTAGCAGTTACTGTTGTCTCTTTCCAAAAATATCTTTTCAGTAATTTTGTGTCCAGTTATCACCCTTAACCTTGTAAAAAGCTTCACCAAGACATCATGTTACAGCCGTGAGTTCGCACCTTGCCCTTCTTGCTTGGTTTTGCCCTCAGTGATCCTGGGTTAGCACAGCAGATTCCCCTCTGTTCCGGTACTGGTTGCCTAGTGTCCCCGCGTATGCACAGACCTGATTTTTGTTACCTGCTCCCTATTGCTGAATATTTTTGTTTGCAAATTTGTATCATTTACTTAAAAAAACTGAACTTTTTGTACATAGATTGTTGAACTTTTGCAAGTATAGCAATAGGGGAAATGTCTTGAAATTGCTTGAAATATCTTGAAATTGCTGCTGCACTAGGTGTAAATGTCAAACATTGCCAGATCACCTCCTCAAAGGTTGCAGCAGTTTATGTCCCTCTGTGCCACCCCATCCTTGCCCTGTGTATTCTCAGACTTTACTGATTGTCATCTGGTCCCTGAGACATCTCTCCTAGTTTCACCTGCGCTTTCTAAGTTAGGAGAGTGCGGACTCCATTTTCATGTTCATTGACCATTGCGCTTTCACTTTGGACATCTGTCAGTTCGGGTGTTTTGCCCATTTTTTAATTGGGTGGTTTATTTTCTTTTTTGATTGGGATAAGCTTCTTGTAAGTTAAGGACATGAGCCTTCTGTCTATCAGATATTTTGACTTTGTTCTTAATTTTTTTTTCACACTAAAGTTTTAAAATCCACACAAGTTTTAAACCTTAATATAGCAAATTTATCAGTCCTAGATCACTTCTGGCTTGTGTTTTGCTTAGAAAGCCTCCTTTTGAAGGTTATATATTTCCCTAACTGATGGCAGCAAATAATGGAAGCATTTTTGCAACTTGTGATGAACCTCATTTCTTGGGATTCAGCATTTACAAATTGAAAAATTGTTGGTTTTATTTTCCTGGTTCATTAAAATCTAAATTCCACTCAGAAGTTCCATTGATATCATAGTTTTACTCTATAGCAATGTATTTTTTCCCCATCTGTCTGGGCATTTGAATCTTTCCACAAGTGTCCAAAACCATTTGCCTCTTGTAAATATAGAGCATACTTAATTTTAAAAATTGAGTATATATATCATTATATTAGAGATTTATATAGATAATGTTATGCGTCTAAACTTGGGTTTCGTAAATACATCCAAATGTAATGTCTCCAGATTGCCTCAGAACAGGTGAGCAGGTCTCTGGCTTTCTTCATGGCTGGTTGTGCATGCAGGTGTTCTGTGGGCAGTTGGAGGGAGAAGTGCGTGAAATGTTGTAGGAGCCCAAACTGGGAGCTGGGGAGAGGCAAAGGCTGGGCCAGTTCTTTCGCTTTTCATAGTTTGGATTTTTCTTTGATGCTTTTGCTATTGGTTAGGCCATCATGTGGGTGAGTTTTTTTCCTTGTTGTCACTCAGTAGATGATGATGAGCTCTGTGTTAGCCACCGGGGCACCACAGGCAGACAGTCACATGTCCCAGAACCCTCTCCTGGTCCTTGTGCTCAGAGCCTGTGTATCTCGTGAGACTCCGTTCAGACCCCCACTGTTGGTCAGACCCATGGCCACTCACTAGAATCATGAGATGGCTGTGAGCAACACTAAGGAACAGTCAGTGTGCATGTGATGTTGGTACTGTGGCTACCTGTTGTAAGTCTTTATCCTTTAGAAGTATATAGAAAAAATTTGCACAAGTAAAATTTCTTTTCTTATTTCTTTTTTTATTATTATTTTTATTTGTTCTACTTAGTTGTACATGATAGCAGAATGCATTTTAATTCACCGTACCAAAAACGGAGTGCAACATTTCAATTTTCTGGTTGTACACGTTGTAGAGAGGCACCATTTGTGCAGTCATATATGTACCTAGGGTAATGATGTCCATCTGATTTCACCATCTTTGCTAGCCCCCATAAGCCTTCCCCACTCTCCCCTTTTGCCCAATCCCATGAACTTCATGTTCAAGTCTAAAGTTGGCTAGGATGACTCGGTGGCATTGCAATCTCCTGAAGGTCCTTCTTGGATGCATACACAAAGAGAGAGCGAGGGATTAAGGGGCAGGAAGGAAACACAACTTTTTCAAACACTGAGATCTGGAGTCCAGCTCCTGCCATGTAGTCAGTGAATGAATGGATAATAGTTGTTTTTACAGGACCATGTGACTGGGGCTGCTCGGCTTCCTGTGGGCCCTCAGCATCCCCATCTATAAAGCAAGGGCACAGACCAAGGGTGCTGTCAGCTTTCTGTTGCTGTGACAAAGCATCTGAGAGAATCCCCTTAAAAGGAAACAGGGTTTCTTTGGGCTCATGGCTGTATAGGTCTCAGTCCATGGGATTTTAGCCCTGTTGCTTTGGGCCTGTGGCAGCACAGTAGGACATCCTGGCAGCTAGAGCTTGTGACAGAGGAGGCTGCTCACCTCTGGGAAGTGGGGTGGGGGTAGGGGGTAGGGGTAGGACTGGGCTGGGTCCCAATATCCCCTCAAGGTCACACCCCTAATGACCTCATTCCGTCCACTAGGCCCCACTTCCTAAAGGTTCCATTATGTCCCAAGGGCCACAGGCTGGTGACCAAGCCTTTAGCACATGGGCAATGGGGACATTTGACATCCAAACCACGATACCAAGTGATCATTAGCTGGGGGCTAACCCCTGGTCACCAGGCCAAGCCTCCCCACAGCCCAGGCCTGGGGAGATTGACTGCATTCTGCAGGACACCCACTGCAGGCAGCTGCCTCAGCCAACATGGAAGTCCTTAACAGAGTCTCTTTTTGGGGGGGTGGGGGAGGTACCGGTGTTTAGTCTCAGTGGTGCTTGACCACTGAGCCACATCCCCAGCCCAATTTTGTATTTTATTTAGAGTCAGGGTCTCGCTGAGTTGCTTAGTGCCTTGCCATTGCTGAAGCTGGTTTTGAAGTTTTGATCCTCCTGCCTCAGCCTCCCGAGGTGCAGGGATTACAGGAGTGCACCACTGCGTTGGCCAAGAGGCTCATTTTTGGCAGTGGGGTTTCCTTGGAGAGAAAGCTGACCCTGTCCTGGGGTCATCCCTGATTTGCCCACACAGCAGTGCTTTGTTACTTTTTCTTTTCTCTGGAGGGCAACTCAATTCATACCTAGTAAACATAGCCCCACAGGTTCTCTGATTAAGAATAGTGCAGAGCTGGGGGGCAGTGGTGCATGCCTGTAATCCCAGCAACGCTGGAGGCTGAGGCTAAGGCTGGAGGATGGCCTGTTTGAAGCCAACCTTAGCCATTTAGTGATGCTCTGAGCAACTCAGTGAGACTCTGTCTCTAATGAAATATTTTAAAAAGGGCTGGGGATGTGGCTCAGTGGAAAAGCACCCCATGGTTCAACCCCTTGTACCAAAATACCAAGGGGGGGAGAGAGAGAGAGAGAAAGAAATAAGGGAAAACTCAGGCTAAGATCTTAACCCTGCAAACGCAGCTGGTAGAGAAAGGTGCTGACTGTAGGACTATGGGGATTTACCTCACCAAGTCTCAGTTAGCCAATGCTCTCCAAACCTGTCACCCTCAGGGCTGGGTGAGCTCCGTGGTAGAGCACTTGCCTAGCATGTGCAAGGCCCTGGGTTCAATGCCCAGTGCGGCAACAAAAAGGATTTCAAAACCCCATGTCATCCTCAGGTCCAGGGAGAGCAGTTAGGGCAGCTGTCTGCCCCTGAGACTGGGCCTGGGAGGACTCACTGGGAGGATGCCAGGGGCTCATCAAGGGTCCGGGGAATTGCCACCAGTGCGGCCAAGGTCACTCCTTGATGGCAAACTGAAACCTGTGAGCCATGTTTTCTGTGACTCTCAGGAATCCCTTCCATACCTCTGTCCTTAAAACAGGGAAGAGTAATAATGTCACTCAGTCCCTTTGTACTGCTGGGACCACAGTGGTCTTTAGAGGAGATCCCATGGCTGCCCTGGGTCACCCCTGCTTCACATCCCCTTGGTGACCAGTGGTCTCTTCCCACCTGAATGCTGTCCAGACCCGACTCCTGGGGGGCAAGCCTTCCCCTCCACTCTCCACCAGTGCTCACCAGCTGCCCTGGAGCACGGGAGGCTGTGACCCAGGCTTGGGGAGGGCTTCCCCCCTAGCCAGAGCCGTCCTGACAGCCCCAGGCTGCAGCCCCAGCCTGGAAGTGGCTGCCTGGAACAGAGCAGGAGGTTGCTCCCTGTGGCCCCTCTGGTCCCTCTCTTCCTCCTGTTGAAGAATCATGTGAGGAATGGCTTGTCCTTATCCCTGTGCAGAAGCTTCCAAAGAAACCACTTCAAAGTCCTGGAGCAGGGGAGGGGGTTGAAAGATTTGGAGATGGAGCCATCTAAGAAGAAATGGCAGAACTTCAGAGAATGAACAACAGGAGTTCCAAGCCTCTGTCGATGGAGTTTCTAGCAAAACAGGATGTTGTCTTGCAGGAGCCGGAACAAATGGCCCTGGAGTGTGCCTGAGATGCAGTGTCCTTTCTCAGGCCCTGCGTTTACTCAGGACCAAACAGAGTCACCCCCACCCCTCCCGGGAGAATGGGGCAGAGCAGGGGATTCGAGATGGTTCCGGAAAGTGCAGGGCTTTGCCCACACACATCTAATGACCTATGTGTTCCCAAGATGGTGCATGGCCAGGGCTTCCTAGTAGCAATAAAGAGGATACAGGCTCCAGGTGTGGGGGTGCACGCCTGTAATCCCAGGGACTTGGGAGGCTGAGGCAGGACTATAAGTTTGAGGCCAGTCTCGCAACTTAGTGAGTCCCTAAGCAAACTCGAGGCCCTGTCTCAAAATAAAAAATAAAACATGGGGACTGGGATGTGGCTCAGTAGTAAAGCCCCCCTGATTCCATCCCCAGAATGAATGAATGAATGAATAAACAAACAAACAAAAGAACACAGACAGTGAAGCCGTGGGGTCAAGCCCCAGAAGAGGAAAAAAAGATTGGGTCTCAGGAACCTTCAGCATGGAAGCCATGGGTTCTTAAAGCAGAGAGTCCCCCTTGCCCTGGCTCCGCAGGGAGAGCTGAACATGGCAGTGTGCACAGAGGCTAACACCCCCCACCCCACTAAGGCAGAGCTGGCACTAGAGGATCACATATGTCCATGTCATCCTCAAGACCTTCCATAAACCTTCCATCACCAGCACAACGAGGGTGAGAATGAGTCACTGAGTCCCAATCTGGCTGTCTGCAAGCACCCTCTAAAAGCTTTTTAGAAAAGCAGAGTGCTTGTCCATCTCTGGGCAATGGGATAAAACTCTCTGGGGCTTGTATTATTTTGCCCAGGAAACACACACAAGAAATCTACATGTTGATCTCACGAATGCATCCAAAAGCCAAACCCCAAACACATTTGGCAATTGAAAGCATGCTGCAGCATTTCTACTTGGAAGCTGCGACAGTTGGACATTGCACCTTTTCTGGAGGAAGCCTCACTCTAATTTCTTTGGTGTGGAAGATACGTGTCAAGACACCAAGACGTGGAGACCCGTTAAAGGGCTGCTCATCGCTGGCCATCTCTCGGCCAGTGTGCGGTTTCTCCCTAGCCAGAATGTCCTGGACTCTAAACAGTGGCTCATTGGTCCCTGAGCAGGCTGCAGAGGGCTTTGGCTGGAATGCACAGCAGTCTCTGAGGGCCTGACAGGTGGGCATGGGGCATTTGGGGGGCTTGGTTCTACCCCTTAAGCAGAACCCACAGGTCTGCCATCGTCTGTCAGGACCTGAAGCTGCATCTTCCCACTAAGCAATAAGCAGGCACAGTCGCCAGGACTGATCAGACGTGGAAATTGTAGCCCCACCCTGAGGTTGCCTTCCAGAGAAGGGACCCTGCCTGGGCCACCAGGTCCTGGATATTCTTTCCATCTTTCTCCTAGAAAAAAAAAATCATTGCATGAAGGGGTTCAAGTGACCAGAGGGCTGCCACAACAATGGCCGCATGACTGACTGGACAGAATTATGTTGGAGTCATTAGCTGGAGAATCAGCTTAGAAGAGGAAAACCTTGGAATCTCTCCAGGAGAAGCCTGAACATCTGATAGAAATCACACACATTCCTGAAAAAATCTGTAAACAAGGAGGAGGCAGGTACTTCCTCTGGGTAATAAATGGTGCTTTCCAGAGTACACTTGGGTTGCCTGGAAACCTCAGAACTTTCCTCCCACCCCAGGAGGGAGCAGGACATGTGTGTCTACTCATCAACACCTCTTTTCCATTGTGAGGGCTGACCCAACACTGCAGGCCCAGGAGGGACAGGACTTAGCAAAGCCATCTGCACTCCCCGGGATGTGATTGAGCATCTGGCTCATCCCAGAGGATGGTGACTGGCAGATGCAAGCCAGGCTCCAATGACGCATGGAGTACCATCAGGAGGCCAATGGCCAGTTAAAAGTGTATTGTAAAATAGCCTCCAATAAATAAATTTTAAAAATCATTAAAAAAAATAAAGAGGAAAAAAAAAAAAGAGCTTCTAGTCCTGAAGTGCAAACTATTTCAGGGGCTTCCAGGCTAAGTGACAGAAGCAGGCATGGAAAGAAACCTGCCTGTGAGCTCACTCATTGAGAATATAATACAGTTACACCATGGAAGTAGAAAAAATTATTGTGACTGATATTTTAATAATGATGATTATTATGATGGCCTTTCATGCCGGGTGTGATATTTGACTGCGGACATTTTACAAATAATGTTGATCAAACGCTCCCTCTGGGCCATGCTCTGGGCCAGCCACTCTACCTGCCTTGCCTACCTGATCCTCACAGTGTCCCCAAGAAGCCAACACAACAAACCAGAAAGCACAATGTCCCTGCTAGCAAGTGCAGGACCTAAGTCTAGAACCCAGACACAGAGATCAACCAAATCAAAAGAAATATTTACTGGAATACTGGTAGAAATCTAGAAGAGGCTGTGGCCTAGAAATGGGGAGGGTTGGCTTCAATCCTCAAAACCCAAAGCTGTCAAGATGGTTCAATTGACCATCCACATTAGAAACTACTCTCCAACGAAATATGCCCCAAACATTGTCAAAACAGAGGGACCGATTGGGAGGAAATGGCAACCCAGTAGAACAGGAGGCTCGAGGAGAAACACAGATGAGGACTTTGCACGGGCCGAGGTCGCTGGAACACAGCTGGCAAGCAGATGATCACAAGTTCAAATGACGTATTTTATTTTATTCATTTATTTACAAAATCTAAGGATGTTGATAATATGTGCTGGGAAGGGGATAGGAAGATAAGCTTTTTTCATACACTTTGGAGGCACATTTAACATTATCCATGAAAATGCACGAATGCTATGCTGCCTACAACTCAGAAATTTAGGTCTTGGTACATGCCCTGGGAAGCTCCCAGAAGGAAATTCATTTCAATGTTGTGTTAAATTATAAGACATGTACAATGAAATGGCCATTGGCAGGAAGTCTGTGGCCACAGTGAATAAGGACCTGCAAGTTCTTAGGACCTGTGGATGGAAAGAAGACCCTGGACCACGTGTTTCAGCTTGTGGGACACAGAGCCCTGAACATAGGCTGGTCCAGCGGCACTGTGCATCTCTCCAGATCCACACAGTGTGGAAACCGCAGCCATCACTTGGCTTTAGGGACAGTAGCTGAGGTGATCCTCTCTTCTGGGAGGTAGGGGACCACGGGTGACTCCCTAACAAACAGATGACCAGAGCCACCTCTGGGGAGAGTCTGGGCCAGGGGGTGATGGGAGAAGAGGAATTTGACGTTCGTTTGTGGTGGCTGGATTTCTTTCCAGGAGAAAATCTGGTTTCTGCCATCATGTTTCCCCTTGGAGCTTTGGGCAAGCCCTCTTCCCACCCCTTTCCTCCATCTGCTCTCATGGGCTGAGTCTGTTCTCCCAGATTCACAGGTTGAAATCTTGAGCCCAGAGCCTCAGAATGGGAGCTATCTGGAGATAAAGCTTCTACGTCAAAGTGGGGTCACTGGGGAGCCACCCTCGTCCAGGATGCCTAGAGTCTTTATAAGGAGAAGGAATTGGTCACACAAGAGACACCAGGAGTGTGTGAGCACAGCGTATGACCCTGTGAACAGGTGGCAGGAAGGTGGCCATTGATGAGCCAAGGGGAGAGGCCTGGTTGTGAGCCACCCCTGAAGACAGAAAGCTTTTCCTCTGAGATGAGGAGTAGGATGAGGATGGCCACTTGTAATTCCCAGAGCCCTGGGAGTCCCTGATGGAGTCATTTGGCAAGGGGAAAGATCAAAGGCACGGTGCTGGGGCTGGAGCTCAGCAGTAGCGCACTTGCCTGGCATGCGTGAGGCACTGTGTTGGATTCTCAGCACCATATAAAAATAAATAAATACATAAAGGTCTATCAAGAACTAAAAAAAAAAAAAAATTAAAAAAACAAAAGCACATAAATTGGATAGAACAAATCAAATGGTCTTTAAGATGATAGGATCACACATCATCTAAAACTCTAAAGAGTACACACAAACACATAGTTGGTTTTATGAGAACTAATAAAAGAAGTTTCAAAGTGGCAGGATCCCGAGAAAACACACCAAAATTGTTTTAGTTAGCTTTTCCTTACTGTGACCAAAATACCTGACAAGACCGATTTAGAGGAGGAAAAGTTTATTTTGGCTCAGGATTTCAGAGGTTCAGTCCAGGTTGGCCGACTGCATAGCTCTGGGCGGGGGGTGAGGCAGAACATCATGGCAGAAGGGTGTGGCAGAGGAGAGCAGCTCAGGGCATGGCCACCAGTAAGCAAAGAGAGCTCCACTAACCAGGGACAAAACAGAAACCTCAAAGTCATGACCCCAGAGTCCTACTTCCTCCAGCCACACCACACCTGCCTTTAGTTACCACCCAGTTAATCCATTTCAGTGTCTCAATCCACTGATTAGGTTACAACTCTCATAATCTAATCACCTTACCCCTACATTATCTCACATGTGAGCTTTTGAGGGATGCCACGTACCCAAACCATAACAAATTCACTGCATTTCTATGTACTACTACTAATTAATCTGAAAAGAAAATTATAAAGATAATACCATTTTCAATAACATCAACAAAAAATAAAATAGCACTTTGAAATTAACCAAGGAAGTGGAAGATGATAGTGTAATGATAATGATAAAGCACTGTTGAAAGATATTGAAGAACATATAAATTTGTGGAAGCATCCCATTTTCATGAATTGGAAGACTTAATATTATGATGTCAATACCACCCCAAATCTACAATTTGATCCCTAAAAAAATACAAATGACAGTTTAAAAAAAATTTTAGATGTTGATGGAACTTTATTTTATTCATTTATTTATATGTGGTGCTGAACTCAGTGCCTCGCACATGCTAGGCAAGTGCTCTACCACTGAGCCACAACCCTAGCCCACCAATGACAATTTTAAAAAATATTTTTTAAGTTGTCAATGGACATTTATTTATTTATATGTGATAATGAAGAAAAAAAAATACAACCCAGTGCCTCTCACATGCTAGGTAATCACTCTACCACTGAGCTACAATCCCAGCTCCCAATGACAATTTTTGCAGAAAAAGAAAAACCCATCCTAAAATTCTTATGGAATATCAAGGGAATCCAAGTAGCCAATCCTATTATGAAAACGAGAAACAATTAGAAGGACTCAAACTCCCTGATTTCAAAACCTACTACAGAGCTAGCACAATCAAAACAGTGTGGTGTTGACAGAAAGAGATCAATGGGACAGAATAGAATGCCCAGAAGTAAGCCCTTGTGTATATGGTCAAATGACTCTTGATAAGGGACACAAGACCATTCAATGAGGAAAAGAACAGTCTTGTCAGCAAATCATTTTGGGGAAAACTGGACATACACATGCAAAAGAATGAAGTTGAACTCTTACCTAATACAACACCTACAAAAGAAAACATAGGGCAGTAGATTCAGGACACTGGAGTTAACAATGATTTTTTTTTTTTTTTTGATAAAATGCCAAAAGCACAGGCAACTAGAAAAAAATAAATATATTGGACTTCATGAAAACTGAAGTTTTGCTCATAAAAAGATAACATCAATACAGTAAAAAGACAGTCCATTGGATGTGAAAAATAATGGCCAACCACATATTTTTTGCACCACCACACCAGGTGTGAAGTGTAATTCTTAGCAGTAGGCTGTGTATAAAACAGGATGCTGACTTTAAAAACCCCAATGTTATATAATGGTCATTAAGTATGCCTGCTGTTTTCTTAAGCAAGGCATTATCTTTTGATGTTTTCCATTATATATTATTTAAAAACCCCTCTATAACAAATACAGACTTCTTTTATGAGGGGTAGAATTAGAGACCCGGGGAAAATTATAACAGTGTATCAGAAGTAACCTATAAAATTACTAAAATTTGAGTATGCACCCTATCTCCCCTCTTTTGCCCTGGGGAAGAGATTTTGTTTCATTTGCCTTTGATGCTCCCAACACTAATTAGTTAAATGTAATCTGTGAATGGTGACAATCTTCACACACACACACACACACACACACACACACACACACCCCTACCTTCCCCACTCAAAGCTTCCTTAATCTCAGGCTACACATAAACAAGTAGCTAAATGACAGACTCTGGGAGGCCAAGGCCAGGTCTGTGCTGTATCCCGGAATGTTGAACAGTATCTGACACCTAGTAGGACCTCAACATCTCTCTGTCCAGTGTATATAGGACCAGAAATACCTGGCTCCCTGTAGAGCAGTGTGTTCAGTTGGAAGCACCATTTAAAAGTGAGATTTCCAATCCGTGAAACTACAGAAGGCCTGAGGGCTGATGGCTGGGGAAAATGTCCTATGAGAAAGGGTGAGGGTACAGATGTTTGCAGCTCACAGATGTGATGGTTTGTTAGTGTCCCTCAAAAGTTCCCTTGTGAGACAGTGCTAGTTAGGAGAGCCTTGACCTAATTAGTGCATTGAACCCCTGGTGGGGACTAACTGGGTGGTAACTGTAGGCAGTAGGGTGTGGCTGGAGGTGGTGGGTCTCTAGGGAAGGCCCCTGGGGTTGCTACTCTGTCCTGGTGAAGGGAGCTCTCTCTCTGCTTCCCGGGTGTGCTCTCCTGAGCTGCTTCCCTACTCCACGCCCTTCTGCAGTGATTTTTTTTTATAATAATAATAATAATTATTATTATTGTTGTTATTTTGGTGTGTGCAGTGATGTTCTCAACTGTGAAAAGTTATTTAAAAATTGACTCAAATACGCCGCCCCCCACAGCAAGGAGAATGGCAGGCGCCTTTTCAGGGGTTAAGTGATTTTCAAAAGGGTGTCCCCAGAGTTTTTATTGAAAATCCCAATGTTTCCTGATGCATTTTGTTGTGGGAGATATGCTTCCATTCTCCTGTGACCAGGGATTTGTCTTCAGCTTAGCAGTGAATGGGTTGGTCGCCTGTAAGGAATGTGAAGTAGCACGTGTTCTGACTGCTCAATGGACAGTTAGATCAGAACCTAGGACACGTGAGTGTGTAAAAGAGTACGTGTAAGAGGTTAGGGTTGCATGTTGCCTAATGCAAGTTATTGAGTTGAAGTTACATTTGTTAATTTTAAAATATGGAAGGAAGTATGGTGTTTGGTCCACTTGAGGATTCACTCAATAGAGTATCAGACTTTGTTTCTTTTTTGTGGCACTGTGGAGATGTGAATGAGAACAAGTTGGTGACATCTTTCAGGTGGAAGCATTGTCTGAGGACGCACTCATCAAGTTGGCCAGGAAGCCGTTTTGTGAAGCCCCTATTGACTCAAGGCTTTTGATGATGAATTCATGGAGACGGTAATTCTTCATGGACCTTTGCATTTGGTGAGTCACGGAACGTATCTGAGTAGATAATCATTCACAAACATGTCCACAATAATCTCACATATTATGCATAACAGGTCATGGCTGGGTAAATATTACCATTTCCTTTTTTGCATTTAAGAAATCTAATAACGACATTATATTTTCTCCCTTTTTTTGCCTTGAAGTATGTCAGTGTCTTGACCAAGCATGATTGTTGGTAGGTAGGTTAGCAAGAACTTGAACTCAGGGATTTTACTGTCATGTGTC
Source organism: Urocitellus parryii (assembly GCF_045843805.1). NCBI lineage: Eukaryota > Metazoa > Chordata > Mammalia > Rodentia > Sciuridae > Urocitellus > Urocitellus parryii. The sequence goes on from NC_135542.1 coordinate 13,235,471, forward strand.
AACCTATTGTTTTTCATTGATTTCTATTAATATATCCAGGTTGGCATCTATTATTTTTTTAGCTTTTGACTTTCGCAGCTGTGGGCATCTTGACAACCATCAACTCCCTGTAAGCACAGACAACTCTATAAGAACCTGAGGATAAATTTCCCTGTGCATGTCCCCTTGTGAAACTGCTTAAGCACCGCCTGGTTTACACACAGGTGGAATTTCTAGGTCAAAGTGTGCATGTTTACTTCTTTGACTAAGCACTGCCAGGTGGCTCCTCTGCATAGCTCTACCTGTGGCCAGGATTGTATTATCTAGCTTTCTAACTTTTGCATGTTGAGTAGATACATAGTGGGAGCACACTGTTTTTGTTGGTATTTTTCTTGGTATCTATTCTGATGCTTTTCACTGGGGGATTTTTTCCTGTGAAAATGGGCTTCCTCTACTTGACCTTATTTTCTTCTTTTTAAAATTTTTTCAATGTGACTTTTTAATTTTAGTTTTATTAAAGACATTGCCCCTTGCTTGCATAGTCTATATCTAAAGCACTAGTCCTTGCTCCAAGGCCCAGCTTGCTCTCAGCTGCCCCAGGAGGGGAACAGTCTTTGGCGGTAGACAAGAGACACCCCTGCAGGGGGCACAAGTGCTTTGGCCCTCTGGTGTCTTGCCAGCAGTGCTTCCCATGCTCACAGAGGGTTTCAGACACTGAGTCAATGGTCCAGGTGGTCTTTTGTTCAGTCTGATCTCAAATTGAGCTCCTTTGAGAGGTCATATTGAAGTCCTTGTGTGTACCTGATCCATCATTTTAAACAATATTCCAAGTTCACTTTTTGTGTGTACGTGGGTTCTGGGGATTGAACCCAGGGCCTTGAGCCTGTGAGGCAAGTGACCTACTGAGCTACACCCTCAGAGACCCCTGTAAAAGTATTTCCCCTTTGCCTCGGGGTCTAAGTTGCCAAGGCTGACCTCAAACGTTCCTCTTGCCTCAGCCTCCCTGGTGGCTGGCATGACAGGCATGCACCTGGGACTGTCACACTCGAGCCTGTGATGGGAACTCATGTGCATCTGTCCAGGGCTGAGCATGGTTAGGCAGAGCTGTGCTCCAGGCTCCCTGCAGGGCTGTGGAGGCTTCTGCTGCCCAGCAGCCCTGGTGCCATGGCCAGGGCTCCTCCCAGCCGAGGGCAGGCAGCTGCCCATTGCTGTAGGCTGACCTTATTTTCTTCTTATGGCACTCGTCCGTTCTCTGGAGTATGTTGTATGGTTTGTCCATTAGGAGTCTAACAGGTCCTCTAGAACCTTCAAACAATTAGTAAAATTCCTAAACAGTAAGTGAGCACCCGCAGAAATTGGGCTAATATTTTGGGAAGAACAATGTTGGATGATATATTCATGGCTTGAATATATCATCCAACATGAAGTTATATTTTATTACTTACAAAATAATAAAATAATGAAGCAATACCATGGGCTGAGGTAAAATAGATCCTTAGGATCTTAGGCATGCTGTAATAAATCTGTGTCACTTGAAGTATAGAGTTGATCGACTCTGAGTAATGAAACAGAAGTAAAGGTATCAAAGCAAATGATCATCTGTTTCCAATTTTCTGTGATTTGGTTCAAGTGGTAAAGTGGTGATATTTATTAATAATGGATCAAATAGGTTCATAATTGTTTTAGAGTACAATTAGATGCCTTCAAACTTTAGGCTACATGGGCACATTTGAGAACGGTTCCAGCCGTTCTCTCATCCTTTGGGTCATTCCCCTCCTATGTCCTGTGAGACATTTTCTATGTGAGGCTTTAAGAAGAAGAAGAGAATATTCTGTAAAGAAAACCTTGTGATCTGTGCAGTATGAAGTTGAATGGATTCATTCAGAAATCAGAAATTCTATTGAAAGATATTTATTTGCATGAGCCAAATAAAACCTATTTTTAGGCATCCTGGTGAAGACAAGGTTTTATCTTTATGTCTCATTTTCTATGTTTTGTTGTTGTTGTTGTTGTTAGAATGAAATTCATATGTTGCCAGACCATTCTATCAGATGTGTAACTAGATGCCATTTAAATTACCCACTTTTACATGGTAGACAGTTTTTAATGAACACTGCCTGTCTGCACCTTTTTTAAAAACAGGACTGGGATCAGAAGCCCAAATACCAATGGTTAGCTGGAACATATTTTTCATTTGGCCGATCTGTCAGTATTCCCTGAGGTCATCTGTGCAATCAGCTTCGTTACTCCTGCTCCCTCACTGGATTTCATAGAAACCATATGCTATGTATGAATCAGGGACACCAATCCCACAACATAGCATTCTTGGAATATCCAAAGTCCCACTTTTCACTTCGCCATGCCTGAGATCAGCAGTAATATTTATCAGCAAATGTGAGATTTTCAAAGATCCAATTCTATGTGCTCCTTTCTCATAGAGCCTTAGGCAGGGATATAGCATACATAAATATTAAGTAAAGTCCATAGTTTTTAAAATGTCATCCATTGAATAGTTGACACATGTCTGAGATACTTTTTATTTTGGAGGAGGTATTATTTAATAGGGAATTCCAACAGCTACCTAATAGTGAAATGAGAAGTCTTGCATCCATTTTATTTTGTTTCTGATGATTTTTATGAGTAAGGGTAAGATACTTCCTTGTTCTGATGCAGATGTTGCCCACTTTTGTGAATGGATGCGGGGTGTCACCTACTACTTGCATATCTGCATATTGGGCTTGACACTGCTATCGTACTTGGTAGTTGGCAAAAAGTCAATACTGAAGTTAAGCTCTTGTGTTCTAGCAGCAGAGCTGAAGATCCTTGATGTGCCACCTTCTGGGATCCATGCTGCTCTCTTCATGTTCCTTATTGACTTCCTGGTGATGAGCATCATGGTCTCCTGGTCTTGAGAATGGCCAAGCATTGCTCTGTGAATGTGGAAGATGGGCATGTGGAAGGCTCCAGGGAGGAGGGATCATTGAACATGTACTCTAATCCATGTGCCTGTTGAATGACCTGTTTTTTTATTTTTGGGTTTTAAGGGAGACACTGCCCTCAAACACTTCTGTGCAGCTGGGAATGCAGGCTTCTGCTTCACCTTGCAGGAAGCATTAACGAATCCTTTCCAGAAGACATGAGAAGAGAGAAGTGAGCCTCTGGTATCATGCAGGTTCCTTGCATTGCCCATGGGCTAGAAGAGAGAAGAGTTGCTTCATGAGACTTGATCCCCTTTTTCCTGAAAAGTTCCACACAGAGGTGAGTCCCCAGCATGTTTAGAAATCATTTCAGACACCTTTCTGGACGGAATTGAATCAGAGCCCCTGATGATGTGGAAGAGCTAAAGATGGGTTTGCTATGAATTTTCTATTTCATTCATCAGGGCCTGAGTCAAGTCAGTCATTGTGCTGTCAACACATGAGCTGCTGGTCAAATGTGAGGAAGTGGTCTTGCTTTATGAAAACACCACCCTGATTCAGTGAGCCAGAGGCAGCCTGCAGTCCCTGTTTTCCTGTAAAGGCAGATTGCTGTGGATGGCCTCTGGCCTCGTCATGCAGCCCTGCTCAGAGTAGGGGATTGAGGGACCAGGCAGATCCCTAGTTCCTTTTGACCTTTATTGCCATTGGGCCACCCCAGGGTCCTTGGACTCTACCTGGTCTTCTGGCCTGGGTCAGGGGATGTGAGGTTTGGAATCCCCCTCTGTGGCAGGATCCCAAGCCCCCCCAGCCACTTGAGGACAGGCACAGCCTTCCCTAATTGTGTTAGAGTTGGAGACTTCTCCCACCCATCCTCATCCATGCTCATCCCACATTTTGTAGCTTGACACCTGAGGACCTTTATTCATTGACTTAGTTGTTAGTGATGATGGTTACTAAGACTAAGTGACTCTTTCAAGTCACATCACTTGCATGGTAGGGCTAGAGCATGGATCTTCCTAATTGATTTCATGGGACTCTCTCATGGAAACTGTGACTGCCTCCTAAACACACACTCTACATTTGGAGTGTCAAAATTCTTGGCACTGCCTCCTTGGCAAGTGTATCTTGTCTTCTACGTGGGAATTTCACAAATATTTTCCTTTGGTTTGTGGAGGTCATGCAGAAGGGATTTCATTTGAAATAGCCCAAACAAGAAATACCAGTTGTCTTTTTCGCACATGGATGTGTGTAGTGAACATCCCTTTCTGTGTGCTTCCATGAGTTGCTCCTTTGAATTTGTCGAAGAATGGTTGGCTGGGGAGCAAGGTAACGAGAGATGGATATCAATGCTTGTCCAGTATTCTGAAGTGAAGAATGTATTGAGGATGTGAAGGCTTTTCTAGCCAGTTCCTATGGCTCAGTCAGGGATCAGTCAGAGGATTCTGTCTGGTAGACTCTTTGGAACATATGTCAAAGTGGCCTGGTCTTACCCTGTCCAGGACTGAATGCTGAGCTTGAGTGGGAGCTTCTTATCAGTTCAAGTACTTCCATGAGTCTGTCCTCTGTTCTCTTTGGTTTTTTTTTTTTTTTTTTTAAGTTTTCAGTGGACATATCTTTATTTTATTTTATTTTATATGGTGCTGAGGATCGAACCCACTGACTCGCGCATGCCAGTCGAACACGTTACCACTTGAGCCACATCCCCAGCCCCCTCTGTTCTCTTTTTTCCGAGCAGTTTCTAACAGGAAAGGAGAACAAACATTGAAAGTACAGTGATTGATTATGTATACCAATGTTATTTGAATCAACTTTGTATAATTCAAAATTAACTTTTTGCTAGTAAAATTTCATATGTTGAGGAAATAATGAAAATATTGGGGTTGGGGGATGAGGATGGGCAAATCAAATATTTTTGAGCACCAAGACCTGTTTTTTTTTTTTTTTAACTTAAATCATAAACTGCCTGAGGACCACAGCAAGTAGATATTTCCAGAGACAGTGGGAAGGTAGTAGCACATGAGGAAGGGAAGAGCTCTCAGGATGGGAAGAGGGGGCCGCTTCAGGACTCACCGGGCAAGGCACGAGGCTGCTGGCCATGGTACATGCCTGGGCCCACTGAGTGGGGAAGATCCATGCTCTGTGTCCCTCCACCCTCCTCTGTAGCTTGTGTTGGCAGCAGATCAGGGAATTGGGGTCAGAAGTGCTCCCAGTAATATAGGCACCAGCCCCCAGAGTGTGTTCCTAGCCCTTTCCCCACCTGGCCTGACTTGGTGCTTGTGTTGATGCATGGCTGAAACCCTACAGTCATCAGAGTGTGTCTGCGGTCCAGGTCCACCCTGCATGGCCAACATGCTCAGACCTTCGGCTGGGTCCTAGGCCTGCTACAACCAAACTCTGTCAACTGGGTGGCCAACAACAGAGGAAGGGCCTTCCCTCAAGCTCCAGGGGCTCAACACACAAGGTGTTGGGCGGTCTCACTGCCAAAACACCTCACAGGTTCCTAGGGGACTGTCCCCCCCAACTCTCCCAGCCCTTGCCCACTCTCCTATTGCTGCCCACGATCTGTGGTTCCCATATGGGCATCCCGCCCTGGCTCCAACCTCACATAGCTGGTATCCCCAAGTCTCCCTGGTCTCTGGGTCCAGACTCTCCTCTTCCTACAAGAATATCAGATATTGGATTTGGTCCCAGTTGATGCTGTGTTCCATCATGTGAGCTCTTAGCTTCATCACTGTGCAAAGACTCTTTTCCCACACAAGTTCGCACGACTTTTGGCTGGCTTAAGAATTTTCAGGCGACACTTTTCTAATGAGTACACTTTCCTTCCTTCCGATCTCCCCCCAGTGAGCATTCCTCGCACCCTTGTCCTAGTTCCTTTATGGCAGTTTCCCTCCTTATGGCTGAGAGGACCTAGTGACCCCTGGATTCACACGTTCTCCTTAATCACCAACACACTGCAGAATTCTCCAAAGGGCCATATATGCTCCTGGAAGTTGGTGTTGGAAATAGTTCTCCATCCATTAATCACTCCCTCACTCACTAATGTCCTTGTGTCCTTGAGAAAGGCTCTCCCTTTCCTGGTTTTCCTGAATAGAAATCCTCTTGCCTCTTGGGTGAATAGGGTTATGGGTTGTGCAGAGGGTGTTGGTCCACTGAGCATCTTAGAGACTGTCCTTTATGGAGCCTAATGATCCTCACTGGGGAATGAGGCCAGGGTCCTAACTGTGGTTAGTGTGAGGACACCCTGGGTTCAGAGAGGGAAAGAAGGACGAGGGAAACTCAGATGTCCCTTCATGGCCCCTGGAGTTAGAGGACTTACCCCTTTGCACCTGGGATCAGGAGACCTCATTTCCTCAAGGACACACACACTCAGACGTTAATCTTGAGTGTGGGTTCCTTTCTGGGGTCCAGGGCTGTTGTTAGCCACCAGGAATGACAGTGCTCTCCATGCTGAGTGGAGCCATTTTTGCCAGGAAAGAGAGCCCATGGTCACGCCTTGTGCAAAGCATCCCGCGCCAGGGGCTCCCATCCCTACATTCCTGTCCTGAAAGGAAGCCACTCAGAGGCAAGGTGGGTCCAACCACCTCCCATGTGTTCACTCATCACTGTGTTCCAGCATCACCCCAGTTAACAGTCCTGATGGGATTGGATGTGGCTCAGAGTGTCACCCTCATGAGCTCTACCCTGCCACAGCTGCAGTTCTGCAGTGGGAGAAACTCAAAACCTCAAAACACATGCACATGAAAGAAAAGAGCAAGAGCCAGAGCCCAAACAGGCCAGGTGTGGCAAAGACAGCTGGAGTGCCTAGGTTGGGACTCAGAATTATGTCAGTGGGGTGGCATTGCTGCTGGCACCAGCATGATAACCGAGAGCCAGCCCTGCTCATTTTGGGGAGCAGTGTGTTGGGGAAGGCAGCAGAAATTGAGAGGCAGGATTGAGTTTGGCCCTAGGAGGAGGTTGGGTAAGAGGCCAGTGTGGGTTGGAGGGCCTGGGCAGATAGAGAGAGGCCAGGGCACACCCCAAAGCCTGGAGACTGCACTGGATGTCCAGGGTTGTGAAACACCCTCCCCTCTTACTCACAACTGAGAGCAAGGGGCATTGATGAGTTCAGTTTGTGTGCGGCTGCATCCAAGGTGGCTCGGCTAGGCACCTCTGTTTCCTTGACTCAGGAGGCTGGGAGTCCAGGCTCCACCGAGGCTCGGCTGGGAGGATCGGACTCTGAGTTTATGCCTGTGTTCCTGGTAGGATCCATGTTGGCTGAGCCTCAGTGTTTTTGTAATGAGAGGATGGGTGACCGTCATGTCTTTATCACAGGACACACTTGCTAAATGGATTTGTTTGCTCTGAGGAGGAAAGAGAGAGGGGGGAGTGGTGCTGGAGACAGGGATGCAGACAGGGGTCATGGACTTGGCATAACTCAGTCTTGGAGGTGATATCCCATCACCTGTACCCACTTCAATTCCCATGAATCCAGAGGCTGAGCCCCCTTGAGGTGAGGGGTGAACCGGTTCTGGGCAGCAGGATGCTGTGGTACCTCGGAGTCTCTGTGAGACCCCAACACTAGACACACTTGGCCCTTTTGAAATCTTAGGAGAAGCCTTGGGAAGTTGTATGGCAGAGGGGAGCAGCCTCTGCATCTCAGTCCCCTCCAACTTGCCATGGTGTAGAGAGGGAACTGCAGCCACGATGGGACGGACATTGGCCATGTCCCTGTGTGGGACACAGGCCTGATTGAGTTAGGGTGCATTCTTTGTCTCTCCCCTTCTTGTGATTGTCCCATCTGTACATTTGTGCTTTAGCCACCTGTGAGTCCCATCTCTGGTTTCAGAGAGAATAGAGGGTGTTAGGGGCCAATAGACACAATAAACCCTAGAGATTAGATGCTACCCTACTTTCCAGAAAAGACTGGGCACACCATGAGTTGCACAATGATGGGACCAGGGTCCAAAAGCTGCTGAGAGGGAAGGACTGGTTGTGAATGCATTTTTGAAGGCTCCAAGCTGGAACTCTAGTGGCACCAAGCAGGGCAGATGCTGGTGGGGATGTTTGGGTAGTTGTTGGTGAATACCTGCGCACCTGAGATGGGTAGGCATGGAGGAGAAATCAGCAGCCCATAGGGCTTTTGAAAGTGGTCTTATGTGAAAAGAGGCTCAGGTATGGGCACAGGAAATGACATCATTGCCTTGACAATGGATCAAACAGAACATGGAACCCTGGTATCCAGGCACCCACTTCACTGACCAAGCCATCCGAGCTCACTTGGTTGGAGCCACTGGAGGGAGAAGGATGTTCTCCTGTGGTTGCAGACAATGCCGAGCCTCAGGCTCCCAGGAATCTCAGGGGGGCCAACTAGCCCTTTTGTGGATACACTGGGTGAGGCTTCATCTTAGACGCCAGAGCCTCTGGCGATTGTGGCAGAGGAGCTCAAGAGTAACAGTGAGTAGCACAGGGCAGGTGAGCCCAGCAGGCCCTCTAGTCTGATCCCTGATGAATGGCCCAGGACTCCTATTCTGACTCTGTGTGTGTGTGTGTGTGTGTGTGTGTGTGTGTGTGTGTGTGTTTGTACTGATGGGAACTGTCCCATTGTGCTTTGACTCTAGTGTATTGGCACAAGTCATTTTTCTGTTTGTCACCATTTCCATTTTGAACCCACCATTCTTGGTCCCAACCCAGGGTGAAAATGATCAGAACACGGAGGAGCCCTTCAGGGTTCAGAGCCTTGAACCTTACAGGCAGGACCAGCTTAGGAATGAGCTCCTGCCTGTCATTTGTGGGAGGAACCTACAGTTCAGCAGCAACATGGGGTTAATCTCCTGGGATTTCATCCCCACCCAGCAGGTGCTGGATCTCTTGTTCCCAAGGTAAGCACCAGACCACCAAGCCCAAGTGTGTAGCCCCCTCATGCCTCTGTCTTGGGGCTGCCATGTGCCTCTCAGGGACCCAAAGGTTTGTGATACCTAATGAGATAGAGGACCACACTCATAGTGGAATGTCAGCCCCGAATGGTACGAGTCCTGGAGGTGCCTGCCACAGCCTTGCAAGGGCAGTGAACTTCCCCTCTCAGGCAGAGAAACCATCCTGACTCCAGCTGATCCACAGAGGTCCGTGGAGCAGTCCCCACACACTGGGCACCACAGCTCAATGGTGTGCACTGAGCTCATTCCCAGGTGGACTCAGTGAGGCCAGGTGGTCTTTCTGGTGTGATGTTGGCTTTGTGAAGAACGTAGATCTGTGCCAGAGGCATCTCAAAACTCGGGCCCTGGGAAAAGCACTTTTGGGTTAATAAAGACATGTTAGTTTCCATAGTGGGACAGAGCGTCCTAGCTGGGACATAGCTGGACAGGGGCTTTGGACATGGCAGCTCCCACACCCAGAGATATGTGGGAATCAGCAGTTTGGGCTCATTCACTGGTGAACATGGAGAAAGCACCCACTGTGTGAAGACACGTTTCCAGTCACGTTTCATAATTCAGTGAAAAATGGGGTGCAAATGATTGCCATTGTGTCCCTTTTCATGGGGTCAGCCTAAACCGCAGGTGCCATGAGTACATATCCTCCATGTGACTGCATCCCTGACTCCATGAGGCATAACTGCACGTTGTCCTCTTCAGTGACTATGGTGGACCCTTGGACCAACTTCAACATGGAATGGGCTTGGGGTCAAGAGGGTGGGCTCCTGTTTCCAGAATAGGGACCTGCAAGGTGATTTGACTTGGGAAGGCTGAGGAAAGACTGCTCTGCCCAATTCAGTTTTCTGCCTGCAGTGTAAGGTGTGGGGCTTCAACAGTAGGAGGGGTAAGGCGGGGAGTTGTAGGTGGAGTCAGGGTCCTCTGGGGAAGGCCCTGGGATAATGGATCCCCCCACACCACACCTCCCTGTCCTCCCCCAGGGCCACAGAGATGTGGTCTGCACTCATGGGAAAAGAGAGGTCCACCGCTACTCAGGGGAACTCAGTGAGAGCTCACAGAGAATGAGGTAGCATTGCAGCCCACGCCAGGGGAGGAGGTGTCTCTTGAGCCCCGAGAAGAGTGGGCAGGAGGACAGACACTCCCAGAAGGTGCATTCCAGGTTGGAGAGCATGTAGCCAAGAGGAAGAAGAGTGTCAGGCCTGCCCAGAGGAGGGGAGAGCTGGTCAAACCATGGATCTAGCGCTCCTTCGTTGAAGGTTCTTTGCCTGTAGCGACCTGTCCTGACCCTGCCTGTACAGCCACTGTGTCTTGCCTGAGGTGGACTGGTGTGTTCAGAACCAGGGACGGTTCAGGAGGGTAGGGTCAGAGGTTTGCTCTGGAGGCCGTGGCGAAGGCAAGGCCAGGGTTTTGCTGACTCCACACCTGCCTCCCCACAGTGCCTCATCTTCCTTCCTGGGGACCTGGGTGAACTTCTACTCCGAGGCTTCCCATCAGCCTCCAGGCTCTCTGAGTCTGCAGCAGCTGCTGCCGTACATGTGGCTCCTCCTGAGTGGCTTTAACCTGGAGCACCAAGCACACCACCTGCTGGCCCAGGTTGAAGATGGCAGATCAAGCCAGGCAGAGCCTGAGAGCCAGGCGGACCGGGGTGAGTACCTAAGTACCTCAACACACCTCCAAACCATACCCCTCCAATTAGTGTAGCCCTGTATGAGTAGATGAGTCCACTGTCAAGGTGGAGGCACCCACCATCAAGTGCTTTTCCCCAAACCCACCTGTGATCATTGCTGCAGTGGGGAGAAAACCTTCAACACATGAGTCTTTGGGGACCAATCCAGATACAAAGTCTAGCTGTTTCTCTTTGATGGGTCCAACGTGAACTAAGAGGTACTGGGGTACAAGGGGCTATTTCCTTGAAAGGTGTTCCTGTAGTGGACCTCCTGTGCATAGAGGGTCCTCAGGGATTAATCAGTGGGGAGTCTTTGGTGGAACAGAAGCTGGATTCGGGGGCTCTCAGGTCTGTGTGTGAGACCTGAGCTGGCAGAGGCTCTCAGTTGTGGGGGATGTTGGGTAGTGTATTCCTTGAGTGTCACCTACCACGCCTCTGCCCCTGCCTTTCCAGAGCTGAGGGTCCCTGCTGATGCGAAAGTCTCTCACGGCCTGATTGGAGGAGTGCATTACGACTTTCTTCTTCGAGAAACAGATGCCAGCAAGTCGTTGAAGGTCAAACCAAAGGAGGTAAACAGCCACCTTCTTCAGTCTTTACTCCTGGTGCCACTCCACATCCTCCAAGGGGACAAGAACCTCAGGTTCTGGATGGATGTTGTAGAATGCCCACAGAGCCAACTGCCAGGCTGGGTGGGGTGCAGTTGCTGGGCTTTGCTGATGTTGTCATCCCCCACAGTTCTTGGAACCTTCTGTGGCAGTGGCATCCAGGACCCCAGCAGCTGTGAGCAGCAGCTCTGCAGTGGCTGCAGGATCATTGCCCCAGGCCACCCAAAGCAATGAGTGCTGCATGAGAAAAGTCACCAGTAGCAGCTCCTCACTGCTTCACTCCAGCGAGCAGGTGGAAGACAGCCGCGTTGTTCACGTCCTCCTAGAGGGACAGAGCCTGAGGGAGACAAAGCGCATCCCGGTAAGCCCGACAGCAGGGCTGCCTCCTGGGTGTCCACACAGTGGAAGGCAGGAGACACAGCCAACCCCAGGGCTATGGTGGGAAATAAAGAAGAGAGAGGTCCGTCTTAAGGGCTTGACCTGAGGAGGGAGAGCATCAGCATGCCCAGCTTCCGTGGTGAGTGGGCCTGTGTATTGTGGGTTTTGCAGGCCAGAAGTGCAGACGGAAGTGCTGTGGACAGATGAAGGCAGAGATATGTCCAGGGTGCAGGCTGCAGTGCCTAGAACTTGGTATTCTCAATGAGTGAAGTTGGAGCAGAGGAGGTGGCAGTGACTTGTCACATGTGTAGGAGGGGATGTGTTCCTGGTGGCAGGGAAGAGAACCTCCTTAGCATGACTAGGTGTAGGAATTTGGGGTCGGGATCACCTGGGGGGTCATGCCAAAGCTTCGGAATGTTAGGCTTTGCATGTATGTAAATGTGGAGCTAAAGGGGTTCTTGGCAGAATTTCTATGGATGTGCAGTAGACACGCTAATGCTGCAGGTGTCCAGCTGCAGAGGAGACATGTTCAGTGACTGCCAGTGCTGAGTCAAGTACATCATTACAACCAGACCCGCACCGAGCTTCCAGAGGCCAGGGCCTCTCAAAGCTATCATGAAGCACTCAAGTGCACACTCTTGTATCTGAGTCTGTTTTGTGTCGTGGCAGTCAGGACCCAAATTTTCAGTGCATCTGCCTCTTCCACCCACAAAGGCAGCCTGCATCCCAGATCACACTTGGTGCGCAGATCCCTGGCCCATTGCTCTCATCTCAGTGAGATGAGAGTGTGTCTGTGCATAGGCAGTTTGGTCCTTTGACATGAGTGGAATGTGGCTCCCCAGGGGGAGGGGAGATGGCAGGTACAGGCAGATATTTGTACCAGGATTGTTCTAGTAGCACATGGCAAGAACCCAGGTGGTATATGGAGGACACACTCAGGTAGCAGGATAACAAGATTGTGCCCTTGTATATGTAGCTGAGATTTCTCCTGAATGTTTGACCACAGTCTTCTGGGTAGCTCTTCTAAAAGCCATTCTCTGATGACATTTGTCCCACCCTGATCCAGGTGACCTTTCAGGAGACGGTGACAAGCCTCATCCGCAGGGCCTTGGACCAAAATTTGTTGCAGCATGAGGATGTGGACAACTTTGAGCTGCTGTATATGATGTCTGAGGATGAGAGTAAGTAGGACAATCAGACAGTGGGGAGACATGATCCACAGTGGGCTCAGGATAACTGACAGCCAAGAGAAAGTGGGCCTTGGCCCCAAAATACCAAAGTGTGATGGGCCTGGCGGAGACTCTCAGGGGTTGTGGGTGTTTTGTGGTATAATCCTTGAGTGCCACCTAACAATTCTCTCCACTTCGCTCTGCAGAAATCAAGGTCTCTGACCACTCACTCGTGTGTCTGTCCATGAATCTGGGAGTACAATATTTCATCGTGAGGAAACGCCCCCAGGTCAAGGGAAAGGAGGTAAACACCTACCTTATTCAAGCTGTGCATGTGCTGCCATTCCACTCCGACCTGAGGAAATAAGAAGCCTCAGCACCTGGACATATTTGCTGGAAGCCCATAGAGCCAACTGACAGTCTGGGGTGGCTTTGTGTTTCTGGGTTTGCTGATGTTCCATCCCCCACAGTTCTCAGAATCAACCTGCAAGTCCTCCAGGCCGCTTTCCCACAAGCAGGTGGGAGACACCTGCTTAATTCGTGTCCACTTAGAAACACAAAGTCCAGAGATGGCCAAGAGTGTTCTGGTAAGCCTGGGAGCAGGGGTGTCCCGTGGTGCTTACACCTGGGTGGGGAGCAGACACTGGTCCAATACCATGGACTACTCATGCCCTCTTGAATTTGGAGCTTCTGGATGATCAGGAGGATAGATGGGAATCAAGAAGGGAGAGGTCAGTGTGAAGGGCTGGAGCTGAGATGAGCGAGTGCAGCAGCTTGTCCACTGCCATGTCTGAGGGAGTCTGTGTGTCAGGTGGCAGCATGCAGTCCAGAAGGGCAGGGACAGGTATGGGTGACAGATGAGAATAGGACAGGAACTAGGTTGCAGGTTCCCTTGTATGGGATGCTGACGTCTATGGAGGAGGACAGCAGTGTGAGGTTCTCCATGTTCCTTGAACAAGGAGCTGAGAGAGTCTCTCTGCAGAGTCGATATGGATGTGGAGCAAGCACACTAAATGTCCAGGTAACCCAATGACCACCCTTGCCGGATGAGGTGCCCTCCTACATCCCAGCCAGCACTGAGCCTCTGGAGGCCAGGAGCTCTCGTGGCTATCTTTCAGCACTCCTGTGTGTGGTCATGTTCCTGGGTCTGTTTTTGGCCCTGGCAATCCAGACCAAAGCCTCTAGGTTTCGTGCCTAGGCCATTCCCAATGCCGCCTGCATCCTCGGGCAGACCTGGGATCTTGGAGGCTATTGTCCCATTCCTCCCAACTTGTGGGATGAGATTGCATCTGTATGCAGGTAGTGGGGTCCTTTCACTCCGAGAGGAGTGCAGCTCCACAAAGAGCAATGGCAGGCCCAGGAAGTCCTATGTACAAGGATTGGGCTAGTAGCCTGTGGGAAGAGCCCACACGATGAGCAGGAGGTCAGCCTCAGGTAGTAGGGTCATGGGTGTTGCACTTGTATTTAGAGTGGAGGTGCCTCCAGAATGCCCCTGCCCACTGTCCTTGAGTAGTCACTTCAAGGCCCATTTCCTGAAGGCCTGTCTCCCATGCTGCTCCAGGTGACCTGCCAGGATAGGGCTCCTGTTGTCATCCGCAGCGCCCTCGACCTACACTTCCTTACTGAGGAGAATCCAGAGGATTATGAGCTGGGCCAAATCATCTCTCGCCGTCAGAGTAAGTGAGACAATCAGATAGCAGAGAGCAAGGGTCAGGATGTGGACTCAGGTCAACTCTTAGCAACAAAGAGTAGTCTCTGACCCCCAAGAACACTCCAACAGGTGTGTTGGGTTCGTGCACAAAGCCAACTGCACTTCTGCTGGTGGAAGGTCTTGAGGTCCAATAGTATACCCCAGTGGATATTGCGGCTCCCCACCAGGTGCCCTCCCCTGGACATGAACAGGCATCCAAAGCTGACATCTTTGAGGAGTGAGGAGGAAAGCCTCTCTCCAGGAGCAGTATGTTTTCATGGTCTGGGATAGGAGTGGTTTCAAAGGAACATGAGAATGCATGGGCTAAAGAGGGAACTGGCATTTTGTGGACTGAAGCAGTACTATTGAAAGCCTTCTGTGTGACCAAAAAAACCACTGCCTGGGCAGAGCATTGCCAGGATTCTAGCAAGCAGTAACAGGATGAAATTGGGAAGAAAACACAGCCTGGGAGACAGCCTGAATCATCTGTTTTTGCATAAATTCCATGGTCTTACGCACCTGAGTCCACTAGGCAAGGAGTGATCACAATAGCCAGGTTGTGATCCCTAACTAAAGTCAGATGAGGGCTTCCTGAGCACTTAGCCACAGAGCTCATCTGATAATAATGCCAGCGCTTTTTTGTTGGTTGGTTGGTTGGTTTTTGTGAGCCAAACACCACAGCAGCCATTATCCCAGCCTATGTACCCTGAAGACCACCATCCCTATGAGTTCTAGGATCACTTGTCTCCTATCTTAACCTACTGTTAGGTTAGTAGAGTCTATGGAAGAGGAAGTCTGTCTGGGGCCTTGGTAGCCTAAGAAATTCATAGCAGAGATCTCCACATCCAACCCAGAAGGGATGGAGAACAGGCTCTAGGTTAGAGGAGGGCGACAGGAAACACATGTTCAGAGGAAGGAGAAGCGGCTGTTGTATTCCCCCACTCGGGGTCATGGCACCACTGGGCCATACACCATGTTGGAGGGAAGCAGTCCCTTTGCTGGTCTTCGGAACCATTGTTCTCAGTAGGGCAGTATTTGGAATGTGGCCTCCATTCTCAGAAGCCTGGTTCACATGGAGGCGGGCTCCACCAACGCAGAAGCATGGCTCTAACGTGGTATCCGTGCTGGTCAGCCTGTCCTCACTGTGGCCATACTTGAGGAAAATAACTCAGAGGAGGAATCCTAGGCCTTTTCTCTGGGTTTCATAGCTTTCTCTTTGGTTGTGCACTGAGGCTGTCCATAAAGCTCTAGTGTGTGGCAGTGGAGAGCTCCTCAGCCCTTGCCACAAAGGCATAGACTGGGAGAGAGAGAACGAGGCTGGCAGAGAGGGAGAGAGAGAAAGATGGAGAGGGAGGACCTCTACTTGGAGAATGAGGATTCAGTGGAGCCAACAGGAACAAGGTACTGTTGCCCAGGGCACAACCCTGTTTAGGTCTTCCTCCAACCATGCTCAACCTTTCTTCCAGTCCCTCCCACCCCCCAGTAGTGTATTCATCTTGAATGAGAATTTCATGTTGACATCAGAGCACTCACCATCCAATGCTTCCCTCCAAACCCACCTATGAAGATGGCTCATGTGGGGACTGAATCTTCGGCACAGGAGCCTTTTGTGGGAGATTTCAGATGCCAACCCTAGTGGTGTGCTTTGGCAGATGCAAGAGGACCTGAGATATTCTGGAGTCCAAAGCCTTTGGTAGGAACAGACATTAGGTCTGTTGAAGTGCTCTGCCTAGTTCTTCCTCAGGGAGGACTGTGGAGGCTGTCTTTGTTGGTATTGGTGCTGAATCGGAGAGCTCTCAGGTGTGTGGCTCTGGCCTTTTCTGGCACAGGCTCTCAGATGTTGGCGTGTCCTAGGGAGCACCTCCTGAGTGCCACCTTCTTTTTGTACACCCCTCTCTCCCCAGAGCTGAGGATTCCAGCAGAGGCCAACGTATTTTATGCCAAGAATCCTCACAAAAAATCCAACTTTGTGCTGAGGAAAAGGAGCCTCTCCCAAAAGAATGATGGGTGGATCCAGCCTCAACCTCCCTCTCGTCCTGGAAAGAAGGCTCCAGCCCTCCTGAGGATGCTTGCAAAACCATTCTGCTGCTGTGTGCCTGGGCGGGGCTGAGGCAGCCCAGGAATATTTACATTGATTACTATTTTCTTCAAAGTTTGAATCTATAGTTTGCCATTGTCCTTGACCTTGTTTAGTAACACAGTTGTTACTCTATCCTGTATTTGTTGTTTCCATTAATATATCATTATTTTAAAATATATATGTTTTTGTTACCTGATCTACTGTGATGATTTGAGTATACTAAATGTAGCAGTGATTCCTAAAGGACACATCCAAACCAACAGGAAGGAATGTTTCATTCTATCAGCAAGAACTTTGGTTTTTAGGAGTTTGGCAGATGGCATTATCTGAGTCAGTTTTCCAATGGGGGCAATGAAGTATCGGCTATGATGGTACAAACACAAACAAAGACACACAAACACACACAAGAGCACACACACTCACTGAGAGATAGATAGACAGATGGAGTTGGTCTCTGCTGAAATACTTTGGAGACATGGTTCTGATTTCTCCCCTTTTGGAGTATTTTCAATTGCACAAGGTGTCTTGCAAATGAACCCATGTCTGAGGAAGACATGCATGTGTACTTCACCTTCCTGCTTTTCACATAGCAGGAAGGTCATGTAATATTTTTCATGCAGCTGTCTTTTGACTGTGAACCATCCCATGAGGTCAGCTGTGGAATTTTCAACTTGTAGCATCACAATGGGGATCCACTCTTTGGATTTGGGGATATTTCCGATTTTCTTGATTCAGATTGGAATGATATATATATTAGTTTTTGATGAAAATTCTGCATTTGATGGTAATGAATGTCGTGCATCTAGGAATCTGTAGAGTGCAGACAATGAATGGATGCCTACTGTTGTCTGGACTGGTCTGAAAAGTCCTGTAGCATCTGAGCATGTGTGAGGGCTGTACAGGTCTTGCAAAAAGTCCAGGTCAGATGATCCTGCACAAAGCTGAACTCCTAGTGGTCTCCACAACAGTGTAAGGGCCAAGGAGAAACACACTTCCACACAGAAGTTGGGAAGCTACCTTATGAAGGTGATCATAGATACGGGATTATTAATATATCCAGGTTGGCATCTATTATTTTTTTAGCTTTTGACTTTCGCAGCTGTGGGCATCTTGACAACCATCAACTCCCTGTAAGCACAGACAACTCTATAAGAACCTGAGGATAAATTTCCCTGTGCATGTCCCCTTGTGAAACTGCTTAAGCACCGCCTGGTTTACACACAGGTGGAATTTCTAGGTCAAAGTGTGCATGTTTACTTCTTTGACTAAGCACTGCCAGGTGGCTCCTCTGCATAGCTCTACCTGTGGCCAGGATTGTATTATCTAGCTTTCTAACTTTTGCATGTTGAGTAGATACATAGTGGGAGCACACTGTTTTTGTTGGTATTTTTCTTGGTATCTATTCTGATGCTTTTCACTGGGGGATTTTTTCCTGTGAAAATGGGCTTCCTCTACTTGACCTTATTTTCTTCTTTTTAAAATTTTTTCAATGTGACTTTTTAATTTTAGTTTTATTAAAGACATTGCCCCTTGCTTGCATAGTCTATATCTAAAGCACTAGTCCTTGCTCCAAGGCCCAGCTTGCTCTCAGCTGCCCCAGGAGGGGAACAGTCTTTGGCGGTAGACAAGAGACACCCCTGCAGGGGGCACAAGTGCTTTGGCCCTCTGGTGTCTTGCCAGCAGTGCTTCCCATGCTCACAGAGGGTTTCAGACACTGAGTCAATGGTCCAGGTGGTCTTTTGTTCAGTCTGATCTCAAATTGAGCTCCTCTGAGAGGTCATATTGAAGTCCTTGTGTGTACCTGATCCATCATTTTAAACAATATTCCAAGTTCACTTTTTGTGTGTACGTGGGTTCTGGGGATTGAACCCAGGGCCTTGAGCCTGTGAGGCAAGTGACCTACCTGAGCTACACCCTCAGAGACCCCTGTAAAAGTATTTCCCCTTTGCCTCGGGGTCTAAGTTGCCAAGGCTGACCTCAAACGTTCCTCTTGCCTCAGCCTCCCTGGTGGCTGGCATGACAGGCATGCACCTGGGACTGTCACACTCGAGCCTGTGATGGGAACTCATGTGCATCTGTCCAGGGCTGAGCATGGTTAGGCAGAGCTGTGCTCCAGGCTCCCTGCAGGGCTGTGGAGGCTTCTGCTGCCCAGCAGCCCTGGTGCCATGGCCAGGGCTCCTCCCAGCCGAGGGCAGGCAGCTGCCCATTGCTGTAGGCTGACCTTATTTTCTTCTTATGGCACTCGTCCGTTCTCTGGAGTATGTTGTATGGTTTGTCCATTAGGAGTCTAACAGGTCCTCTAGAACCTTCAGACAATTAGTAAAATTCCTAAACAGTAAGTGAGCACGCGCAGAAATTGGGCTAATATTTTGGGAAGAACAATGTTGGATGATATATTCATGGCTTGACTAGATCATCCAACATGAAGTTATATTTTATTACTTACAAAATAATAAAATAATGAAGCAATACCATGGGCTGAGCTAAAATAGATCCTTAGGATCTTAGGCATTCTGTAATAAATCTGTGTCACTTGAAGTATAGAGTTGATCGACTCTGAGTAATGAAACAGAAGTAAAGGTATCAAAGCAAATGATCATCTGTTTCCAATTTTCTGTGATTTGGTTCAAGTGGTAAAGTGGTGATATTTATTAATAATGGATCAAATAGGTTCATAATTGTTTTAGAGTACAATTAGATGCCTTCAAACTTTAGGCTACATGGGCACATTTGAGAACGGTTCCAGCCATTCTCTCATCCTTTGGGTCATTCCCCTCCTATGTCCTGTGAGACATTTTCTATGTGAGGCTTTAAGAAGAAGAAGAGAATATTCTGTAAAGAAAACCTTGTGATCTGTGCAGTATGAAGTTGAATGGATTCATTCAGAAATCAGAAATTCTATTGAAAGATATTTATTTGCATGAGCCAAATAAAACCTATTTTTAGGCATCCTGGTGAAGACAAGGTTTTATCTTTATGTCTCATTTTCTATGTTTTGTTGTTGTTGTTGTTGTTAGAATGAAATTCATATGTTGCCAGACCATTCTATCAGATGTGTAACTAGATGCCATTTAAATTACCCACTTTTACATGGTAGACAGTTTTTAATGAACACTGCCTGTCTGCACCTTTTTTAAAAACAGGACTGGGATCAGAAGCCCAAATACCAATGGTTAGCTGGAACATATTTTTCATTTGGCCGATCTGTCAGTATTCCCTGAGGTCATCTGTGCAATCAGCTTCGTTACTCCTGCTCCCTCACTGGATTTCATAGAAACCATATGCTATGTATGAATCAGGGACACCAATCCCACAACATAGCATTCTTGGAATATCCAAAGTCCCACTTTTCACTTCGCCATGCCTGAGATCAGCAGTAATATTTATCAGCAAATGTGAGATTTTCAAAGATCCAATTCTATGTGCTCCTTTCTCATAGAGCCTTAGGCAGGGATATAGCATACATAAATATTAAGTAAAGTCCATAGTTTTTAAAATGTCATCCATTGAATAGTTGACACATGTCTGAGATACTTTTTATTTTGGAGGAGGTATTATTTAATAGGGAATTCCAACAGCTACCTAATAGTGAAATGAGAAGTCTTGCATCCATTTTATTTTGTTTCTGATGATTTTTATGAGTAAGGGTAAGATACTTCCTTGTTCTGATGCAGATGTTGCCCACTTTTGTGAATGGATGCGGGGTGTCACCTACTACTTGCATATCTGCATATTGGGCTTGACACTGCTATCGTACTTGGTAGTTGGCAAAAAGTCAATACTGAAGTTAAGCTCTTGTGTTCTAGCAGCAGAGCTGAAGATCCTTGATGTGCCACCTTCTGCGATCCATGCTGCTCTCTTCATGTTCCTTATTGACTTCCTGGTGATGAGCATCATGGTCTCCTGGTCTTGAGAATGGCCAAGCATTGCTCTGTGAATGTGGAAGATGGGCATGTGGAAGGCTCCAGGGAGGAGGGATCATTGAACATGTACTCTAATCCATGTGCCTGTTGAATGACCTGTTTTTTTATTTTTGGGTTTTAAGGGAGACACTGCCCTCAAACACTTCTGTGCAGCTGGGAATGCAGGCTTCTGCTTCACCTTGCAGGAAGCATTAACGAATCCTTTCCAGAAGACATGAGAAGAGAGAAGTGAGCCTCTGGTATCATGCAGGTTCCTTGCATTGCCCATGGGCTAGAAGAGAGAAGAGTTGCTTCATGAGACTTGATCCCCTTTTTCCTGAAAAGTTCCACACAGAGGTGAGTCCCCAGCATGTTTAGAAATCATTTCAGACACCTTTCTGGACGGAATTGAATCAGAGCCCCTGATGATGTGGAAGAGCTAAAGATGGGTTTGCTATGAATTTTCTATTTCATTCATCAGGGCCTGAGTCAAGTCAGTCATTGTGCTGTCAACACATGAGCTGCTGGTCAAATGTGAGGAAGTGGTCTTGCTTTATGAAAACACCACCCTGATTCAGTGAGCCAGAGGCAGCCTGCAGTCCCTGTTTTCCTGTAAAGGCAGATTGCTGTGGATGGCCTCTGGCCTCGTCATGCAGCCCTGCTCAGAGTAGGGGATTGAGGGACCAGGCAGATCCCTAGTTCCTTTTGACCTTTATTGCCATTGGGCCACCCCAGGGTCCTTGGACTCTACCTGGTCTTCTGGCCTGGGTCAGGGGATGTGAGGTTTGGAATCCCCCTCTGTGGCAGGATCCCAAGCCCCCCCAGCCACTTGAGGACAGGCACAGCCTTCCCTAATTGTGTTAGAGTTGGAGACTTCTCCCACCCATCCTCATCCATGCTCATCCCACATTTTGTAGCTTGACACCTGAGGACCTTTATTCATTGACTTAGTTGTTAGTGATGATGGTTACTAAGACTAAGTGACTCTTTCAAGTCACATCACTTGCATGGTAGGGCTAGAGCATGGATCTTCCTAATTGATTTCATGGGACTCTCTCATGGAAACTGTGACTGCCTCCTAAACACACACTCTACATTTGGAGTGTCAAAATTCTTGGCACTGCCTCCTTGGCAAGTGTATCTTGTCTTCTACGTGGGAATTTCACAAATATTTTCCTTTGGTTTGTGGAGGTCATGCAGAAGGGATTTCATTTGAAATAGCCCAAACAAGAAATACCAGTTGTCTTTTTCGCACATGGATGTGTGTAGTGAACATCCCTTTCTGTGTGCTTGCATGAGTTGCTCCTTTGAATTTGTCGAAGAATGGTTGGCTGGGGAGCAAGGTAACGAGAGATGGATATCAATGCTTGTCCAGTATTCTGAAGTGAAGAATGTATTGAGGATGTGAAGGCTTTTCTAGCCAGTTCCTATGGCTCAGTCAGGGATCAGTCAGAGGATTCTGTCTGGTAGACTCTTTGGAACATATGTCAAAGTGGCCTGGTCTTACCCTGTCCAGGACTGAATGCTGAGCTTGAGTGGGAGCTTCTTATCAGTTCAAGTACTTCCATGAGTCTGTCCTCTGTTCTCTTTGGTTTTTTTTTTTTTTTTTTAAGTTTTCAGTGGACATATCTTTATTTTATTTTATTTTATATGGTGCTGAGGATCGAACCCACTGACTCGCGCATGCCAGTCGAACACGTTACCACTTGAGCCACATCCCCAGCCCCCTCTGTTCTCTTTTTTCCGAGCAGTTTCTAACAGGAAAGGAGAACAAACATTGAAAGTACAGTGATTGATTATGTATACCAATGTTATTTGAATCAACTTTGTATAATTCAAAATTAACTTTTTGCTAGTAAAATTTCATATGTTGAGGAAATAATGAAAATATTGGGGTTGGGGGATGAGGATGGGCAAATCAAATATTTTTGAGCACCAAGACCTGTTTTTTTTTTTTTTTAACTTAAATCATAAACTGCCTGAGGACCACAGCAAGTAGATATTTCCAGAGACAGTGGGAAGGTAGTAGCACATGAGGAAGGGAAGAGCTCTCAGGATGGGAAGAGGGGGCCGCTTCAGGACTCACCGGG
Source organism: Urocitellus parryii (assembly GCF_045843805.1). NCBI lineage: Eukaryota > Metazoa > Chordata > Mammalia > Rodentia > Sciuridae > Urocitellus > Urocitellus parryii. Next base: position 13,257,857 of record NC_135542.1, read on the forward strand.
CAAGGCACGAGGCTGCTGGCCATGGTACATGCCTGGGCCCACTGAGTGGGGAAGATCCATGCTCTGTGTCCCTCCACCCTCCTCTGTAGCTTGTGTTGGCAGCAGATCAGGGAATTGGGGTCAGAAGTGCTCCCAGTAATATAGGCACCAGCCCCCAGAGTGTGTTCCTAGCCCTTTCCCCACCTGGCCTGACTTGGTGCTTGTGTTGATGCATGGCTGAAACCCTACAGTCATCAGAGTGTGTCTGCGGTCCAGATCCACCCTGCATGGCCAACATGCTCAGACCTTCGGCTGGGTCCTAGGCCTGCTACAACCAAACTCTGTCAACTGGGTGGCCAACAACAGAGGAAGGGCCTTCCCTCAAGCTCCAGGGGCTCAACACACAAGGTGTTGGGCGGTCTCACTGCCAAAACACCTCACAGGTTCCTAGGGGACTGTCCCCCCCAACTCTCCCAGCCCTTGCCCACTCTCCTATTGCTGCCCACGATCTGTGGTTCCCATATGGGCATCCCGCCCTGGCTCCAACCTCACATAGCTGGTATCCCCAAGTCTCCCTGGTCTCTGGGTCCAGACTCTCCTCTTCCTACAAGAATATCAGATATTGGATTTGGTCCCAGTTGATGCTGTGTTCCATCATGTGAGCTCTTAGCTTCATCACTGTGCAAAGACTCTTTTCCCACACAAGTTCGCACGACTTTTGGCTGGCTTAAGAATTTTCAGGCGACACTTTTCTAATGAGTACACTTTCCTTCCTTCCGATCTCCCCCCAGTGAGCATTCCTCGCACCCTTGTCCTAGTTCCTTTATGGCAGTTTCCCTCCTTATGGCTGAGAGGACCTAGTGACCCCTGGATTCACACGTTCTCCTTAATCACCAACACACTGCAGAATTCTCCAAAGGGCCATATATGCTCCTGGAAGTTGGTGTTGGAAATAGTTCTCCATCCATTAATCACTCCCTCACTCACTAATGTCCTTGTGTCCTTGAGAAAGGCTCTCCCTTTCCTGGTTTTCCTGAATAGAAATCCTCTTGCCTCTTGGGTGAATAGGGTTATGGGTTGTGCAGAGGGTGTTGGTCCACTGAGCATCTTAGAGACTGTCCTTTATGGAGCCTAATGATCCTCACTGGGGAATGAGGCCAGGGTCCTAACTGTGGTTAGTGTGAGGACACCCTGGGTTCAGAGAGGGAAAGAAGGACGAGGGAAACTCAGATGTCCCTTCATGGCCCCTGGAGTTAGAGGACTTACCCCTTTGCACCTGGGATCAGGAGACCTCATTTCCTCAAGGACACACACACTCAGACGTTAATCTTGAGTGTGGGTTCCTTTCTGGGGTCCAGGGCTGTTGTTAGCCACCAGGAATGACAGTGCTCTCCATGCTGAGTGGAGCCATTTTTGCCAGGAAAGAGAGCCCATGGTCACGCCTTGTGCAAAGCATCCCGCGCCAGGGGCTCCCATCCCTACATTCCTGTCCTGAAAGGAAGCCACTCAGAGGCAAGGTGGGTCCAACCACCTCCCATGTGTTCACTCATCACTGTGTTCCAGCATCACCCCAGTTAACAGTCCTGATGGGATTGGATGTGGCTCAGAGTGTCACCCTCATGAGCTCTACCCTGCCACAGCTGCAGTTCTGCAGTGGGAGAAACTCAAAACCTCAAAACACATGCACATGAAAGAAAAGAGCAAGAGCCAGAGCCCAAACAGGCCAGGTGTGGCAAAGACAGCTGGAGTGCCTAGGTTGGGACTCAGAATTATGTCAGTGGGGTGGCATTGCTGCTGGCACCAGCATGATAACCGAGAGCCAGCCCTGCTCATTTTGGGGAGCAGTGTGTTGGGGAAGGCAGCAGAAATTGAGAGGCAGGATTGAGTTTGGCCCTAGGAGGAGGTTGGGTAAGAGGCCAGTGTGGGTTGGAGGGCCTGGGCAGATAGAGAGAGGCCAGGGCACACCCCAAAGCCTGGAGACTGCACTGGATGTCCAGGGTTGTGAAACACCCTCCCCTCTTACTCACAACTGAGAGCAAGGGGCATTGATGAGTTCAGTTTGTGTGCGGCTGCATCCAAGGTGGCTCGGCTAGGCACCTCTGTTTCCTTGACTCAGGAGGCTGGGAGTCCAGGCTCCACCGAGGCTCGGCTGGGAGGATCGGACTCTGAGTTTATGCCTGTGTTCCTGGTAGGATCCATGTTGGCTGAGCCTCAGTGTTTTTGTAATGAGAGGATGGGTGACCGTCATGTCTTTATCACAGGACACACTTGCTAAATGGATTTGTTTGCTCTGAGGAGGAAAGAGAGAGGGGGGAGTGGTGCTGGAGACAGGGATGCAGACAGGGGTCATGGACTTGGCATAACTCAGTCTTGGAGGTGATATCCCATCACCTGTACCCACTTCAATTCCCATGAATCCAGAGGCTGAGCCCCCTTGAGGTGAGGGGTGAACCGGTTCTGGGCAGCAGGATGCTGTGGTACCTCGGAGTCTCTGTGAGACCCCAACACTAGACACACTTGGCCCTTTTGAAATCTTAGGAGAAGCCTTGGGAAGTTGTATGGCAGAGGGGAGCAGCCTCTGCATCTCAGTCCCCTCCAACTTGCCATGGTGTAGAGAGGGAACTGCAGCCACGATGGGACGGACATTGGCCATGTCCCTGTGTGGGACACAGGCCTGATTGAGTTAGGGTGCATTCTTTGTCTCTCCCCTTCTTGTGATTGTCCCATCTGTACATTTGTGCTTTAGCCACCTGTGAGTCCCATCTCTGGTTTCAGAGAGAATAGAGGGTGTTAGGGGCCAATAGACACAATAAACCCTAGAGATTAGATGCTACCCTACTTTCCAGAAAAGACTGGGCACACCATGAGTTGCACAATGATGGGACCAGGGTCCAAAAGCTGCTGAGAGGGAAGGACTGGTTGTGAATGCATTTTTGAAGGCTCCAAGCTGGAACTCTAGTGGCACCAAGCAGGGCAGATGCTGGTGGGGATGTTTGGGTAGTTGTTGGTGAATACCTGCGCACCTGAGATGGGTAGGCATGGAGGAGAAATCAGCAGCCCATAGGGCTTTTGAAAGTGGTCTTATGTGAAAAGAGGCTCAGGTATGGGCACAGGAAATGACATCATTGCCTTGACAATGGATCAAACAGAACATGGAACCCTGGTATCCAGGCACCCACTTCACTGACCAAGCCATCCGAGCTCACTTGGTTGGAGCCACTGGAGGGAGAAGGATGTTCTCCTGTGGTTGCAGACAATGCCGAGCCTCAGGCTCCCAGGAATCTCAGGGGGGCCAACTAGCCCTTTTGTGGATACACTGGGTGAGGCTTCATCTTAGACGCCAGAGCCTCTGGCGATTGTGGCAGAGGAGCTCAAGAGTAACAGTGAGTAGCACAGGGCAGGTGAGCCCAGCAGGCCCTCTAGTCTGATCCCTGATGAATGGCCCAGGACTCCTATTCTGACTCTGTGTGTGTGTGTGTGTGTGTGTGTGTGTGTGTGTGTGTTTGTACTGATGGGAACTGTCCCATTGTGCTTTGACTCTAGTGTATTGGCACAAGTCATTTTTCTGTTTGTCACCATTTCCATTTTGAACCCACCATTCTTGGTCCCAACCCAGGGTGAAAATGATCAGAACACGGAGGAGCCCTTCAGGGTTCAGAGCCTTGAACCTTACAGGCAGGACCAGCTTAGGAATGAGCTCCTGCCTGTCATTTGTGGGAGGAACCTACAGTTCAGCAGCAACATGGGGTTAATCTCCTGGGATTTCATCCCCACCCAGCAGGTGCTGGATCTCTTGTTCCCAAGGTAAGCACCAGACCACCAAGCCCAAGTGTGTAGCCCCCTCATGCCTCTGTCTTGGGGCTGCCATGTGCCTCTCAGGGACCCAAAGGTTTGTGATACCTAATGAGATAGAGGACCACACTCATAGTGGAATGTCAGCCCCGAATGGTACGAGTCCTGGAGGTGCCTGCCACAGCCTTGCAAGGGCAGTGAACTTCCCCTCTCAGGCAGAGAAACCATCCTGACTCCAGCTGATCCACAGAGGTCCGTGGAGCAGTCCCCACACACTGGGCACCACAGCTCAATGGTGTGCACTGAGCTCATTCCCAGGTGGACTCAGTGAGGCCAGGTGGTCTTTCTGGTGTGATGTTGGCTTTGTGAAGAACGTAGATCTGTGCCAGAGGCGTCTCAAAACTCGGGCCCTGGGAAAAGCACTTTTGGGTTAATAAAGACATGTTAGTTTCCATAGTGGGACAGAGCGTCCTAGCTGGGACATAGCTGGACAGGGGCTTTGGACATGGCAGCTCCCACACCCAGAGATATGTGGGAATCAGCAGTTTGGGCTCATTCACTGGTGAACATGGAGAAAGCACCCACTGTGTGAAGACACGTTTCCAGTCACGTTTCATAATTCAGTGAAAAATGGGGTGCAAATGATTGCCATTGTGTCCCTTTTCATGGGGTCAGCCTAAACCGCAGGTGCCATGAGTACATATCCTCCATGTGACTGCATCCCTGACTCCATGAGGCATAACTGCACGTTGTCCTCTTCAGTGACTATGGTGGACCCTTGGACCAACTTCAACATGGAATGGGCTTGGGGTCAAGAGGGTGGGCTCCTGTTTCCAGAATAGGGACCTGCAAGGTGATTTGACTTGGGAAGGCTGAGGAAAGACTGCTCTGCCCAATTCACTTTTCTGCCTGCAGTGTAAGGTGTGGGGCTTCAACAGTAGGAGGGGTAAGGCGGGGAGTTGTAGGTGGAGTCAGGGTCCTCTGGGGAAGGCCCTGGGATAATGGATCCCCCCACACCACACCTCCCTGTCCTCCCCCAGGGCCACAGAGATGTGGTCTGCACTCATGGGAAAAGAGAGGTCCACCGCTACTCAGGGGAACTCAGTGAGAGCTCACAGAGAATGAGGTAGCATTGCAGCCCACGCCAGGGGAGGAGGTGTCTCTTGAGCCCCGAGAAGAGTGGGCAGGAGGACAGACACTCCCAGAAGGTGCATTCCAGGTTGGAGAGCATGTAGCCAAGAGGAAGAAGAGTGTCAGGCCTGCCCAGAGGAGGGGAGAGCTGGTCAAACCATGGATCTAGCGCTCCTTCGTTGAAGGTTCTTTGCCTGTAGCGACCTGTCCTGACCCTGCCTGTACAGCCACTGTGTCTTGCCTGAGGTGGACTGGTGTGTTCAGAACCAGGGACGGTTCAGGAGGGTAGGGTCAGAGGTTTGCTCTGGAGGCCGTGGCGAAGGCAAGGCCAGGGTTTTGCTGACTCCACACCTGCCTCCCCACAGTGCCTCATCTTCCTTCCTGGGGACCTGGGTGAACTTCTACTCCGAGGCTTCCCATCAGCCTCCAGGCTCTCTGAGTCTGCAGCAGCTGCTGCCGTACATGTGGCTCCTCCTGAGTGGCTTTAACCTGGAGCACCAAGCACACCACCTGCTGGCCCAGGTTGAAGATGGCAGATCAAGCCAGGCAGAGCCTGAGAGCCAGGCGGACCGGGGTGAGTACCTAAGTACCTCAACACACCTCCAAACCATACCCCTCCAATTAGTGTAGCCCTGTATGAGTAGATGAGTCCACTGTCAAGGTGGAGGCACCCACCATCAAGTGCTTTTCCCCAAACCCACCTGTGATCATTGCTGCAGTGGGGAGAAAACCTTCAACACATGAGTCTTTGGGGACCAATCCAGATACAAAGTCTAGCTGTTTCTCTTTGATGGGTCCAACGTGAACTAAGAGGTACTGGGGTACAAGGGGCTATTTCCTTGAAAGGTGTTCCTGTAGTGGACCTCCTGTGCATAGAGGGTCCTCAGGGATTAATCAGTGGGGAGTCTTTGGTGGAACAGAAGCTGGATTCGGGGGCTCTCAGGTCTGTGTGTGAGACCTGAGCTGGCAGAGGCTCTCAGTTGTGGGGGATGTTGGGTAGTGTATTCCTTGAGTGTCACCTACCACGCCTCTGCCCCTGCCTTTCCAGAGCTGAGGGTCCCTGCTGATGCGAAAGTCTATCATGGCCTGATTGGAGGAGTGCATTACGACTTTCTTCTTCGAGAAACAGATGCCAGCAAGTCGTTGAAGGTCAAACCAAAGGAGGTAAACAGCCACCTTCTTCAGTCTTTACTCCTGGTGCCACTCCACATCCTCCAAGGGGACAAGAACCTCAGGTTCTGGATGGATGTTGTAGAATGCCCACAGAGCCAACTGCCAGGCTGGGTGGGGTGCAGTTGCTGGGCTTTGCTGATGTTGTCATCCCCCACAGTTCTTGGAACCTTCTGTGGCAGTGGCATCCAGGACCCCAGCAGCTGTGAGCAGCAGCTCTGCAGTGGCTGCAGGATCATTGCCCCAGGCCACCCAAAGCAATGAGTGCTGCATGAGAAAAGTCACCAGTATCAGCTCCTCACTGCTTCACTCCAGCGAGCAGGTGGAAGACAGCCGCGTTGTTCACGTCCTCCTAGAGGGACAGAGCCTGAGGGAGACAAAGCGCATCCCGGTAAGCCCGACAGCAGGGCTGCCTCCTGGGTGTCCACACAGTGGAAGGCAGGAGACACAGCCAACCCCAGGGCTATGGTGGGAAATAAAGAAGAGAGAGGTCCGTCTTAAGGGCTTGACCTGAGGAGGGAGAGCATCAGCATGCCCAGCTTCCGTGGTGAGTGGGCCTGTGTATTGTGGGTTTTGCAGGCCAGAAGTGCAGACGGAAGTGCTGTGGACAGATGAAGGCAGAGATATGTCCAGGGTGCAGGCTGCAGTGCCTAGAACTTGGTATTCTCAATGAGTGAAGTTGGAGCAGAGGAGGTGGCAGTGACTTGTCACATGTGTAGGAGGGGATGTGTTCCTGGTGGCAGGGAAGAGAACCTCCTTAGCATGACTAGGTGTAGGAATTTGGGGTCGGGATCACCTGGGGGGTCATGCCAAAGCTTCGGAATGTTAGGCTTTGCATGTATGTAAATGTGGAGCTAAAGGGGTTCTTGGCAGAATTTCTATGGATGTGCAGTAGACACGCTAATGCTGCAGGTGTCCAGCTGCAGAGGAGACATGTTCAGTGACTGCCAGTGCTGAGTCAAGTACATCATTACAACCAGACCCGCACCGAGCTTCCAGAGGCCAGGGCCTCTCAAAGCTATCATGAAGCACTCAAGTGCACACTCTTGTATCTGAGTCTGTTTTGTGTCGTGGCAGTCAGGACCCAAATTTTCAGTGCATCTGCCTCTTCCACCCACAAAGGCAGCCTGCATCCCAGATCACACTTGGTGCGCAGATCCCTGGCCCATTGCTCTCATCTCAGTGAGATGAGAGTGTGTCTGTGCATAGGCAGTTTGGTCCTTTGACATGAGTGGAATGTGGCTCCCCAGGGGGAGGGGAGATGGCAGGTACAGGCAGATATTTGTACCAGGATTGTTCTAGTAGCACATGGCAAGAACCCAGGTGGTATATGGAGGACACACTCAGGTAGCAGGATAACAAGATTGTGCCCTTGTATATGTAGCTGAGATTTCTCCTGAATGTTTGACCACAGTCTTCTGGGTAGCTCTTCTAAAAGCCATTCTCTGATGACATTTGTCCCACCCTGATCCAGGTGACCTTTCAGGAGACGGTGACAAGCCTCATCCGCAGGGCCTTGGACCAAAATTTGTTGCAGCATGAGGATGTGGACAACTTTGAGCTGCTGTATATGATGTCTGAGGATGAGAGTAAGTAGGACAATCAGACAGTGGGGAGACATGATCCACAGTGGGCTCAGGATAACTGACAGCCAAGAGAAAGTGGGCCTTGGCCCCAAAATACCAAAGTGTGATGGGCCTGGCGGAGACTCTCAGGGGTTGTGGGTGTTTTGTGGTATAATCCTTGAGTGCCACCTAACAATTCTCTCCACTTCGCTCTGCAGAAATCAAGGTCTCTGACCACTCACTCGTGTGTCTGTCCATGAATCTGGGAGTACAATATTTCATCGTGAGGAAACGCCCCCAGGTCAAGGGAAAGGAGGTAAACACCTACCTTATTCAAGCTGTGCATGTGCTGCCATTCCACTCCGACCTGAGGAAATAAGAAGCCTCAGCACCTGGACATATTTGCTGGAAGCCCATAGAGCCAACTGACAGTCTGGGGTGGCTTTGTGTTTCTGGGTTTGCTGATGTTCCATCCCCCACAGTTCTCAGAATCAACCTGCAAGTCCTCCAGGCCGCTTTCCCACAAGCAGGTGGGAGACACCTGCTTAATTCGTGTCCACTTAGAAACACAAAGTCCAGAGATGGCCAAGAGTGTTCTGGTAAGCCTGGGAGCAGGGGTGTCCCGTGGTGCTTACACCTGGGTGGGGAGCAGACACTGGTCCAATACCATGGACTACTCATGCCCTCTTGAATTTGGAGCTTCTGGATGATCAGGAGGATAGATGGGAATCAAGAAGGGAGAGGTCAGTGTGAAGGGCTGGAGCTGAGATGAGCGAGTGCAGCAGCTTGTCCACTGCCATGTCTGAGGGAGTCTGTGTGTCAGGTGGCAGCATGCAGTCCAGAAGGGCAGGGACAGGTATGGGTGACAGATGAGAATAGGACAGGAACTAGGTTGCAGGTTCCCTTGTATGGGATGCTGACGTCTATGGAGGAGGACAGCAGTGTGAGGTTCTCCATGTTCCTTGAACAAGGAGCTGAGAGAGTCTCTCTGCAGAGTCGATATGGATGTGGAGCAAGCACACTAAATGTCCAGGTAACCCAATGACCACCCTTGCCGGATGAGGTGCCCTCCTACATCCCAGCCAGCACTGAGCCTCTGGAGGCCAGGAGCTCTCGTGGCTATCTTTCAGCACTCCTGTGTGTGGTCATGTTCCTGGGTCTGTTTTTGGCCCTGGCAATCCAGACCAAAGCCTCTAGGTTTCGTGCCTAGGCCATTCCCAATGCCGCCTGCATCCTCGGGCAGACCTGGGATCTTGGAGGCTATTGTCCCATTCCTCCCAACTTGTGGGATGAGATTGCATCTGTATGCAGGTAGTGGGGTCCTTTCACTCCGAGAGGAGTGCAGCTCCACAAAGAGCAATGGCAGGCCCAGGAAGTCCTATGTACAAGGATTGGGCTAGTAGCCTGTGGGAAGAGCCCACACGATGAGCAGGAGGTCAGCCTCAGGTAGTAGGGTCATGGGTGTTGCACTTGTATTTAGAGTGGAGGTGCCTCCAGAATGCCCCTGCCCACTGTCCTTGAGTAGTCACTTCAAGGCCCATTTCCTGAAGGCCTGTCTCCCATGCTGCTCCAGGTGACCTGCCAGGATAGGGCTCCTGTTGTCATCCGCAGCGCCCTCGACCTACACTTCCTTACTGAGGAGAATCCAGAGGATTATGAGCTGGGCCAAATCATCTCTCGCCGTCAGAGTAAGTGAGACAATCAGATAGCAGAGAGCAAGGGTCAGGATGTGGACTCAGGTCAACTCTTAGCAACAAAGAGTAGTCTCTGACCCCCAAGAACACTCCAACAGGTGTGTTGGGTTCGTGCACAAAGCCAACTGCACTTCTGCTGGTGGAAGGTCTTGAGGTCCAATAGTATACCCCAGTGGATATTGCGGCTCCCCACCAGGTGCCCTCCCCTGGACATGAACAGGCATCCAAAGCTGACATCTTTGAGGAGTGAGGAGGAAAGCCTCTCTCCAGGAGCAGTATGTTTTCATGGTCTGGGATAGGAGTGGTTTCAAAGGAACATGGGAATGCATGGGCTAAAGAGGGAACTGGCATTTTGTGGACTGAAGCAGTACTATTGAAAGCCTTCTGTGTGACCAAAAAAACCACTGCCTGGGCAGAGCATTGCCAGGATTCTAGCAAGCAGTAACAGGATGAAATTGGGAAGAAAACACAGCCTGGGAGACAGCCTGAATCATCTGTTTTTGCATAAATTCCATGGTCTTACGCACCTGAGTCCACTAGGCAAGGAGTGATCACAATAGCCAGGTTGTGATCCCTAACTAAAGTCAGATGAGGGCTTCCTGAGCACTTAGCCACAGAGCTCATCTGATAATAATGCCAGCGCTTTTTTGTTGGTTGGTTGGTTGGTTTTTGTGAGCCAAACACCACAGCAGCCATTATCCCAGCCTATGTACCCTGAAGACCACCATCCCTATGAGTTCTAGGATCACTTGTCTCCTATCTTAACCTACTGTTAGGTTAGTAGAGTCTATGGAAGAGGAAGTCTGTCTGGGGCCTTGGTAGCCTAAGAAATTCATAGCAGAGATCTCCACATCCAACCCAGAAGGGATGGAGAACAGGCTCTAGGTTAGAGGAGGGCGACAGGAAACACATGTTCAGAGGAAGGAGAAGCGGCTGTTGTATTCCCCCACTCGGGGTCATGGCACCACTGGGCCATACACCATGTTGGAGGGAAGCAGTCCCTTTGCTGGTCTTCGGAACCATTGTTCTCAGTAGGGCAGTATTTGGAATGTGGCCTCCATTCTCAGAAGCCTGGTTCACATGGAGGCGGGCTCCACCAACGCAGAAGCATGGCTCTAACGTGGTATCCGTGCTGGTCAGCCTGTCCTCACTGTGGCCATACTTGAGGAAAATAACTCAGAGGAGGAATCCTAGGCCTTTTCTCTGGGTTTCATAGCTTTCTCTTTGGTTGTGCACTGAGGCTGTCCATAAAGCTCTAGTGTGTGGCAGTGGAGAGCTCCTCAGCCCTTGCCACAAAGGCATAGACTGGGAGAGAGAGAACGAGGCTGGCAGAGAGGGAGAGAGAGAAAGATGGAGAGGGAGGACCTCTACTTGGAGAATGAGGATTCAGTGGAGCCAACAGGAACAAGGTACTGTTGCCCAGGGCACAACCCTGTTTAGGTCTTCCTCCAACCATGCTCAACCTTTCTTCCAGTCCCTCCCACCCCCCAGTAGTGTATTCATCTTGAATGAGAATTTCATGTTGACATCAGAGCACTCACCATCCAATGCTTCCCTCCAAACCCACCTATGAAGATGGCTCATGTGGGGACTGAATCTTCGGCACAGGAGCCTTTTGTGGGAGATTTCAGATGCCAACCCTAGTGGTGTGCTTTGGCAGATGCAAGAGGACCTGAGATATTCTGGAGTCCAAAGCCTTTGGTAGGAACAGACATTAGGTCTGTTGAAGTGCTCTGCCTAGTTCTTCCTCAGGGAGGACTGTGGAGGCTGTCTTTGTTGGTATTGGTGCTGAATCGGAGAGCTCTCAGGTGTGTGGCTCTGGCCTTTTCTGGCACAGGCTCTCAGATGTTGGCGTGTCCTAGGGAGCACCTCCTGAGTGCCACCTTCTTTTTGTACACCCCTCTCTCCCCAGAGCTGAGGATTCCAGCAGAGGCCAACGTATTTTATGCCAAGAATCCTCACAAAAAATCCAACTTTGTGCTGAGGAAAAGGAGCCTCTCCCAAAAGAATGATGGGTGGATCCAGCCTCAACCTCCCTCTCGTCCTGGAAAGAAGGCTCCAGCCCTCCTGAGGATGCTTGCAAAACCATTCTGCTGCTGTGTGCCTGGGCGGGGCTGAGGCAGCCCAGGAATATTTACATTGATTACTATTTTCTTCAAAGTTTGAATCTATAGTTTGCCATTGTCCTTGACCTTGTTTAGTAACACAGTTGTTACTCTATCCTGTATTTGTTGTTTCCATTAATATATCATTATTTTAAAATATATATGTTTTTGTTACCTGATCTACTGTGATGATTTGAGTATACTAAATGTAGCAGTGATTCCTAAAGGACACATCCAAGCCAACAGGAAGGAATGTTTCATTCTATCAGCAAGAACTTTGGTTTTTAGGAGTTTGGCAGATGGCATTATCTGAGTCAGTTTTCCAATGGGGGCAATGAAGTATCGGCTATGATGGTACAAACACAAACAAAGACACACAAACACACACAAGAGCACACACACTCACTGAGAGATAGATAGACAGATGGAGTTGGTCTCTGCTGAAATACTTTGGAGACATGGTTCTGATTTCTCCCCTTTTGGAGTATTTTCAATTGCACAAGGTGTCTTGCAAATGAACCCATGTCTGAGGAAGACATGCATGTGTACTTCACCTTCCTGCTTTTCACATAGCAGGAAGGTCATGTAATATTTTTCATGCAGCTGTCTTTTGACTGTGAACCATCCCATGAGGTCAGCTGTGGAATTTTCAACTTGTAGCATCACAATGGGGATCCACTCTTTGGATTTGGGGATATTTCCGATTTTCTTGATTCAGATTGGAATGATATATATATTAGTTTTTGATGAAAATTCTGCATTTGATGGTAATGAATGTCGTGCATCTAGGAATCTGTAGAGTGCAGACAATGAATGGATGCCTACTGTTGTCTGGACTGGTCTGAAAAGTCCTGTAGCATCTGAGCATGTGTGAGGGCTGTACAGGTCTTGCAAAAAGTCCAGGTCAGATGATCCTGCACAAAGCTGAACTCCTAGTGGTCTCCACAACAGTGTAAGGGCCAAGGAGAAACACACTTCCACACAGAAGTTGGGAAGCTACCTTATGAAGGTGATCATAGATACGGGATTATTAATATATCCAGGTTGGCATCTATTATTTTTTTAGCTTTTGACTTTCGCAGCTGTGGGCATCTTGACAACCATCAACTCCCTGTAAGCACAGACAACTCTATAAGAACCTGAGGATAAATTTCCCTGTGCATGTCCCCTTGTGAAACTGCTTAAGCACCGCCTGGTTTACACACAGGTGGAATTTCTAGGTCAAAGTGTGCATGTTTACTTCTTTGACTAAGCACTGCCAGGTGGCTCCTCTGCATAGCTCTACCTGTGGCCAGGATTGTATTATCTAGCTTTCTAACTTTTGCATGTTGAGTAGATACATAGTGGGAGCACACTGTTTTTGTTGGTATTTTTCTTGGTATCTATTCTGATGCTTTTCACTGGGGGATTTTTTCCTGTGAAAATGGGCTTCCTCTACTTGACCTTATTTTCTTCTTTTTAAAATTTTTTCAATGTGACTTTTTAATTTTAGTTTTATTAAAGACATTGCCCCTTGCTTGCATAGTCTATATCTAAAGCACTAGTCCTTGCTCCAAGGCCCAGCTTGCTCTCAGCTGCCCCAGGAGGGGAACAGTCTTTGGCGGTAGACAAGAGACACCCCTGCAGGGGGCACAAGTGCTTTGGCCCTCTGGTGTCTTGCCAGCAGTGCTTCCCATGCTCACAGAGGGTTTCAGACACTGAGTCAATGGTCCAGGTGGTCTTTTGTTCAGTCTGATCTCAAATTGAGCTCCTCTGAGAGGTCATATTGAAGTCCTTGTGTGTACCTGATCCATCATTTTAAACAATATTCCAAGTTCACTTTTTGTGTGTACGTGGGTTCTGGGGATTGAACCCAGGGCCTTGAGCCTGTGAGGCAAGTGACCTACCTGAGCTACACCCTCAGAGACCCCTGTAAAAGTATTTCCCCTTTGCCTCGGGGTCTAAGTTGCCAAGGCTGACCTCAAACGTTCCTCTTGCCTCAGCCTCCCTGGTGGCTGGCATGACAGGCATGCACCTGGGACTGTCACACTCGAGCCTGTGATGGGAACTCATGTGCATCTGTCCAGGGCTGAGCATGGTTAGGCAGAGCTGTGCTCCAGGCTCCCTGCAGGGCTGTGGAGGCTTCTGCTGCCCAGCAGCCCTGGTGCCATGGCCAGGGCTCCTCCCAGCCGAGGGCAGGCAGCTGCCCATTGCTGTAGGCTGACCTTATTTTCTTCTTATGGCACTCGTCCGTTCTCTGGAGTATGTTGTATGGTTTGTCCATTAGGAGTCTAACAGGTCCTCTAGAACCTTCAGACAATTAGTAAAATTCCTAAACAGTAAGTGAGCACGCGCAGAAATTGGGCTAATATTTTGGGAAGAACAATGTTGGATGATATATTCATGGCTTGACTAGATCATCCAACATGAAGTTATATTTTATTACTTACAAAATAATAAAATAATGAAGCAATACCATGGGCTGAGCTAAAATAGATCCTTAGGATCTTAGGCATTCTGTAATAAATCTGTGTCACTTGAAGTATAGAGTTGATCGACTCTGAGTAATGAAACAGAAGTAAAGGTATCAAAGCAAATGATCATCTGTTTCCAATTTTCTGTGATTTGGTTCAAGTGGTAAAGTGGTGATATTTATTAATAATGGATCAAATAGGTTCATAATTGTTTTAGAGTACAATTAGATGCCTTCAAACTTTAGGCTACATGGGCACATTTGAGAACGGTTCCAGCCATTCTCTCATCCTTTGGGTCATTCCCCTCCTATGTCCTGTGAGACATTTTCTATGTGAGGCTTTAAGAAGAAGAAGAGAATATTCTGTAAAGAAAACCTTGTGATCTGTGCAGTATGAAGTTGAATGGATTCATTCAGAAATCAGAAATTCTATTGAAAGATATTTATTTGCATGAGCCAAATAAAACCTATTTTTAGGCATCCTGGTGAAGACAAGGTTTTATCTTTATGTCTCATTTTCTATGTTTTGTTGTTGTTGTTGTTGTTAGAATGAAATTCATATGTTGCCAGACCATTCTATCAGATGTGTAACTAGATGCCATTTAAATTACCCACTTTTACATGGTAGACAGTTTTTAATGAACACTGCCTGTCTGCACCTTTTTTAAAAACAGGACTGGGATCAGAAGCCCAAATACCAATGGTTAGCTGGAACATATTTTTCATTTGGCCGATCTGTCAGTATTCCCTGAGGTCATCTGTGCAATCAGCTTCGTTACTCCTGCTCCCTCACTGGATTTCATAGAAACCATATGCTATGTATGAATCAGGGACACCAATCCCACAACATAGCATTCTTGGAATATCCAAAGTCCCACTTTTCACTTCGCCATGCCTGAGATCAGCAGTAATATTTATCAGCAAATGTGAGATTTTCAAAGATCCAATTCTATGTGCTCCTTTCTCATAGAGCCTTAGGCAGGGATATAGCATACATAAATATTAAGTAAAGTCCATAGTTTTTAAAATGTCATCCATTGAATAGTTGACACATGTCTGAGATACTTTTTATTTTGGAGGAGGTATTATTTAATAGGGAATTCCAACAGCTACCTAATAGTGAAATGAGAAGTCTTGCATCCATTTTATTTTGTTTCTGATGATTTTTATGAGTAAGGGTAAGATACTTCCTTGTTCTGATGCAGATGTTGCCCACTTTTGTGAATGGATGCGGGGTGTCACCTACTACTTGCATATCTGCATATTGGGCTTGACACTGCTATCGTACTTGGTAGTTGGCAAAAAGTCAATACTGAAGTTAAGCTCTTGTGTTCTAGCAGCAGAGCTGAAGATCCTTGATGTGCCACCTTCTGGGATCCATGCTGCTCTCTTCATGTTCCTTATTGACTTCCTGGTGATGAGCATCATGGTCTCCTGGTCTTGAGAATGGCCAAGCATTGCTCTGTGAATGTGGAAGATGGGCATGTGGAAGGCTCCAGGGAGGAGGGATCATTGAACATGTACTCTAATCCATGTGCCTGTTGAATGACCTGTTTTTTTATTTTTGGGTTTTAAGGGAGACACTGCCCTCAAACACTTCTGTGCAGCTGGGAATGCAGGCTTCTGCTTCACCTTGCAGGAAGCATTAACGAATCCTTTCCAGAAGACATGAGAAGAGAGAAGTGAGCCTCTGGTATCATGCAGGTTCCTTGCATTGCCCATGGGCTAGAAGAGAGAAGAGTTGCTTCATGAGACTTGATCCCCTTTTTCCTGAAAAGTTCCACACAGAGGTGAGTCCCCAGCATGTTTAGAAATCATTTCAGACACCTTTCTGGACGGAATTGAATCAGAGCCCCTGATGATGTGGAAGAGCTAAAGATGGGTTTGCTATGAATTTTCTATTTCATTCATCAGGGCCTGAGTCAAGTCAGTCATTGTGCTGTCAACACATGAGCTGCTGGTCAAATGTGAGGAAGTGGTCTTGCTTTATGAAAACACCACCCTGATTCAGTGAGCCAGAGGCAGCCTGCAGTCCCTGTTTTCCTGTAAAGGCAGATTGCTGTGGATGGCCTCTGGCCTCGTCATGCAGCCCTGCTCAGAGTAGGGGATTGAGGGACCAGGCAGATCCCTAGTTCCTTTTGACCTTTATTGCCATTGGGCCACCCCAGGGTCCTTGGACTCTACCTGGTCTTCTGGCCTGGGTCAGGGGATGTGAGGTTTGGAATCCCCCTCTGTGGCAGGATCCCAAGCCCCCCCAGCCACTTGAGGACAGGCACAGCCTTCCCTAATTGTGTTAGAGTTGGAGACTTCTCCCACCCATCCTCATCCATGCTCATCCCACATTTTGTAGCTTGACACCTGAGGACCTTTATTCATTGACTTAGTTGTTAGTGATGATGGTTACTAAGACTAAGTGACTCTTTCAAGTCACATCACTTGCATGGTAGGGCTAGAGCATGGATCTTCCTAATTGATTTCATGGGACTCTCTCATGGAAACTGTGACTGCCTCCTAAACACACACTCTACATTTGGAGTGTCAAAATTCTTGGCACTGCCTCCTTGGCAAGTGTATCTTGTCTTCTACGTGGGAATTTCACAAATATTTTCCTTTGGTTTGTGGAGGTCATGCAGAAGGGATTTCATTTGAAATAGCCCAAACAAGAAATACCAGTTGTCTTTTTCGCACATGGATGTGTGTAGTGAACATCCCTTTCTGTGTGCTTGCATGAGTTGCTCCTTTGAATTTGTCGAAGAATGGTTGGCTGGGGAGCAAGGTAACGAGAGATGGATATCAATGCTTGTCCAGTATTCTGAAGTGAAGAATGTATTGAGGATGTGAAGGCTTTTCTAGCCAGTTCCTATGGCTCAGTCAGGGATCAGTCAGAGGATTCTGTCTGGTAGACTCTTTGGAACATATGTCAAAGTGGCCTGGTCTTACCCTGTCCAGGACTGAATGCTGAGCTTGAGTGGGAGCTTCTTATCAGTTCAAGTACTTCCATGAGTCTGTCCTCTGTTCTCTTTGGTTTTTTTTTTTTTTTTTTTTTTTTTAAGTTTTCAGTGGACATATCTTTATTTTATTTTATTTTATATGGTGCTGAGGATCGAACCCACTGACTCGCGCATGCCAGTCGAACACGTTACCACTTGAGCCACATCCCCAGCCCCCTCTGTTCTCTTTTTTCCGAGCAGTTTCTAACAGGAAAGGAGAACAAACATTGAAAGTACAGTGATTGATTATGTATACCAATGTTATTTGAATCAACTTTGTATAATTCAAAATTAACTTTTTGCTAGTAAAATTTCATATGTTGAGGAAATAATGAAAATATTGGGGTTGGGGGATGAGGATGGGCAAATCAAATATTTTTGAGCACCAAGACCTGTTTTTTTTTTTTTTTTAACTTAAATCATAAACTGCCTGAGGACCACAGCAAGTAGATATTTCCAGAGACAGTGGGAAGGTAGTAGCACATGAGGAAGGGAAGAGCTCTCAGGATGGGAAGAGGGGGCCGCTTCAGGACTCACCGGGCAAGGCACGAGGCTGCTGGCCATGGTACATGCCTGGGCCCACTGAGTGGGGAAGATCCATGCTCTGTGTCCCTCCACCCTCCTCTGTAGCTTGTGTTGGCAGCAGATCAGGGAATTGGGGTCAGAAGTGCTCCCAGTAATATAGGCACCAGCCCCCAGAGTGTGTTCCTAGCCCTTTCCCCACCTGGCCTGACTTGGTGCTTGTGTTGATGCATGGCTGAAACCCTACAGTCATCAGAGTGTGTCTGCGGTCCAGATCCACCCTGCATGGCCAACATGCTCAGACCTTCGGCTGGGTCCTAGGCCTGCTACAACCAAACTCTGTCAACTGGGTGGCCAACAACAGAGGAAGGGCCTTCCCTCAAGCTCCAGGGGCTCAACACACAAGGTGTTGGGCGGTCTCACTGCCAAAACACCTCACAGGTTCCTAGGGGACTGTCCCCCCCAACTCTCCCAGCCCTTGCCCACTCTCCTATTGCTGCCCACGATCTGTGGTTCCCATATGGGCATCCCGCCCTGGCTCCAACCTCACATAGCTGGTATCCCCAAGTCTCCCTGGTCTCTGGGTCCAGACTCTCCTCTTCCTACAAGAATATCAGATATTGGATTTGGTCCCAGTTGATGCTGTGTTCCATCATGTGAGCTCTTAGCTTCATCACTGTGCAAAGACTCTTTTCCCACACAAGTTCGCACGACTTTTGGCTGGCTTAAGAATTTTCAGGCGACACTTTTCTAATGAGTACACTTTCCTTCCTTCCGATCTCCCCCCAGTGAGCATTCCTCGCACCCTTGTCCTAGTTCCTTTATGGCAGTTTCCCTCCTTATGGCTGAGAGGACCTAGTGACCCCTGGATTCACACGTTCTCCTTAATCACCAACACACTGCAGAATTCTCCAAAGGGCCATATATGCTCCTGGAAGTTGGTGTTGGAAATAGTTCTCCATCCATTAATCACTCCCTCACTCACTAATGTCCTTGTGTCCTTGAGAAAGGCTCTCCCTTTCCTGGTTTTCCTGAATAGAAATCCTCTTGCCTCTTGGGTGAATAGGGTTATGGGTTGTGCAGAGGGTGTTGGTCCACTGAGCATCTTAGAGACTGTCCTTTATGGAGCCTAATGATCCTCACTGGGGAATGAGGCCAGGGTCCTAACTGTGGTTAGTGTGAGGACACCCTGGGTTCAGAGAGGGAAAGAAGGACGAGGGAAACTCAGATGTCCCTTCATGGCCCCTGGAGTTAGAGGACTTACCCCTTTGCACCTGGGATCAGGAGACCTCATTTCCTCAAGGACACACACACTCAGACGTTAATCTTGAGTGTGGGTTCCTTTCTGGGGTCCAGGGCTGTTGTTAGCCACCAGGAATGACAGTGCTCTCCATGCTGAGTGGAGCCATTTTTGCCAGGAAAGAGAGCCCATGGTCACGCCTTGTGCAAAGCATCCCGCGCCAGGGGCTCCCATCCCTACATTCCTGTCCTGAAAGGAAGCCACTCAGAGGCAAGGTGGGTCCAACCACCTCCCATGTGTTCACTCATCACTGTGTTCCAGCATCACCCCAGTTAACAGTCCTGATGGGATTGGATGTGGCTCAGAGTGTCACCCTCATGAGCTCTACCCTGCCACAGCTGCAGTTCTGCAGTGGGAGAAACTCAAAACCTCAAAACACATGCACATGAAAGAAAAGAGCAAGAGCCAGAGCCCAAACAGGCCAGGTGTGGCAAAGACAGCTGGAGTGCCTAGGTTGGGACTCAGAATTATGTCAGTGGGGTGGCATTGCTGCTGGCACCAGCATGATAACCGAGAGCCAGCCCTGCTCATTTTGGGGAGCAGTGTGTTGGGGAAGGCAGCAGAAATTGAGAGGCAGGATTGAGTTTGGCCCTAGGAGGAGGTTGGGTAAGAGGCCAGTGTGGGTTGGAGGGCCTGGGCAGATAGAGAGAGGCCAGGGCACACCCCAAAGCCTGGAGACTGCACTGGATGTCCAGGGTTGTGAAACACCCTCCCCTCTTACTCACAACTGAGAGCAAGGGGCATTGATGAGTTCAGTTTGTGTGCGGCTGCATCCAAGGTGGCTCGGCTAGGCACCTCTGTTTCCTTGACTCAGGAGGCTGGGAGTCCAGGCTCCACCGAGGCTCGGCTGGGAGGATCGGACTCTGAGTTTATGCCTGTGTTCCTGGTAGGATCCATGTTGGCTGAGCCTCAGTGTTTTTGTAATGAGAGGATGGGTGACCGTCATGTCTTTATCACAGGACACACTTGCTAAATGGATTTGTTTGCTCTGAGGAGGAAAGAGAGAGGGGGGAGTGGTGCTGGAGACAGGGATGCAGACAGGGGTCATGGACTTGGCATAACTCAGTCTTGGAGGTGATATCCCATCACCTGTACCCACTTCAATTCCCATGAATCCAGAGGCTGAGCCCCCTTGAGGTGAGGGGTGAACCGGTTCTGGGCAGCAGGATGCTGTGGTACCTCGGAGTCTCTGTGAGACCCCAACACTAGACACACTTGGCCCTTTTGAAATCTTAGGAGAAGCCTTGGGAAGTTGTATGGCAGAGGGGAGCAGCCTCTGCATCTCAGTCCCCTCCAACTTGCCATGGTGTAGAGAGGGAACTGCAGCCACGATGGGACGGACATTGGCCATGTCCCTGTGTGGGACACAGGCCTGATTGAGTTAGGGTGCATTCTTTGTCTCTCCCCTTCTTGTGATTGTCCCATCTGTACATTTGTGCTTTAGCCACCTGTGAGTCCCATCTCTGGTTTCAGAGAGAATAGAGGGTGTTAGGGGCCAATAGACACAATAAACCCTAGAGATTAGATGCTACCCTACTTTCCAGAAAAGACTGGGCACACCATGAGTTGCACAATGATGGGACCAGGGTCCAAAAGCTGCTGAGAGGGAAGGACTGGTTGTGAATGCATTTTTGAAGGCTCCAAGCTGGAACTCTAGTGGCACCAAGCAGGGCAGATGCTGGTGGGGATGTTTGGGTAGTTGTTGGTGAATACCTGCGCACCTGAGATGGGTAGGCATGGAGGAGAAATCAGCAGCCCATAGGGCTTTTGAAAGTGGTCTTATGTGAAAAGAGGCTCAGGTATGGGCACAGGAAATGACATCATTGCCTTGACAATGGATCAAACAGAACATGGAACCCTGGTATCCAGGCACCCACTTCACTGACCAAGCCATCCGAGCTCACTTGGTTGGAGCCACTGGAGGGAGAAGGATGTTCTCCTGTGGTTGCAGACAATGCCGAGCCTCAGGCTCCCAGGAATCTCAGGGGGGCCAACTAGCCCTTTTGTGGATACACTGGGTGAGGCTTCATCTTAGACGCCAGAGCCTCTGGCGATTGTCGCAGAGGAGCTCAAGAGTAACAGTGAGTAGCACAGGGCAGGTGAGCCCAGCAGGCCCTCTAGTCTGATCCCTGATGAATGGCCCAGGACTCCTATTCTGACTCTGTGTGTGTGTGTGTGTGTGTGTGTGTGTGTGTGTGTGTTTGTACTGATGGGAACTGTCCCATTGTGCTTTGACTCTAGTGTATTGGCACAAGTCATTTTTCTGTTTGTCACCATTTCCATTTTGAACCCACCATTCTTGGTCCCAACCCAGGGTGAAAATGATCAGAACACGGAGGAGCCCTTCAGGGTTCAGAGCCTTGAACCTTACAGGCAGGACCAGCTTAGGAATGAGCTCCTGCCTGTCATTTGTGGGAGGAACCTACAGTTCAGCAGCAACATGGGGTTAATCTCCTGGGATTTCATCCCCACCCAGCAGGTGCTGGATCTCTTGTTCCCAAGGTAAGCACCAGACCACCAAGCCCAAGTGTGTAGCCCCCTCATGCCTCTGTCTTGGGGCTGCCATGTGCCTCTCAGGGACCCAAAGGTTTGTGATACCTAATGAGATAGAGGACCACACTCATAGTGGAATGTCAGCCCCGAATGGTACGAGTCCTGGAGGTGCCTGCCACAGCCTTGCAAGGGCAGTGAACTTCCCCTCTCAGGCAGAGAAACCATCCTGACTCCAGCTGATCCACAGAGGTCCGTGGAGCAGTCCCCACACACTGGGCACCACAGCTCAATGGTGTGCACTGAGCTCATTCCCAGGTGGACTCAGTGAGGCCAGGTGGTCTTTCTGGTGTGATGTTGGCTTTGTGAAGAACGTAGATCTGTGCCAGAGGCATCTCAAAACTCGGGCCCTGGGAAAAGCACTTTTGGGTTAATAAAGACATGTTAGTTTCCATAGTGGGACAGAGCGTCCTAGCTGGGACATAGCTGGACAGGGGCTTTGGACATGGCAGCTCCCACACCCAGAGATATGTGGGAATCAGCAGTTTGGGCTCATTCACTGGTGAACATGGAGAAAGCACCCACTGTGTGAAGACACGTTTCCAGTCACGTTTCATAATTCAGTGAAAAATGGGGTGCAAATGATTGCCATTGTGTCCCTTTTCATGGGGTCAGCCTAAACCGCAGGTGCCATGAGTACATATCCTCCATGTGACTGCATCCCTGACTCCATGAGGCATAACTGCACGTTGTCCTCTTCAGTGACTATGGTGGACCCTTGGACCAACTTCAACATGGAATGGGCTTGGGGTCAAGAGGGTGGGCTCCTGTTTCCAGAATAGGGACCTGCAAGGTGATTTGACTTGGGAAGGCTGAGGAAAGACTGCTCTGCCCAATTCACTTTTCTGCCTGCAGTGTAAGGTGTGGGGCTTCAACAGTAGGAGGGGTAAGGCGGGGAGTTGTAGGTGGAGTCAGGGTCCTCTGGGGAAGGCCCTGGGATAATGGATCCCCCCACACCACACCTCCCTGTCCTCCCCCAGGGCCACAGAGATGTGGTCTGCACTCATGGGAAAAGAGAGGTCCACCGCTACTCAGGGGAACTCAGTGAGAGCTCACAGAGAATGAGGTAGCATTGCAGCCCACGCCAGGGGAGGAGGTGTCTCTTGAGCCCCGAGAAGAGTGGGCAGGAGGACAGACACTCCCAGAAGGTGCATTCCAGGTTGGAGAGCATGTAGCCAAGAGGAAGAAGAGTGTCAGGCCTGCCCAGAGGAGGGGAGAGCTGGTCAAACCATGGATCTAGCGCTCCTTCGTTGAAGGTTCTTTGCCTGTAGCGACCTGTCCTGACCCTGCCTGTACAGCCACTGTGTCTTGCCTGAGGTGGACTGGTGTGTTCAGAACCAGGGACGGTTCAGGAGGGTAGGGTCAGAGGTTTGCTCTGGAGGCCGTGGCGAAGGCAAGGCCAGGGTTTTGCTGACTCCACACCTGCCTCCCCACAGTGCCTCATCTTCCTTCCTGGGGACCTGGGTGAACTTCTACTCCGAGGCTTCCCATCAGCCTCCAGGCTCTCTGAGTCTGCAGCAGCTGCTGCCGTACATGTGGCTCCTCCTGAGTGGCTTTAACCTGGAGCACCAAGCACACCACCTGCTGGCCCAGGTTGAAGATGGCAGATCAAGCCAGGCAGAGCCTGAGAGCCAGGCGGACCGGGGTGAGTACCTAAGTACCTCAACACACCTCCAAACCATACCCCTCCAATTAGTGTAGCCCTGTATGAGTAGATGAGTCCACTGTCAAGGTGGAGGCACCCACCATCAAGTGCTTTTCCCCAAACCCACCTGTGATCATTGCTGCAGTGGGGAGAAAACCTTCAACACATGAGTCTTTGGGGACCAATCCAGATACAAAGTCTAGCTGTTTCTCTTTGATGGGTCCAACGTGAACTAAGAGGTACTGGGGTACAAGGGGCTATTTCCTTGAAAGGTGTTCCTGTAGTGGACCTCCTGTGCATAGAGGGTCCTCAGGGATTAATCAGTGGGGAGTCTTTGGTGGAACAGAAGCTGGATTCGGGGGCTCTCAGGTCTGTGTGTGAGACCTGAGCTGGCAGAGGCTCTCAGTTGTGGGGGATGTTGGGTAGTGTATTCCTTGAGTGTCACCTACCACGCCTCTGCCCCTGCCTTTCCAGAGCTGAGGGTCCCTGCTGATGCGAAAGTCTATCACGGCCTGATTGGAGGAGTGCATTACGACTTTCTTCTTCGAGAAACAGATGCCAGCAAGTCGTTGAAGGTCAAACCAAAGGAGGTAAACAGCCACCTTCTTCAGTCTTTACTCCTGGTGCCACTCCACATCCTCCAAGGGGACAAGAACCTCAGGTTCTGGATGGATGTTGTAGAATGCCCACAGAGCCAACTGCCAGGCTGGGTGGGGTGCAGTTGCTGGGCTTTGCTGATGTTGTCATCCCCCACAGTTCTTGGAACCTTCTGTGGCAGTGGCATCCAGGACCCCAGCAGCTGTGAGCAGCAGCTCTGCAGTGGCTGCAGGATCATTGCCCCAGGCCACCCAAAGCAATGAGTGCTGCATGAGAAAAGTCACCAGTAGCAGCTCCTCACTGCTTCACTCCAGCGAGCAGGTGGAAGACAGCCGCGTTGTTCACGTCCTCCTAGAGGGACAGAGCCTGAGGGAGACAAAGCGCATCCCGGTAAGCCCGACAGCAGGGCTGCCTCCTGGGTGTCCACACAGTGGAAGGCAGGAGACACAGCCAACCCCAGGGCTATGGTGGGAAATAAAGAAGAGAGAGGTCCGTCTTAAGGGCTTGACCTGAGGAGGGAGAGCATCAGCATGCCCAGCTTCCGTGGTGAGTGGGCCTGTGTATTGTGGGTTTTGCAGGCCAGAAGTGCAGACGGAAGTGCTGTGGACAGATGAAGGCAGAGATATGTCCAGGGTGCAGGCTGCAGTGCCTAGAACTTGGTATTCTCAATGAGTGAAGTTGGAGCAGAGGAGGTGGCAGTGACTTGTCACATGTGTAGGAGGGGATGTGTTCCTGGTGGCAGGGAAGAGAACCTCCTTAGCATGACTAGGTGTAGGAATTTGGGGTCGGGATCACCTGGGGGGTCATGCCAAAGCTTCGGAATGTTAGGCTTTGCATGTATGTAAATGTGGAGCTAAAGGGGTTCTTGGCAGAATTTCTATGGATGTGCAGTAGACACGCTAATGCTGCAGGTGTCCAGCTGCAGAGGAGACATGTTCAGTGACTGCCAGTGCTGAGTCAAGTACATCATTACAACCAGACCCGCACCGAGCTTCCAGAGGCCAGGGCCTCTCAAAGCTATCATGAAGCACTCAAGTGCACACTCTTGTATCTGAGTCTGTTTTGTGTCGTGGCAGTCAGGACCCAAATTTTCAGTGCATCTGCCTCTTCCACCCACAAAGGCAGCCTGCATCCCAGATCACACTTGGTGCGCAGATCCCTGGCCCATTGCTCTCATCTCAGTGAGATGAGAGTGTGTCTGTGCATAGGCAGTTTGGTC
Source organism: Urocitellus parryii (assembly GCF_045843805.1). Taxonomy (NCBI): domain Eukaryota; kingdom Metazoa; phylum Chordata; class Mammalia; order Rodentia; family Sciuridae; genus Urocitellus; species Urocitellus parryii. Next base: position 13,282,568 of record NC_135542.1, read on the forward strand.
CTTTGACATGAGTGGAATGTGGCTCCCCAGGGGGAGGGGAGATGGCAGGTACAGGCAGATATTTGTACCAGGATTGTTCTAGTAGCACATGGCAAGAACCCAGGTGGTATATGGAGGACACACTCAGGTAGCAGGATAACAAGATTGTGCCCTTGTATATGTAGCTGAGATTTCTCCTGAATGTTTGACCACAGTCTTCTGGGTAGCTCTTCTAAAAGCCATTCTCTGATGACATTTGTCCCACCCTGATCCAGGTGACCTTTCAGGAGACGGTGACAAGCCTCATCCGCAGGGCCTTGGACCAAAATTTGTTGCAGCATGAGGATGTGGACAACTTTGAGCTGCTGTATATGATGTCTGAGGATGAGAGTAAGTAGGACAATCAGACAGTGGGGAGACATGATCCACAGTGGGCTCAGGATAACTGACAGCCAAGAGAAAGTGGGCCTTGGCCCCAAAATACCAAAGTGTGATGGGCCTGGCGGAGACTCTCAGGGGTTGTGGGTGTTTTGTGGTATAATCCTTGAGTGCCACCTAACAATTCTCTCCACTTCGCTCTGCAGAAATCAAGGTCTCTGACCACTCACTCGTGTGTCTGTCCATGAATCTGGGAGTACAATATTTCATCGTGAGGAAACGCCCCCAGGTCAAGGGAAAGGAGGTAAACACCTACCTTATTCAAGCTGTGCATGTGCTGCCATTCCACTCCGACCTGAGGAAATAAGAAGCCTCAGCACCTGGACATATTTGCTGGAAGCCCATAGAGCCAACTGACAGTCTGGGGTGGCTTTGTGTTTCTGGGTTTGCTGATGTTCCATCCCCCACAGTTCTCAGAATCAACCTGCAAGTCCTCCAGGCCGCTTTCCCACAAGCAGGTGGGAGACACCTGCTTAATTCGTGTCCACTTAGAAACACAAAGTCCAGAGATGGCCAAGAGTGTTCTGGTAAGCCTGGGAGCAGGGGTGTCCCGTGGTGCTTACACCTGGGTGGGGAGCAGACACTGGTCCAATACCATGGACTACTCATGCCCTCTTGAATTTGGAGCTTCTGGATGATCAGGAGGATAGATGGGAATCAAGAAGGGAGAGGTCAGTGTGAAGGGCTGGAGCTGAGATGAGCGAGTGCAGCAGCTTGTCCACTGCCATGTCTGAGGGAGTCTGTGTGTCAGGTGGCAGCATGCAGTCCAGAAGGGCAGGGACAGGTATGGGTGACAGATGAGAATAGGACAGGAACTAGGTTGCAGGTTCCCTTGTATGGGATGCTGACGTCTATGGAGGAGGACAGCAGTGTGAGGTTCTCCATGTTCCTTGAACAAGGAGCTGAGAGAGTCTCTCTGCAGAGTCGATATGGATGTGGAGCAAGCACACTAAATGTCCAGGTAACCCAATGACCACCCTTGCCGGATGAGGTGCCCTCCTACATCCCAGCCAGCACTGAGCCTCTGGAGGCCAGGAGCTCTCGTGGCTATCTTTCAGCACTCCTGTGTGTGGTCATGTTCCTGGGTCTGTTTTTGGCCCTGGCAATCCAGACCAAAGCCTCTAGGTTTCGTGCCTAGGCCATTCCCAATGCCGCCTGCATCCTCGGGCAGACCTGGGATCTTGGAGGCTATTGTCCCATTCCTCCCAACTTGTGGGATGAGATTGCATCTGTATGCAGGTAGTGGGGTCCTTTCACTCCGAGAGGAGTGCAGCTCCACAAAGAGCAATGGCAGGCCCAGGAAGTCCTATGTACAAGGATTGGGCTAGTAGCCTGTGGGAAGAGCCCACACGATGAGCAGGAGGTCAGCCTCAGGTAGTAGGGTCATGGGTGTTGCACTTGTATTTAGAGTGGAGGTGCCTCCAGAATGCCCCTGCCCACTGTCCTTGAGTAGTCACTTCAAGGCCCATTTCCTGAAGGCCTGTCTCCCATGCTGCTCCAGGTGACCTGCCAGGATAGGGCTCCTGTTGTCATCCGCAGCGCCCTCGACCTACACTTCCTTACTGAGGAGAATCCAGAGGATTATGAGCTGGGCCAAATCATCTCTCGCCGTCAGAGTAAGTGAGACAATCAGATAGCAGAGAGCAAGGGTCAGGATGTGGACTCAGGTCAACTCTTAGCAACAAAGAGTAGTCTCTGACCCCCAAGAACACTCCAACAGGTGTGTTGGGTTCGTGCACAAAGCCAACTGCACTTCTGCTGGTGGAAGGTCTTGAGGTCCAATAGTATACCCCAGTGGATATTGCGGCTCCCCACCAGGTGCCCTCCCCTGGACATGAACAGGCATCCAAAGCTGACATCTTTGAGGAGTGAGGAGGAAAGCCTCTCTCCAGGAGCAGTATGTTTTCATGGTCTGGGATAGGAGTGGTTTCAAAGGAACATGGGAATGCATGGGCTAAAGAGGGAACTGGCATTTTGTGGACTGAAGCAGTACTATTGAAAGCCTTCTGTGTGACCAAAAAAACCACTGCCTGGGCAGAGCATTGCCAGGATTCTAGCAAGCAGTAACAGGATGAAATTGGGAAGAAAACACAGCCTGGGAGACAGCCTGAATCATCTGTTTTTGCATAAATTCCATGGTCTTACGCACCTGAGTCCACTAGGCAAGGAGTGATCACAATAGCCAGGTTGTGATCCCTAACTAAAGTCAGATGAGGGCTTCCTGAGCACTTAGCCACAGAGCTCATCTGATAATAATGCCAGCGCTTTTTTGTTGGTTGGTTGGTTGGTTTTTGTGAGCCAAACACCACAGCAGCCATTATCCCAGCCTATGTACCCTGAAGACCACCATCCCTATGAGTTCTAGGATCACTTGTCTCCTATCTTAACCTACTGTTAGGTTAGTAGAGTCTATGGAAGAGGAAGTCTGTCTGGGGCCTTGGTAGCCTAAGAAATTCATAGCAGAGATCTCCACATCCAACCCAGAAGGGATGGAGAACAGGCTCTAGGTTAGAGGAGGGCGACAGGAAACACATGTTCAGAGGAAGGAGAAGCGGCTGTTGTATTCCCCCACTCGGGGTCATGGCACCACTGGGCCATACACCATGTTGGAGGGAAGCAGTCCCTTTGCTGGTCTTCGGAACCATTGTTCTCAGTAGGGCAGTATTTGGAATGTGGCCTCCATTCTCAGAAGCCTGGTTCACATGGAGGCGGGCTCCACCAACGCAGAAGCATGGCTCTAACGTGGTATCCGTGCTGGTCAGCCTGTCCTCACTGTGGCCATACTTGAGGAAAATAACTCAGAGGAGGAATCCTAGGCCTTTTCTCTGGGTTTCATAGCTTTCTCTTTGGTTGTGCACTGAGGCTGTCCATAAAGCTCTAGTGTGTGGCAGTGGAGAGCTCCTCAGCCCTTGCCACAAAGGCATAGACTGGGAGAGAGAGAACGAGGCTGGCAGAGAGGGAGAGAGAGAAAGATGGAGAGGGAGGACCTCTACTTGGAGAATGAGGATTCAGTGGAGCCAACAGGAACAAGGTACTGTTGCCCAGGGCACAACCCTGTTTAGGTCTTCCTCCAACCATGCTCAACCTTTCTTCCAGTCCCTCCCACCCCCCAGTAGTGTATTCATCTTGAATGAGAATTTCATGTTGACATCAGAGCACTCACCATCCAATGCTTCCCTCCAAACCCACCTATGAAGATGGCTCATGTGGGGACTGAATCTTCGGCACAGGAGCCTTTTGTGGGAGATTTCAGATGCCAACCCTAGTGGTGTGCTTTGGCAGATGCAAGAGGACCTGAGATATTCTGGAGTCCAAAGCCTTTGGTAGGAACAGACATTAGGTCTGTTGAAGTGCTCTGCCTAGTTCTTCCTCAGGGAGGACTGTGGAGGCTGTCTTTGTTGGTATTGGTGCTGAATCGGAGAGCTCTCAGGTGTGTGGCTCTGGCCTTTTCTGGCACAGGCTCTCAGATGTTGGCGTGTCCTAGGGAGCACCTCCTGAGTGCCACCTTCTTTTTGTACACCCCTCTCTCCCCAGAGCTGAGGATTCCAGCAGAGGCCAACGTATTTTATGCCAAGAATCCTCACAAAAAATCCAACTTTGTGCTGAGGAAAAGGAGCCTCTCCCAAAAGAATGATGGGTGGATCCAGCCTCAACCTCCCTCTCATCCTGGAAAGAAGGCTCCAGCCCTCCTGAGGATGCTTGCAAAACCATTCTGCTGCTGTGTGCCTGGGCGGGGCTGAGGCAGCCCAGGAATATTTACATTGATTACTATTTTCTTCAAAGTTTGAATCTATAGTTTGCCATTGTCCTTGACCTTGTTTAGTAACACAGTTGTTACTCTATCCTGTATTTGTTGTTTCCATTAATATATCATTATTTTAAAATATATATGTTTTTGTTACCTGATCTACTGTGATGATTTGAGTATACTAAATGTAGCAGTGATTCCTAAAGGACACATCCAAACCAACAGGAAGGAATGTTTCATTCTATCAGCAAGAACTTTGGTTTTTAGGAGTTTGGCAGATGGCATTATCTGAGTCAGTTTTCCAATGGGGGCAATGAAGTATCGGCTATGATGGTACAAACACAAACAAAGACACACAAACACACACAAGAGCACACACACTCACTGAGAGATAGATAGACAGATGGAGTTGGTCTCTGCTGAAATACTTTGGAGACATGGTTCTGATTTCTCCCCTTTTGGAGTATTTTCAATTGCACAAGGTGTCTTGCAAATGAACCCATGTCTGAGGAAGACATGCATGTGTACTTCACCTTCCTGCTTTTCACATAGCAGGAAGGTCATGTAATATTTTTCATGCAGCTGTCTTTTGACTGTGAACCATCCCATGAGGTCAGCTGTGGAATTTTCAACTTGTAGCATCACAATGGGGATCCACTCTTTGGATTTGGGGATATTTCCGATTTTCTTGATTCAGATTGGAATGATATATATATTAGTTTTTGATGAAAATTCTGCATTTGATGGTAATGAATGTCGTGCATCTAGGAATCTGTAGAGTGCAGACAATGAATGGATGCCTACTGTTGTCTGGACTGGTCTGAAAAGTCCTGTAGCATCTGAGCATGTGTGAGGGCTGTACAGGTCTTGCAAAAAGTCCAGGTCAGATGATCCTGCACAAAGCTGAACTCCTAGTGGTCTCCACAACAGTGTAAGGGCCAAGGAGAAACACACTTCCACACAGAAGTTGGGAAGCTACCTTATGAAGGTGATCATAGATACGGGATTATTAATATATCCAGGTTGGCATCTATTATTTTTTTAGCTTTTGACTTTCGCAGCTGTGGGCATCTTGACAACCATCAACTCCCTGTAAGCACAGACAACTCTATAAGAACCTGAGGATAAATTTCCCTGTGCATGTCCCCTTGTGAAACTGCTTAAGCACCGCCTGGTTTACACACAGGTGGAATTTCTAGGTCAAAGTGTGCATGTTTACTTCTTTGACTAAGCACTGCCAGGTGGCTCCTCTGCATAGCTCTACCTGTGGCCAGGATTGTATTATCTAGCTTTCTAACTTTTGCATGTTGAGTAGATACATAGTGGGAGCACACTGTTTTTGTTGGTATTTTTCTTGGTATCTATTCTGATGCTTTTCACTGGGGGATTTTTTCCTGTGAAAATGGGCTTCCTCTACTTGACCTTATTTTCTTCTTTTTAAAATTTTTTCAATGTGACTTTTTAATTTTAGTTTTATTAAAGACATTGCCCCTTGCTTGCATAGTCTATATCTAAAGCACTAGTCCTTGCTCCAAGGCCCAGCTTGCTCTCAGCTGCCCCAGGAGGGGAACAGTCTTTGGCGGTAGACAAGAGACACCCCTGCAGGGGGCACAAGTGCTTTGGCCCTCTGGTGTCTTGCCAGCAGTGCTTCCCATGCTCACAGAGGGTTTCAGACACTGAGTCAATGGTCCAGGTGGTCTTTTGTTCAGTCTGATCTCAAATTGAGCTCCTCTGAGAGGTCATATTGAAGTCCTTGTGTGTACCTGATCCATCATTTTAAACAATATTCCAAGTTCACTTTTTGTGTGTACGTGGGTTCTGGGGATTGAACCCAGGGCCTTGAGCCTGTGAGGCAAGTGACCTACCTGAGCTACACCCTCAGAGACCCCTGTAAAAGTATTTCCCCTTTGCCTCGGGGTCTAAGTTGCCAAGGCTGACCTCAAACGTTCCTCTTGCCTCAGCCTCCCTGGTGGCTGGCATGACAGGCATGCACCTGGGACTGTCACACTCGAGCCTGTGATGGGAACTCATGTGCATCTGTCCAGGGCTGAGCATGGTTAGGCAGAGCTGTGCTCCAGGCTCCCTGCAGGGCTGTGGAGGCTTCTGCTGCCCAGCAGCCCTGGTGCCATGGCCAGGGCTCCTCCCAGCCGAGGGCAGGCAGCTGCCCATTGCTGTAGGCTGACCTTATTTTCTTCTTATGGCACTCGTCCGTTCTCTGGAGTATGTTGTATGGTTTGTCCATTAGGAGTCTAACAGGTCCTCTAGAACCTTCAGACAATTAGTAAAATTCCTAAACAGTAAGTGAGCACGCGCAGAAATTGGGCTAATATTTTGGGAAGAACAATGTTGGATGATATATTCATGGCTTGAATAGATCATCCAACATGAAGTTATATTTTATTACTTACAAAATAATAAAATAATGAAGCAATACCATGGGCTGAGCTAAAATAGATCCTTAGGATCTTAGGCATTCTGTAATAAATCTGTGTCACTTGAAGTATAGAGTTGATCGACTCTGAGTAATGAAACAGAAGTAAAGGTATCAAAGCAAATGATCATCTGTTTCCAATTTTCTGTGATTTGGTTCAAGTGGTAAAGTGGTGATATTTATTAATAATGGATCAAATAGGTTCATAATTGTTTTAGAGTACAATTAGATGCCTTCAAACTTTAGGCTACATGGGCACATTTGAGAACGGTTCCAGCCATTCTCTCATCCTTTGGGTCATTCCCCTCCTATGTCCTGTGAGACATTTTCTATGTGAGGCTTTAAGAAGAAGAAGAGAATATTCTGTAAAGAAAACCTTGTGATCTGTGCAGTATGAAGTTGAATGGATTCATTCAGAAATCAGAAATTCTATTGAAAGATATTTATTTGCATGAGCCAAATAAAACCTATTTTTAGGCATCCTGGTGAAGACAAGGTTTTATCTTTATGTCTCATTTTCTATGTTTTGTTGTTGTTGTTGTTGTTAGAATGAAATTCATATGTTGCCAGACCATTCTATCAGATGTGTAACTAGATGCCATTTAAATTACCCACTTTTACATGGTAGACAGTTTTTAATGAACACTGCCTGTCTGCACCTTTTTTAAAAACAGGACTGGGATCAGAAGCCCAAATACCAATGGTTAGCTGGAACATATTTTTCATTTGGCCGATCTGTCAGTATTCCCTGAGGTCATCTGTGCAATCAGCTTCGTTACTCCTGCTCCCTCACTGGATTTCATAGAAACCATATGCTATGTATGAATCAGGGACACCAATCCCACAACATAGCATTCTTGGAATATCCAAAGTCCCACTTTTCACTTCGCCATGCCTGAGATCAGCAGTAATATTTATCAGCAAATGTGAGATTTTCAAAGATCCAATTCTATGTGCTCCTTTCTCATAGAGCCTTAGGCAGGGATATAGCATACATAAATATTAAGTAAAGTCCATAGTTTTTAAAATGTCATCCATTGAATAGTTGACACATGTCTGAGATACTTTTTATTTTGGAGGAGGTATTATTTAATAGGGAATTCCAACAGCTACCTAATAGTGAAATGAGAAGTCTTGCATCCATTTTATTTTGTTTCTGATGATTTTTATGAGTAAGGGTAAGATACTTCCTTGTTCTGATGCAGATGTTGCCCACTTTTGTGAATGGATGCGGGGTGTCACCTACTACTTGCATATCTGCATATTGGGCTTGACACTGCTATCGTACTTGGTAGTTGGCAAAAAGTCAATACTGAAGTTAAGCTCTTGTGTTCTAGCAGCAGAGCTGAAGATCCTTGATGTGCCACCTTCTGGGATCCATGCTGCTCTCTTCATGTTCCTTATTGACTTCCTGGTGATGAGCATCATGGTCTCCTGGTCTTGAGAATGGCCAAGCATTGCTCTGTGAATGTGGAAGATGGGCATGTGGAAGGCTCCAGGGAGGAGGGATCATTGAACATGTACTCTAATCCATGTGCCTGTTGAATGACCTGTTTTTTTATTTTTGGGTTTTAAGGGAGACACTGCCCTCAAACACTTCTGTGCAGCTGGGAATGCAGGCTTCTGCTTCACCTTGCAGGAAGCATTAACGAATCCTTTCCAGAAGACATGAGAAGAGAGAAGTGAGCCTCTGGTATCATGCAGGTTCCTTGCATTGCCCATGGGCTAGAAGAGAGAAGAGTTGCTTCATGAGACTTGATCCCCTTTTTCCTGAAAAGTTCCACACAGAGGTGAGTCCCCAGCATGTTTAGAAATCATTTCAGACACCTTTCTGGACGGAATTGAATCAGAGCCCCTGATGATGTGGAAGAGCTAAAGATGGGTTTGCTATGAATTTTCTATTTCATTCATCAGGGCCTGAGTCAAGTCAGTCATTGTGCTGTCAACACATGAGCTGCTGGTCAAATGTGAGGAAGTGGTCTTGCTTTATGAAAACACCACCCTGATTCAGTGAGCCAGAGGCAGCCTGCAGTCCCTGTTTTCCTGTAAAGGCAGATTGCTGTGGATGGCCTCTGGCCTCGTCATGCAGCCCTGCTCAGAGTAGGGGATTGAGGGACCAGGCAGATCCCTAGTTCCTTTTGACCTTTATTGCCATTGGGCCACCCCAGGGTCCTTGGACTCTACCTGGTCTTCTGGCCTGGGTCAGGGGATGTGAGGTTTGGAATCCCCCTCTGTGGCAGGATCCCAAGCCCCCCCAGCCACTTGAGGACAGGCACAGCCTTCCCTAATTGTGTTAGAGTTGGAGACTTCTCCCACCCATCCTCATCCATGCTCATCCCACATTTTGTAGCTTGACACCTGAGGACCTTTATTCATTGACTTAGTTGTTAGTGATGATGGTTACTAAGACTAAGTGACTCTTTCAAGTCACATCACTTGCATGGTAGGGCTAGAGCATGGATCTTCCTAATTGATTTCATGGGACTCTCTCATGGAAACTGTGACTGCCTCCTAAACACACACTCTACATTTGGAGTGTCAAAATTCTTGGCACTGCCTCCTTGGCAAGTGTATCTTGTCTTCTACGTGGGAATTTCACAAATATTTTCCTTTGGTTTGTGGAGGTCATGCAGAAGGGATTTCATTTGAAATAGCCCAAACAAGAAATACCAGTTGTCTTTTTCGCACATGGATGTGTGTAGTGAACATCCCTTTCTGTGTGCTTCCATGAGTTGCTCCTTTGAATTTGTCGAAGAATGGTTGGCTGGGGAGCAAGGTAACGAGAGATGGATATCAATGCTTGTCCAGTATTCTGAAGTGAAGAATGTATTGAGGATGTGAAGGCTTTTCTAGCCAGTTCCTATGGCTCAGTCAGGGATCAGTCAGAGGATTCTGTCTGGTAGACTCTTTGGAACATATGTCAAAGTGGCCTGGTCTTACCCTGTCCAGGACTGAATGCTGAGCTTGAGTGGGAGCTTCTTATCAGTTCAAGTACTTCCATGAGTCTGTCCTCTGTTCTCTTTGGTTTTTTTTTTTTTTTTTTTTTTAAGTTTTCAGTGGACATATCTTTATTTTATTTTATTTTATATGGTGCTGAGGATCGAACCCACTGACTCGCGCATGCCAGTCGAACACGTTACCACTTGAGCCACATCCCCAGCCCCCTCTGTTCTCTTTTTTCCGAGCAGTTTCTAACAGGAAAGGAGAACAAACATTGAAAGTACAGTGATTGATTATGTATACCAATGTTATTTGAATCAACTTTGTATAATTCAAAATTAACTTTTTGCTAGTAAAATTTCATATGTTGAGGAAATAATGAAAATATTGGGGTTGGGGGATGAGGATGGGCAAATCAAATATTTTTGAGCACCAAGACCTGTTTTTTTTTTTTTTTAACTTAAATCATAAACTGCCTGAGGACCACAGCAAGTAGATATTTCCAGAGACAGTGGGAAGGTAGTAGCACATGAGGAAGGGAAGAGCTCTCAGGATGGGAAGAGGGGGCCGCTTCAGGACTCACCGGGCAAGGCACGAGGCTGCTGGCCATGGTACATGCCTGGGCCCACTGAGTGGGGAAGATCCATGCTCTGTGTCCCTCCACCCTCCTCTGTAGCTTGTGTTGGCAGCAGATCAGGGAATTGGGGTCAGAAGTGCTCCCAGTAATATAGGCACCAGCCCCCAGAGTGTGTTCCTAGCCCTTTCCCCACCTGGCCTGACTTGGTGCTTGTGTTGATGCATGGCTGAAACCCTACAGTCATCAGAGTGTGTCTGCGGTCCAGATCCACCCTGCATGGCCAACATGCTCAGACCTTCGGCTGGGTCCTAGGCCTGCTACAACCAAACTCTGTCAACTGGGTGGCCAACAACAGAGGAAGGGCCTTCCCTCAAGCTCCAGGGGCTCAACACACAAGGTGTTGGGCGGTCTCACTGCCAAAACACCTCACAGGTTCCTAGGGGACTGTCCCCCCCAACTCTCCCAGCCCTTGCCCACTCTCCTATTGCTGCCCACGATCTGTGGTTCCCATATGGGCATCCCGCCCTGGCTCCAACCTCACATAGCTGGTATCCCCAAGTCTCCCTGGTCTCTGGGTCCAGACTCTCCTCTTCCTACAAGAATATCAGATATTGGATTTGGTCCCAGTTGATGCTGTGTTCCATCATGTGAGCTCTTAGCTTCATCACTGTGCAAAGACTCTTTTCCCACACAAGTTCGCACGACTTTTGGCTGGCTTAAGAATTTTCAGGCGACACTTTTCTAATGAGTACACTTTCCTTCCTTCCGATCTCCCCCCAGTGAGCATTCCTCGCACCCTTGTCCTAGTTCCTTTATGGCAGTTTCCCTCCTTATGGCTGAGAGGACCTAGTGACCCCTGGATTCACACGTTCTCCTTAATCACCAACACACTGCAGAATTCTCCAAAGGGCCATATATGCTCCTGGAAGTTGGTGTTGGAAATAGTTCTCCATCCATTAATCACTCCCTCACTCACTAATGTCCTTGTGTCCTTGAGAAAGGCTCTCCCTTTCCTGGTTTTCCTGAATAGAAATCCTCTTGCCTCTTGGGTGAATAGGGTTATGGGTTGTGCAGAGGGTGTTGGTCCACTGAGCATCTTAGAGACTGTCCTTTATGGAGCCTAATGATCCTCACTGGGGAATGAGGCCAGGGTCCTAACTGTGGTTAGTGTGAGGACACCCTGGGTTCAGAGAGGGAAAGAAGGACGAGGGAAACTCAGATGTCCCTTCATGGCCCCTGGAGTTAGAGGACTTACCCCTTTGCACCTGGGATCAGGAGACCTCATTTCCTCAAGGACACACACACTCAGACGTTAATCTTGAGTGTGGGTTCCTTTCTGGGGTCCAGGGCTGTTGTTAGCCACCAGGAATGACAGTGCTCTCCATGCTGAGTGGAGCCATTTTTGCCAGGAAAGAGAGCCCATGGTCACGCCTTGTGCAAAGCATCCCGCGCCAGGGGCTCCCATCCCTACATTCCTGTCCTGAAAGGAAGCCACTCAGAGGCAAGGTGGGTCCAACCACCTCCCATGTGTTCACTCATCACTGTGTTCCAGCATCACCCCAGTTAACAGTCCTGATGGGATTGGATGTGGCTCAGAGTGTCACCCTCATGAGCTCTACCCTGCCACAGCTGCAGTTCTGCAGTGGGAGAAACTCAAAACCTCAAAACACATGCACATGAAAGAAAAGAGCAAGAGCCAGAGCCCAAACAGGCCAGGTGTGGCAAAGACAGCTGGAGTGCCTAGGTTGGGACTCAGAATTATGTCAGTGGGGTGGCATTGCTGCTGGCACCAGCATGATAACCGAGAGCCAGCCCTGCTCATTTTGGGGAGCAGTGTGTTGGGGAAGGCAGCAGAAATTGAGAGGCAGGATTGAGTTTGGCCCTAGGAGGAGGTTGGGTAAGAGGCCAGTGTGGGTTGGAGGGCCTGGGCAGATAGAGAGAGGCCAGGGCACACCCCAAAGCCTGGAGACTGCACTGGATGTCCAGGGTTGTGAAACACCCTCCCCTCTTACTCACAACTGAGAGCAAGGGGCATTGATGAGTTCAGTTTGTGTGCGGCTGCATCCAAGGTGGCTCGGCTAGGCACCTCTGTTTCCTTGACTCAGGAGGCTGGGAGTCCAGGCTCCACCGAGGCTCGGCTGGGAGGATCGGACTCTGAGTTTATGCCTGTGTTCCTGGTAGGATCCATGTTGGCTGAGCCTCAGTGTTTTTGTAATGAGAGGATGGGTGACCGTCATGTCTTTATCACAGGACACACTTGCTAAATGGATTTGTTTGCTCTGAGGAGGAAAGAGAGAGGGGGGAGTGGTGCTGGAGACAGGGATGCAGACAGGGGTCATGGACTTGGCATAACTCAGTCTTGGAGGTGATATCCCATCACCTGTACCCACTTCAATTCCCATGAATCCAGAGGCTGAGCCCCCTTGAGGTGAGGGGTGAACCGGTTCTGGGCAGCAGGATGCTGTGGTACCTCGGAGTCTCTGTGAGACCCCAACACTAGACACACTTGGCCCTTTTGAAATCTTAGGAGAAGCCTTGGGAAGTTGTATGGCAGAGGGGAGCAGCCTCTGCATCTCAGTCCCCTCCAACTTGCCATGGTGTAGAGAGGGAACTGCAGCCACGATGGGACGGACATTGGCCATGTCCCTGTGTGGGACACAGGCCTGATTGAGTTAGGGTGCATTCTTTGTCTCTCCCCTTCTTGTGATTGTCCCATCTGTACATTTGTGCTTTAGCCACCTGTGAGTCCCATCTCTGGTTTCAGAGAGAATAGAGGGTGTTAGGGGCCAATAGACACAATAAACCCTAGAGATTAGATGCTACCCTACTTTCCAGAAAAGACTGGGCACACCATGAGTTGCACAATGATGGGACCAGGGTCCAAAAGCTGCTGAGAGGGAAGGACTGGTTGTGAATGCATTTTTGAAGGCTCCAAGCTGGAACTCTAGTGGCACCAAGCAGGGCAGATGCTGGTGGGGATGTTTGGGTAGTTGTTGGTGAATACCTGCGCACCTGAGATGGGTAGGCATGGAGGAGAAATCAGCAGCCCATAGGGCTTTTGAAAGTGGTCTTATGTGAAAAGAGGCTCAGGTATGGGCACAGGAAATGACATCATTGCCTTGACAATGGATCAAACAGAACATGGAACCCTGGTATCCAGGCACCCACTTCACTGACCAAGCCATCCGAGCTCACTTGGTTGGAGCCACTGGAGGGAGAAGGATGTTCTCCTGTGGTTGCAGACAATGCCGAGCCTCAGGCTCCCAGGAATCTCAGGGGGGCCAACTAGCCCTTTTGTGGATACACTGGGTGAGGCTTCATCTTAGACGCCAGAGCCTCTGGCGATTGTCGCAGAGGAGCTCAAGAGTAACAGTGAGTAGCACAGGGCAGGTGAGCCCAGCAGGCCCTCTAGTCTGATCCCTGATGAATGGCCCAGGACTCCTATTCTGACTCTGTGTGTGTGTGTGTGTGTGTGTGTGTGTGTGTGTGTGTGTGTGTGTTTGTACTGATGGGAACTGTCCCATTGTGCTTTGACTCTAGTGTATTGGCACAAGTCATTTTTCTGTTTGTCACCATTTCCATTTTGAACCCACCATTCTTGGTCCCAACCCAGGGTGAAAATGATCAGAACACGGAGGAGCCCTTCAGGGTTCAGAGCCTTGAACCTTACAGGCAGGACCAGCTTAGGAATGAGCTCCTGCCTGTCATTTGTGGGAGGAACCTACAGTTCAGCAGCAACATGGGGTTAATCTCCTGGGATTTCATCCCCACCCAGCAGGTGCTGGATCTCTTGTTCCCAAGGTAAGCACCAGACCACCAAGCCCAAGTGTGTAGCCCCCTCATGCCTCTGTCTTGGGGCTGCCATGTGCCTCTCAGGGACCCAAAGGTTTGTGATACCTAATGAGATAGAGGACCACACTCATAGTGGAATGTCAGCCCCGAATGGTACGAGTCCTGGAGGTGCCTGCCACAGCCTTGCAAGGGCAGTGAACTTCCCCTCTCAGGCAGAGAAACCATCCTGACTCCAGCTGATCCACAGAGGTCCGTGGAGCAGTCCCCACACACTGGGCACCACAGCTCAATGGTGTGCACTGAGCTCATTCCCAGGTGGACTCAGTGAGGCCAGGTGGTCTTTCTGGTGTGATGTTGGCTTTGTGAAGAACGTAGATCTGTGCCAGAGGCGTCTCAAAACTCGGGCCCTGGGAAAAGCACTTTTGGGTTAATAAAGACATGTTAGTTTCCATAGTGGGACAGAGCGTCCTAGCTGGGACATAGCTGGACAGGGGCTTTGGACATGGCAGCTCCCACACCCAGAGATATGTGGGAATCAGCAGTTTGGGCTCATTCACTGGTGAACATGGAGAAAGCACCCACTGTGTGAAGACACGTTTCCAGTCACGTTTCATAATTCAGTGAAAAATGGGGTGCAAATGATTGCCATTGTGTCCCTTTTCATGGGGTCAGCCTAAACCGCAGGTGCCATGAGTACATATCCTCCATGTGACTGCATCCCTGACTCCATGAGGCATAACTGCACGTTGTCCTCTTCAGTGACTATGGTGGACCCTTGGACCAACTTCAACATGGAATGGGCTTGGGGTCAAGAGGGTGGGCTCCTGTTTCCAGAATAGGGACCTGCAAGGTGATTTGACTTGGGAAGGCTGAGGAAAGACTGCTCTGCCCAATTCACTTTTCTGCCTGCAGTGTAAGGTGTGGGGCTTCAACAGTAGGAGGGGTAAGGCGGGGAGTTGTAGGTGGAGTCAGGGTCCTCTGGGGAAGGCCCTGGGATAATGGATCCCCCCACACCACACCTCCCTGTCCTCCCCCAGGGCCACAGAGATGTGGTCTGCACTCATGGGAAAAGAGAGGTCCACCGCTACTCAGGGGAACTCAGTGAGAGCTCACAGAGAATGAGGTAGCATTGCAGCCCACGCCAGGGGAGGAGGTGTCTCTTGAGCCCCGAGAAGAGTGGGCAGGAGGACAGACACTCCCAGAAGGTGCATTCCAGGTTGGAGAGCATGTAGCCAAGAGGAAGAAGAGTGTCAGGCCTGCCCAGAGGAGGGGAGAGCTGGTCAAACCATGGATCTAGCGCTCCTTCGTTGAAGGTTCTTTGCCTGTAGCGACCTGTCCTGACCCTGCCTGTACAGCCACTGTGTCTTGCCTGAGGTGGACTGGTGTGTTCAGAACCAGGGACGGTTCAGGAGGGTAGGGTCAGAGGTTTGCTCTGGAGGCCGTGGCGAAGGCAAGGCCAGGGTTTTGCTGACTCCACACCTGCCTCCCCACAGTGCCTCATCTTCCTTCCTGGGGACCTGGGTGAACTTCTACTCCGAGGCTTCCCATCAGCCTCCAGGCTCTCTGAGTCTGCAGCAGCTGCTGCCGTACATGTGGCTCCTCCTGAGTGGCTTTAACCTGGAGCACCAAGCACACCACCTGCTGGCCCAGGTTGAAGATGGCAGATCAAGCCAGGCAGAGCCTGAGAGCCAGGCGGACCGGGGTGAGTACCTAAGTACCTCAACACACCTCCAAACCATACCCCTCCAATTAGTGTAGCCCTGTATGAGTAGATGAGTCCACTGTCAAGGTGGAGGCACCCACCATCAAGTGCTTTTCCCCAAACCCACCTGTGATCATTGCTGCAGTGGGGAGAAAACCTTCAACACATGAGTCTTTGGGGACCAATCCAGATACAAAGTCTAGCTGTTTCTCTTTGATGGGTCCAACGTGAACTAAGAGGTACTGGGGTACAAGGGGCTATTTCCTTGAAAGGTGTTCCTGTAGTGGACCTCCTGTGCATAGAGGGTCCTCAGGGATTAATCAGTGGGGAGTCTTTGGTGGAACAGAAGCTGGATTCGGGGGCTCTCAGGTCTGTGTGTGAGACCTGAGCTGGCAGAGGCTCTCAGTTGTGGGGGATGTTGGGTAGTGTATTCCTTGAGTGTCACCTACCACGCCTCTGCCCCTGCCTTTCCAGAGCTGAGGGTCCCTGCTGATGCGAAAGTCTATCATGGCCTGATTGGAGGAGTGCATTACGACTTTCTTCTTCGAGAAACAGATGCCAGCAAGTCGTTGAAGGTCAAACCAAAGGAGGTAAACAGCCACCTTCTTCAGTCTTTACTCCTGGTGCCACTCCACATCCTCCAAGGGGACAAGAACCTCAGGTTCTGGATGGATGTTGTAGAATGCCCACAGAGCCAACTGCCAGGCTGGGTGGGGTGCAGTTGCTGGGCTTTGCTGATGTTGTCATCCCCCACAGTTCTTGGAACCTTCTGTGGCAGTGGCATCCAGGACCCCAGCAGCTGTGAGCAGCAGCTCTGCAGTGGCTGCAGGATCATTGCCCCAGGCCACCCAAAGCAATGAGTGCTGCATGAGAAAAGTCACCAGTAGCAGCTCCTCACTGCTTCACTCCAGCGAGCAGGTGGAAGACAGCCGCGTTGTTCACGTCCTCCTAGAGGGACAGAGCCTGAGGGAGACAAAGCGCATCCCGGTAAGCCCGACAGCAGGGCTGCCTCCTGGGTGTCCACACAGTGGAAGGCAGGAGACACAGCCAACCCCAGGGCTATGGTGGGAAATAAAGAAGAGAGAGGTCCGTCTTAAGGGCTTGACCTGAGGAGGGAGAGCATCAGCATGCCCAGCTTCCGTGGTGAGTGGGCCTGTGTATTGTGGGTTTTGCAGGCCAGAAGTGCAGACGGAAGTGCTGTGGACAGATGAAGGCAGAGATATGTCCAGGGTGCAGGCTGCAGTGCCTAGAACTTGGTATTCTCAATGAGTGAAGTTGGAGCAGAGGAGGTGGCAGAGACTTGTCACATGTGTAGGAGGGGATGTGTTCCTGGTGGCAGGGAAGAGAACCTCCTTAGCATGACTAGGTGTAGGAATTTGGGGTCGGGATCACCTGGGGGGTCATGCCAAAGCTTCGGAATGTTAGGCTTTGCATGTATGTAAATGTGGAGCTAAAGGGGTTCTTGGCAGAATTTCTATGGATGTGCAGTAGACACGCTAATGCTGCAGGTGTCCAGCTGCAGAGGAGACATGTTCAGTGACTGCCAGTGCTGAGTCAAGTACATCATTACAACCAGACCCGCACCGAGCTTCCAGAGGCCAGGGCCTCTCAAAGCTATCATGAAGCACTCAAGTGCACACTCTTGTATCTGAGTCTGTTTTGTGTCGTGGCAGTCAGGACCCAAATTTTCAGTGCATCTGCCTCTTCCACCCACAAAGGCAGCCTGCATCCCAGATCACACTTGGTGCGCAGATCCCTGGCCCATTGCTCTCATCTCAGTGAGATGAGAGTGTGTCTGTGCATAGGCAGTTTGGTCCTTTGACATGAGTGGAATGTGGCTCCCCAGGGGGAGGGGAGATGGCAGGTACAGGCAGATATTTGTACCAGGATTGTTCTAGTAGCACATGGCAAGAACCCAGGTGGTATATGGAGGACACACTCAGGTAGCAGGATAACAAGATTGTGCCCTTGTATATGTAGCTGAGATTTCTCCTGAATGTTTGACCACAGTCTTCTGGGTAGCTCTTCTAAAAGCCATTCTCTGATGACATTTGTCCCACCCTGATCCAGGTGACCTTTCAGGAGACGGTGACAAGCCTCATCCGCAGGGCCTTGGACCAAAATTTGTTGCAGCATGAGGATGTGGACAACTTTGAGCTGCTGTATATGATGTCTGAGGATGAGAGTAAGTAGGACAATCAGACAGTGGGGAGACATGATCCACAGTGGGCTCAGGATAACTGACAGCCAAGAGAAAGTGGGCCTTGGCCCCAAAATACCAAAGTGTGATGGGCCTGGCGGAGACTCTCAGGGGTTGTGGGTGTTTTGTGGTATAATCCTTGAGTGCCACCTAACAATTCTCTCCACTTCGCTCTGCAGAAATCAAGGTCTCTGACCACTCACTCGTGTGTCTGTCCATGAATCTGGGAGTACAATATTTCATCGTGAGGAAACGCCCCCAGGTCAAGGGAAAGGAGGTAAACACCTACCTTATTCAAGCTGTGCATGTGCTGCCATTCCACTCCGACCTGAGGAAATAAGAAGCCTCAGCACCTGGACATATTTGCTGGAAGCCCATAGAGCCAACTGACAGTCTGGGGTGGCTTTGTGTTTCTGGGTTTGCTGATGTTCCATCCCCCACAGTTCTCAGAATCAACCTGCAAGTCCTCCAGGCCGCTTTCCCACAAGCAGGTGGGAGACACCTGCTTAATTCGTGTCCACTTAGAAACACAAAGTCCAGAGATGGCCAAGAGTGTTCTGGTAAGCCTGGGAGCAGGGGTGTCCCGTGGTGCTTACACCTGGGTGGGGAGCAGACACTGGTCCAATACCATGGACTACTCATGCCCTCTTGAATTTGGAGCTTCTGGATGATCAGGAGGATAGATGGGAATCAAGAAGGGAGAGGTCAGTGTGAAGGGCTGGAGCTGAGATGAGCGAGTGCAGCAGCTTGTCCACTGCCATGTCTGAGGGAGTCTGTGTGTCAGGTGGCAGCATGCAGTCCAGAAGGGCAGGGACAGGTATGGGTGACAGATGAGAATAGGACAGGAACTAGGTTGCAGGTTCCCTTGTATGGGATGCTGACGTCTATGGAGGAGGACAGCAGTGTGAGGTTCTCCATGTTCCTTGAACAAGGAGCTGAGAGAGTCTCTCTGCAGAGTCGATATGGATGTGGAGCAAGCACACTAAATGTCCAGGTAACCCAATGACCACCCTTGCCGGATGAGGTGCCCTCCTACATCCCAGCCAGCACTGAGCCTCTGGAGGCCAGGAGCTCTCGTGGCTATCTTTCAGCACTCCTGTGTGTGGTCATGTTCCTGGGTCTGTTTTTGGCCCTGGCAATCCAGACCAAAGCCTCTAGGTTTCGTGCCTAGGCCATTCCCAATGCCGCCTGCATCCTCGGGCAGACCTGGGATCTTGGAGGCTATTGTCCCATTCCTCCCAACTTGTGGGATGAGATTGCATCTGTATGCAGGTAGTGGGGTCCTTTCACTCCGAGAGGAGTGCAGCTCCACAAAGAGCAATGGCAGGCCCAGGAAGTCCTATGTACAAGGATTGGGCTAGTAGCCTGTGGGAAGAGCCCACACGATGAGCAGGAGGTCAGCCTCAGGTAGTAGGGTCATGGGTGTTGCACTTGTATTTAGAGTGGAGGTGCCTCCAGAATGCCCCTGCCCACTGTCCTTGAGTAGTCACTTCAAGGCCCATTTCCTGAAGGCCTGTCTCCCATGCTGCTCCAGGTGACCTGCCAGGATAGGGCTCCTGTTGTCATCCGCAGCGCCCTCGACCTACACTTCCTTACTGAGGAGAATCCAGAGGATTATGAGCTGGGCCAAATCATCTCTCGCCGTCAGAGTAAGTGAGACAATCAGATAGCAGAGAGCAAGGGTCAGGATGTGGACTCAGGTCAACTCTTAGCAACAAAGAGTAGTCTCTGACCCCCAAGAACACTCCAACAGGTGTGTTGGGTTCGTGCACAAAGCCAACTGCACTTCTGCTGGTGGAAGGTCTTGAGGTCCAATAGTATACCCCAGTGGATATTGCGGCTCCCCACCAGGTGCCCTCCCCTGGACATGAACAGGCATCCAAAGCTGACATCTTTGAGGAGTGAGGAGGAAAGCCTCTCTCCAGGAGCAGTATGTTTTCATGGTCTGGGATAGGAGTGGTTTCAAAGGAACATGGGAATGCATGGGCTAAAGAGGGAACTGGCATTTTGTGGACTGAAGCAGTACTATTGAAAGCCTTCTGTGTGACCAAAAAAACCACTGCCTGGGCAGAGCATTGCCAGGATTCTAGCAAGCAGTAACAGGATGAAATTGGGAAGAAAACACAGCCTGGGAGACAGCCTGAATCATCTGTTTTTGCATAAATTCCATGGTCTTACGCACCTGAGTCCACTAGGCAAGGAGTGATCACAATAGCCAGGTTGTGATCCCTAACTAAAGTCAGATGAGGGCTTCCTGAGCACTTAGCCACAGAGCTCATCTGATAATAATGCCAGCGCTTTTTTGTTGGTTGGTTGGTTGGTTTTTGTGAGCCAAACACCACAGCAGCCATTATCCCAGCCTATGTACCCTGAAGACCACCATCCCTATGAGTTCTAGGATCACTTGTCTCCTATCTTAACCTACTGTTAGGTTAGTAGAGTCTATGGAAGAGGAAGTCTGTCTGGGGCCTTGGTAGCCTAAGAAATTCATAGCAGAGATCTCCACATCCAACCCAGAAGGGATGGAGAACAGGCTCTAGGTTAGAGGAGGGCGACAGGAAACACATGTTCAGAGGAAGGAGAAGCGGCTGTTGTATTCCCCCACTCGGGGTCATGGCACCACTGGGCCATACACCATGTTGGAGGGAAGCAGTCCCTTTGCTGGTCTTCAGAACCATTGTTCTCAGTAGGGCAGTATTTGGAATGTGGCCTCCATTCTCAGAAGCCTGGTTCACATGGAGGCGGGCTCCACCAACGCAGAAGCATGGCTCTAACGTGGTATCCGTGCTGGTCAGCCTGTCCTCACTGTGGCCATACTTGAGGAAAATAACTCAGAGGAGGAATCCTAGGCCTTTTCTCTGGGTTTCATAGCTTTCTCTTTGGTTGTGCACTGAGGCTGTCCATAAAGCTCTAGTGTGTGGCAGTGGAGAGCTCCTCAGCCCTTGCCACAAAGGCATAGACTGGGAGAGAGAGAACGAGGCTGGCAGAGAGGGAGAGAGAGAAAGATGGAGAGGGAGGACCTCTACTTGGAGAATGAGGATTCAGTGGAGCCAACAGGAACAAGGTACTGTTGCCCAGGGCACAACCCTGTTTAGGTCTTCCTCCAACCATGCTCAACCTTTCTTCCAGTCCCTCCCACCCCCCAGTAGTGTATTCATCTTGAATGAGAATTTCATGTTGACATCAGAGCACTCACCATCCAATGCTTCCCTCCAAACCCACCTATGAAGATGGCTCATGTGGGGACTGAATCTTCGGCACAGGAGCCTTTTGTGGGAGATTTCAGATGCCAACCCTAGTGGTGTGCTTTGGCAGATGCAAGAGGACCTGAGATATTCTGGAGTCCAAAGCCTTTGGTAGGAACAGACATTAGGTCTGTTGAAGTGCTCTGCCTAGTTCTTCCTCAGGGAGGACTGTGGAGGCTGTCTTTGTTGGTATTGGTGCTGAATCGGAGAGCTCTCAGGTGTGTGGCTCTGGCCTTTTCTGGCACAGGCTCTCAGATGTTGGCGTGTCCTAGGGAGCACCTCCTGAGTGCCACCTTCTTTTTGTACACCCCTCTCTCCCCAGAGCTGAGGATTCCAGCAGAGGCCAACGTATTTTATGCCAAGAATCCTCACAAAAAATCCAACTTTGTGCTGAGGAAAAGGAGCCTCTCCCAAAAGAATGATGGGTGGATCCAGCCTCAACCTCCCTCTCGTCCTGGAAAGAAGGCTCCAGCCCTCCTGAGGATGCTTGCAAAACCATTCTGCTGCTGTGTGCCTGGGCGGGGCTGAGGCAGCCCAGGAATATTTACATTGATTACTATTTTCTTCAAAGTTTGAATCTATAGTTTGCCATTGTCCTTGACCTTGTTTAGTAACACAGTTGTTACTCTATCCTGTATTTGTTGTTTCCATTAATATATCATTATTTTAAAATATATATGTTTTTGTTACCTGATCTACTGTGATGATTTGAGTATACTAAATGTAGCAGTGATTCCTAAAGGACACATCCAAACCAACAGGAAGGAATGTTTCATTCTATCAGCAAGAACTTTGGTTTTTAGGAGTTTGGCAGATGGCATTATCTGAGTCAGTTTTCCAATGGGGGCAATGAAGTATCGGCTATGATGGTACAAACACAAACAAAGACACACAAACACACACAAGAGCACACACACTCACTGAGAGATAGATAGACAGATGGAGTTGGTCTCTGCTGAAATACTTTGGAGACATGGTTCTGATTTCTCCCCTTTTGGAGTATTTTCAATTGCACAAGGTGTCTTGCAAATGAACCCATGTCTGAGGAAGACATGCATGTGTACTTCACCTTCCTGCTTTTCACATAGCAGGAAGGTCATGTAATATTTTTCATGCAGCTGTCTTTTGACTGTGAACCATCCCATGAGGTCAGCTGTGGAATTTTCAACTTGTAGCATCACAATGGGGATCCACTCTTTGGATTTGGGGATATTTCCGATTTTCTTGATTCAGATTGGAATGATATATATATTAGTTTTTGATGAAAATTCTGCATTTGATGGTAATGAATGTCGTGCATCTAGGAATCTGTAGAGTGCAGACAATGAATGGATGCCTACTGTTGTCTGGACTGGTCTGAAAAGTCCTGTAGCATCTGAGCATGTGTGAGGGCTGTACAGGTCTTGCAAAAAGTCCAGGTCAGATGATCCTGCACAAAGCTGAACTCCTAGTGGTCTCCACAACAGTGTAAGGGCCAAGGAGAAACACACTTCCACACAGAAGTTGGGAAGCTACCTTATGAAGGTGATCATAGATACGGGATTATTAATATATCCAGGTTGGCATCTATTATTTTTTTAGCTTTTGACTTTCGCAGCTGTGGGCATCTTGACAACCATCAACTCCCTGTAAGCACAGACAACTCTATAAGAACCTGAGGATAAATTTCCCTGTGCATGTCCCCTTGTGAAACTGCTTAAGCACCGCCTGGTTTACACACAGGTGGAATTTCTAGGTCAAAGTGTGCATGTTTACTTCTTTGACTAAGCACTGCCAGGTGGCTCCTCTGCATAGCTCTACCTGTGGCCAGGATTGTATTATCTAGCTTTCTAACTTTTGCATGTTGAGTAGATACATAGTGGGAGCACACTGTTTTTGTTGGTATTTTTCTTGGTATCTATTCTGATGCTTTTCACTGGGGGATTTTTTCCTGTGAAAATGGGCTTCCTCTACTTGACCTTATTTTCTTCTTTTTAAAATTTTTTCAATGTGACTTTTTAATTTTAGTTTTATTAAAGACATTGCCCCTTGCTTGCATAGTCTATATCTAAAGCACTAGTCCTTGCTCCAAGGCCCAGCTTGCTCTCAGCTGCCCCAGGAGGGGAACAGTCTTTGGCGGTAGACAAGAGACACCCCTGCAGGGGGCACAAGTGCTTTGGCCCTCTGGTGTCTTGCCAGCAGTGCTTCCCATGCTCACAGAGGGTTTCAGACACTGAGTCAATGGTCCAGGTGGTCTTTTGTTCAGTCTGATCTCAAATTGAGCTCCTCTGAGAGGTCATATTGAAGTCCTTGTGTGTACCTGATCCATCATTTTAAACAATATTCCAAGTTCACTTTTTGTGTGTACGTGGGTTCTGGGGATTGAACCCAGGGCCTTGAGCCTGTGAGGCAAGTGACCTACCTGAGCTACACCCTCAGAGACCCCTGTAAAAGTATTTCCCCTTTGCCTCGGGGTCTAAGTTGCCAAGGCTGACCTCAAACGTTCCTCTTGCCTCAGCCTCCCTGGTGGCTGGCATGACAGGCATGCACCTGGGACTGTCACACTCGAGCCTGTGATGGGAACTCATGTGCATCTGTCCAGGGCTGAGCATGGTTAGGCAGAGCTGTGCTCCAGGCTCCCTGCAGGGCTGTGGAGGCTTCTGCTGCCCAGCAGCCCTGGTGCCATGGCCAGGGCTCCTCCCAGCCGAGGGCAGGCAGCTGCCCATTGCTGTAGGCTGACCTTATTTTCTTCTTATGGCACTCGTCCGTTCTCTGGAGTATGTTGTATGGTTTGTCCATTAGGAGTCTAACAGGTCCTCTAGAACCTTCAAACAATTAGTAAAATTCCTAAACAGTAAGTGAGCACGCGCAGAAATTGGGCTAATATTTTGGGAAGAACAATGTTGGATGATATATTCATGGCTTGAATAGATCATCCAACATGAAGTTATATTTTATTACTTACAAAATAATAAAATAATGAAGCAATACCATGGGCTGAGCTAAAATAGATCCTTAGGATCTTAGGCATTCTGTAATAAATCTGTGTCACTTGAAGTATAGAGTTGATCGACTCTGAGTAATGAAACAGAAGTAAAGGTATCAAAGCAAATGATCATCTGTTTCCAATTTTCTGTGATTTGGTTCAAGTGGTAAAGTGGTGATATTTATTAATAATGGATCAAATAGGTTCATAATTGTTTTAGAGTACAATTAGATGCCTTCAAACTTTAGGCTACATGGGCACATTTGAGAACGGTTCCAGCCATTCTCTCATCCTTTGGGTCATTCCCCTCCTATGTCCTGTGAGACATTTTCTATGTGAGGCTTTAAGAAGAAGAAGAGAATATTCTGTAAAGAAAACCTTGTGATCTGTGCAGTATGAAGTTGAATGGATTCATTCAGAAATCAGAAATTCTATTGAAAGATATTTATTTGCATGAGCCAAATAAAACCTATTTTTAGGCATCCTGGTGAAGACAAGGTTTTATCTTTATGTCTCATTTTCTATGTTTTGTTGTTGTTGTTGTTGTTAGAATGAAATTCATATGTTGCCAGACCATTCTATCAGATGTGTAACTAGATGCCATTTAAATTACCCACTTTTACATGGTAGACAGTTTTTAATGAACACTGCCTGTCTGCACCTTTTTTAAAAACAGGACTGGGATCAGAAGCCCAAATACCAATGGTTAGCTGGAACATATTTTTCATTTGGCCGATCTGTCAGTATTCCCTGAGGTCATCTGTGCAATCAGCTTCGTTACTCCTGCTCCCTCACTGGATTTCATAGAAACCATATGCTATGTATGAATCAGGGACACCAATCCCACAACATAGCATTCTTGGAATATCCAAAGTCCCACTTTTCACTTCGCCATGCCTGAGATCAGCAGTAATATTTATCAGCAAATGTGAGATTTTCAAAGATCCAATTCTATGTGCTCCTTTCTCATAGAGCCTTAGGCAGGGATATAGCATACATAAATATTAAGTAAAGTCCATAGTTTTTAAAATGTCATCCATTGAATAGTTGACACATGTCTGAGATACTTTTTATTTTGGAGGAGGTATTATTTAATAGGGAATTCCAACAGCTACCTAATAGTGAAATGAGAAGTCTTGCATCCATTTTATTTTGTTTCTGATGATTTTTATGAGTAAGGGTAAGATACTTCCTTGTTCTGATGCAGATGTTGCCCACTTTTGTGAATGGATGCGGGGTGTCACCTACTACTTGCATATCTGCATATTGGGCTTGACACTGCTATCGTACTTGGTAGTTGGCAAAAAGTCAATACTGAAGTTAAGCTCTTGTGTTCTAGCAGCAGAGCTGAAGATCCTTGATGTGCCACCTTCTGGGATCCATGCTGCTCTCTTCATGTTCCTTATTGACTTCCTGGTGATGAGCATCATGGTCTCCTGGTCTTGAGAATGGCCAAGCATTGCTCTGTGAATGTGGAAGATGGGCATGTGGAAGGCTCCAGGGAGGAGGGATCATTGAACATGTACTCTAATCCATGTGCCTGTTGAATGACCTGTTTTTTTATTTTTGGGTTTTAAGGGAGACACTGCCCTAAAACACTTCTGTGCAGCTGGGAATGCAGGCTTCTGCTTCACCTTGCAGGAAGCATTAACGAATCCTTTCCAGAAGACATGAGAAGAGAGAAGTGAGCCTCTGGTATCATGCAGGTTCCTTGCATTGCCCATGGGCTAGAAGAGAGAAGAGTTGCTTCATGAGACTTGATCCCCTTTTTCCTGAAAAGTTCCACACAGAGGTGAGTCCCCAGCATGTTTAGAAATCATTTCAGACACCTTTCTGGACGGAATTGAATCAGAGCCCCTGATGATGTGGAAGAGCTAAAGATGGGTTTGCTATGAATTTTCTATTTCATTCATCAGGGCCTGAGTCAAGTCAGTCATTGTGCTGTCAACACATGAGCTGCTGGTCAAATGTGAGGAAGTGGTCTTGCTTTATGAAAACACCACCCTGATTCAGTGAGCCAGAGGCAGCCTGCAGTCCCTGTTTTCCTGTAAAGGCAGATTGCTGTGGATGGCCTCTGGCCTCGTCATGCAGCCCTGCTCAGAGTAGGGGATTGAGGGACCAGGCAGATCCCTAGTTCCTTTTGACCTTTATTGCCATTGGGCCACCCCAGGGTCCTTGGACTCTACCTGGTCTTCTGGCCTGGGTCAGGGGATGTGAGGTTTGGAATCCCCCTCTGTGGCAGGATCCCAAGCCCCCCCAGCCACTTGAGGACAGGCACAGCCTTCCCTAATTGTGTTAGAGTTGGAGACTTCTCCCACCCATCCTCATCCATGCTCATCCCACATTTTGTAGCTTGACACCTGAGGACCTTTATTCATTGACTTAGTTGTTAGTGATGATGGTTACTAAGACTAAGTGACTCTTTCAAGTCACATCACTTGCATGGTAGGGCTAGAGCATGGATCTTCCTAATTGATTTCATGGGACTCTCTCATGGAAACTGTGACTGCCTCCTAAACACACACTCTACATTTGGAGTGTCAAAATTCTTGGCACTGCCTCCTTGGCAAGTGTATCTTGTCTTCTACGTGGGAATTTCACAAATATTTTCCTTTGGTTTGTGGAGGTCATGCAGAAGGGATTTCATTTGAAATAGCCCAAACAAGAAATACCAGTTGTCTTTTTCGCACATGGATGTGTGTAGTGAACATCCCTTTCTGTGTGCTTGCATGAGTTGCTCCTTTGAATTTGTCGAAGAATGGTTGGCTGGGGAGCAAGGTAACGAGAGATGGATATCAATGCTTGTCCAGTATTCTGAAGTGAAGAATGTATTGAGGATGTGAAGGCTTTTCTAGCCAGTTCCTATGGCTCAGTCAGGGATCAGTCAGAGGATTCTGTCTGGTAGACTCTTTGGAACATATGTCAAAGTGGCCTGGTCTTACCCTGTCCAGGACTGAATGCTGAGCTTGAGTGGGAGCTTCTTATCAGTTCAAGTACTTCCATGAGTCTGTCCTCTGTTCTCTTTGGTTTTTTTTTTTTTTTTTAAGTTTTCAGTGGACATATCTTTATTTTATTTTATTTTATATGGTGCTGAGGATCGAACCCACTGACTCGCGCATGCCAGTCGAACACGTTACCACTTGAGCCACATCCCCAGCCCCCTCTGTTCTCTTTTTTCCGAGCAGTTTCTAACAGGAAAGGAGAACAAACATTGAAAGTACAGTGATTGATTATGTATACCAATGTTATTTGAATCAACTTTGTATAATTCAAAATTAACTTTTTGCTAGTAAAATTTCATATGTTGAGGAAATAATGAAAATATTGGGGTTGGGGGATGAGGATGGGCAAATCAAATATTTTTGAGCACCAAGACCTGTTTTTTTTTTTTTTTAACTTAAATCATAAACTGCCTGAGGACCACAGCAAGTAGATATTTCCAGAGACAGTGGGAAGGTAGTAGCACATGAGGAAGGGAAGAGCTCTCAGGATGGGAAGAGGGGGCCGCTTCAGGACTCACCGGGCAAGGCACGAGGCTGCTGGCCATGGTACATGCCTGGGCCCACTGAGTGGGGAAGATCCATGCTCTGTGTCCCTCCACCCTCCTCTGTAGCTTGTGTTGGCAGCAGATCAGGGAATTGGGGTCAGAAGTGCTCCCAGTAATATAGGCACCAGCCCCCAGAGTGTGTTCCTAGCCCTTTCCCCACCTGGCCTGACTTGGTGCTTGTGTTGATGCATGGCTGAAACCCTACAGTCATCAGAGTGTGTCTGCGGTCCAGATCCACCCTGCATGGCCAACATGCTCAGACCTTCGGCTGGGTCCTAGGCCTGCTACAACCAAACTCTGTCAACTGGGTGGCCAACAACAGAGGAAGGGCCTTCCCTCAAGCTCCAGGGGCTCAACACACAAGGTGTTGGGCGGTCTCACTGCCAAAACACCTCACAGGTTCCTAGGGGACTGTCCCCCCCAACTCTCCCAGCCCTTGCCCACTCTCCTATTGCTGCCCACGATCTGTGGTTCCCATATGGGCATCCCGCCCTGGCTCCAACCTCACATAGCTGGTATCCCCAAGTCTCCCTGGTCTCTGGGTCCAGACTCTCCTCTTCCTACAAGAATATCAGATATTGGATTTGGTCCCAGTTGATGCTGTGTTCCATCATGTGAGCTCTTAGCTTCATCACTGTGCAAAGACTCTTTTCCCACACAAGTTCGCACGACTTTTGGCTGGCTTAAGAATTTTCAGGCGACACTTTTCTAATGAGTACACTTTCCTTCCTTCCGATCTCCCCCCAGTGAGCATTCCTCGCACCCTTGTCCTAGTTCCTTTATGGCAGTTTCCCTCCTTATGGCTGAGAGGACCTAGTGACCCCTGGATTCACACGTTCTCCTTAATCACCAACACACTGCAGAATTCTCCAAAGGGCCATATATGCTCCTGGAAGTTGGTGTTGGAAATAGTTCTCCATCCATTAATCACTCCCTCACTCACTAATGTCCTTGTGTCCTTGAGAAAGGCTCTCCCTTTCCTGGTTTTCCTGAATAGAAATCCTCTTGCCTCTTGGGTGAATAGGGTTATGGGTTGTGCAGAGGGTGTTGGTCCACTGAGCATCTTAGAGACTGTCCTTTATGGAGCCTAATGATCCTCACTGGGGAATGAGGCCAGGGTCCTAACTGTGGTTAGTGTGAGGACACCCTGGGTTCAGAGAGGGAAAGAAGGACGAGGGAAACTCAGATGTCCCTTCATGGCCCCTGGAGTTAGAGGACTTACCCCTTTGCACCTGGGATCAGGAGACCTCATTTCCTCAAGGACACACACACTCAGACGTTAATCTTGAGTGTGGGTTCCTTTCTGGGGTCCAGGGCTGTTGTTAGCCACCAGGAATGACAGTGCTCTCCATGCTGAGTGGAGCCATTTTTGCCAGGAAAGAGAGCCCATGGTCACGCCTTGTGCAAAGCATCCCGCGCCAGGGGCTCCCATCCCTACATTCCTGTCCTGAAAGGAAGCCACTCAGAGGCAAGGTGGGTCCAACCACCTCCCATGTGTTCACTCATCACTGTGTTCCAGCATCACCCCAGTTAACAGTCCTGATGGGATTGGATGTGGCTCAGAGTGTCACCCTCATGAGCTCTACCCTGCCACAGCTGCAGTTCTGCAGTGGGAGAAACTCAAAACCTCAAAACACATGCACATGAAAGAAAAGAGCAAGAGCCAGAGCCCAAACAGGCCAGGTGTGGCAAAGACAGCTGGAGTGCCTAGGTTGGGACTCAGAATTATGTCAGTGGGGTGGCATTGCTGCTGGCACCAGCATGATAACCGAGAGCCAGCCCTGCTCATTTTGGGGAGCAGTGTGTTGGGGAAGGCAGCAGAAATTGAGAGGCAGGATTGAGTTTGGCCCTAGGAGGAGGTTGGGTAAGAGGCCAGTGTGGGTTGGAGGGCCTGGGCAGATAGAGAGAGGCCAGGGCACACCCCAAAGCCTGGAGACTGCACTGGATGTCCAGGGTTGTGAAACACCCTCCCCTCTTACTCACAACTGAGAGCAAGGGGCATTGATGAGTTCAGTTTGTGTGCGGCTGCATCCAAGGTGGCTCGGCTAGGCACCTCTGTTTCCTTGACTCAGGAGGCTGGGAGTCCAGGCTCCACCGAGGCTCGGCTGGGAGGATCGGACTCTGAGTTTATGCCTGTGTTCCTGGTAGGATCCATGTTGGCTGAGCCTCAGTGTTTTTGTAATGAGAGGATGGGTGACCGTCATGTCTTTATCACAGGACACACTTGCTAAATGGATTTGTTTGCTCTGAGGAGGAAAGAGAGAGGGGGGAGTGGTGCTGGAGACAGGGATGCAGACAGGGGTCATGG
Organism: Urocitellus parryii; assembly: GCF_045843805.1. Lineage (NCBI taxonomy): Eukaryota > Metazoa > Chordata > Mammalia > Rodentia > Sciuridae > Urocitellus > Urocitellus parryii. The sequence goes on from NC_135542.1 coordinate 13,312,440, forward strand.
ACTTGGCATAACTCAGTCTTGGAGGTGATATCCCATCACCTGTACCCACTTCAATTCCCATGAATCCAGAGGCTGAGCCCCCTTGAGGTGAGGGGTGAACCGGTTCTGGGCAGCAGGATGCTGTGGTACCTCGGAGTCTCTGTGAGACCCCAACACTAGACACACTTGGCCCTTTTGAAATCTTAGGAGAAGCCTTGGGAAGTTGTATGGCAGAGGGGAGCAGCCTCTGCATCTCAGTCCCCTCCAACTTGCCATGGTGTAGAGAGGGAACTGCAGCCACGATGGGACGGACATTGGCCATGTCCCTGTGTGGGACACAGGCCTGATTGAGTTAGGGTGCATTCTTTGTCTCTCCCCTTCTTGTGATTGTCCCATCTGTACATTTGTGCTTTAGCCACCTGTGAGTCCCATCTCTGGTTTCAGAGAGAATAGAGGGTGTTAGGGGCCAATAGACACAATAAACCCTAGAGATTAGATGCTACCCTACTTTCCAGAAAAGACTGGGCACACCATGAGTTGCACAATGATGGGACCAGGGTCCAAAAGCTGCTGAGAGGGAAGGACTGGTTGTGAATGCATTTTTGAAGGCTCCAAGCTGGAACTCTAGTGGCACCAAGCAGGGCAGATGCTGGTGGGGATGTTTGGGTAGTTGTTGGTGAACACCTGCGCACCTGAGATGGGTAGGCATGGAGGAGAAATCAGCAGCCCATAGGGCTTTTGAAAGTGGTCTTATGTGAAAAGAGGCTCAGGTATGGGCACAGGAAATGACATCATTGCCTTGACAATGGATCAAACAGAACATGGAACCCTGGTATCCAGGCACCCACTTCACTGACCAAGCCATCCGAGCTCACTTGGTTGGAGCCACTGGAGGGAGAAGGATGTTCTCCTGTGGTTGCAGACAATGCCGAGCCTCAGGCTCCCAGGAATCTCAGGGGGGCCAACTAGCCCTTTTGTGGATACACTGGGTGAGGCTTCATCTTAGACGCCAGAGCCTCTGGCGATTGTCGCAGAGGAGCTCAAGAGTAACAGTGAGTAGCACAGGGCAGGTGAGCCCAGCAGGCCCTCTAGTCTGATCCCTGATGAATGGCCCAGGACTCCTATTCTGACTCTGTGTGTGTGTGTGTGTGTGTGTGTGTGTGTGTGTGTGTGTTTGTACTGATGGGAACTGTCCCATTGTGCTTTGACTCTAGTGTATTGGCACAAGTCATTTTTCTGTTTGTCACCATTTCCATTTTGAACCCACCATTCTTGGTCCCAACCCAGGGTGAAAATGATCAGAACACGGAGGAGCCCTTCAGGGTTCAGAGCCTTGAACCTTACAGGCAGGACCAGCTTAGGAATGAGCTCCTGCCTGTCATTTGTGGGAGGAACCTACAGTTCAGCAGCAACATGGGGTTAATCTCCTGGGATTTCATCCCCACCCAGCAGGTGCTGGATCTCTTGTTCCCAAGGTAAGCACCAGACCACCAAGCCCAAGTGTGTAGCCCCCTCATGCCTCTGTCTTGGGGCTGCCATGTGCCTCTCAGGGACCCAAAGGTTTGTGATACCTAATGAGATAGAGGACCACACTCATAGTGGAATGTCAGCCCCGAATGGTACGAGTCCTGGAGGTGCCTGCCACAGCCTTGCAAGGGCAGTGAACTTCCCCTCTCAGGCAGAGAAACCATCCTGACTCCAGCTGATCCACAGAGGTCCGTGGAGCAGTCCCCACACACTGGGCACCACAGCTCAATGGTGTGCACTGAGCTCATTCCCAGGTGGACTCAGTGAGGCCAGGTGGTCTTTCTGGTGTGATGTTGGCTTTGTGAAGAACGTAGATCTGTGCCAGAGGCGTCTCAAAACTCGGGCCCTGGGAAAAGCACTTTTGGGTTAATAAAGACATGTTAGTTTCCATAGTGGGACAGAGCGTCCTAGCTGGGACATAGCTGGACAGGGGCTTTGGACATGGCAGCTCCCACACCCAGAGATATGTGGGAATCAGCAGTTTGGGCTCATTCACTGGTGAACATGGAGAAAGCACCCACTGTGTGAAGACACGTTTCCAGTCACGTTTCATAATTCAGTGAAAAATGGGGTGCAAATGATTGCCATTGTGTCCCTTTTCATGGGGTCAGCCTAAACCGCAGGTGCCATGAGTACATATCCTCCATGTGACTGCATCCCTGACTCCATGAGGCATAACTGCACGTTGTCCTCTTCAGTGACTATGGTGGACCCTTGGACCAACTTCAACATGGAATGGGCTTGGGGTCAAGAGGGTGGGCTCCTGTTTCCAGAATAGGGACCTGCAAGGTGATTTGACTTGGGAAGGCTGAGGAAAGACTGCTCTGCCCAATTCACTTTTCTGCCTGCAGTGTAAGGTGTGGGGCTTCAACAGTAGGAGGGGTAAGGCGGGGAGTTGTAGGTGGAGTCAGGGTCCTCTGGGGAAGGCCCTGGGATAATGGATCCCCCCACACCACACCTCCCTGTCCTCCCCCAGGGCCACAGAGATGTGGTCTGCACTCATGGGAAAAGAGAGGTCCACCGCTACTCAGGGGAACTCAGTGAGAGCTCACAGAGAATGAGGTAGCATTGCAGCCCACGCCAGGGGAGGAGGTGTCTCTTGAGCCCCGAGAAGAGTGGGCAGGAGGACAGACACTCCCAGAAGGTGCATTCCAGGTTGGAGAGCATGTAGCCAAGAGGAAGAAGAGTGTCAGGCCTGCCCAGAGGAGGGGAGAGCTGGTCAAACCATGGATCTAGCGCTCCTTCGTTGAAGGTTCTTTGCCTGTAGCGACCTGTCCTGACCCTGCCTGTACAGCCACTGTGTCTTGCCTGAGGTGGACTGGTGTGTTCAGAACCAGGGACGGTTCAGGAGGGTAGGGTCAGAGGTTTGCTCTGGAGGCCGTGGCGAAGGCAAGGCCAGGGTTTTGCTGACTCCACACCTGCCTCCCCACAGTGCCTCATCTTCCTTCCTGGGGACCTGGGTGAACTTCTACTCCGAGGCTTCCCATCAGCCTCCAGGCTCTCTGAGTCTGCAGCAGCTGCTGCCGTACATGTGGCTCCTCCTGAGTGGCTTTAACCTGGAGCACCAAGCACACCACCTGCTGGCCCAGGTTGAAGATGGCAGATCAAGCCAGGCAGAGCCTGAGAGCCAGGCAGACCGGGGTGAGTACCTAAGTACCTCAACACACCTCCAAACCATACCCCTCCAATTAGTGTAGCCCTGTATGAGTAGATGAGTCCACTGTCAAGGTGGAGGCACCCACCATCAAGTGCTTTTCCCCAAACCCACCTGTGATCATTGCTGCAGTGGGGAGAAAACCTTCAACACATGAGTCTTTGGGGACCAATCCAGATACAAAGTCTAGCTGTTTCTCTTTGATGGGTCCAACGTGAACTAAGAGGTACTGGGGTACAAGGGGCTATTTCCTTGAAAGGTGTTCCTGTAGTGGACCTCCTGTGCATAGAGGGTCCTCAGGGATTAATCAGTGGGGAGTCTTTGGTGGAACAGAAGCTGGATTCGGGGGCTCTCAGGTCTGTGTGTGAGACCTGAGCTGGCAGAGGCTCTCAGTTGTGGGGGATGTTGGGTAGTGTATTCCTTGAGTGTCACCTACCACGCCTCTGCCCCTGCCTTTCCAGAGCTGAGGGTCCCTGCTGATGCGAAAGTCTATCACGGCCTGATTGGAGGAGTGCATTACGACTTTCTTCTTCGAGAAACAGATGCCAGCAAGTCGTTGAAGGTCAAACCAAAGGAGGTAAACAGCCACCTTCTTCAGTCTTTACTCCTGGTGCCACTCCACATCCTCCAAGGGGACAAGAACCTCAGGTTCTGGATGGATGTTGTAGAATGCCCACAGAGCCAACTGCCAGGCTGGGTGGGGTGCAGTTGCTGGGCTTTGCTGATGTTGTCATCCCCCACAGTTCTTGGAACCTTCTGTGGCAGTGGCATCCAGGACCCCAGCAGCTGTGAGCAGCAGCTCTGCAGTGGCTGCAGGATCATTGCCCCAGGCCACCCAAAGCAATGAGTGCTGCATGAGAAAAGTCACCAGTAGCAGCTCCTCACTGCTTCACTCCAGCGAGCAGGTGGAAGACAGCCGCGTTGTTCACGTCCTCCTAGAGGGACAGAGCCTGAGGGAGACAAAGCGCATCCCGGTAAGCCCGACAGCAGGGCTGCCTCCTGGGTGTCCACACAGTGGAAGGCAGGAGACACAGCCAACCCCAGGGCTATGGTGGGAAATAAAGAAGAGAGAGGTCCGTCTTAAGGGCTTGACCTGAGGAGGGAGAGCATCAGCATGCCCAGCTTCCGTGGTGAGTGGGCCTGTGTATTGTGGGTTTTGCAGGCCAGAAGTGCAGACGGAAGTGCTGTGGACAGATGAAGGCAGAGATATGTCCAGGGTGCAGGCTGCAGTGCCTAGAACTTGGTATTCTCAATGAGTGAAGTTGGAGCAGAGGAGGTGGCAGAGACTTGTCACATGTGTAGGAGGGGATGTGTTCCTGGTGGCAGGGAAGAGAACCTCCTTAGCATGACTAGGTGTAGGAATTTGGGGTCGGGATCACCTGGGGGGTCATGCCAAAGCTTCGGAATGTTAGGCTTTGCATGTATGTAAATGTGGAGCTAAAGGGGTTCTTGGCAGAATTTCTATGGATGTGCAGTAGACACGCTAATGCTGCAGGTGTCCAGCTGCAGAGGAGACATGTTCAGTGACTGCCAGTGCTGAGTCAAGTACATCATTACAACCAGACCCGCACCGAGCTTCCAGAGGCCAGGGCCTCTCAAAGCTATCATGAAGCACTCAAGTGCACACTCTTGTATCTGAGTCTGTTTTGTGTCGTGGCAGTCAGGACCCAAATTTTCAGTGCATCTGCCTCTTCCACCCACAAAGGCAGCCTGCATCCCAGATCACACTTGGTGCGCAGATCCCTGGCCCATTGCTCTCATCTCAGTGAGATGAGAGTGTGTCTGTGCATAGGCAGTTTGGTCCTTTGACATGAGTGGAATGTGGCTCCCCAGGGGGAGGGGAGATGGCAGGTACAGGCAGATATTTGTACCAGGATTGTTCTAGTAGCACATGGCAAGAACCCAGGTGGTATATGGAGGACACACTCAGGTAGCAGGATAACAAGATTGTGCCCTTGTATATGTAGCTGAGATTTCTCCTGAATGTTTGACCACAGTCTTCTGGGTAGCTCTTCTAAAAGCCATTCTCTGATGACATTTGTCCCACCCTGATCCAGGTGACCTTTCAGGAGACGGTGACAAGCCTCATCCGCAGGGCCTTGGACCAAAATTTGTTGCAGCATGAGGATGTGGACAACTTTGAGCTGCTGTATATGATGTCTGAGGATGAGAGTAAGTAGGACAATCAGACAGTGGGGAGACATGATCCACAGTGGGCTCAGGATAACTGACAGCCAAGAGAAAGTGGGCCTTGGCCCCAAAATACCAAAGTGTGATGGGCCTGGCGGAGACTCTCAGGGGTTGTGGGTGTTTTGTGGTATAATCCTTGAGTGCCACCTAACAATTCTCTCCACTTCGCTCTGCAGAAATCAAGGTCTCTGACCACTCACTCGTGTGTCTGTCCATGAATCTGGGAGTACAATATTTCATCGTGAGGAAACGCCCCCAGGTCAAGGGAAAGGAGGTAAACACCTACCTTATTCAAGCTGTGCATGTGCTGCCATTCCACTCCGACCTGAGGAAATAAGAAGCCTCAGCACCTGGACATATTTGCTGGAAGCCCATAGAGCCAACTGACAGTCTGGGGTGGCTTTGTGTTTCTGGGTTTGCTGATGTTCCATCCCCCACAGTTCTCAGAATCAACCTGCAAGTCCTCCAGGCCGCTTTCCCACAAGCAGGTGGGAGACACCTGCTTAATTCGTGTCCACTTAGAAACACAAAGTCCAGAGATGGCCAAGAGTGTTCTGGTAAGCCTGGGAGCAGGGGTGTCCCGTGGTGCTTACACCTGGGTGGGGAGCAGACACTGGTCCAATACCATGGACTACTCATGCCCTCTTGAATTTGGAGCTTCTGGATGATCAGGAGGATAGATGGGAATCAAGAAGGGAGAGGTCAGTGTGAAGGGCTGGAGCTGAGATGAGCGAGTGCAGCAGCTTGTCCACTGCCATGTCTGAGGGAGTCTGTGTGTCAGGTGGCAGCATGCAGTCCAGAAGGGCAGGGACAGGTATGGGTGACAGATGAGAATAGGACAGGAACTAGGTTGCAGGTTCCCTTGTATGGGATGCTGACGTCTATGGAGGAGGACAGCAGTGTGAGGTTCTCCATGTTCCTTGAACAAGGAGCTGAGAGAGTCTCTCTGCAGAGTCGATATGGATGTGGAGCAAGCACACTAAATGTCCAGGTAACCCAATGACCACCCTTGCCGGATGAGGTGCCCTCCTACATCCCAGCCAGCACTGAGCCTCTGGAGGCCAGGAGCTCTCGTGGCTATCTTTCAGCACTCCTGTGTGTGGTCATGTTCCTGGGTCTGTTTTTGGCCCTGGCAATCCAGACCAAAGCCTCTAGGTTTCGTGCCTAGGCCATTCCCAATGCCGCCTGCATCCTCGGGCAGACCTGGGATCTTGGAGGCTATTGTCCCATTCCTCCCAACTTGTGGGATGAGATTGCATCTGTATGCAGGTAGTGGGGTCCTTTCACTCCGAGAGGAGTGCAGCTCCACAAAGAGCAATGGCAGGCCCAGGAAGTCCTATGTACAAGGATTGGGCTAGTAGCCTGTGGGAAGAGCCCACACGATGAGCAGGAGGTCAGCCTCAGGTAGTAGGGTCATGGGTGTTGCACTTGTATTTAGAGTGGAGGTGCCTCCAGAATGCCCCTGCCCACTGTCCTTGAGTAGTCACTTCAAGGCCCATTTCCTGAAGGCCTGTCTCCCATGCTGCTCCAGGTGACCTGCCAGGATAGGGCTCCTGTTGTCATCCGCAGCGCCCTCGACCTACACTTCCTTACTGAGGAGAATCCAGAGGATTATGAGCTGGGCCAAATCATCTCTCGCCGTCAGAGTAAGTGAGACAATCAGATAGCAGAGAGCAAGGGTCAGGATGTGGACTCAGGTCAACTCTTAGCAACAAAGAGTAGTCTCTGACCCCCAAGAACACTCCAACAGGTGTGTTGGGTTCGTGCACAAAGCCAACTGCACTTCTGCTGGTGGAAGGTCTTGAGGTCCAATAGTATACCCCAGTGGATATTGCGGCTCCCCACCAGGTGCCCTCCCCTGGACATGAACAGGCATCCAAAGCTGACATCTTTGAGGAGTGAGGAGGAAAGCCTCTCTCCAGGAGCAGTATGTTTTCATGGTCTGGGATAGGAGTGGTTTCAAAGGAACATGAGAATGCATGGGCTAAAGAGGGAACTGGCATTTTGTGGACTGAAGCAGTACTATTGAAAGCCTTCTGTGTGACCAAAAAAACCACTGCCTGGGCAGAGCATTGCCAGGATTCTAGCAAGCAGTAACAGGATGAAATTGGGAAGAAAACACAGCCTGGGAGACAGCCTGAATCATCTGTTTTTGCATAAATTCCATGGTCTTACGCACCTGAGTCCACTAGGCAAGGAGTGATCACAATAGCCAGGTTGTGATCCCTAACTAAAGTCAGATGAGGGCTTCCTGAGCACTTAGCCACAGAGCTCATCTGATAATAATGCCAGCGCTTTTTTGTTGGTTGGTTGGTTGGTTTTTGTGAGCCAAACACCACAGCAGCCATTATCCCAGCCTATGTACCCTGAAGACCACCATCCCTATGAGTTCTAGGATCACTTGTCTCCTATCTTAACCTACTGTTAGGTTAGTAGAGTCTATGGAAGAGGAAGTCTGTCTGGGGCCTTGGTAGCCTAAGAAATTCATAGCAGAGATCTCCACATCCAACCCAGAAGGGATGGAGAACAGGCTCTAGGTTAGAGGAGGGCGACAGGAAACACATGTTCAGAGGAAGGAGAAGCGGCTGTTGTATTCCCCCACTCGGGGTCATGGCACCACTGGGCCATACACCATGTTGGAGGGAAGCAGTCCCTTTGCTGGTCTTCGGAACCATTGTTCTCAGTAGGGCAGTATTTGGAATGTGGCCTCCATTCTCAGAAGCCTGGTTCACATGGAGGCGGGCTCCACCAACGCAGAAGCATGGCTCTAACGTGGTATCCGTGCTGGTCAGCCTGTCCTCACTGTGGCCATACTTGAGGAAAATAACTCAGAGGAGGAATCCTAGGCCTTTTCTCTGGGTTTCATAGCTTTCTCTTTGGTTGTGCACTGAGGCTGTCCATAAAGCTCTAGTGTGTGGCAGTGGAGAGCTCCTCAGCCCTTGCCACAAAGGCATAGACTGGGAGAGAGAGAACGAGGCTGGCAGAGAGGGAGAGAGAGAAAGATGGAGAGGGAGGACCTCTACTTGGAGAATGAGGATTCAGTGGAGCCAACAGGAACAAGGTACTGTTGCCCAGGGCACAACCCTGTTTAGGTCTTCCTCCAACCATGCTCAACCTTTCTTCCAGTCCCTCCCACCCCCCAGTAGTGTATTCATCTTGAATGAGAATTTCATGTTGACATCAGAGCACTCACCATCCAATGCTTCCCTCCAAACCCACCTATGAAGATGGCTCATGTGGGGACTGAATCTTCGGCACAGGAGCCTTTTGTGGGAGATTTCAGATGCCAACCCTAGTGGTGTGCTTTGGCAGATGCAAGAGGACCTGAGATATTCTGGAGTCCAAAGCCTTTGGTAGGAACAGACATTAGGTCTGTTGAAGTGCTCTGCCTAGTTCTTCCTCAGGGAGGACTGTGGAGGCTGTCTTTGTTGGTATTGGTGCTGAATCGGAGAGCTCTCAGGTGTGTGGCTCTGGCCTTTTCTGGCACAGGCTCTCAGATGTTGGCGTGTCCTAGGGAGCACCTCCTGAGTGCCACCTTCTTTTTGTACACCCCTCTCTCCCCAGAGCTGAGGATTCCAGCAGAGGCCAACGTATTTTATGCCAAGAATCCTCACAAAAAATCCAACTTTGTGCTGAGGAAAAGGAGCCTCTCCCAAAAGAATGATGGGTGGATCCAGCCTCAACCTCCCTCTCGTCCTGGAAAGAAGGCTCCAGCCCTCCTGAGGATGCTTGCAAAACCATTCTGCTGCTGTGTGCCTGGGCGGGGCTGAGGCAGCCCAGGAATATTTACATTGATTACTATTTTCTTCAAAGTTTGAATCTATAGTTTGCCATTGTCCTTGACCTTGTTTAGTAACACAGTTGTTACTCTATCCTGTATTTGTTGTTTCCATTAATATATCATTATTTTAAAATATATATGTTTTTGTTACCTGATCTACTGTGATGATTTGAGTATACTAAATGTAGCAGTGATTCCTAAAGGACACATCCAAACCAACAGGAAGGAATGTTTCATTCTATCAGCAAGAACTTTGGTTTTTAGGAGTTTGGCAGATGGCATTATCTGAGTCAGTTTTCCAATGGGGGCAATGAAGTATCGGCTATGATGGTACAAACACAAACAAAGACACACAAACACACACAAGAGCACACACACTCACTGAGAGATAGATAGACAGATGGAGTTGGTCTCTGCTGAAATACTTTGGAGACATGGTTCTGATTTCTCCCCTTTTGGAGTATTTTCAATTGCACAAGGTGTCTTGCAAATGAACCCATGTCTGAGGAAGACATGCATGTGTACTTCACCTTCCTGCTTTTCACATAGCAGGAAGGTCATGTAATATTTTTCATGCAGCTGTCTTTTGACTGTGAACCATCCCATGAGGTCAGCTGTGGAATTTTCAACTTGTAGCATCACAATGGGGATCCACTCTTTGGATTTGGGGATATTTCCGATTTTCTTGATTCAGATTGGAATGATATATATATTAGTTTTTGATGAAAATTCTGCATTTGATGGTAATGAATGTCGTGCATCTAGGAATCTGTAGAGTGCAGACAATGAATGGATGCCTACTGTTGTCTGGACTGGTCTGAAAAGTCCTGTAGCATCTGAGCATGTGTGAGGGCTGTACAGGTCTTGCAAAAAGTCCAGGTCAGATGATCCTGCACAAAGCTGAACTCCTAGTGGTCTCCACAACAGTGTAAGGGCCAAGGAGAAACACACTTCCACACAGAAGTTGGGAAGCTACCTTATGAAGGTGATCATAGATACGGGATTATTAATATATCCAGGTTGGCATCTATTATTTTTTTAGCTTTTGACTTTCGCAGCTGTGGGCATCTTGACAACCATCAACTCCCTGTAAGCACAGACAACTCTATAAGAACCTGAGGATAAATTTCCCTGTGCATGTCCCCTTGTGAAACTGCTTAAGCACCGCCTGGTTTACACACAGGTGGAATTTCTAGGTCAAAGTGTGCATGTTTACTTCTTTGACTAAGCACTGCCAGGTGGCTCCTCTGCATAGCTCTACCTGTGGCCAGGATTGTATTATCTAGCTTTCTAACTTTTGCATGTTGAGTAGATACATAGTGGGAGCACACTGTTTTTGTTGGTATTTTTCTTGGTATCTATTCTGATGCTTTTCACTGGGGGATTTTTTCCTGTGAAAATGGGCTTCCTCTACTTGACCTTATTTTCTTCTTTTTAAAATTTTTTCAATGTGACTTTTTAATTTTAGTTTTATTAAAGACATTGCCCCTTGCTTGCATAGTCTATATCTAAAGCACTAGTCCTTGCTCCAAGGCCCAGCTTGCTCTCAGCTGCCCCAGGAGGGGAACAGTCTTTGGCGGTAGACAAGAGACACCCCTGCAGGGGGCACAAGTGCTTTGGCCCTCTGGTGTCTTGCCAGCAGTGCTTCCCATGCTCACAGAGGGTTTCAGACACTGAGTCAATGGTCCAGGTGGTCTTTTGTTCAGTCTGATCTCAAATTGAGCTCCTCTGAGAGGTCATATTGAAGTCCTTGTGTGTACCTGATCCATCATTTTAAACAATATTCCAAGTTCACTTTTTGTGTGTACGTGGGTTCTGGGGATTGAACCCAGGGCCTTGAGCCTGTGAGGCAAGTGACCTACCTGAGCTACACCCTCAGAGACCCCTGTAAAAGTATTTCCCCTTTGCCTCGGGGTCTAAGTTGCCAAGGCTGACCTCAAACGTTCCTCTTGCCTCAGCCTCCCTGGTGGCTGGCATGACAGGCATGCACCTGGGACTGTCACACTCGAGCCTGTGATGGGAACTCATGTGCATCTGTCCAGGGCTGAGCATGGTTAGGCAGAGCTGTGCTCCAGGCTCCCTGCAGGGCTGTGGAGGCTTCTGCTGCCCAGCAGCCCTGGTGCCATGGCCAGGGCTCCTCCCAGCCGAGGGCAGGCAGCTGCCCATTGCTGTAGGCTGACCTTATTTTCTTCTTATGGCACTCGTCCGTTCTCTGGAGTATGTTGTATGGTTTGTCCATTAGGAGTCTAACAGGTCCTCTAGAACCTTCAAACAATTAGTAAAATTCCTAAACAGTAAGTGAGCACGCGCAGAAATTGGGCTAATATTTTGGGAAGAACAATGTTGGATGATATATTCATGGCTTGACTAGATCATCCAACATGAAGTTATATTTTATTACTTACAAAATAATAAAATAATGAAGCAATACCATGGGCTGAGCTAAAATAGATCCTTAGGATCTTAGGCATTCTGTAATAAATCTGTGTCACTTGAAGTATAGAGTTGATCGACTCTGAGTAATGAAACAGAAGTAAAGGTATCAAAGCAAATGATCATCTGTTTCCAATTTTCTGTGATTTGGTTCAAGTGGTAAAGTGGTGATATTTATTAATAATGGATCAAATAGGTTCATAATTGTTTTAGAGTACAATTAGATGCCTTCAAACTTTAGGCTACATGGGCACATTTGAGAACGGTTCCAGCCATTCTCTCATCCTTTGGGTCATTCCCCTCCTATGTCCTGTGAGACATTTTCTATGTGAGGCTTTAAGAAGAAGAAGAGAATATTCTGTAAAGAAAACCTTGTGATCTGTGCAGTATGAAGTTGAATGGATTCATTCAGAAATCAGAAATTCTATTGAAAGATATTTATTTGCATGAGCCAAATAAAACCTATTTTTAGGCATCCTGGTGAAGACAAGGTTTTATCTTTATGTCTCATTTTCTATGTTTTGTTGTTGTTGTTGTTGTTAGAATGAAATTCATATGTTGCCAGACCATTCTATCAGATGTGTAACTAGATGCCATTTAAATTACCCACTTTTACATGGTAGACAGTTTTTAATGAACACTGCCTGTCTGCACCTTTTTTAAAAACAGGACTGGGATCAGAAGCCCAAATACCAATGGTTAGCTGGAACATATTTTTCATTTGGCCGATCTGTCAGTATTCCCTGAGGTCATCTGTGCAATCAGCTTCGTTACTCCTGCTCCCTCACTGGATTTCATAGAAACCATATGCTATGTATGAATCAGGGACACCAATCCCACAACATAGCATTCTTGGAATATCCAAAGTCCCACTTTTCACTTCGCCATGCCTGAGATCAGCAGTAATATTTATCAGCAAATGTGAGATTTTCAAAGATCCAATTCTATGTGCTCCTTTCTCATAGAGCCTTAGGCAGGGATATAGCATACATAAATATTAAGTAAAGTCCATAGTTTTTAAAATGTCATCCATTGAATAGTTGACACATGTCTGAGATACTTTTTATTTTGGAGGAGGTATTATTTAATAGGGAATTCCAACAGCTACCTAATAGTGAAATGAGAAGTCTTGCATCCATTTTATTTTGTTTCTGATGATTTTTATGAGTAAGGGTAAGATACTTCCTTGTTCTGATGCAGATGTTGCCCACTTTTGTGAATGGATGCGGGGTGTCACCTACTACTTGCATATCTGCATATTGGGCTTGACACTGCTATCGTACTTGGTAGTTGGCAAAAAGTCAATACTGAAGTTAAGCTCTTGTGTTCTAGCAGCAGAGCTGAAGATCCTTGATGTGCCACCTTCTGCGATCCATGCTGCTCTCTTCATGTTCCTTATTGACTTCCTGGTGATGAGCATCATGGTCTCCTGGTCTTGAGAATGGCCAAGCATTGCTCTGTGAATGTGGAAGATGGGCATGTGGAAGGCTCCAGGGAGGAGGGATCATTGAACATGTACTCTAATCCATGTGCCTGTTGAATGACCTGTTTTTTTATTTTTGGGTTTTAAGGGAGACACTGCCCTCAAACACTTCTGTGCAGCTGGGAATGCAGGCTTCTGCTTCACCTTGCAGGAAGCATTAACGAATCCTTTCCAGAAGACATGAGAAGAGAGAAGTGAGCCTCTGGTATCATGCAGGTTCCTTGCATTGCCCATGGGCTAGAAGAGAGAAGAGTTGCTTCATGAGACTTGATCCCCTTTTTCCTGAAAAGTTCCACACAGAGGTGAGTCCCCAGCATGTTTAGAAATCATTTCAGACACCTTTCTGGACGGAATTGAATCAGAGCCCCTGATGATGTGGAAGAGCTAAAGATGGGTTTGCTATGAATTTTCTATTTCATTCATCAGGGCCTGAGTCAAGTCAGTCATTGTGCTGTCAACACATGAGCTGCTGGTCAAATGTGAGGAAGTGGTCTTGCTTTATGAAAACACCACCCTGATTCAGTGAGCCAGAGGCAGCCTGCAGTCCCTGTTTTCCTGTAAAGGCAGATTGCTGTGGATGGCCTCTGGCCTCGTCATGCAGCCCTGCTCAGAGTAGGGGATTGAGGGACCAGGCAGATCCCTAGTTCCTTTTGACCTTTATTGCCATTGGGCCACCCCAGGGTCCTTGGACTCTACCTGGTCTTCTGGCCTGGGTCAGGGGATGTGAGGTTTGGAATCCCCCTCTGTGGCAGGATCCCAAGCCCCCCCAGCCACTTGAGGACAGGCACAGCCTTCCCTAATTGTGTTAGAGTTGGAGACTTCTCCCACCCATCCTCATCCATGCTCATCCCACATTTTGTAGCTTGACACCTGAGGACCTTTATTCATTGACTTAGTTGTTAGTGATGATGGTTACTAAGACTAAGTGACTCTTTCAAGTCACATCACTTGCATGGTAGGGCTAGAGCATGGATCTTCCTAATTGATTTCATGGGACTCTCTCATGGAAACTGTGACTGCCTCCTAAACACACACTCTACATTTGGAGTGTCAAAATTCTTGGCACTGCCTCCTTGGCAAGTGTATCTTGTCTTCTACGTGGGAATTTCACAAATATTTTCCTTTGGTTTGTGGAGGTCATGCAGAAGGGATTTCATTTGAAATAGCCCAAACAAGAAATACCAGTTGTCTTTTTCGCACATGGATGTGTGTAGTGAACATCCCTTTCTGTGTGCTTGCATGAGTTGCTCCTTTGAATTTGTCGAAGAATGGTTGGCTGGGGAGCAAGGTAACGAGAGATGGATATCAATGCTTGTCCAGTATTCTGAAGTGAAGAATGTATTGAGGATGTGAAGGCTTTTCTAGCCAGTTCCTATGGCTCAGTCAGGGATCAGTCAGAGGATTCTGTCTGGTAGACTCTTTGGAACATATGTCAAAGTGGCCTGGTCTTACCCTGTCCAGGACTGAATGCTGAGCTTGAGTGGGAGCTTCTTATCAGTTCAAGTACTTCCATGAGTCTGTCCTCTGTTCTCTTTGGTTTTTTTTTTTTTTTTTAAGTTTTCAGTGGACATATCTTTATTTTATTTTATTTTATATGGTGCTGAGGATCGAACCCACTGACTCGCGCATGCCAGTCGAACACGTTACCACTTGAGCCACATCCCCAGCCCCCTCTGTTCTCTTTTTTCCGAGCAGTTTCTAACAGGAAAGGAGAACAAACATTGAAAGTACAGTGATTGATTATGTATACCAATGTTATTTGAATCAACTTTGTATAATTCAAAATTAACTTTTTGCTAGTAAAATTTCATATGTTGAGGAAATAATGAAAATATTGGGGTTGGGGGATGAGGATGGGCAAATCAAATATTTTTGAGCACCAAGACCTGTTTTTTTTTTTTTTTAACTTAAATCATAAACTGCCTGAGGACCACAGCAAGTAGATATTTCCAGAGACAGTGGGAAGGTAGTAGCACATGAGGAAGGGAAGAGCTCTCAGGATGGGAAGAGGGGGCCGCTTCAGGACTCACCGGGCAAGGCACGAGGCTGCTGGCCATGGTACATGCCTGGGCCCACTGAGTGGGGAAGATCCATGCTCTGTGTCCCTCCACCCTCCTCTGTAGCTTGTGTTGGCAGCAGATCAGGGAATTGGGGTCAGAAGTGCTCCCAGTAATATAGGCACCAGCCCCCAGAGTGTGTTCCTAGCCCTTTCCCCACCTGGCCTGACTTGGTGCTTGTGTTGATGCATGGCTGAAACCCTACAGTCATCAGAGTGTGTCTGCGGTCCAGATCCACCCTGCATGGCCAACATGCTCAGACCTTCGGCTGGGTCCTAGGCCTGCTACAACCAAACTCTGTCAACTGGGTGGCCAACAACAGAGGAAGGGCCTTCCCTCAAGCTCCAGGGGCTCAACACACAAGGTGTTGGGCGGTCTCACTGCCAAAACACCTCACAGGTTCCTAGGGGACTGTCCCCCCCAACTCTCCCAGCCCTTGCCCACTCTCCTATTGCTGCCCACGATCTGTGGTTCCCATATGGGCATCCCGCCCTGGCTCCAACCTCACATAGCTGGTATCCCCAAGTCTCCCTGGTCTCTGGGTCCAGACTCTCCTCTTCCTACAAGAATATCAGATATTGGATTTGGTCCCAGTTGATGCTGTGTTCCATCATGTGAGCTCTTAGCTTCATCACTGTGCAAAGACTCTTTTCCCACACAAGTTCGCACGACTTTTGGCTGGCTTAAGAATTTTCAGGCGACACTTTTCTAATGAGTACACTTTCCTTCCTTCCGATCTCCCCCCAGTGAGCATTCCTCGCACCCTTGTCCTAGTTCCTTTATGGCAGTTTCCCTCCTTATGGCTGAGAGGACCTAGTGACCCCTGGATTCACACGTTCTCCTTAATCACCAACACACTGCAGAATTCTCCAAAGGGCCATATATGCTCCTGGAAGTTGGTGTTGGAAATAGTTCTCCATCCATTAATCACTCCCTCACTCACTAATGTCCTTGTGTCCTTGAGAAAGGCTCTCCCTTTCCTGGTTTTCCTGAATAGAAATCCTCTTGCCTCTTGGGTGAATAGGGTTATGGGTTGTGCAGAGGGTGTTGGTCCACTGAGCATCTTAGAGACTGTCCTTTATGGAGCCTAATGATCCTCACTGGGGAATGAGGCCAGGGTCCTAACTGTGGTTAGTGTGAGGACACCCTGGGTTCAGAGAGGGAAAGAAGGACGAGGGAAACTCAGATGTCCCTTCATGGCCCCTGGAGTTAGAGGACTTACCCCTTTGCACCTGGGATCAGGAGACCTCATTTCCTCAAGGACACACACACTCAGACGTTAATCTTGAGTGTGGGTTCCTTTCTGGGGTCCAGGGCTGTTGTTAGCCACCAGGAATGACAGTGCTCTCCATGCTGAGTGGAGCCATTTTTGCCAGGAAAGAGAGCCCATGGTCACGCCTTGTGCAAAGCATCCCGCGCCAGGGGCTCCCATCCCTACATTCCTGTCCTGAAAGGAAGCCACTCAGAGGCAAGGTGGGTCCAACCACCTCCCATGTGTTCACTCATCACTGTGTTCCAGCATCACCCCAGTTAACAGTCCTGATGGGATTGGATGTGGCTCAGAGTGTCACCCTCATGAGCTCTACCCTGCCACAGCTGCAGTTCTGCAGTGGGAGAAACTCAAAACCTCAAAACACATGCACATGAAAGAAAAGAGCAAGAGCCAGAGCCCAAACAGGCCAGGTGTGGCAAAGACAGCTGGAGTGCCTAGGTTGGGACTCAGAATTATGTCAGTGGGGTGGCATTGCTGCTGGCACCAGCATGATAACCGAGAGCCAGCCCTGCTCATTTTGGGGAGCAGTGTGTTGGGGAAGGCAGCAGAAATTGAGAGGCAGGATTGAGTTTGGCCCTAGGAGGAGGTTGGGTAAGAGGCCAGTGTGGGTTGGAGGGCCTGGGCAGATAGAGAGAGGCCAGGGCACACCCCAAAGCCTGGAGACTGCACTGGATGTCCAGGGTTGTGAAACACCCTCCCCTCTTACTCACAACTGAGAGCAAGGGGCATTGATGAGTTCAGTTTGTGTGCGGCTGCATCCAAGGTGGCTCGGCTAGGCACCTCTGTTTCCTTGACTCAGGAGGCTGGGAGTCCAGGCTCCACCGAGGCTCGGCTGGGAGGATCGGACTCTGAGTTTATGCCTGTGTTCCTGGTAGGATCCATGTTGGCTGAGCCTCAGTGTTTTTGTAATGAGAGGATGGGTGACCGTCATGTCTTTATCACAGGACACACTTGCTAAATGGATTTGTTTGCTCTGAGGAGGAAAGAGAGAGGGGGGAGTGGTGCTGGAGACAGGGATGCAGACAGGGGTCATGGACTTGGCATAACTCAGTCTTGGAGGTGATATCCCATCACCTGTACCCACTTCAATTCCCATGAATCCAGAGGCTGAGCCCCCTTGAGGTGAGGGGTGAACCGGTTCTGGGCAGCAGGATGCTGTGGTACCTCGGAGTCTCTGTGAGACCCCAACACTAGACACACTTGGCCCTTTTGAAATCTTAGGAGAAGCCTTGGGAAGTTGTATGGCAGAGGGGAGCAGCCTCTGCATCTCAGTCCCCTCCAACTTGCCATGGTGTAGAGAGGGAACTGCAGCCACGATGGGACGGACATTGGCCATGTCCCTGTGTGGGACACAGGCCTGATTGAGTTAGGGTGCATTCTTTGTCTCTCCCCTTCTTGTGATTGTCCCATCTGTACATTTGTGCTTTAGCCACCTGTGAGTCCCATCTCTGGTTTCAGAGAGAATAGAGGGTGTTAGGGGCCAATAGACACAATAAACCCTAGAGATTAGATGCTACCCTACTTTCCAGAAAAGACTGGGCACACCATGAGTTGCACAATGATGGGACCAGGGTCCAAAAGCTGCTGAGAGGGAAGGACTGGTTGTGAATGCATTTTTGAAGGCTCCAAGCTGGAACTCTAGTGGCACCAAGCAGGGCAGATGCTGGTGGGGATGTTTGGGTAGTTGTTGGTGAACACCTGCGCACCTGAGATGGGTAGGCATGGAGGAGAAATCAGCAGCCCATAGGGCTTTTGAAAGTGGTCTTATGTGAAAAGAGGCTCAGGTATGGGCACAGGAAATGACATCATTGCCTTGACAATGGATCAAACAGAACATGGAACCCTGGTATCCAGGCACCCACTTCACTGACCAAGCCATCCGAGCTCACTTGGTTGGAGCCACTGGAGGGAGAAGGATGTTCTCCTGTGGTTGCAGACAATGCCGAGCCTCAGGCTCCCAGGAATCTCAGGGGGGCCAACTAGCCCTTTTGTGGATACACTGGGTGAGGCTTCATCTTAGACGCCAGAGCCTCTGGCGATTGTCGCAGAGGAGCTCAAGAGTAACAGTGAGTAGCACAGGGCAGGTGAGCCCAGCAGGCCCTCTAGTCTGATCCCTGATGAATGGCCCAGGACTCCTATTCTGACTCTGTGTGTGTGTGTGTGTGTGTGTGTGTGTGTGTGTGTGTGTGTGTTTGTACTGATGGGAACTGTCCCATTGTGCTTTGACTCTAGTGTATTGGCACAAGTCATTTTTCTGTTTGTCACCATTTCCATTTTGAACCCACCATTCTTGGTCCCAACCCAGGGTGAAAATGATCAGAACACGGAGGAGCCCTTCAGGGTTCAGAGCCTTGAACCTTACAGGCAGGACCAGCTTAGGAATGAGCTCCTGCCTGTCATTTGTGGGAGGAACCTACAGTTCAGCAGCAACATGGGGTTAATCTCCTGGGATTTCATCCCCACCCAGCAGGTGCTGGATCTCTTGTTCCCAAGGTAAGCACCAGACCACCAAGCCCAAGTGTGTAGCCCCCTCATGCCTCTGTCTTGGGGCTGCCATGTGCCTCTCAGGGACCCAAAGGTTTGTGATACCTAATGAGATAGAGGACCACACTCATAGTGGAATGTCAGCCCCGAATGGTACGAGTCCTGGAGGTGCCTGCCACAGCCTTGCAAGGGCAGTGAACTTCCCCTCTCAGGCAGAGAAACCATCCTGACTCCAGCTGATCCACAGAGGTCCGTGGAGCAGTCCCCACACACTGGGCACCACAGCTCAATGGTGTGCACTGAGCTCATTCCCAGGTGGACTCAGTGAGGCCAGGTGGTCTTTCTGGTGTGATGTTGGCTTTGTGAAGAACGTAGATCTGTGCCAGAGGCGTCTCAAAACTCGGGCCCTGGGAAAAGCACTTTTGGGTTAATAAAGACATGTTAGTTTCCATAGTGGGACAGAGCGTCCTAGCTGGGACATAGCTGGACAGGGGCTTTGGACATGGCAGCTCCCACACCCAGAGATATGTGGGAATCAGCAGTTTGGGCTCATTCACTGGTGAACATGGAGAAAGCACCCACTGTGTGAAGACACGTTTCCAGTCACGTTTCATAATTCAGTGAAAAATGGGGTGCAAATGATTGCCATTGTGTCCCTTTTCATGGGGTCAGCCTAAACCGCAGGTGCCATGAGTACATATCCTCCATGTGACTGCATCCCTGACTCCATGAGGCATAACTGCACGTTGTCCTCTTCAGTGACTATGGTGGACCCTTGGACCAACTTCAACATGGAATGGGCTTGGGGTCAAGAGGGTGGGCTCCTGTTTCCAGAATAGGGACCTGCAAGGTGATTTGACTTGGGAAGGCTGAGGAAAGACTGCTCTGCCCAATTCACTTTTCTGCCTGCAGTGTAAGGTGTGGGGCTTCAACAGTAGGAGGGGTAAGGCGGGGAGTTGTAGGTGGAGTCAGGGTCCTCTGGGGAAGGCCCTGGGATAATGGATCCCCCCACACCACACCTCCCTGTCCTCCCCCAGGGCCACAGAGATGTGGTCTGCACTCATGGGAAAAGAGAGGTCCACCGCTACTCAGGGGAACTCAGTGAGAGCTCACAGAGAATGAGGTAGCATTGCAGCCCACGCCAGGGGAGGAGGTGTCTCTTGAGCCCCGAGAAGAGTGGGCAGGAGGACAGACACTCCCAGAAGGTGCATTCCAGGTTGGAGAGCATGTAGCCAAGAGGAAGAAGAGTGTCAGGCCTGCCCAGAGGAGGGGAGAGCTGGTCAAACCATGGATCTAGCGCTCCTTCGTTGAAGGTTCTTTGCCTGTAGCGACCTGTCCTGACCCTGCCTGTACAGCCACTGTGTCTTGCCTGAGGTGGACTGGTGTGTTCAGAACCAGGGACGGTTCAGGAGGGTAGGGTCAGAGGTTTGCTCTGGAGGCCGTGGCGAAGGCAAGGCCAGGGTTTTGCTGACTCCACACCTGCCTCCCCACAGTGCCTCATCTTCCTTCCTGGGGACCTGGGTGAACTTCTACTCCGAGGCTTCCCATCAGCCTCCAGGCTCTCTGAGTCTGCAGCAGCTGCTGCCGTACATGTGGCTCCTCCTGAGTGGCTTTAACCTGGAGCACCAAGCACACCACCTGCTGGCCCAGGTTGAAGATGGCAGATCAAGCCAGGCAGAGCCTGAGAGCCAGGCGGACCGGGGTGAGTACCTAAGTACCTCAACACACCTCCAAACCATACCCCTCCAATTAGTGTAGCCCTGTATGAGTAGATGAGTCCACTGTCAAGGTGGAGGCACCCACCATCAAGTGCTTTTCCCCAAACCCACCTGTGATCATTGCTGCAGTGGGGAGAAAACCTTCAACACATGAGTCTTTGGGGACCAATCCAGATACAAAGTCTAGCTGTTTCTCTTTGATGGGTCCAACGTGAACTAAGAGGTACTGGGGTACAAGGGGCTATTTCCTTGAAAGGTGTTCCTGTAGTGGACCTCCTGTGCATAGAGGGTCCTCAGGGATTAATCAGTGGGGAGTCTTTGGTGGAACAGAAGCTGGATTCGGGGGCTCTCAGGTCTGTGTGTGAGACCTGAGCTGGCAGAGGCTCTCAGTTGTGGGGGATGTTGGGTAGTGTATTCCTTGAGTGTCACCTACCACGCCTCTGCCCCTGCCTTTCCAGAGCTGAGGGTCCCTGCTGATGCGAAAGTCTATCATGGCCTGATTGGAGGAGTGCATTACGACTTTCTTCTTCGAGAAACAGATGCCAGCAAGTCGTTGAAGGTCAAACCAAAGGAGGTAAACAGCCACCTTCTTCAGTCTTTACTCCTGGTGCCACTCCACATCCTCCAAGGGGACAAGAACCTCAGGTTCTGGATGGATGTTGTAGAATGCCCACAGAGCCAACTGCCAGGCTGGGTGGGGTGCAGTTGCTGGGCTTTGCTGATGTTGTCATCCCCCACAGTTCTTGGAACCTTCTGTGGCAGTGGCATCCAGGACCCCAGCAGCTGTGAGCAGCAGCTCTGCAGTGGCTGCAGGATCATTGCCCCAGGCCACCCAAAGCAATGAGTGCTGCATGAGAAAAGTCACCAGTAGCAGCTCCTCACTGCTTCACTCCAGCGAGCAGGTGGAAGACAGCCGCGTTGTTCACGTCCTCCTAGAGGGACAGAGCCTGAGGGAGACAAAGCGCATCCCGGTAAGCCCGACAGCAGGGCTGCCTCCTGGGTGTCCACACAGTGGAAGGCAGGAGACACAGCCAACCCCAGGGCTATGGTGGGAAATAAAGAAGAGAGAGGTCCGTCTTAAGGGCTTGACCTGAGGAGGGAGAGCATCAGCATGCCCAGCTTCCGTGGTGAGTGGGCCTGTGTATTGTGGGTTTTGCAGGCCAGAAGTGCAGACGGAAGTGCTGTGGACAGATGAAGGCAGAGATATGTCCAGGGTGCAGGCTGCAGTGCCTAGAACTTGGTATTCTCAATGAGTGAAGTTGGAGCAGAGGAGGTGGCAGTGACTTGTCACATGTGTAGGAGGGGATGTGTTCCTGGTGGCAGGGAAGAGAACCTCCTTAGCATGACTAGGTGTAGGAATTTGGGGTCGGGATCACCTGGGGGGTCATGCCAAAGCTTCGGAATGTTAGGCTTTGCATGTATGTAAATGTGGAGCTAAAGGGGTTCTTGGCAGAATTTCTATGGATGTGCAGTAGACACGCTAATGCTGCAGGTGTCCAGCTGCAGAGGAGACATGTTCAGTGACTGCCAGTGCTGAGTCAAGTACATCATTACAACCAGACCCGCACCGAGCTTCCAGAGGCCAGGGCCTCTCAAAGCTATCATGAAGCACTCAAGTGCACACTCTTGTATCTGAGTCTGTTTTGTGTCGTGGCAGTCAGGACCCAAATTTTCAGTGCATCTGCCTCTTCCACCCACAAAGGCAGCCTGCATCCCAGATCACACTTGGTGCGCAGATCCCTGGCCCATTGCTCTCATCTCAGTGAGATGAGAGTGTGTCTGTGCATAGGCAGTTTGGTCCTTTGACATGAGTGGAATGTGGCTCCCCAGGGGGAGGGGAGATGGCAGGTACAGGCAGATATTTGTACCAGGATTGTTCTAGTAGCACATGGCAAGAACCCAGGTGGTATATGGAGGACACACTCAGGTAGCAGGATAACAAGATTGTGCCCTTGTATATGTAGCTGAGATTTCTCCTGAATGTTTGACCACAGTCTTCTGGGTAGCTCTTCTAAAAGCCATTCTCTGATGACATTTGTCCCACCCTGATCCAGGTGACCTTTCAGGAGACGGTGACAAGCCTCATCCGCAGGGCCTTGGACCAAAATTTGTTGCAGCATGAGGATGTGGACAACTTTGAGCTGCTGTATATGATGTCTGAGGATGAGAGTAAGTAGGACAATCAGACAGTGGGGAGACATGATCCACAGTGGGCTCAGGATAACTGACAGCCAAGAGAAAGTGGGCCTTGGCCCCAAAATACCAAAGTGTGATGGGCCTGGCGGAGACTCTCAGGGGTTGTGGGTGTTTTGTGGTATAATCCTTGAGTGCCACCTAACAATTCTCTCCACTTCGCTCTGCAGAAATCAAGGTCTCTGACCACTCACTCGTGTGTCTGTCCATGAATCTGGGAGTACAATATTTCATCGTGAGGAAACGCCCCCAGGTCAAGGGAAAGGAGGTAAACACCTACCTTATTCAAGCTGTGCATGTGCTGCCATTCCACTCCGACCTGAGGAAATAAGAAGCCTCAGCACCTGGACATATTTGCTGGAAGCCCATAGAGCCAACTGACAGTCTGGGGTGGCTTTGTGTTTCTGGGTTTGCTGATGTTCCATCCCCCACAGTTCTCAGAATCAACCTGCAAGTCCTCCAGGCCGCTTTCCCACAAGCAGGTGGGAGACACCTGCTTAATTCGTGTCCACTTAGAAACACAAAGTCCAGAGATGGCCAAGAGTGTTCTGGTAAGCCTGGGAGCAGGGGTGTCCCGTGGTGCTTACACCTGGGTGGGGAGCAGACACTGGTCCAATACCATGGACTACTCATGCCCTCTTGAATTTGGAGCTTCTGGATGATCAGGAGGATAGATGGGAATCAAGAAGGGAGAGGTCAGTGTGAAGGGCTGGAGCTGAGATGAGCGAGTGCAGCAGCTTGTCCACTGCCATGTCTGAGGGAGTCTGTGTGTCAGGTGGCAGCATGCAGTCCAGAAGGGCAGGGACAGGTATGGGTGACAGATGAGAATAGGACAGGAACTAGGTTGCAGGTTCCCTTGTATGGGATGCTGACGTCTATGGAGGAGGACAGCAGTGTGAGGTTCTCCATGTTCCTTGAACAAGGAGCTGAGAGAGTCTCTCTGCAGAGTCGATATGGATGTGGAGCAAGCACACTAAATGTCCAGGTAACCCAATGACCACCCTTGCCGGATGAGGTGCCCTCCTACATCCCAGCCAGCACTGAGCCTCTGGAGGCCAGGAGCTCTCGTGGCTATCTTTCAGCACTCCTGTGTGTGGTCATGTTCCTGGGTCTGTTTTTGGCCCTGGCAATCCAGACCAAAGCCTCTAGGTTTCGTGCCTAGGCCATTCCCAATGCCGCCTGCATCCTCGGGCAGACCTGGGATCTTGGAGGCTATTGTCCCATTCCTCCCAACTTGTGGGATGAGATTGCATCTGTATGCAGGTAGTGGGGTCCTTTCACTCCGAGAGGAGTGCAGCTCCACAAAGAGCAATGGCAGGCCCAGGAAGTCCTATGTACAAGGATTGGGCTAGTAGCCTGTGGGAAGAGCCCACACGATGAGCAGGAGGTCAGCCTCAGGTAGTAGGGTCATGGGTGTTGCACTTGTATTTAGAGTGGAGGTGCCTCCAGAATGCCCCTGCCCACTGTCCTTGAGTAGTCACTTCAAGGCCCATTTCCTGAAGGCCTGTCTCCCATGCTGCTCCAGGTGACCTGCCAGGATAGGGCTCCTGTTGTCATCCGCAGCGCCCTCGACCTACACTTCCTTACTGAGGAGAATCCAGAGGATTATGAGCTGGGCCAAATCATCTCTCGCCGTCAGAGTAAGTGAGACAATCAGATAGCAGAGAGCAAGGGTCAGGATGTGGACTCAGGTCAACTCTTAGCAACAAAGAGTAGTCTCTGACCCCCAAGGACACTCCAACAGGTGTGTTGGGTTCGTGCACAAAGCCAACTGCACTTCTGCTGGTGGAAGGTCTTGAGGTCCAATAGTGTACCCCAGTGGATATTGCGGCTCCCCACCAGGTGCCCTCCCCTGGACATGAACAGGCATCCAAAGCTGACATCTTTGAGGAGTGAGGAGGAAAGCCTCTCTCCAGGAGCAGTATGTTTTCATGGTCTGGGATAGGAGTGGTTTCAAAGGGACATGGGAATGCATGGGCTAAAGAGGGAACTGGCATTTTGTGGACTGAAGCAGTACTATTGAAAGCCTTCTGTGTGACCAAAAAAACCACTGCCTGGGCAGAGCATTGCCAGGATTCTAGCAAGCAGTAACAGGATGAAATTGGGAAGAAAACACAGCCTGGGAGACAGCCTGAATCATCTGTTTTTGCATAAATTCCATGGTCTTACGCACCTGAGTCCACTAGGCAAGGAGTGATCACAATAGCCAGGTTGTGATCCCTAACTAAAGTCAGATGAGGGCTTCCTGAGCACTTAGCCACAGAGCTCATCTGATAATAATGCCAGCGCTTTTTTGTTGGTTGGTTGGTTGGTTTTTGTGAGCCAAACACCACAGCAGCCATTATCCCAGCCTATGTACCCTGAAGACCACCATCCCTATGAGTTCTAGGATCACTTGTCTCCTATCTTAACCTACTGTTAGGTTAGTAGAGTCTATGGAAGAGGAAGTCTGTCTGGGGCCTTGGTAGCCTAAGAAATTCATAGCAGAGATCTCCACATCCAACCCAGAAGGGATGGAGAACAGGCTCTAGGTTAGAGGAGGGCGACAGGAAACACATGTTCAGAGGAAGGAGAAGCGGCTGTTGTATTCCCCCACTCGGGGTCATGGCACCACTGGGCCATACACCATGTTGGAGGGAAGCAGTCCCTTTGCTGGTCTTCGGAACCATTGTTCTCAGTAGGGCAGTATTTGGAATGTGGCCTCCATTCTCAGAAGCCTGGTTCACATGGAGGCGGGCTCCACCAACGCAGAAGCATGGCTCTAACGTGGTATCCGTGCTGGTCAGCCTGTCCTCACTGTGGCCATACTTGAGGAAAATAACTCAGAGGAGGAATCCTAGGCCTTTTCTCTGGGTTTCATAGCTTTCTCTTTGGTTGTGCACTGAGGCTGTCCATAAAGCTCTAGTGTGTGGCAGTGGAGAGCTCCTCAGCCCTTGCCACAAAGGCATAGACTGGGAGAGAGAGAACGAGGCTGGCAGAGAGGGAGAGAGAGAAAGATGGAGAGGGAGGACCTCTACTTGGAGAATGAGGATTCAGTGGAGCCAACAGGAACAAGGTACTGTTGCCCAGGGCACAACCCTGTTTAGGTCTTCCTCCAACCATGCTCAACCTTTCTTCCAGTCCCTCCCACCCCCCAGTAGTGTATTCATCTTGAATGAGAATTTCATGTTGACATCAGAGCACTCACCATCCAATGCTTCCCTCCAAACCCACCTATGAAGATGGCTCATGTGGGGACTGAATCTTCGGCACAGGAGCCTTTTGTGGGAGATTTCAGATGCCAACCCTAGTGGTGTGCTTTGGCAGATGCAAGAGGACCTGAGATATTCTGGAGTCCAAAGCCTTTGGTAGGAACAGACATTAGGTCTGTTGAAGTGCTCTGCCTAGTTCTTCCTCAGGGAGGACTGTGGAGGCTGTCTTTGTTGGTATTGGTGCTGAATCGGAGAGCTCTCAGGTGTGTGGCTCTGGCCTTTTCTGGCACAGGCTCTCAGATGTTGGCGTGTCCTAGGGAGCACCTCCTGAGTGCCACCTTCTTTTTGTACACCCCTCTCTCCCCAGAGCTGAGGATTCCAGCAGAGGCCAACGTATTTTATGCCAAGAATCCTCACAAAAAATCCAACTTTGTGCTGAGGAAAAGGAGCCTCTCCCAAAAGAATGATGGGTGGATCCAGCCTCAACCTCCCTCTCGTCCTGGAAAGAAGGCTCCAGCCCTCCTGAGGATGCTTGCAAAACCATTCTGCTGCTGTGTGCCTGGGCGGGGCTGAGGCAGCCCAGGAATATTTACATTGATTACTATTTTCTTCAAAGTTTGAATCTATAGTTTGCCATTGTCCTTGACCTTGTTTAGTAACACAGTTGTTACTCTATCCTGTATTTGTTGTTTCCATTAATATATCATTATTTTAAAATATATATGTTTTTGTTACCTGATCTACTGTGATGATTTGAGTATACTAAATGTAGCAGTGATTCCTAAAGGACACATCCAAACCAACAGGAAGGAATGTTTCATTCTATCAGCAAGAACTTTGGTTTTTAGGAGTTTGGCAGATGGCATTATCTGAGTCAGTTTTCCAATGGGGGCAATGAAGTATCGGCTATGATGGTACAAACACAAACAAAGACACACAAACACACACAAGAGCACACACACTCACTGAGAGATAGATAGACAGATGGAGTTGGTCTCTGCTGAAATACTTTGGAGACATGGTTCTGATTTCTCCCCTTTTGGAGTATTTTCAATTGCACAAGGTGTCTTGCAAATGAACCCATGTCTGAGGAAGACATGCATGTGTACTTCACCTTCCTGCTTTTCACATAGCAGGAAGGTCATGTAATATTTTTCATGCAGCTGTCTTTTGACTGTGAACCATCCCATGAGGTCAGCTGTGGAATTTTCAACTTGTAGCATCACAATGGGGATCCACTCTTTGGATTTGGGGATATTTCCGATTTTCTTGATTCAGATTGGAATGATATATATATTAGTTTTTGATGAAAATTCTGCATTTGATGGTAATGAATGTCGTGCATCTAGGAATCTGTAGAGTGCAGACAATGAATGGATGCCTACTGTTGTCTGGACTGGTCTGAAAAGTCCTGTAGCATCTGAGCATGTGTGAGGGCTGTACAGGTCTTGCAAAAAGTCCAGGTCAGATGATCCTGCACAAAGCTGAACTCCTAGTGGTCTCCACAACAGTGTAAGGGCCAAGGAGAAACACACTTCCACACAGAAGTTGGGAAGCTACCTTATGAAGGTGATCATAGATACGGGATCCTCTTGGTAGGACCCATTTTCTATTGGGCCAGAACTGTGCTCTGAATGTGGTTGCTAGAAGAACTTGGAATTTTCTAACTGAAGCAGTTCGTGCAAGCTACTTCCACTTGCAGGAACAAAGTGTGTTCTCATTGAGCACTTTAGGCTGTCCCTGGTTGAACTAGAGTGTCAGAAGCACTTGTAATGATTGGCATTCACGGTTTCACATTGAAGCCTCTGTGCCATCTGTCAACCAGTGATGGCTGCAAGTGGGGAATGGAAGCCATTTGCTGCAAGCAGTTTCAACTTGCAGGACTAACTTTGTTGTAAGTGGGCACATGGTGTTTTCCTGTGTGAGCTAGAAGAAAGCAAAACTGCTTCTTACAGGTGACAGGCATGCTTTCACATTGAAGCTTTTGTGCCGTTGATCCAAAACAGTTCACTCATGTGGGCACCTGCACTTCAACTGTATGTTGTAAACAATTGTGACAAATGGATGTCAGTGAGACTTTGGAAAACGGACCTTCTCAGCTGGTCCTCTTTCCTCCTGCAAGTTGGTGATCTCTTTCTGTCACACTTTGTGTTTCATGCCTGAACTGTGCTCTGAATGTGCTTGATGAGAACAGTTTAGAAGTGCAGAAGTGAAGCTGTTTGCAGAAGCAGCTTCAAGTAGCACAAGCTAACTTGTTCTCATTGAGCACATGGAGATTTTTCCCTGGTTGAAGCAGTGTGAATGAGAATGGCTTCTCAGAGCTGGTAGGCATGTTTGCATTTGGCAAACATTGCCATCTATCACCCAGAGTTCCTTGCATGCAGAAACCTTCTTTTTAAGTGTTCTCAGAAAGGTCTGATGAGTGGATTTCCATGGAATTTCGTGGAATTGATCTTTTCAGCAGTCCTCATTGGCTTCTCAAAATTGGTGATCCTGGGCACAAGGACTCTCTTGCCAGCCAACATTGTATTTTGGGCCTGACCTCGGCTCTGAATGTGCTTGCTGAGAGTAGTTTGGGAGTACAAAAGTAAAGCAGTCTCTCAGCAGCTTCAACATTCAGGAGCTCATTTTGTTCCCAGTGAGCACATTGGGGTTTGTCACTACTTAAACTAGCATGAAGAACCACCGCTTCTCAGAGGTGGCAGTTTCCCTCTGAAGCGTCTGTACAATTGGTCAATGCGAGTTCAATGCAGGCAGGCACTTGGATTTCAAGTGAATTCTGTGACAAACAATTGAGCAATGGATTTCAATCCACCTTGGGGAACTGCTCTTCCCAGTGGGCCCACAGTTCTCCAAGTTGCTGAACCTAGGTCCAAGGCTCTCTTGCTAGCACTCTTTGCATATGGGCTGAAACTGTGCTCTGAGTGTGCTTCCTGAGAATATTTTGGAAGTGCAAAACAGAAGAATTTTGGCAAGCAGCTTTCATATTAGGAAATGACTTTTTTCTCATCGTGCCCATTGAGCTTTGTACCTGGCTGAAGTAGCCTTAAATCCAATGGCTTCTGAGAGCTGGCAGGCCCAGTTTCCATTGGAAGCAACTGTGCTCTTGGTCAATGGCAAGTTGGTTACTGTCAGGTACCTGCAGTTTCAATGAGTTTTTAGAAGAAGGAGACCAAGGGGATAAGATGAAACTTGTGCAATTCATTTCCTAATCAATGTTGGAGATGCTAGGCCAGAGTGGACTTTTGCAATGATACTTTCTCATGTTTTTTTCAGGAAATGTGTTCTGAATGTGCATCCTGAGATGCATTTGTAGGGGGCAAACAGAAAAAGTTTGTGCACAAAGTAGATTTGTTCTCAGTGAACACGTGGCGGGTTTTCCTTGGTTGAACATGCAGGAAGTAGAACCTCTTGTCAGAGCTGATGGCACCATTTCACTTGGAACCATCAATGCACTCAATAAAGCAGAGGTCATTGGAAACAGGGTCATGCAACTTCAAGATAGTTTTCAGAATCCGTTTAAGGAATGGATTCCAAAGAATCTTTGAGGTATTGACCCACCCATCAGTCCTATCACTTCCTATCTGAGCAAGTGCTCCGAGGTACAAGGGCTCTCCTGCTAGCACACTTTGGATATTGAGCCTGAACTGTTCTCTGAATGTGCTCAATGAGAAGAGTGTGAAGTGCAGAAGAGAAGCAGGGTGTACAAACAGCTTCAATTGCAGGATGTAAAAGTGTTTCTAGAGAGCATATTGGGATTTGGGCTTGGTTGAACTAGTAGGAATTGGAATCCTTCTTAGAGCCAGCAGTTACGGGCTTTACTTAGAAGTTTCTGTGTCTTGTATAAAGCAGAGTTTGTTGCTCATGGGTACCTTCGTTTCCAGTGAGTTTTCAAAAAATTTGAGAAAAATATTTCAATGAAACTCTGGGCCATTAATCTTGTCAACCATCCAATGTTCCACGTGAATATTGGTGGTGTCCCAAGGGATCTCTGGGTAGCACAATTTGCACTTTGGTTGTAAATGTCGTCTGAACGTGCTGGCTGAGAAAGCTTGGAAGTGCAGAACAGAAGCATTTTGTGCAGGCAGCTTCCAATTGAAGGAACGGTCTTGTTCCCTGTAAGCACATTGAGGTTTGTTTCTGGTTGAAGCTGCATAAAGTGGAACCGCTTCTCAGAGCCGGCACTCTCAGTTTCTCTCTGAAGCATCTGTTCCATTGGAAATGTAGATTCCCTTCAATAGGGCCTCATCTAGGGAGCCTGCCCATGTGCCTCCCACTTGATTCAAACCTCCAGTGCACTTGTTGTCAAAGCAGGGACTCCGAGGAGAGAGGGGCTCTCCATTCTCCACACTGACATCTCTCAGCAGGGAGGACTCCTCCATGCTTGGATGGCAGGGCTGTGATCACCTGGGAAGGTGGAAATAGGAGGCTGGTGGTGTTCCTAGCCAGGATGCTGGTGATTGCAGTGCATTTAATCTATGGATCTCAAGGAGCCTTATGCTGCAGATTTGTGTACTTCTGCATCTGTATGCACACAGTTCTTCATGTGGGGAAAAAGCAGTGTTCTCAAAGTTTGCTTTATATTATACTCAACTGGTAATTTACAAACCCCAGTGTCCCATCTTAGCCCAGAGCCATTCCATCAGCCCAGGGCCAGTAGGTGGTCCAGCGGTCAGTACTATGCACAGCTCCCAGGTGGCTCCAGTGTGCAGCTGAACTTGACAGCCAGTGTACTGTAGGATTTGCCCTTGAGGTTAGAATTCATTGACTTCCTCTTATGTCATTTGACTAGTCAGGATGTCTCATTAACTATCTGTGAAATCTTCAAGTTAGCAATCTCTGGTCATTTCTACCCTCTGAGGCACCTGGTTCAGCGGTTGGTCATGGTCATGGGTAGTCCTGGGTCACAATGAGGGAGAAGAAGACAATAATGTGGAATGGTGGTGTAGAGAGTAAGGGTGGGGCCAGAGCCCACACTGTGGTTAGGGTAGGGAAGGGATCTGAAGAGACTACCTTGAAAGCGAGCTCTGGCTGCATTAACCAGGAATCAGGGCCTGGAATTGGAAGCCATGACAGGGCTTCTGACTAGAAAGGACACATCCTTCTGGGCTGAGTTGGAGGTCCATCCAGGCAGAGGCAAACAGAGAGGATGCAGGAGAGGGGGATGGTCTAGATCACAGAGCGAGCAGCTCCGTCATCATATCTTAGAGAATGGATTTTTTTCTTCCAGTTGTTGGTAAATGCTAATTCATTTACGTGTTACATTCACATCCACCTCGTCCATTGGAAAGGCCACTCAACCACCATAGGCAGTGATATCTTGGTGGATGTGTGCATTCTAAAAGGAGGTGAGGTTGGCGCCAATAGAGTGTGTGGGCACTCAGGCATTGGCAAGCTTGCTTTGGAGAGTGAATCCTCTAAATATTATTGGGATGGCTTTTGAGAGCTCCTGTGGTTTGGCTAGACATAGAATTCTTCCACACAATTTAGCATGGTGTATATTTTAGAGAGCATGATCACTGAGGGGCAGCTTGCCGGTTTGAAGCTGTGAGCATTAACATCTTTCAAGTTTCTCACCTGGAGTTGGCTACCTACCACTGGTGACAGTGTTTTGCTACTGCTGAGCAATACTGAACAAGTCTCTGGGCCAATAATCCATTGCTGAACTACATCACCAACAAAAAGACACTGAGTGAAGGTGAGGACCAGAAGAGCCCGGGAACCACCTGACAGCAGCCTTGAAGTCCTGAGCTCTGGCACATCGTATGCCAACTCAACTGGGTATCAACCTTGTCTTCCTGGGCTCATTAGAACTGTGTGCTTCAACTTTCAGAAGCAAATGCAGAATGACAGAATCTTCTCTGAGGACACTTTTCTAAGTCTTATTTGCAGCACGTCTTCACTGGAATGAGTAGTCATTTGGCATTCTGTTGTACTTAAAATTTCATGAGATTCTACCCCTACTTGGTAGGTTGTGTGAAAGTGACTCGGCCTGAATGCATTTTACATCCCAAAATATGGCTTGTCTTTCCTCCTAAACCTATCAGGGCAGTCAGAGCAGCCAAGGAGTACTATAAATTTAGGCATAAAATGGCCAGATAGACTGGGATCACTGTACATCTTTCTAGAACCTTCTTTCATGCTCTGGCTTCCCTGAGGTAAAGTGTGGGGACTCTGGGATCCAGATTTGTTAGAAAGTAGTTTTCTTGGAAGGCGATGCTAGAAAACTCCAGGTGGGAACAGGAAGTGATTAGGAACTGGAAGACAGGGTGTACCAGCCAGTTGTTGTCATTGAGTGACTAAACACAGTTCTGATAAGGAGTGCTGGGGGTCCATGTAGATCATGCTACTAATAGAAGCCCTCCTACAGGGTGAGAGAGCTGGGGGTTCTCCACCCACTCCTGCCAGCCATGGCAGGATTCTGCTGCTGGCCTTCACTGTAGGCAAATGGGCCATGGTGCTGGGGGCTGGAGGTCAGCTGGGGTGTGAAGAAATGGCATAGTGCTGGACAATGTCATCCAGCTTTGAATCCCCAGACTGGGATCTTTAGCAGGGCAAGGTTAGAGACTGTACTCAATGCAGCGTCTACTTCTCAGCATAGTGCCAGGCACACAGCAGAACTTCATCAATGCCCGTGGAATGTGCTGGCTCACCCCAGCCCTGCTCCAGGCCTCTCTCAGCTGGGCTCTCTCTGCTGGTCCTGTCTGTTCTAGTATATTCAGCTCTTGCTTCTTTGTATTTCGCTTTCCTGAATTATGTCCTCTTTCTCCACACTCCTGTGGTCACTCTTTCTCCACACTCCTGTGGTCCCAAATGGCTGTCTGGTGGGACTGTGGCAGAGAGATCTCATTACTACCAAAGATGGAGTTTTTAAACCAAATAAGACACGTGCTCTGCTGCTTAGGATTGTCTTCAGCATAACGTGAGGTAGAAGGTTTGAAATTAGGATTGTCCTCCCAATCTTAAGGCATGTCATCCCTGTGTGCAGACCAGGAAGTGCCCTGGGAAGAAAGGCAGGTGTGGGTTTGGAATCCGAGACCAGCATGAGAAACACTTTCACTGCTTACTAGACAATGAGCTTGGGCATGTTCTGTAACCTCTTGGGACCTCAGTGTTTGCAAATCTGAAATGGGGATAGTTATATGACTGACTTCAGAAGGTGGGTAGACAGAATCCTAGAACTAGAGGAAGAAAACGACTGGCATCTGTGAAGCACCCCGTCCCCATCTTTAGTCTTTCCATGATTTTCTAAGCGTGTGTTGATTGACTGTTGGTTAGAGCATGCCTGCAGATCTACCTGATGTCCCGTCTAATCCACATGGATGGAGAAGCTCACTTTTGCCCAGTTGCCACATTTGCAAAGACACCTTCTAATAGAATTGGATCTAGGAAGCTGGGGTCCCTTTGCAGAACATACAGGATCCACAGAAAAGTTCAAGCCCCTGAGACACAGGGCTTCTGCTGGTGTCCTCATGTCCTCATGGGCACTGCAATGCCTTTCTCCACTGATGTTCATTGAGAGCCTGGTCCAGGCCAGGCCAGGGCTCCCTGCTGAGGATGTGGCAGAGAATGAAGCACATGCCTGGCTGGCTTGTAGGGGACTCAACAATCAGGGGCAAGACAGGCCAGTGATGGTGAGGACAAGACCAGTTTGTTGACTTGTCCGAAGGTCTTGGAGCCAAGCACTTTTCTAAGCACCTTATCATAAAAGCTTCCTCATCCCTCAATAGTTGCAGGAGGAACAGTGCTTTGGTTGTCCCCATTTTCCATAGGTGACAACTGAGGCACTGCAAGATCAGGTCACTTGGCCAAGGTCATGGAGATAGCACAGGGGGAAGTGTTGGCTGCAAAACCCTCCCAGGGGGCAACAGCTTTGGGCTCTTTATCACCCAAGGCCTGCAACCTCTTGGTCATGCTGTGGCCCCTGTGACTTGTCTGTCACCAAATAGTGATTCACTGCAGGGCCTTTCCCGAGTCCTCTTCCACCTCAGAGTGCCTGTGTCTCACAGAGAGTTAACCAGTTTCCTGGGCCCCACTGGAGTTCCTGGTTTTGCCAATCTGGGGTGGGGTCTGAGAATGTGTGTTTGTAACAAGGTCTCAAGTGACCCTGAAGGTGATGGGTCTCAACACAGGTGACTTTCCCCCTCCCCTTGGGTCATCCACATGTGGGTTCATCCACATTGTAGCAGGTCTTAGAATTTCCCTCCTTTTCACCAGGCGCGGTGGCAAATGCCTGTCATCCCAGCTGCTTGGGAGGCTGAGGCAGGAGGATCACAAGTTCAAAGCCAGCCTCAGCAACTTAGCGAGTTGTCTCAAAATTAAAAAAAAAAAATTAAAAAGGGCTGGGGAGGAGGCTCAATGGTTGAGACCTCTGGGTATAATCCTTGGTGCCAAAAAAAGAAAAAGAAAAGAATTTCCTCTTATTTTAAGATTTAACAATAGTCCATTATATAGATGAAACCAGATTTTGCTTATCGTTCATCTGATGAAGGACAAAAGTTGCTTCCATCTTTTGACTCTTGTAAACAATGCTGCGATGAACATGGGTGTCCACGATGTGCTTGAGTGACCTCTTTTAATTCTTTTGGGTACCTACCCAGAGGTGGAATTGCCGGCCCATATGGCAATTCTCTGTTTAATTTTTTTTGAGGCAGCAAATACTTCTTTCCACAGTGGTGGCACCATTTTCCATCCTCACCAGCAATGTGCAAAGGTCCTAAGTTCTCCACATCACCCAGGAGCTACTCTTTTCCATTTTCTTGGTTTTTTTTTTTTAAACACTCATTCTAATTAGGCATATGGTTTTTCTTTTTTAAAAATCACATATCACTCTGTGATTCCAAAACAATCAGAACGTCAGTGAGAACAATCATTCCGGGCATTCTGAAACGTCTTTCCATTCAGCCTGGCTTTCCTGAGTCACTACCTGGCCCAGAGAGAAGATGGCATTTCCCACTTTATGTCCCCATCTGTAGGAGCATCCGACTCACTGGTGAGGCACAATTTTTAAAGGAGCCCTACAGAGCGTGGGTGCTGGGCTCCTCTACGGATACTCTTTTGGTAGAGTTCACGTACATGTGACCCCTGCCCTGAGGATACTAAACACACCTGGTTGCCCACCTGCACCACCATATCCCGGGAACCCGTCAGTTGACAGGAGTTAGAACAGTGTTCCACTTTGACCTCCAGGACTTTCATCCAGGCCGCTGATCCCCATTCTGCATGTTTCGATCCTGGTGCTTTTGATGCCCATGCCTGACCAGTCAATGGCAATTATACCATGAGCTCAGACAGAGAACCCCAAATGTCCTTGATTTGCAAAGCCTATCTGAATTCCAGAAAGGTGAAAACAACAGAATACAAGCATGTATTATAGAAATGACGACACGAGGTGATACAGTGCAAGGCTGTTGTGTTTTGCACGTGGATCACTTAATAGCAGGGCTCTGCTAGAGCCCAGTCCCCACATTTTGAAGTTACTTAATCACAGGGCCAGGAGGACACGGCCCCAATGAGACTACAATCCTTTTCAGGAGCGGGAGGGATAATGCTGTTCCCCATCTGGAAGGGGCGCTGGGTTGACCTGGGGTGCTGATCATGTTCCCCTGGGTCAGGAAGGTGCTTCTGGCCCTCGTGAGGAACAGGCTGATGCGGAACAAACACCCAGGGTCTCCTTCATCCCAGAGGGAGCCAAATGGACCTTGTTTGTGCACTCAGAAGATGGAGCTGGGTTTTCCCATGTGCAATTGGAATACGATTTTTCCTCGGTCTCTCTGCACTTTGGTGGGGTGGGAGGTTAAGCTGTCCGTTCATCCCTGAATTCTGTTCGGGGTTTACTTATGGTGCTTCGTCACCTTAAAAAAGCATGCCTTCGGGGATCTATGCATCTGAACTGCTCCCAGGGTGTGAGCAGGGAATGAGTGAGAAGACCCCCAGGACCATCCCGGAAATAAAGAAAGAGGCCCTAAGGAGAGGAGCATTCAGAAAATTCATTAGGCCCAGGATGAGTTCGTCTTTATCATTCACTTACGTTTTTATAATTGGAAAATACAATAAAGATAAAAAATGCATGAAAATAAATTACAAGGCACTATAATTATAAAACCATTCTTGTCAGGGACTAGAATGTGGTTAGTAACCAAAAAACTCACCTCTGTGTGCCCCTCCCTGTCACCAGCCCCCTGTACACCTCTTGGCTCCTGGCAGGGCTGACTGCAGGGGTGCTGGGCCTAGGCACCCCCCAAATGGGTCCCAGCCTTGGGAGGTAGCCTTCTGCTCTCACTAGCTTTAAATTCTGAATAATTCTTTGAGATGTGTTTGTCCGGGGCATCCAATGGGACCATGTAGTGTCCACCTGAGAAAAGGAGTGAATAGTTTAATGGCATGCTTTCCTTCTCTCTGGGACAAGGGCTCCAGATGTTCATTTCACACTATGCACCATCAATCAATTTTGTGGCTGGTTCTGTCTACAGGATAATGCATGTCAGAGAGGCTGGGGGAGAATGAGAATTCATTGGCAATGTTCGGCCAGAAACCTATTTGTGACCGGTTGGAGGTCACAGATACTCCTGTCATGAGGGAAGGGACATCCACTCGGCCACAAATCCCATTCACCAAAAAATCATTGAGTGCCAACCCAAGAAGGCTCTTGGGACCATCTGTGATTCCGCTCCTGGGGCGAGATGAAGCACACAGGTTCCTGCTCTGATTCTGCCTGACCCCGGCTATACATCTCCACTGCAGCCAGAGACCTTTCTAAAAGTTAGATCTGGAGAGAGCACGTCTTTCTTTAAAACCCTTGAGAGACTTCCCAGTGCCCTCAAGATGACGTTCAAGATCCCTAACTGGAGGTAACTCATTCCGCACATGGTCTGCAGTCAGGATCACAGATACAGCTCATGATGGGCCAGCAATAAGCAGATGCACCACGTCCCCTAACTAGAAGTCTCAGGAAGAGGTACTTTAAATGGCCCAATTCATGACCCTATAACCTCCTGATGGACAGAGTTCCCCAGTGTTCATCCGACACCTCTGTTTTTCCAGTGTCTGGATGTGTCTGCTGATCCTGGTTTTCAGACAGCAGCCAGTGTGCCATGTCCCCAGGGAAATAGAGGAGGGTAGAAGGCATGCTTTCCCCCAGTGTCTCATTAGCAAACAGAGTAGTCCTTCTCTTATCCACAGTCTTGATTTCCATGGGTTCAGTTACCCAACATCATGTACGATTCAAAAATAGTCAACGAAAATTTCTAGAAATAAACAATTCCTAAGTTTTAAATTACGTGCCGTTCTGAGTGGCATGATGAAATCGTTTCGTTCCATCTACCTAAGAGGAGAATCGTCCTTTTGTTCAGAGGGTCCAAACTGTAGATGCTACCTGCCCGTTAGCTTCTGAGCAGCCATCTCAGTTGTCAGATTGCCTGTTGTGATACTGAAGCGCTTGTGTTCATCTAACCCTTTTTTTATTTCATAGAGGGTCCCAAATACAAGGGGAGTGAAGCCGTCAATTCAAAACAGGTCAGAAAGAAGCCACAAAATATTTCCTATAAGTGAAAATGAAAAGTTCTCAATTTACTAAGGAAGTTGGAAAGAAAAAAAAACCAAACACTGAGGTTACTAAACCTACAGTATCATGAGACCACCTTTGCTTTGGTTGTAGGAATTGTTTTGGTTGCTCTATGTTGTTATCAGTTTCATTAACTCTTACTGAACCTAATTTATAAATTAAAGTTTACCATAGGTAGACATGTATAAGCAAAAATATAGTATGGGTAGGGAACAGTATGGTCTGTGGTCTGAGGCAGCCACTGGGGACCCCGACTACTGATGGCGTTCTTGCCAATGCCAAAGCATCCTTAGAACGGTAATGGGGTTTCCATGATAGGCTTAGACTCTGGACTGGGGAGTCTCCTCTCAGTGGCTTGCTGCCTGGTAACTAAACAATTTAGAGATTCTAGCTGCAGAGAAGTTGGGTTGCCGGTAAGTCAACCAGCAATGCCCACTGTGCTAGACCAACAAGACCCTTCTGTGCCCTTGACCCTGCTGGCCCCGCCAGCCTCGTCCCTCGCCCCGTCTCCTCACCTCCCAGGCCTCAGAGGCACCAGAAATTCTCCTCACTTCTCTACCGGACCGCCCCTGGCTTTGTCAGGGTCATCTGCTCATCCTGTCCTTTCGACTTGGAACTCTCTTTCCACTGAGGCACCGTTTCCTGTCCCAACACACGAGAACATGCACACGTGTGCGTTCTCACGCACACACGCACACATGAGCCTCGCGTGGTGACTCTTGCTCATCCTCAGATAGTCTATCCATACATTCTATTTGGGGATCGGTTATGGATATTCAAAAAGAAAAATCCGGTTTTCTTACTTTACTTGAAAAACGGGGGACACTGGTCCAGATGGTCCTTGGGCTCCGTTTGCTCAAGCCGAGGACGAGTGGCCTTCTGTGGATAGGGCCCACTCCCCCCAGTTCCTCTGGACCCACCGGGCTGGATTCCCACATTTATGTGGCCTGCCTGGCCCTGCAGCATTTGAGATGTCCAAGCCTGCCTTGGGCTACCCGTGGCTGCCCACACCCTCCCTCCCCTGCCCAAACACTCCACACACAATTTTCCTGTCAGTTCCTCAAATGATTAGATTATAAATTCCTTGAGGGTCACGGGGAAGTCCAGCTTGTCCGTGGGTCTGCTCCCGTCACCCTGCACCCAGCCTGGCAGGTAGCAGGTGTTAATGAAGGGTGCAGACCCTGTTTGTTTAACCACAATTCCAAGCGCGTTGGAGCAGTGCGGCACTTCCCACACGGGGCCTCAACGCATCCTAGACCTCGACGCATCCTGGATGCTGTGGGTAGAAAGCAAGTCAGCGTCAGGTCTCAGGGAGCCTATGGTTTAATGCAGAGACCAGAAGAAATGTGATGATTGCAGTGGAGGCTACAAATGCTACCCGAGAAGGGAGTGGAGAGCATTGAGGTGTATCCGATCCATCCATCTTGGGTGATAGCTCTGCCTGTTTTCTGTAGCTATAACTGAATACCACAGACGGGATGATTTATAAAGAATTGAAGTTGTAGGACTCGTAGGCCTGGAGCTGGGAAGTCTGAGAGCCTGGCCAGCATCAGCTTGGCATCAGATGAAGGCCCTCTTCCGACATCGTGTCGTGGAAGAGGGCGAGACACAACAAGGTGCTAGCCCAGTTCTCTCTTCTTCTTAAAAAGCCCCTCATGCTATCAGGGGGCCCTCATGACCTTATCTATTCCTAATTATCTCTCAACGGTTCAATCTCCAATTACTGATAACAGTTGACTTTGGGGATTCTGTCATGAATCCAACATATTAAAACCATCACAGATGATAAAGTTAATATCTATCTGTTTGGGTCCCAGCAGAAAACAAGAGTCCACACCAGATAAGCCCAGCAAAGAGCTTGGTGCAGGATCCAGCTATAGAGGGGTAGAAAGTTTCAGGAACCAGCAGAGATGTTGTTACAACTCTGTGACGCCTCTACGTCTTTGGGGAATGTGCTAGTCAGTTTTTCGTGATTGTGACAAAATAACTGAGATAATAAATTTAAAGAAGATTGATGGTAGCTCATTGATTCAGAGGTTTGAGTCAGCAGTTGATGGGCCCGTTGTTTTGTTCCTGTGGCAACACTACGTCATGGTGGGAGTATGTGGCACAGGGGATCTGTGCACCTCGTGATGGTCAGTAATCAAAGGGAAAGTGAGAAAGAGGCTGGGATTCCAATATGGCCTTTACAGGCATGTCCCTCATGTCCTAATTTCCTTCCGGTACACCTGTCTCTAAAGGTTTCACCACCTCCAAATAGTTCTGTGGGAGAGGTCCAGCCCTTAGCTGTGGGCCTTTGGATGCATTTAAGATCTAAACCATGATGTGGGGCCAAGGGACAAGAAAAGTTAATGAGTGCACTCAGTAGTTTTGGGGTCTTGTTTGCTTTTTCAGTTTACCAGGTGCACTAGTTGGCGATCTGCATCCACCGTGGTCTCTGTGAATACCTTCATTACGATGGGGAAAGTGGGAGACTGCCTTTGTGACCATCTAGGTTTCCCTGTCGCCTGGAGGAAGCAGAAAGACTGCACAAGTGTCCCTCTTTCAAAGCACACTTCCCTTAAAGCGGAAATGTAGGTTGGGCTAGTCCTTGTGCTCACTCACATAAAAGGAACGGCACTTGTGAAGGGTCTATCCTTCTGCCCATCACAGGGAGACTGGCCAGGAGTGGACACAGTGGTGGGCTGGGGGGACGCGGAGCCCGTTATCATCCATGTGGTGTGGGTTTAGAATGTAGAATTTGGAGCAGATTCTATATTGTGATTTAGTTTTAAAAAGTCTCTGGCCCACGCCTGTAATCCCCAGAGGCTTGGGAGGCTGAGACAGGAGGATAGTGAGTTCAAAGCCAGCATCAGCAACTTA
This sequence comes from Urocitellus parryii, assembly GCF_045843805.1. NCBI lineage: Eukaryota > Metazoa > Chordata > Mammalia > Rodentia > Sciuridae > Urocitellus > Urocitellus parryii. The sequence goes on from NC_135542.1 coordinate 13,352,828, forward strand.
GTGAGGCCCTAAGCAACTCAGTGAGACCCTGTCTCTAAGTAAAATACAAAACAGGGCTGGGGATGTGGCTCAGTGGTCGAGTGCCCCTGAGTTCAGTCCCCAGAACCCCCACCACCACCACCACTACAAAAATCTCAAAGCCTAAGTCTATTCTCTATGGACGAAAACATCTGGCTGAAAAATTACACCTGGCTATCAGTTGTGCAGTAACTGCTTCCCCAGGAAACACGCATGGGTCAGGCACTGCGTAGGTTCCCAGCTTTGGTTGAACCGGCAGACACCCCAGGTGACCACATCGAAGGGACTCAGGGTATTCCCATTATCCTTAAAGTGAGTGAATAAATTCTAGACATCTGCTCTGTACAGTGCGGTACCCACAGTCTTTAACATGGAATTGTGCACTTTGACATTGGTGAGGGCAGATTTGTGTTGTATTCTTAAAACAGACAGCCATGAGAAGCCAAAAAAAAAAAAAAAAAAAAAAGAAAAGAAAAAACAGAAAGCAAGAAAAGCCATTTAAAAAACTATTTTCAGTTATAGATGGCCACAATACCATTATTTATATGTGGTGCTGAGGATCCGACCCAGTGCCCTGCATGCGCAAGGCAAGTGCTCTACCATTGAGCTCCTGCCCAGCCCCATTTTAAAAACTTGAAAGGTAGCCAAGGTCCTTTCAAAAGGCTTTAATGGGCGTTTATACTACCAAGTGTCTTGACCTGGCAGGTTGATGGCTTTTCAAGTCTGTTGGTTGGCAGGGCAGACTCAAGGAGTTCTGTTTGTTGTCATTTTTGTATATGGAGATTTAAAAAGGAGTCATTTATGTCCGGGTCATGTGCATCCCAAAGGATCTGCTTAGAATCATACCAACAGGAGAGGAAGGTTGTATTCCACTAGTTCGGGTGACGCTCCAGAGGGCCGTCAGCCGCGGAGGCAGAGACCTGCTCTCTCCTGCAGGATTTTAGACCCTTCCCAGTGGCTGGGCCTCTTTGTGCCTTGATTTCTCAACGAGGGCACTAAGATGCTGTCCCTGCCTCACTGGCTCACCGTGGGTCAAGGGGGACAGAACGGAGAAGCACAGAGCATCGTAGGGAAGGCCAGTACCATTCTTTGGCCTGTGGCTACTTGTACAGGGGTGTCACCTGCCTGGGTTTGGGAGAGGGAGGGACTCTGGACTCTGCTTATTTACTAAAGGTGGTGCCTGGTGAACCGGGGGGACCTCTGGACAGCAGGTGACCTGAGCTGAAAGGCTTCCCTTTCCTCCTCGCTAGTGGCCCTGATGCAAGAAGATGTGAGTTGGGAGCTGAGTGCGGTGGCGCACGCCTTGATCCCAGGAGGCTGAGGCAGGAGGGTCGTGAGTTCAAAGGCAGCCTCAGCAACAGCAAGGTGCTGAGCAACTCCGTGAGACCCTGTCTCTAAAGAAAATACAAAATAGGGCTGGGGACGTGGCTCAGTGGCCGAGTGGCTCTGAGCTCAATCCCTGGTACCTCCCCCTCCAAAAACAAAAGAGTATGTGAGTGGGGCTCCCCAAGCTCAGCCACCCAAATGGATGGTCAACGGAGGACGTGGGTTTGCTGGTGGCTGGGCCCATGGCTCCCCTTCCTCCTTGCCCCCACCCCCCGCACCCCAACGTCCTTCTATATTTTCACCAGGGATCTAGGTTGCTCATCTGCTCTCTTTGGGGCTCTTTACCTCTGAAGTCCACAGCTCTACCCTTTGCTGTCCACTTCTTCAGCCACCAATGCGTCTGCTTTCTGGGAGGGCTGGTGACATGGTGTGACACCTGTGAACTTTTAGGTTGGGCCCTGACTTGACTTCCCTGATTGATGTCACCCCCTTGTCCCTCCGATTACTGAAGCTGGGCCCGCCTCTCTCATTCCGTACCATCCTTTCCACGTCCCCTGGTTAGGACAAGAACTCTGTGTTGACATGTTGAAAGGCGTTCCATCCTCCAATGCAGCTGCTTAGGCTCTGACCATGGCCCCGGTCCTAGAACTCTTTTTTTTTTCTTTGATTTTCCTTTTGATATGTTCTCATGCACCCCGCCCCACCAGGGCCTTCATTTAAATTCCCTAAAGGCTAAATTCAGAATCATCCCCTCTCAGAGATTCGGACTGTCAAAACTGGTGTTCCCAGGCCCTCGGTGGGCATTTTGTCCCCATCTGGCCTGGCCCCAGGCACGTCCCTTCCTTCCCTCCCCTGGGTATGTTTAGGGATCTCAGTTCTAGGGTGGTCGTGACCCCGGGGTCCCGCTCTGGGAGCCTCGATGCATAGCCCTGGACAAATATGCTGTCCTTTCCATTTATCCTGTCGATTCCACTTCAGACCCAGACAAATATGGAGTTTTGAGCTCCAACCTATGAAAGGGATTTATGCGTAACTAAAAATAGAGGAAAATTCATTACATTCTTTTCTTGTAAGAAGCTGGATTTGCTTTGCCAAATGTGTCTCAGGAAAAGCATCCTCCCCCCTCAATAGTCGTATTTGTGGCCATTCCCAGCAGGGCTGATGGTCCATTAACTAATCACAATCTAAGAGGTTCCTCAGGAAAACACCAGCTTAGCTCGGGAGCACCTGGGTGGACCTCACTTTCAAGACTGAAGATGCTCTGTGAAGTGAACTCTGGGTAAAGCCACTGAGACACACCAGAAATGCATCCGAAGGGAAAAAATTTTCAATGTGGCTCTGGCTCAGGGGCAGAGGAGGGAGAGGGGCAGGCAGGGGAGGGGCCAGCCAGGGGACACCCTGCCCCCTCGGCTCCTCCTCCCCAGCCCCTCCCTCCCTCCCTGCGCTGCACCATTATCAGCCCAAGGCGGATGCCGCAGGGAGACTGGAATAGGCCTTGGAGGTGATCTCAGAGCCAACAGGAAGAGCCTCTGCGGCAGACAGGTGACAGTGCCTCTCAGGCACAACCAGTACAGCTCCGGGGAGGGCGTTCCGTGTGCTAGAAATTTCTGTGCCAGGCTGGAGAAGCTGCCTGGAGACTCACAGATTGCTCATATAACCAACATGTCAGCCGGGCCTCTCTGCCCCTGGGCTGAGGGACGCTCTCTCTGCCCTGTCCAGCCTCCTGCTGGCTCCTGCTGATCTGCCTGGCCCCACCCACCCTGGGCTTCTGCTCTGAGGAGGGGTCGGACATGGACCCTGCCTGGGTTCTCCCACTGAAACCCATGGACACAAAGCCACATGAGCCACCAGAAGACTTACCTGGGCACAGTAGGGGTGGTGTCTGGGAGGACATGGGTGGGTTCATGTTATGCACCTCACAGCCCACCACCTCCTGATGTGGTCTGTCCCCCCAGGCTTCTGTGCTGGGAGCCTGGTCCCACGTATCATAGCCCTGAAAGGTAGTGGGTCTTTAAAAGGCGGAGCCTAGGGGGAGGCCTTTAGGTCATGGGGGGCACCATCCCTGGGAGGAATCAATCCCCATCTCTGGGGACTGGATTGGTTACTGAGAGAGGAGGTTGTCAAAAAGCAAGTTTGGCATTCTGGCTCTCAATCTAACTCCCACTCTGGCCACAGGACCTCTGTCACATGAGCTCCCACCATGGGATGTCAACTACCATGAGGCCCTTACCAGAAGCTAATGTCATTTGGACCTTCAGAACTGTAAGCTAAATGACCTACCTTCTTTATACTGTACTCGGCCTCGGGTATTTTGTGACGGCAACACAAAACAGACTGACGCAGTGGTGATGAAAATGTGTGAGAACTAGATGAAGACCTTGGTTGCACAATTCACGAATGGACCAAATACCATTAAATTGTACCTTTGAGAATGTTTGATTTTATATTAGATGAATTTCATCTCAATAAAAAACTAAAATACCTCCCCTCAAACCCTTCCCCTCCACAGAGTCCAGTCCCCAGCCCTTCCACCTCCCTCCCTCTCTCAGGCCAGCTCTCCCCACATGACAGGGCCTGGTCATGAGTACGCTCTGCTATGCCCCCACAAAGGTCAACAAGAGTGAGAGACGGACACCTCTGTCTTTCTGTTGACTCAGGTGAGGAGCATGGGCTGTGGCTTGTAGTGCACAGGGAGGCTAGTTTTTTCATGAGTCAGCAGCATTTCTGGCATTCTGTGCCCCAGGAGTGGGCCCCAGGGGGTAGGATGCACAGCTCTGGGCCTTACAAACCTCCCCAAGCATCCAGTGAGACAGCTGGGCCACCCGAGGTGGATCACGGGGGTGGTCAGTGTGGGACTCCAGAGTTAGAGTCCACTGAGCTGGGGCACACGCCTGGAATCTCAGCAGCTCAGGAGGCCGAGGCAGGAGGATCGCAAGTGCAAAGCCAGCCTCAGCAATGGTGAGGCCCTAAGCAACTCAGGGAGACCTTATCTTCAATAAATACAAAACAGGTCTGGGGATGCAGCTCCGTGGTTGAGTGCCCCTGGCTTTGATCCTTGGTACCAAAACAAACACAAAGCCACAGTGAGAGGACGCTGGACAGCAGTGCCTTTGCATCCTCCCTGCTCCACGGCCTGAGGGAATCCGCCCCCTCCCCCAGCCTCTGGGCACTCTTGGGGCACTAGCAGTCCTTGCCTCACATGGTCACAGGAAGGCGACGTCCTGAGCATCGGCCAGAGCGCAGGAAGCCATGGCTAATGTCACAGATTGTGGTCCCTCAGCCACCAGGCAGGGCCACCAGGCCACTTGGTTGACTTCAAGTGCCTCAACTCTTGCCAGACCTCTCCACCTGCCTTCTCAGCCCTCCTAGACTCAGCCATGAGGGTCCCTGGGGCGTCGAGGTTGCCAGAGAGCAGGTGACAGAGGGTCCAGGCATTCAGTGGGTTGCCATTCAACTAGGACTCGATCACTTGCTTATATTTATATTAATTGCAGTTTACTAAACACTTTCACAATAATTTTCTCACTTGTTTTCACAACTACCCCAGGAAGCAGATTTTATCCCCATCTTTTCAGATGAGAGAACGGAGACTCAGAGGTTAGGTGACTTGCCTAATGTCACACAGCAAAGACCAGAGCCCAGAGTCAAAGCCGGGCTTTTGGGTTCCTCGTGGGACCCCCAGGCCAGAGCTCGGTCCTCCAAGGGACCACTGTGGAGCTCGGTGGGAGGTGGCACCCTGTCCTCAGCACTGCTAGTCTGTTTACTGTGGCTCTGACTGGCGACCCTGGAGGTGGTGGTGGGTATAATTAAAAAAGGTCCACACCTAGCCTGCCCCCCAGGGAACTTACAGTCTCCAGGAGATGGTCAGAATTCACAGGTCCTGTCCTGCAGCAGGGTGAGGGAGATGGCCCTGTACAGAGCCGCCTGGGCCCCAGGAAGGCAGGGGACCTGACTCTGCAGTTGGACAACCGGGTTGGGTGCTCAGACTCCCTGGGTCTCAGTGTTCTCATCTGTCAAATGGAGATCATCAGAGTACCTACCACGGAGCCTGACTCTAGGGACGAGATGAAAAAAGTCACGTGGAACGTTCGGCACAATGTCTAACGCTGCTCCGTTCTCCACGCAGGTGACCTCTGCCCCACACTGACCCTCTTCAGCCACACATTGGACCCTAGCGGATCCTACATGCTTGGTGCACGATTGTAACCTTGGGGTCAAGAGCTTTGTGTGCAGTTAACTGCTCAAAGGTGGGTCCCCTCTATCTTATGTATGTTCTAAATCCAGATCAGAAATCTGCAGAGTGCTAGAACACCAGTGTATGAATGGCAAACGTCAACAATCACACTGTGAGAAGTCTTTTTTGACTCTCAAGCACAAAAGAAATTTGGGGGAAGAAAGCTTAATAATAAAAATGTTTTTTTACATCTCCTATTTGTCAGATATATAATATCTATGTACATCAGATATATACATGTAAGTGGACATACATATATTCAGGTATATAAACATCAGATATGTATGTGTATGTGTTATGGCATGTGTGTATGCCATGTAATGCATATACACACACCCATGTAGGTTTGACATATATAATGTATATGTATACATAATGCATACATTATCTGATGTTTAAATAAAATAGTAAATGTAAAATGTTATGATTTTAAAAACTATGTAACTATAGCCATATATGTACATACATAGTTTTTTTTCAAGCTACCAAAATATAGTAAATTTTAATAAATGAACATCTTTTAAAGAAAAGATGTTGAGGAGTAGGTAAGAAATGACAATGTCCCGGTCTCATCTTTTTGTTCATTATCCATATGTTTTCTGGCGAAAAAAGAATGGAAATAAAACTGTCTTCAAAAGGAGGCTGGGTGTGTGGCGCACGCCTGTAATCCCAGCAGCTCGGGAGGCTGAGGCAGGAGGATTTCGAGTTCAAAGCCAGTCCTAGTAATTCAGTGAGGCCCTAAGCAACTCAGTGAGATCCTGTCTGTAAATAAAATAACAAGTAGGGCTGAGGATGTGGCTCAGTGGTCGAGTGCCCCTGAGTTCAATCCCCAGTACCAAAAAAAAGACATTCTCCTGGAATACTGAAGGTAAAGCGCTTTTCCATGTAATGGGATTTGGGTCGGCCACCATTTTAATAAAACAGATGACTAAGTGTGAATTAAATAAGGAAGTGAGTAATCCGGTGGGATTGATGTGATCCTGAAGCTGGAATAAAAGCCTATGAGATGGAGAAAAAGAAGCCTTCGCGGGCTTGGCCAAGTCCTTCCATCATCAGGAGGCTGAGTGCCGAGGCTGGATCTCAGGAGCCAGCATCCAGGGGCACGGACGCAGCCATTAAAAATCAACCAAGTAGTTTGAGATGACTATTTTAAACATTATGAATTGGCAGATGGCATCTGCCTCGCTGAACCGATGACCGGTTTGACTCTTGACAGCCATTTGTGAAGGAAATGGACCAGAGCAGGCTTCCAGACAGGGGTGCGGCCAGCCATCAGCGCTGAGACCCCAACGGGGGGTCCCCTCCAAGTGTAAGGATCAGCAGTTCCCCGGGGAGCAGACACCAGAAACCCGAGTCCAGTTTCCCATCCCTGTTGAGAATTGTCTAGCCAACGAAGGGCAAGTCCTGGCCCTGGGGGTGTCTGGTTGTGGCTGGGCCGGGGCACCCAGCCTCAGGGCCAGGATGGCGAGGGTAAGCGTTATGGAATGTGAAATGGCTTGGGGTTTTTTTTTAGACCCTTATATTAATCCTGTCTTTATTTTCTGCATTCCCTGATGCCGTGACACCCTGGGACCTCGCTGATTCCCAGAGATGGCAGATGGCGGAAGCTGTATCTTTCATCTATAAAACAACCAACCTAGAACCCACACCCCCAAGTGCTTCCTTGATCAAGCTCTTCTACTCTGGGCCACTGTCCACCTGTCCTTCAGGTAGCAGACCACACAGGGCAGCCCTTACTCCCCAGAGCCCACAAAAATGATTCAACCTCCCCGGTCCCAGCCTGTTTGTCCTGCCTCTCCCGTTCCTCCTGCAGAAACCCAGGAAAGTCTCTGGCTCACGTCTTCCCCTTGCTTTCTCTAACGCCTGATGGACCTGGTGCCTCTCTTTTGGTCCCTGCCTGGTGTGTGTCCCCTCTTCTTGGGATCTGTGAGGAATAAACTGCCTTTTCAATGACTCATCTCCTGATCCATGGGCCTCACCAGACTTGAAGAATAATAAAACTTACGTTTGAAGCCATCACGCCCAAACCAGAGAGGACCGTTAAGATGTCACGTACCTAGGGAAGGCAAAACTGAGAGAGTGACATCAGGCTCCACGGGCAGCGAGGAGCTTCGGCAAACTTCCGAAAAATGGTTGCAGGTGTCTTTGAGAGAGATTCATCCTGCCCTGCACTGTAGGATGCATGAAGGCAGGGAGGCCAGTCCCGGAGGCCAGAGAGGAGGCTGCAGTGGCCGTGTAGCTTGCAGGCCAGGCCCAGGGCCATGCTAGAGGGAATACAAAGGAAGCTACAATCAGAAAAGACAAGATGTGCCAACTAATAGAATGTGGGGAACATGGGAGGAAAAATAAAAATGACCCAGAGCTTCCAAATTTTGGCCTCTTGAAGGATAGAAGGGCCCTGGAAAGATGAGAAGATCTGGATGTGAGGGATAGTCGACTTCCTGTTTCCTCTTCACAACCCTCTCTGTGTCCTCTTTTAACAAGCATCTGCTGAGTGCCTCGGAGGCTCTGTCCTAGGTGCTGAGGATCAAGTGGTCCAGGACCAAACCGCCCACCTGCTCCAAGCTTATAGTCTAGGGCGGTAAGGAACATATCCCATTTTCACTAGAGAACATCCCGAGCCAGGAATTGCAGGCCAAAGACGCAGCTGCAGGCCCTTCTCCAGAGCACCTCTGTGCATTTCACCCTTGAAAAAAGGTCTCCCTTGTTGACCTCATTCCTACCCATATGACACACCATCCGAGCTTTCCGCAAAGTCAGAGTCCCTCCCAACCTACGCGGCCATCCACGCAGATTTGTTTTTCCCGTGAGTTTATTCAATATGAGAGTGTAGAGGCTCTGGGGTATGGAGAACACTTTTGCAGCCATTGCATGTCCCAGGCTCCGGGGATAAGAAGCACTTGCCCCTGGAGCCCAGGACCCCCCTCACTTACCTGGTGCACTCCGCATGCAAAATAATTGCTTCATTTCCCGTCCCGTCTCTGATGCAGAGCCTGGGAGTCACAGGCCAACAGCAAAACTGCAGAGTGGGAACAAAGAGAAATGCACCAATGGGCAAAACCCTAGAGAGCTGCTAAGAATAGGTCTAGGGCTTTCTCCAGCTGTCCAGCCCTCTTCTACCCTCTGAGGCTGGAGGCCGACCCATCTGTTGTGGCTGTGGGTAAAGGTGTGGCTCTTTCCCCTTATTGGCCTAGAGAGTTCATCCAGCTTTTCTCATTAGGGATGAACTTGGATAGATTAGTGATGGGGGGAAAAAAAACAAGCAAAAGATAAAAGGTTTTCATCACTTAATAATCCCAATTTTATCATCACTTAGCATAGCTTCTTTCTGCCAATTTTATCATCACTTACAATATCTTCCATTAGGGTAATAAGGCATTAAGTATATGTTGATTGCAAATAATCTGGTTACATTCACTAATTATAGAGAGACTGTTTTTTTTTCTATTTAAAATGTAATTTTGAACCATCTCTACTTCCTAAAAACAGGACATATTGGAGCGAGGAGACACATATGCCTTAGAGATAGAAAATGAGATTTTTTTTTTGTGTATTTGGAAAGTGCCTGATTACAAGATGAAAATGAATGAAGAATTTATCTTCAGAAATGAAGAATGTAAATGGCTCATTCTGGTTTGGTTGATTTGCTCTCACTTTTTCTCCCTCGGGGTCAAATTAATATGTTTACTCCTGATAAGCCGTTTTATGTAGCTGGAGATGTTGATGCTCAGATACTATCTCGCAGAGTAGGGATCTCCCTGAACACACGGTCTTTACAGAGATTCAGTATAAATTGCCAGCCCCTGAGTCTTATGAGTCTTCCATTCCTCTGAAGTGCTGGCTTAATTAAGGGATCGAGAGGCTTTGGATGCATTAGATTGTCATTTAGGACTGCTATAAAACTGTGTAAGACTGTCCATTATAACCCCAGCCTTCAGGTGGCCGTCATTGCTCAATAGAAATAGTGACACCTCTCTTACTACCAATACTACTTGAAGACTGGCACATAGGGACTAGATTCCAGTGATTTGTTTCCGATTTGATAAAATACCCCTTGGTTGTTTTCAATTTTATAAAATGATAAATGCCCTCAGCCTCCACAGAGCTGGGTTTTCAGAGAATAAAAGTTTTTCAGGATTTTTGGTGTTTCTGGGACTGGAAATGATTTTCTTTCACCCACAGACATTTTCTCATCTACTTTTCAGTAATACGTTCAGATTTTCAGCTTAGGGTGAATAAAAAAAAATAACTCAGGTTTCAATAAAAAATAATGAGGATTATAGTTTGCATTTTGTTGGGTTTTCAACAACAGTGATTTCCTTATCCATGGTTTCTCTCTCAGTGGTTTTGGTCAATGCAGTCTGAGATTTTAAAATAGAAAATTACAGAAATAAATGATTCATCAGTTTTAAACTACCCACCGTTCTCAACAGTGCAATGAAATTTTGTATCACTCCACTCCATCTTGCTCCCGACATGAATGATCCCTTCGTCCAGTGTATCCTCACTGTATATGCTACCCACCCGTTCATTGCATAGCAGTCTTCTCAAGCATCAGGTCAACTGTCATGCTATTACAGTGCTGTGTTCAAATGACACTTAATTTACATTCAGAGTTTGAGGCTATCTCCAGTTTTGGGCATTTACTGAGAGCCTTGGAACACACAGAAGGGGGGACTACTGTATTTAAAAACAATATTACGTTGTATTTTCACTTTCCCCTCTAAAAGCTCCTGAGCATTAGGAAGATGTGTGTCATCTGTTACACTTTATAGACTAAGCAGGTTTTCTGCCCATTTTGAAGACAAGAAACTGTGGCTTAGAGAGACTCCATGACTTGCTCAGGGTCATACATCAAGGCAGTGTCAGCGTGGGAGCGAGAAGGACCCAGGTGGCCTGACCAGCAGCCTTTCGACCACAGAGCTTCAAGTGCAGACATGCCACAGGAAATACAGGCCAGTCTGTTCGCTGTTCACTAAACCAGAGTGGATTTTCTCCACATTCTCCCTGAGCAGGGGTCTGATACCAGGGCATGCCTTTGAGTGTTCCATCTGGCCAGACTGGGCCACTGGGGGATACCAGCTCTGCCACCCCATTCCTGAGACCCTCTGGGGCCATCTACTCACGATCTCATCCCCAGGCACCTTTCGAGTGGGTCTGGTTCCCTTCCTATGAGTAAAGAAAGGTGGGCATAAGTTCTGTCTCCCTGCAGGATTCCCAAGGTCAAATAAAAACTTAGCACAGTTCAAACTCTACTGCCCCCAAAGATCCTAAGCCAATTCCTTCTGATTGCAAACTGCTACTGTGACGGTGTATTGATTCCCTTGGACACTGTTAGGACACAGGGTATTTTATCTGGGCAAACCCAGGTCCACAAAGTTTAGAGACAGAAGGTTCTAGTCCAAGAAGGTTCCAGAAGCTCCTCAGTACAAGAGTTTTTCTTTATTACCCTTCCTTCCATCTAGAATCTTGCATCGCAGGTTCCTGGGCAATTCCAGAGGGGGAAATGAGGTTGATATTTGATGGGAGGAAGGCCCCCAACCTGAACTTGAGGAGCCTTCCTGCCATGACATTCTACCTCTTGATACTGCAGATTGCGTTTAAAAAATGACGAACAGGAGTAGGTTGGCTTCCCTCAGGGCAAAGTCACCAAGGTAAGATTTGCTGTGGGTGCTCCCTTGGATCTCTGGGAGTTGAAAGGTTGTGGGGACAAGGTCTTCAACAGCTGGTCCGATGACTGGGCATCTTTGCAAGTCTCCACGTGGGGGAGGTCGACCCGCATCGTGTGCTCCGACAATCTTTCTACTCACAGGAACACTGTTCTAATTATTCCAAATTCTGCTAAAATTAGGCCCAAATGTTCAATTTTCCACGTGTTCCTCTTAATTAAAAATGAAATGAAAGAGGAAAAGAAACCATCAAAGTTGTATAAATAAAAGCAGATGGAACGCAGTATTGGAAGCGCTCTTCTATAATAATATTTCCTTTAATAAAATTCATTGGCTAATTTGGTTGATAAAAGCAGTGTTAAAATTAAATAAGAATTAACATACACTTGGGTAAATATTTGTAGTTTCCTTCATGTGCTACCATGATAAAGGTAATTTAGCTTAAAAACAGTCATCATCTTTCTTCATAACTGATAAAGCATTACTAATTGTGTGTGTTAATATGGTACAATATGGAATTGAATAGAGATTTTTATCTTAATAACATCTCCATTAAATGAAAGACGGTGTTGTATGACAGGAAAGATAAGTCTGTTTATTCCAAAGGCACACATCAAATGAACAACTGTGGGAGATGGTGTGGTAAGGAACATTTTCCACCCGATTCGAGCTAACAACCTTACATTTATAGACACTGTTGTAAGCCACGTTTTTTTGTGGAATAATCTAGATAATGTTCCATTGAGAAAAGTGAGACTTTAATTATGCTTTAAAAGATTCTGGCCTTTTCCTTTCTGTGTCTGATAGGTTTTCTCTATCAACAAGATGCTGGGTGGGAAGTGATCCCCCCTCACCTGTAGCAATAGAATAAGCAATCTCGGGGGCACTTCACTACCTCTGAGCCTCTGTTAGCAGGAGGCAGGACGTGAGCACCCAGGGACCGCTCTGTCTCTTGCGGGTGGGAGCAAATAAGAAAGATTACTGGGATCAATGATGCACGCAGGTCTCAGGGTCACCTCTGGGGCCCAGGTGTGCCATCTACTCACTCCTCTGACTGCCCTCCTGCTGCCTGGTGACGTTTTACAACTGTGTCCCCCTCCCCAGGCTGGACTAGCAGGATCCCCTGCAGAGCACTAGTGAGCAGAAGGCCCCAGGCCTGAGAAGCAGGAGCCACGCTCTGATGGAAAAAGAGAGGATCAGACCTCAGCCCCGCTCCCTTCCTTCCCCACGGGCCTGGACAGCTTCGCACTGGTTAACACGTCACTTTTGCGGTACCATCTGCCCTGGAGGACCAGGAGAGGTTGGAATGTCAGTTGTTTTGTCTGTTACTTTTTTTTTTTTAAGTCACATGTCACAAACTGCCTATTGAGAGGCTGTGGATTTGCTGTGAGCATGAGGCCCCGTACATTCGTATGTGGACACACCTCTGACATCTCACAGCCTCTGGGAGCAAACATCCCCGGCTTGTGTGTAGGGTCCTGGAAACCTGGAGACATATGGCTGCCTTCGGCCACTCAGGTCCTGCACACGTGGGACAGAAGGAAGCCTGTGTGGCAGCCAGAGTCGATGTTAAGCACTGGCTTAGATTGAAAGCAGTTTGGGGATAATTATAAACCTCCCCAAAACATGCTGTTCAAGAGTCAGTCTGCAGAAGCGGATGCCAACCCCATTTTCATACCAGCCCGACTGAATTCTTCATAACGGAAGAAGAGGAAAATCACGGCCTGACATAAAGGGGGAGATGTAATCAACAATAAACCGCACTAACAGCCCAGCACCCGGAGGAGACAGATGGCAGACTTCTCTCCCTCCATCACGGCTTCCAGAATTAGAGAAAGGGACTCTGGGCCTGCTCAGGGTGGAGAGTTCAGGCCTGAATTTCAATGAAGAGGGAGCACTTTTTTGTATCAATGTTAGATTTCCGTGACTCTCTTTTAGGAAATTTGGAGATGATAGCATTTCTCGGTTTCATCCAGGACTCAGAAAGCAAAACCCCCAACCTCAGGCTCTCTCAGCACATCTGAGTCAATCCAATGAGGGAAGACACTGCTTGGTGGCTGGTGTCCTCTGGAAGTGCTACAATGCCATCATCTGTCCGAGGAAAGAAAGGAACACCCGTCCCTGTGGTGGAAGTGATCAGAAACCTGGAGCATCGGGAATTATTCCACGACCAGCCGTGGGTTCAACGCACTGAAAGACCAACAACCACTTTCAGAGACTCCCAAGATCCCAGGTCTGGGGCGCAGCAGAGTCGGCATTGGTATAGATCAAGGAGGAGGGCCGAGGGCAGGCCTGGCCATGGTGCCCGGCTCTGCTCTGCATCCCGGAGACAGCACTGACTCTCGTGCCTGCTTGTGTCCCGTCCTGGGAAGGAGGCCCCTTTACCAGTGCACACACCCAGGCTCAGGTAATCCCCGACACTCATTCACCCACTAAATCCTGGCCTGCCTGGCTCTCTGAGTCCCTCCCTTTCTGGCCGCCATCATCACTGAAGTCACTGAACGGTGCATCTTTCCAGGATGGCGAGCCGTGTCCCTGGAGGCCTCCCCACTGGTCAGGCGTCCCCAGCTCCCCCGGCCTCGACTCCATCAGCAAAGGGGATTCTTTAGACCTTGGCTTCTCCGCTGTTCCGAGCCTTATCATCTTCTCAACGTGGATTTCCTATTAGAATGGCTCTGAGAAATCCTCAAGAAGAAATTTGTGTAATGGTCTGAGTAGGGTTTGGGGACCAATAGGAGCAAGCTGGGGAACATGAGACATAGGGGATCTGAACCTTCACCACACTCATGAACCACAGCAGCAGGTAGCCCAGTCCCTCGGACACCCAACTGGCCTTTTACAGGAACGAGGCCTTTAAAAATAGTGAATGCATGCTCTGTTTTCTCGGGAGCCCTACAGAGAATGGGGTGCTCCCGTTTCACCAACAGGCCTCCCGTGAACTTTCAACCCACAAGCCTTAAACCCAAAGGAATCGTGGCAAACTCAAGTTCCAGATGTCAAACCATAGGCCACCAGGAATGAGGTGCCCTGACCTCTTGATTGCAACAAAGGATAGTAAACAACGAAGTCAAAGGTAAGCTTTCTTCTTCCAAAACCAAGGCAACAACACACACAAGATCGAAACAATCGAGATTGTGGTTGCACCAGTTTTCCCACGAAAAACTGGAGAGAGACCAAGAGAAGTGTAGATTGTTCCTCCTCAGACACCTCTGCCACGTGAACAAGTCAGAGCACGTGGTGGCTCACCTGGTCAGGTGATCAGGGGAAAGTTACTTTGCTTTTTTAAACTTATTAGAAAGTTCTCAAACTCATAGATATTGACAGTGATTATTCTTAGGTAGCTATCACTGAGATCCTCAAATCATGGATGTTTTGCCACTTCATCTTGCCGGCTTCGTCTCACTATACAGAAACACATTATATACTTTTATTTTGTTTTTCTGAGCCTCTTCAGACTAAGCTCTAGGTCTGATAATCCCCTACTTCAGGTCTCAGTTGCCATGAATAAGGACGTTCCTGTACAGAACACATCGGAACTCAATTCCTATCACCGCATGACAGAGTCCTACAAATCGAGCCTCTTAAAACCACCCCCTTTTATTATCCAGTGGCTTCTGTGGATAAGGAGTCTGGGCACAGTTTAGCTGGTTTCTCTGCGTGGGGTTGTACAAGGTTACAATCAAGGTGCCAGCTGGCAGGTTTGTCTGGGAAAGAATCTACATTTTTTTTTGGAGGGGGGAGAGGGTTCGGTCCCCCCTACAGCTGTAGGACTCTGGGCTTTGATTTCTTGCAGGCCACCTGTAGAAGCTGTCTTCAGCTCCTGGAGACCACCCTCAGTTAGTTCCTCCCAATGGAGACCACCACAACATCGCAACCTACAGCTTCCAAACCAGCAAGGGAGGTGGGGGGGGTCCAGCAAGATGGGGGTACAGTTGCATATTACACAATTGTGCAACAGAGCCCATGTCACCAAGGACCTCCCATCTTCTCTTGGTTAGAAGAAAGTCCACGCCCTGCCCACACTCCAGGGGAGGGCAAGACAAGATCACCAGGACGTGGAGGTCAGGGGCACCACCCTAAGCCTCTGCCGTCACAGGCCGTGATCAAGTTCAGGAATTAATATTGACCCTCTCCTTCTCCACGCATCAGTGTCTGACGCCAGCTGGTCCTACCTGGCTGTAACATTGACTCTGATTATCTGGAGAAGGTGGTGTCCAACAGGTTTCTCACCTGGGAAACGGATCTGCTTTCCCTCTGTATTATTGCCGCCGTCTGTTCCTCAGCCAAGATAGGTGTGCAGTCGAGGGTTTCAGACAAAGACGTGGTGGCAGCTGGGGAGCGGCCATGGCAGTGGGTGGGACATTGGCTACCACTGTTCGGAGCCTGAGAGTGAACCTGTTTCTCTTAAATGCTCTGGTCTGTTTAGAACCACCCTAGACCTCTAATGGATCTGCTAAAAATACAGTTCCCTCCCTGTCTTCTCTCTTCCCCCATCCACTACCCCCCAAAGGGCTCCTCCGCTGGTCTGAGACAGCTCCCCCTCCGCCAACAGCAGCATCTCCATTGGATTCCTGCCTCCCTAAGAGGATTGACCTCCAGAGCTGAGGTTTTCAATCCCAGAGCATTTTCTGGCAGGGCCAGCCCATCGATGCTCTTAGTTTGACAAGGAGCCGCGCTGGAGGTCCCCCAGCCTGCCCTGGAACACTGCCTGGGGCCTCGCAGGGCCAGTGTGTGCTGGGTTAGGGATGACTTCTCTGGCACCTTTCCTGAGAAGCATCACGGGACGTTCCAGAAGGGTGGAAACAGAAACTAGGACTCAGGACTCGGGGAGGTTTAATTTCCACAGTGGGACCAACATTCAAAGGAAAACATTTTAAAGACTAAAAAGAGAGCCGATACCAGGGCCTCTGGTGGCCACAAGAGGTGACAGAGTTGGAGTCAGGTTCCCATGCCAATTCTGCCCTTTCCTGACTGCCGGATCTTGGGCATGCTACTCGCCTCCTATCAGGGGCCGATCCATCCTAAAGCTGGTGAAATTTTGCATTTGTGATTTTCGAGCATTTGTTGGAGAGGGTACCTCAAATCGTATAAGCTCCAAAAACTTAGATCCATTTCTGCCCATTTACCTGTTTTAAGGGGCAATTGCTTTTTTGTGGGGGAGAAGGGTACCAAGGATTGAACTCAGGGGCACTCGACCACTGAGCCACATCCCCAGCCCTATTTTGTATTGTATTTAGGGACAGGGTCTCACTGAGTTGCTTAGCACCTCACTGTTGCTGAGGCTGGCTTTGAACTCGAGATCCTCCTGCCTCAGCCTCCTGAGCCACTGGGATTACAGGCGTGCCAGTATTCCAGACAATTCTTTCTTTCTCTCTATGGAATAGTGTAATGGTAGAGTCGACGGCATTATTGATGTTGAAGCCCAAGAAGGAGATACTGGAATTCTCTGGAAGGGGAACATTACTGTCCCATGGCCCTCTAGGTCTTGGCTCAAACCTCTTTCCTCTCTGTACCTGTCTGATCTCATGAAAGGTGAAAGTGGTTGGAAACGGCCAAGTGTTGTTCGTATGTCAGAGGCAAATAAGTTCCTCTTTCAGGTCTTGTTCCTCTAGCAAGAGGTTTGGCTCCCAGTTACATGTGGGAATCAAGTGAGACATTTTAAGATTCCTAGGCACAACCCCAAGCTGATTCCATCTGAGTCTCTGGGGGTGGGACTTAGGCCTTGGCACTTTGTTTAGGTGGCTCAGATGATGCTCTTGCACAACCGAGGTTGAGAACCACTTCTCTGGAAAGCCACCCAGGTCTCCCAGAATTTATGCTTCTGTGGTAATTAATCCTGGAATATTTCTCGTTGCTAGTCATTTTGAGCTCAGCATTGGCTTCCTGATACTGTCATCTGCCAATTTGTTTCTCACTTACAGGGAATACCTGAACAGCCTCTGCCTCACCCTACCCCCCCACCCCCCCAACCCCCGGCCCAGCTTCCTCGGGGCTTTTGAACAGCTCTGAGATTGAGAGCAGGAAGTCGAAGCTGACTGCTAGGGTGCACCAGGGTGCGACTGCGGGGAACCATCTGGTCTGGCCCTCTTCTGTGCTAGTGTTTATCTCATCTGAGCCCCAGAAGAAACCGGCAAGGGAAGGAGTCTATGAGCCCCATTTTACAGGTAGGGCTTGGAGAGGTGGGGTAGCTCACCCAAGTAACAGGGCTCCCCATGCTGGAGCTGGGATATGACCGTGGACCCGTGTCCTGAGCCACGCGCTTCCCCTGCAGCACGGTGCTCTGACTGTGGCCTTGCTGAAGCAGGTACTGAGCAGAGAGAAAGTGTGTTTCGGCTCAAGGCTGGACTCCAGTTTCAGTGGTGATAGAGAAAACTAAATTTGAGTCTTGAATTTTCACTGCACAGTTTCCTGAAATGATTCATCTTCGCGTCAGGGTTAGAAATGAGTGATGAGCTTACCTATGAAATTTGGGGGCTTTCCTGAGTTCCCGCTGACATGAATTAATACAGTGACCTATACATATTTCATAGCTGATCAGATGCTTTTGTTGTTGTTGTTGCTGTTGGGGATGGGACTCATCCTCCTTTGACAATTACATTTAAAGTTGCCAATAATCTCTGACTCATTTTCCAACACCGCCTATATCAATCGTCTCTGGAATCTCCTTGAAATCATAGGTCTGGCTGGCAAAGCTATTCGAACCTGGAGGTCATTTCACTCGGAGGGGCCAAGAATCGCCGGCCACACCTAGAAGAGGCAGCCAGTGGCACTGAAGCCCCCTAAAGGATGTTGCCTCTCATCACCACGCTGGCCCACGTCCCCTTCTAAGAGCAGAAAAGCAACATCCACACCCCGCTCTGACCCCAGGAGACTCAGAACCCCGAGTGGTAATAGAACGAGTCAGATGTTTTTACCCTACGGGCAGATAGGACTACATGGCCGGTGTAGCTCTCCATCGCGTACAACCAGAAGAAAGAGATGTTGCACCCCATTTATGTAACGTCAAGATGCATGCCACTGTCATGTATAACTAATTAGAACACATTTAAAAAATTTTTTTAAAAAATGCGAAGTTTACCTTCCTAGGCAGCCGCTCTTCCTTTATGGTTGAGAATAACCCTGGAGCTTGCTAAAGACGCCCTTTTCCAAGGGCCCTGAGCTGGGGACCAGGCCCGGCTCAGCACTCTGACCCACTATGGAGCACCCGTCCGTCTCAGAGGCTGTGAACCACAAGTCATGAGATGAAGACTTCGCAACTTAGCATCCCAGATCGGATGGACGCCTCGGGACTCTGTCCAGACTCCTCCTGGTCTGGTCCTCAGTCCTATCTCCACCAGGGCCCCTAGGATCGATGCCCATGGAAGGAAGCAGAGGCAGGAAGGGGAGAGGGGCCAGGCAGGGAGAGAAGCTGAGCTGCCAGGTAGACTTAAGGCAGGGTCTTAGAATGGCAGTGCTGGGGTGGCAGGAGCTTGAAGAGGGGAGGCCTGGTGGGAGATAGTTGGGTCACGGGAGCCGCATCCTTGGAAGGGATAAAAGCAGGTCTCGAGGGACTGGATTAGTTCTTACAAGGATGAATTGTTAGAAGCAAGCCTGAGCCCACCCCTCTGTCACCCTTGCCCTTCTCACACATCTTCCCTGCCATCGCAATACCGTCTGCCACGAGGCCCTGTCGAGAGCCAAGAAGAAGCCAGCACCGTGCTCTTAAACCTCCAGAACTGTGAGCTAAATAAACCTCTTTTCTTTGTACAGTACCCAGCCCAAGGTATCTCATGATAGCAACAGAAAATGGATGGTGACATCTGGCCTTGGAGGAAGCGAGTCTTTCATGCCTGCAGGGGATCGGGGTGGTCCCTCAGGGTGTTTGCTATGATTCTCATGACTACTAGCTCTATCCCCTTCCTGAACATTTTTTGCACAAATACTAGAACTTCTTCCACGTGCCCAGCAAATGCTGAGCGGAGGAAATCCATAACACCCAGCTTCTGCTGGTTTTACTTCATAATGGCCATACAAAAATTGGAAGGCAGTGACCAAAAGCCAATGCGTGCCAGGGCCAAAGGCAATCAGACGCATCTGCAGCTTCCTCTGTCCACAGCGG
Organism: Urocitellus parryii; assembly: GCF_045843805.1. Classification (NCBI taxonomy): domain Eukaryota; kingdom Metazoa; phylum Chordata; class Mammalia; order Rodentia; family Sciuridae; genus Urocitellus; species Urocitellus parryii. The sequence goes on from NC_135542.1 coordinate 13,372,173, forward strand.
CTGTTATGACTCATATTTATTGGAGAAATTTCTGTATTCCAAACCCTCTTATCAGAAATCTTCCATTTAAGCCTCATCCCTGAACCACCAAGTAGAACCTACAAAACGATCGTTCTCATGTTACCACGAAAGAGACACAGAGACCCCCAGAGAGTTAAATCAGTTCCCGAAGATCCCCCACGCAGTCAGCGGCTGAGATGACCCAGACCCAGGTTCCTCTGACCCCAGAGCGGCTCACGAGCTTCAGAGACATTCACTTGGAAAGCTGAGTCCCGGGTGGGACCTGGGAAAAGTCAGTCAGGTGCAGGGAACCACAGGCTCCCTAGGGAATAGGTGCCGGAGTCACCCACTCCTGGCAGCCAGAGCACAGGCTGCTGCTGGAGCTTCACCGCACTTACAGACGAAGCCTCTGCCCAAGGTCATGGCCACCCTCCCCCTGGCACCCTCCTGCTCCAGGGTCTTCTTGGCAGAAGAGAGTTCTCAGGGAACCCTCCAGATGTTCTGTCAGCCAGCTCACGTCTTCCTCGTTTTATTGGCGAAGAGATCGAGGCCCAGAGAAATGTAATTACGTGGCCAAGGTCAACTTGATGCAATTATCCTTCTTCACTCCTTGGAAATATGATTCTTTTATGGTGAATGTTTGAAAACATCCCCAGATGTCTCAATAAAAAATACAGCGACACACTTCCCTTTGTTTCCCAGAGAGACCCCCCCCCCCCCAACTAGAATGTTTTAATAGAAGCAGGAAAGCAACCTCAAGATGGCAGAAAAACTAATTAACAGAAATGGAGAATGATGTCGTCAAACCCCATCTGGAGTTCTCATTGCCAGGTTCCTAACCAGGATTGGAGATCCCGGTTTTTGTCCCGGAGCTTCAGATATAGAGAAGGTGCAAAGATTCCGCATTTCATCATTCATGGATTTGCTTGAGCACAACATACACCCCAGACCTCCAGGTTGACCCCAGCAGGGTCAGACCCCATGTGCAGCTTTGGGCTCAAGGCAGGCTGCTGGCCCTGTGAGGCCCCCCGCCTGCCAGCCAGGGAGAAGGATGCAAGGCTGGTAGAGGCCTCCCGCAATACGGGTGTGGGGTTAGTGTTTGTCCATCAAAGTTCCCAGGGTCCTCTTTGGTGTAAGTGCCCTCCCTGTGGTAGGTCCTGGAGTCCTTCCCAATGATGCTGCTGCTAAGAGAGAGCACCTGGCATCCGGGTGCTGGACCTTCTTGTCTTTTCTCCCATCCTCCCCCACGGCACCCACCCTCCCCTGCATGAACGCCAGCCGTTTGCTCAGCCACTGAAACCCTGTGTACGCCAGGAAGACACAATTCTGATTGCTTCCGTTTCCATATCAACTGAGCCCTTATGTAGGCAAAGACCTATGGAAATAGAAAAGTGTTTATCCTAAAAAAAAAAATTCCCTGATCTGCTTTTGGACCACCAACACAAGTGCTTTGGGGCAAGGCGGGTGCTTCGCACAAAATGCTCATCATATTAGCATTTCTCTAAGAATTTATAGTAATTCAGTTGAAGGACTTATAGGTGGTCCCTGGCAAGGGCCAGTTCTAAAATATGGCTTAATTCATTTGACAAACCGTGGCCTGTATTAAAACAGCAAATTCTCAAACATGAGCTCATGGCCTCATGATTTTTTATATCCTCCTTGGGATGTGGCCTTTTGGAGCAAGAAATGAACTTGAAGGTTCTAATGATGAATTTGGCAAAACGAGTGCTTCTTCCCTACATTTTTTCAGTTACTTAAGAAACTCTTTTAAAATTGCTATTTCAAAAATGGTGTCCTATTAAAGGGTATGAACTGTGATTTAAAATCTCTCTACGGGATAAGTAGACAAACTCTTTCCCCACTCTTGCCAGAGCAAAGAATTTGGAAAGAAGAGAATTTGAATTTGAGTTCAGGCTCCATCATTTCATAGCGGTGGGACCTGAGGTGATCATTAGTTTTGTGTACTACTTTCTTCCCCGAAAATGGGGATCACATCGATGCTTCTTCACTGAGTCATCGGTAAAGACCATGTGAGACCACACCCATGCTTTATCAACCATCAAACTTCACCCAAGGATCAAGGATCTTTCTTTCATTTGAAATCACTCCATTTAATTCAACAAAATCTATACCAAGCACCAAGAAAAGTTTATTTCCAACACTCTTTGCTGCTTCCCACTTTATATTTTGGCTTCCAGAAGTACCCAATCTCTTTCCATTTTTTTCCCCTCTGAGTTTAGCATGAAAGGATTATAGCTTCATTCCTAGCAAACGGGGAATGTCTCTTGCAGGGACATTTTCCTGAGTTACAGAAATCCAAACTTTTATCTGCATGGCAAAGTGTCTTCCAGTGGGGACTGAGGAACTAACTTGAAAGTGGTTTCCATCAGGGCAGGTTGCATGGGTCATTGAACCCTTCCACCACATACCTCCTGGGAGTCACCCTCTGAATGGGCCCACTGAGGGTCAGATCTTGCCTGATTCTCCAAATGCTAATGTTTGCACCCAAACTAAGAGAAAGAGCAGGGAAATTCCTTCTTTTGGATGCCATTCTCCATTGAACAGCCCTTCAGTTTTATTTTTATATCCGCATCACAGGTGTCTAGACATAATATTTTTATATATTGATCCTTCATCTTGTAACTTCGCTGAACACATTTATTAGCTCTAATCATTTTTTTTGGTGTGTGTGGGGGATTCCTTAGGATTTTTTCTATATACAAGTCATGCCGTGACAAATAAAGATGTTTTACTTTTTCATTTCCAACCGGATGTCTTTCATTTCTTTGTCTTGCCCAGAACCTCCCCACACAGTGTGTGGAATTGAAGTGGTGAGCACAGACACATTGTATCTGTTCCCGATCTCTGAATTTCTCATGGATATCTTTTACGAGGTCAAGGAGTTTCCTTTCTCTTCCCAGTTTGTTGAGTGTTTTTATGATAAAGGAGTGCTGGATTTTGTCAAAGGCATCCCCTGCCTCTGTAGAAAGGCTCCTGTGATTCTCGTTCTTCACTATGTGACATGGATTGATTTTTGCAGATGGCAAATCAATCATGCTTTCTTGGGATAAGGCCCATGTGATGATTAATTTGACTGGGCCATGGGGTGCCCAGATATTTGCTTAAATGTCATCTATGCATGTGTCTTCCAGGGCATTGCTGGGGGAGATTAACATTTGAATCAGGAGACTGAGCCCAGACTGCTGCCCTCTGCCACGTGGGTGGGCTTCATCCAATCATCCAAGTCTTGAAAAGAATAAGAGGCTTAGTAAGAAGGAATATTTTTCTCTCTGCCTTGCCGTCTTTGAGCCAGGACATCTGTCTTCATTTGCTCTTGGACTTGGACTGGAACTATTCCGTGGTCCCTCCTGGATTTGTGTTTCTCAGCCTCTATCCTTGCATGAGCCAACCAAGTTCTCTCACTCTTGAACAATAGTCATTAACTTCCTTCCTGCCTGGAATATATTCTCCCCTGCCGCCTGCCAGATGACCCCAGGAGTCATCCTGCATCTCTCTCTGCTTTTGCCCTTGCCCACTCCAGGTTCATGTCATTACACAGACCAGAGAGAGCCACACCCTTGCCGTTGTCATTCCTTCTGCCCGGAACACCCTTCCCCTAGCTATTCACAGATATTATTTTTACTTCAAGAATTTACATAAATGCCATGTTCAAAGTGGGGTGTCCCCTGACCACTCAACTGAAAATGTAATCCCCAACCCCACTCCTAAGACCCTCTTCCTCATTGCTTTGTATTTGAGTGGTAGGTTCTGTTATTGCAAGCTCCATGAGGGCAGGAGTTTTGCCTTTTGCTCACTGAAGGAGCTGGGTTTCAGTGGGGCGCGACCAAGGGTCATATGTTACAGGAGTGGTCCCCAGGGTGGCTGTGTGGAGAGTTGGTATAGAACCTTTAAGAGGTGGATCCTTGGGTCAATAGGGACATGCCCTCAGAAGGAATTAAGGTAGTTGTTGGAAGACCAAGCCTGCCCTCCACTGTTCTCCGCTTTTCTGTTCTGAGATGTGATCTTTTCCTCCACCATGCACTCCTACCATTTGCCATGAGGTCCTCCCTCACCAGAGTCTGTGCTGTGCTGTTTGGACATTCAGCCTTCAAAACGGTGAGCTAAATAAATGTCTCTCTTGTGTTTTTTTTCTTAAGTAGATTGCCACCGGTGTTTCTTTAGAGTAACAAAAAGCTGGCTAATGTGGAGGTTGAGCCCATAGATCTTGCAGTGTCTGACATCACCCTCCCAAGCAGCTTCTAGTTGTACTTAAAGACTTACGGAACTGCAAAATAGAGTTCTTCTTATATCTACTTCAGTGGCCACGTGGGGCCAGGGACACCAAGCTTGCTAGACAACTTGAAGAGTTTCTTCTTCTGTTGTAGGGACAAACGAGGCAAGGCACCGAAGATAGCGGGAAACAGTTTTATTTGGCTGCAGCCAGGCTCAGAGGGCACAGCTTTTGCCGTAATCAGTCAATCCCCTGAACCCTGAGTTCAGGAAGTTTCAGAGTTTTATACCCAGCATGTAAGGGGAGGGGCTCAGAAGTTCACAGTCTGCAGAAGTTCACATAAAAGCAGCTTTTTCTTTCACTGTTCTGGGCAAGTCAACTCTTCAAGGACAACACCTGAGAAGGGGAGAGCTTCTTCTCCCCTTTCTTCCCTCCCCCTGCCAGCTGTTACCATGGAGCCCATTTGTAACTTATCTTAAAAAAATGTAGACATCTCTGTGAAGCTCAGCTCAAGGCCAGAGGCCTTGTTTACACATTTCTTCAAAGTACTATCCTGGATGCGTTTGTGATAACTAGTAAGGGGGTGTCCAGCACCTGGAGTGCTGGTATCTTCTCGGCCAGTGGCCAAGTAAACAGGGAGACTCGAAAATAGAAAGTTCATCTACATTGGACTCTTTTGCAGAGCCTCTTTTGCTGACAGTCCTAAAATCAGCCCTGGTGAAGAGGGCTTTTCTGTGGAGAAAGGGGGTGCCACTTCACTTCTTCTTTCTCCAAGTAGATAAATAAAAAAAATCCAACACCCAGTGCATTACATTACTCCCCTTACTTTAAAGGTATCTGACTTTCCTGAATCAAGTTCACAGTAGGTCTTTATAGGTTTGCCTCCTTCCTCGTTGGGCTCTGCTACTCCTTCACCTGTGCCCTGGGATATCTGACCAGGTCTCCCTGGATTAGACTCACCTGGCCAAACCCCAGCCATGCACAAGTCTACCTCTCTGCACACCTGCAACTGAGAAGCCGGAGGCTGAAGAAAGCCATGCAACCTGTAGACAAGTCTCCCTGGAAAATCTCCACCACTTGCTCAGGTGGCGCCTGAGCACCCACCCTCCTTTGTGTGTTCTCCCTTGGTGACAGCCCTTCACACCTTCTCTCCTCTCCACCTGACGACCTTGCTTCTTATCCCATAGAAAAGACGGAAGAAACCAGAAAAGAACTTCTGCCAACCTCCACCAACAAACCCACCAACTCACTGAAGTCTGGACCCAGGTATGGCCTTCCACTGTTACGAGGGGTGACCTGACTCTGTCCCCACTTAGCCACCCTTCCACTTAGGCGTGGGATCCCTTTTGCCTTTAAAAAACTTGAGTCCAGCCATTGTCCCACCTTTTTTATTTCTCCAAATCATAAACTTCCCAGTCTCTACATGAGAACACAGGTGCTGAAATCCACCCCCAAATTAAAAAGAAAGAAAGAATTAAAAACCCCCATCCCTGTGAGCTACAGCCCCACTTCTAGCTCTCCCTCTGGTGGTCTCTACGGCCTGTGGTCTCTGCTCTACTCCTCTCCCAATCTATCCTCAGTCCACCTCAACGTGACCTTCCAGTCTCCTCACTCTGTGTCAGCTGTCACCCAGGGTGGCAGCACCTTCCCCTCAACCCCAGGTTCAGTCCTAAGTCCTCATCTAACTCACTATCCCTTCCTCAAAACACCTTTTTCCCTGGGGTCCAGGATCCCACCGTCTCCCCGTGTTGGGCAGGAGTCCAGGGTCACCAAGACAGCGGAGACGGGGATCAGAAAGAAGCCACTGGAGGACCAGACGAGCAGACACGTCCTGTCCTGGTGTACAGTAAAATCCCGTTACCATGACAACCCCACCACTGGGGACAACACCGTGACAATTCCCACCTCAGGTTCAAATTTTAAAATGACCCAGGGAAGTAAAGTGGGCAATATTCTAAGTAGGTTTTCTAAAGAAACCAATGGGGAGGAAATTGGAAAACACTCTAATCAGGAATCATAAGATGACCAATGGGAGAAAGTGGGGTAAGGTCTTCAAACAGCTCAGAATGTAACACCCTAGTTTCCAGAGACTGGAGCGGCCTCCCTTCCCTTCCCTTCCCTTCCCTTCCCTTCCCTTCCCTTCCCTTCCCTTCCCTTCCCTTCCCTTCCCTTCCCTTCCCTTCCCTTCCCTTCCCTTCCCTTCCCTTCCCTTCCCTTCCCTTCCCTTCCCTTCCCTTCCCTTCCCTTCCCTTCCCTCTCTCTCTCTCTCTCTCTCTCTCTCTCTCTCCCTCCCAGCCCCCTCTGTTCCACCTCATGGAGGGCTCTCTTCCCCTTCAGTAGATCTGTACTCTGTTACTTCCGTTGTCTTGCTCGATTCTTTGTTCAGCACACCAAGGACCTGGACTTTGTCTGGATGTCCCAGTGGTACCGTCTGCTCTCCTCCTGCCTCAATGCTCCGTCTCAGATTTGTTCCTCTTTGTAAACCCAAACTGCAGGTTGGTGGGCTACCCAGGGCTTGGTTCTCAGTCACGGACCCCTCTCTCTATATATAGGGGGTATCATTGGTTATAATCACTCGTAACCACTGAAGCCATCCTTTTTCTGTTGGGGTTTGTTTGATTGAACCCAGGGCTTCGTGGACACTGAGTACGCGCTCTGCCACTGAGCTGTGCCTCCAGCCCTTGCTCACAGCCTCTGAGTCGAGGTCTCCACCCTCCCCAGGACTGGCCGACTCACACGCTGCTGTCTCCTCCCCTCCGCCCTGGGCTCAGGCTCAAGTCCAGCTTGTGATGTCAGAGCAGAACTGCGGAGTGGCGGTGCCCCTTTCTACTTGTGCATGGGTATCATGGCACTTCAGGCCCCAGATCTTGGAGATACCTTGACTTCCCCCTCCCTCCCAGGCCCCAAGCCATCCTTCAGCCGATTCTCCAGACAACACCAAAAATCCACCAATGTCATCCCCTTAACAGGAGTGTGGCCATGACCCAACTGGCTTCCTGGCTTCTCTGTGTGACTCTTTAAAGCCTATTCTCTACCTGCAGTCAGAGACTACCAGCCTTTATATAAACAAAGCCATATCGCCCGTACCAGGCCACAAGTCCTGAATGATTTTCCATCTACCTACAAAGACACCTGGCCTCTGGCCCTCTCAATGACCCCGTCTCCCGTCATCTCCCCTCCACCTGGGATGCCACCCACCATTGTCCTTCCTAGGACCTGCATGAGAACCTCTGTATTTTCTGTGCTCTCTGACGGGGGCACTTTCCCTACTGACCTCTGCTTGACTTCTTTGTGGCCTCTGATCCTTCAGGCCTTCTCCTAACACCAGCCTTAAAAATAGCACAGGCTCGAACTTACACCCCCAGGTCCTCTTTCCCTGTGTATTTTTCTCCTGGGCACCTTGGTCCCACGGACTTGTCACAGGCTTGTCCGGTTAGGGTCTGACTCCCTACCTGCAGGGGAATGGAAGGCCCTCCAAGGCAGGTCCTTTGTACCATTGTGTCACTGCTCTAGTCACAGTGACTCACCTGCAGACACCACCTGCTTAATATCTGCCGGGGAATACCAGAATTAATTTATAATGCTATAATTCATAAACCACCCAGAGCCACAGCAGAAAATGGATAAATATACCCCAGTTTGGCTTCTCAATGAAGTTACACACTTATCAAAATGGATGGGACCATTCTTGGGCTCTATTCAAAAGGCACAAACGATTTTCAGAGGAGACTTCCCCTTGTTAACAGACACACAGGGAAAGTATTTCCCACATAGCAACCAGAAAAAAAAAAAAAAAAAGAAAAAGCTATAGGATACAACTTTTCCATGACAAAATTAGCACTTGTTTCTCTTTAAAAATACACCACCAAGTTCTAAAAAGGTTTTCCTGTAGCAAACCCTCTTCTAAGGGGATGTAAGTTTACACAACACCTTTTTTGGGGGAAACTTGGACCCCAATATGACACCAAGGTGTTCATCCTTTTTCATCTGTGATTCTCATGGGGACGACACATGAGAGCATAATCAATACCAGAGATATAAAAAAAACAGGCCGACAATGTCCGTGTCTGGTAGTGAAGAAAAAGATGATGTATCTACTGTATCGACAGCATAAAGCCATTAAAATTATGTTTCAAAAAGAGATTTACTGACTTGGAGAAATGTTTATAACATAATCGGATACCAATTTTCCTTTTAAATGCATCCTGGAGAGGAGGCCAGGTTAGTCACACAGAGTATGAAAGGTGTCCATAGATTTCCATGAGGAGCCTCTAAAATTTTAATTCTGCACAAAATCACTGGCTTGGTGTTTTCTATTTGTGTTTCCAAAGGTTTTGTTCCGTGTCTTCCTGATAATGCACTGTCTGAGCTCTTCTTTGTTGCAAATAAACTCCACCCTTTATACCACGCATTCCCTACGGCCTGCCTTCTCCATTAGCATGATGCATGGCCATTTATCATATTAGCACTTTATATTTATTTTTTTTAACTCTGAAGAGTTTGTTTTCCTTGTTTTTATTTTTATTCTGTTTTGTTTCGCTTTGGTACCAGGAATTGAACCCAGGGGCACTTAACCACGGAGCCACATCCCCAGCACTTTTTATTTTTTTATTTAGAGACAGGGTCTTGCTAAGTTGCTTAGGGCCTCACTCAATTGCTGAGGTTGGCTTTAAACTTGCAATCCTCCTGCCTCAGCCTCCCGAGCCACTGGGATTATAGGTGTGCACCACCACAACCGCCAACACGTAGCTTTTTAATAAGTAAAAACATATAATGTCCATTAATGAGCATTAAAATATGATATACTTGACTTTCCACCACGACATATCTAACTGTCTCATCGAAAAGCAAACAAAACAACGACAGAAAAGTAGCATCGTCAGGAAAGCCTCATGAAGTTCCGTTTCTTAGGATCCGTGTGACAGGCAGCCGTGTGGCCTGCAGGAATTAGCGGTATTTGGAAGAGAAGTGGCAGGAGGGGTTCCATCAAGCATTCTCATTGCCTGCAACTCAGAATCCAGGTGGAGTTGAGGCTGGCAGCTGCACTGCCAGTTAGCCAGGTGGAGTCCCCAAGTTACAGCCACCGAAGCAGAGGCATCGTTCTCTGTCGCTCCCCCCGCCCACCCCATGAACCTGCACACTCGGAGCCCAGCTGCAGATCACCCAAAGAAGCGAGTGCACACTGACTTTCTTTAAAAGCAAGTGGGAATGTTCGAGACAGTTGTAGATTCACATTTAGAATGACGTGCAGAGATGTCTTCGCCTAGCGTACCCCCCTGGTAACATCCTGCAACACCCCAGCACCACCACACCAGGCTGTTCACATAAATAGAACGCCTGATCTTAGCCATATCATCCCACTTGTGCTCATATTCTGTGTGTGTGTGTGTGTGTGTGTGTGTGTGTGTGTGTATTTAGTTCTGTGCAACCCTAACCACCTATGCAGGTTTGCGTGTGCCCCTCAGCTCATGGTTCGGCACAGCTCCCTTGCCACCAGAGTCCCTCTGTTGATCTTTTGTAGACACACCCACTTCCTTCCCCTGCCTCCTTTCTGTCCCTAACCTTAGGCAAACACTAAGCTGTTTTCCATGTCTACATATTTTTTAGTTCATATGTATAGTATATGAACTAGCATATAAATGAAATTATGCAACATGTAATCTTTTGGAATTGACTTTTTTTTTTTCTGGGTTGCAAAATTCCCCCTAGATTGATCCAAGTGATTGCCAGTATCCATATTAGGTTCCTATTTCTTGCAAAGTAGATCTCGATGGCCTGGCTGCACCAGTTTGTCTAACCATCCACCCTCTGAAGGACGTGGGTTATTCCAGTTTTCAACTAATTGACAAACAAAAGCAAACAAACAAATAAAACAAAAACAAAGCTGCCATGGGCATTGGTCTAAATGTTTTTGCATGAATGTCAGTGTCATTTCTCTGGCACAAATGCCCAAGAAAGCATTGGTAGTTGCATGGGTGGTTTTCTAAGAAACTGCCAAGCTGTTCTCCAGGGTGGTTGTGCAGTGAGTGAGTGATTCAGTTTCTTCACATCCTCACCCGTATTTGGTATTGTCATTATTTTTCATTTTTTGCCACTCTGATGATCTTGCCATCTGCATTTTTCTGAAGGTTGGTGGAATCTTTCAATGTGCTGATTTGCCTTCTTTGGTGAAATGTCTACTCATGTCTTTAACCCATTTCCTAATTGAGTTGTGTGTGTGTGTGTGTGTGTGTGTGTGTGTGACTATGGAGATTTATTCTATTTTTTAAAGTAGGCTTTATTTTTTAGAGATATTCACAGTCCACAGCACAATCAGGTGGAAAGTACAGAGAGTTCTTCTAATAAGTGCCCTGACCCCACCCATGTACCGGCTGCTGACCTTGCCCATCAGAATGGTGGTTTGTTATAAGGGACCAGTCTACCCTGACACAGCATTATCACCCTAAATCCATAGTTTGTGTTAAGGTCCATTCCTGGTGGTGTACATTCTATGGGTTGGAAACAAATATAAAATACCTTCAAAACTGGGCAAGGTGACTCACGCTTGTAATCCCAGGGCCTCAGGAGGCTGAGGCAGGAGGATTGCAAGTTCAAAGCCAGCCTCAGCAAAAGCGAAGTGCTAAGCAACTCAGTGAGACCCTGTCTCCAAATAAAATACAAAATAGGGCTGGGGATGTGACTCAGTGGTCGAGTGCCCCTGAATTCATCCCCAGTACCCCTCCCCACCAAAAAAGAAAAAGAAAAGCCTTAAAAATCCTCTGTACCTATCTATTCACCTCTCCCTTCACCTCTGTCTCCCCCATAACTTCTGGTAACCATCATTTTTCTTTTTTTGGTTTCCATAGTGTTTCCTTTTCCAGAATGTTCTGTAGTTGGACTTGCAGGTATGCAGCCTTTTCAGATTGGTTTCTTTACTTAGTGAATTTATGTTCCCTCCACCTCCCTTCATGGATTGACAGCTTATTTCCTTTTAGGGCTGAAGAATATTCAACTGTCAAGACGTTCCTCTGTCTATCCATCTACCTCCTGAAGGACATCTTGGTGCTTGCAAGTTTGGACAATTACAGAAAGGTGACTATAACCACCCCACGTACAGATGGGGTGTAGGTAAACATAAGTTTTTGATTCATCTGGGGAAAAAAAGCAAGGAGTTCAATTACCAAACCTCATGCCAAGGGCATGTTTGGTTTTGTAAAAAACAAACAAACAAACAAAAAACCTTGCTAAACTGCCTTCCAAAGTGAGGTCCATTTTGCATCCCACCAGTAACAAGGAACAAAGGAACCTGGGGTGGCACATCCTGGCTGGCTGGTATGTTCAGCTGTGGTGTCCCCAACACTCACATGGGAGAGGATGCAAGAAGGTTTGGAGGAGAAATGACTGGGTCATACATAGCCTTGACCTAATCAGTGAATTAATCCCTGATGGTGACCGAAGGCAGGTGGGGTGTGGCTGGAGGAAGTGGCTCACTGGGGACATGGCTTTGGAGTGAATATTTTGTATCTGGAGAGTGGAGTCTCTCTGCTGCCTGATCATCAAGTGAGCTGTTTCCCTGTGCCTCACTTTTCAGCCGTGATGGAGCTGGCTGTCTGGGGACTGAGACCTCTAAACCGCGAGGCCTTGAGTAAACGTTTCCTCCTCTACAATTGTTCTGGTCGAGTGTTTACGTCACAGCAGCAAAAAAGCCAAGAAACACACTGGCAGTGGGTGTTGTGGGTGGTATTTCATTGTTTTAACTTACCCTTCACTAATGGCGAATGACCTTGAACACGTTGCCCTGTCTTCTTTGGTGCGGTGTCTGTTTAAGTCTTTTGCCCATTTTAAGTCGCTTCTTTTCTCTCTGCTGAGTTTTCAGAGTCCTTCGTGGTCAGTGTTTCTGCCCGTGTTTCTCCCAATCCTGACTCGCCCTCTTGTTCTCTTGATCCCGTTGGGTTCTGAGGTACCACTCCTCCAGTGGATGGGCGGCTTGGAGATACTTTCTCACCAGCTCGTCCTATGCACAGGGTCTTCATGGAGGAAGGCCCTAAGTATCAACTGGATTGTGCTTTCGGGGTCAGTTCCAAGAACCCTTGGCCTACCCCTAGTTCTCAGAAATTTCCTTTTTAGTTTAAGAGGCGACCAAAGAGTTCTGACAGGTGGAAAGAAGAAGGTGAGTTGACTGGCGACCAAGGAGCGCAGGAGCAGTATGGCAGCAGGGTTGTGCTCTTTGCAGGACCCTCCAGCCACCTCTGCCCCAGGTTTCCCAACCCCCAACTTTGCAACAGAAAGTGGCCCCCGGGGGCTGACTCCTCCCCCAGGATAGAACAAGAGACCCCAAGGTTGGATCCGGAGGCCCCCTGATAAACCATCCGGGAAAGGCTGTCCTTTCCTACAAGCTTGAGGGACTTTTCTTCTTCCAAAGACACCAGGAAGCCGGGCAGTTCTAGAAGGGCAGAGTCTCCCTTCAGACACCCTGAGCATAGGAAGCCTCTGGGTCTCCAGGCTCTGAGGCTCCTCTCCCACCCAGAGGCACAGGCTGGCAGGGCACACCAGCAGGGGGCGCCACCCTGGCAAGTGCTCTTTATTTCCAAGGGCCAGAGGGTCCCTTCCCCCATCTGAAGGAACCAATTTGGAGAAATGCCTTCTATGCCTCACTCAGTGGGAGCCCTCCTGAGCATCCGAGAAACCAAACGGAACAAAAGAGCCCCCAAAAGACTGTGAAAAGGAAACTGTCATTGCACACACTGCCGTAGCGGGCTTACTAAACCTCAAAGACAGTCTCCTGAGACATCGTCACACTGTCCAGGACACAAGAAAAACGTTCCCAGTCATACAAAAAAAAAAAAAAAAAAAAAAGCAGGAAAATCATAACTGAAAGAAATGGAAAAAAAAAAAAAAAAGAACAGAAACTAATAGTGAGATGAACCCAGTGTGGGGATTATCCCACAAGGATTTTAAGGTGACCTTTAGGAAAATACTTCAACAGTCAACTACAAATTCTGTTGACAGAAATAAAAATAAAAGCCTCAGCAAAGAAAATGAAGTTATAAAAAAAGAAACAATTAGAAATTATAAAACTGAAAAGACCCAGGAACTAAAAATTTTTTAAAAAAATGTATTGGTTTACCCCAGTTGGTGGGGAGGGGACAAGAGAAAATCGAATCAGTAAGCTGATTGAGGAATATGAGTGGATTTAACCCCATTGAAAAAAACAGAGAGGAAGCAAATTGAAATTAAAAAAAAAAAAGGAACCCCCCCAGGACCCAAGGACCTACGGGATTAACAACAAAAGGTCCTACCTTTGCACGCCCTGGCTGAAGAGAATGCAAAGAAACATCTCCTAGGAAGCTTCCCAAATCGGGCCAAAGACCATAAACTGATAAAGATGGGTGAACTCCAAAGGAGATACATCCAAAGAAATCCATGCCAAGCCCAAGATCATAATTAAACTTCTGGAAAATAAAGACAGAGAAAAATTCTTAAAAGCAGCCAGAGGAAAAGGACAGTCCCCGTGGGAGGACACTGCGACGTAGGGAGGCCGGAAGGAAGCAGCCCATTTTTCAAGTTCCGAAAGAAAAGAACTGTCAACCACCAATTCTCTATCTGGTGCGACCATCCTTCAGGAGTCAATGGGAAACACGCCTATTGTTCAATGACCGAGCATGAAAAGAATCTGCAGCTCACCAACCTAGCCCTAAAGAATGTTTGAAACAAGGTCTTTAAATGGGACGGAGAGGATAAAAGGATCTTGGAGCACCAGGAAAGAAGAAAAGAGTCATGCGAAGAATCCTGCATGGGCACACGCCATAGGCCACCTTTCTCCTCGGGAGCTGCGTAAATCAGATTTGACTATGAAAACAAAGCCACCTCCTACTCACGTAAGCACGGGAGAATTAAAGGGAGGTCAACCCTGGTAAGGTTTCCACCGTCCTTGGGAAGTGGTAAAAATGCTGGTCAGAGTAGAACAGAATAAATCTCTACCACAAGATCCAGAGCAATGCAGAAAAAGGAAGAGATGCTCTTGAGAACATCATAAACAAATCAAAGTGGAATCCTAAAAATCGTGCAGATACCTGCAGAAAGGCAACCAAGGAGAAACGAGAAATGGAAAAGAAACAGGAAACACTGGAACGGCAGACTTGAGTTCTCACATACCATCCCTTAAATGTAAATAGTCTAAATAAACCAGTTAAAAGGCAGAGACAGGCTTCAACTGTACACTGTTTACAAGAAATCCACTTCACATTCAGTGACATGGACGGATAGAAAGCAAGAGCGTAGGCGAAGATATAACATGCAAATATTAATAGCCCCCAAACAGTAGTTGCTGTATGAATAGCTGATAAAGTAGATTTCAGAGCAAAGAAATTACCATGGACTAAGAGAAGCATTATATGATTATAAAAGAATCAATTCACTGGGAAGAAATCAATGAATCTAAATGTGTACACACCAAATAACAGAGTCTCAAAACCCACAAAGCAAAACTAATAAAGCTAAAAGGAAAAACAGAAAAATGTGTAATTATAGTTGGGGATTTCAATACCCGTCTCCCAGCAACTGGCAGAATTTTTAGAAAGAAAATAAACAAGAACAGAGAAGACCCAAAACAGTAGACTTGACCAATAGAATCAAACTGGTAAGTATAAACCCTCTACCACCATCCTTCCAACAGGAGAATTCATATTTTTTCCATTGTTCATGGAACATTCATCAAAATACACCATATCCTCAAAAAAATGTAAAGGAATTACAATCATATAGATTATGTTCTCCCACCTTAATGAAATCAAACTAAAACTCAGATGAAGGAAATAGGAAAATCGCTAAATGCTTGAAAAGTGAACAACATTCTTCTAAATAATTCATTGTTCAAAAGAGGAAGTTCCAAAGGACATTTACAAACATACAAAGAATGGTGTGAAAATGCTCACCAATTCTCATGAACAGCAATTTCATATAAAATTTCTTTCTTATGCGGCTTTAAAAAGCCGTTTAAATGTATTTTATTATGTGATTTACATGTTGGATTGTCAATACCTAGTCTGCCATCTTTTTTTTTACATACATGACAATAGCCATCTTTTAAATCAAGATTGTAGAATACTGTTTTGACTTCCACAATTTCAATAGGTACCAGAATACAACATATTCCTTCCCAAAATGACATTCGTTGAGAAGAAAATCTGCCTCCTGTTTCACATATCCGCAGACCGTCTGTGGAGGCAGGGAGCCTGTGGCTGGGGTCTGGCACACGGGTCTCCTCATCCTCTGTTTCTAAGAGGTGGGGCACTCTCTTACAGAGTCTTTCTGTTCTCAACTCACAGTGGTCCCCAACTGACCTCAGCCATTTCCAGAGTTTTTATGCTGTCCATGTGTCAATAGCTCCCAATTAGACAATCCGGCTCTGGACCCCAGATTCATTCATCCAACTGCAAACTTGACCTTCCCACCTGGATGTCCGCTGGGCACCTTGCCCATCACCACAGGCCTCTTGATTTTACCTCCAACCTGCTCTTCTTGAGTCTTCTTGCCTCTGAAGTTGGCGCCCTCATTCACACAGATACTCATTCCAGAGTCCTGGTAGCCACTCTCCATTCCTCCTTTTCTTTCACACCCATGATGCATCCATGACACACATCGGCAAGTTCTGAGGACCCAAACGCCTAAACATTCCTCCCCTCCCCCAGTGCCACTCGGCCACTCCAGTCCAAGCCGCCATATTGCTCTGCGGCTCATCTCAGCCTCTGCAGTGGCCTCCCACCTGTCCTCCCTGTGCTGCTCTTTTCTCCCTGGGATCCATTCTCGGCACTGAAGAAACCCATTTAAAAACACAGAAAGCAGAAAACGCTGCTCTCTGCTTACAAATTTCCAGTGAGTTCCCAGCCTCATTCCACACTCGTTCACTCATGTATTGTGTCTCCTTCCACTAGAGTATGTGTTTTCTCCAGGGGTCTCAGGACTCGGCCCTTAACATGGGACTTCATGAAGATCCGTTGAATGAATAAGTAAAAGAACAGGGTTTGAGGAGGGCCATGGGAGCCATAATCATGGAACAAACTACCCTGGGACACTGTCCAAGGTCAAGGCCTATCACAGAGGCATATAATAAATAAAAATGTTAATGATGTTATCTTGAAGTGGGGCTTTGTCAGTGATTTTCCTCCTCTATCCATCCAAACTTTTCATCTCTGAAATGAGCATGAATAATTTTATAATGGAGAGAACTTAAATGAGCCTTTTTTTTTTTTTTAAACACTTGGCAGGTTCTTCCCCAGACTGAATTGTCTCAGTGTCTTTGTCTCGATTATCTTTCAGGTGCTCGGCAATGTGTCCCTCTGTCACCCACCACGACCCTCAACAAATTCCCATTCATATGTTAGTCCACAAGGTGGTGCAGGTTGGAACACAGAGGACAAGAATTTTTCCTTTGACCTATGGTGTCACAGGCAAATGTTCTGCAAAGTGGTCATAAAGTTCTGATTTTAGGGACAGCTCCTAAAGAGAGCTGTTCGGGTTCTGAAGGGGCATAAAAACTAGCAATTAGTTCCTGAACGAATGCTTGAGAAACTCTAATGAGCTTTGTGTGTTTCCCCTCTTTTCATAAAGGGGTTGAGTGAGTTATGCTAGTCACACTTCTCAAGTGTGAATCTTAGTTAAAACAGGCTTAATTATGTTCAGGACAAGTTAACTAGGAAAGCAACATGGTATTCTAGCATGAGCCCACAGAAATTAAAGAAATGCATGTGGTACCAAAAATGTGAGCCTTTTCTTAAAAAAAAAAATCAGGTATAGTTCCTGGGTACAGAAACATACAGAGTTTTACCCTCCGTCAGGCAGACCACAGAGAAGGTGGTGACATATTGATTTCGAGAATATGTGTCTGAGAGGAAAAACACGGAATGCTTTATGGGCAATTCCTCCCAGGGGCAGAGGTCCAAGCCGGCTTTGGGGGTGGTCTCGAGGCCACCTGGGTAAGGCAGGTCTCTTGCCAGTTCCAGGGCTGGCCGCTATCCAGGCATCATTAGAGGACATTAAAAGAGAGAGCGCGGGAGGGAGGGAGGGAGGGAGGGAGGAGAGAAGGCAGGTTGGCTGTCTGGGGAATCTGGACGAAGCCGACTCCCATGCACTCAGGAGCCCTTTGGATCCAGGGTAGAGTCGGAACCTCTGTGGCCAGTGACCTCTTGCTCATTGCCTCTGGGATCTGCCATATGCAAGGGCTGTTGGGGACCCGCCAGTATATGTGCTGGGATGAGAAGTAGTTCAACGGCAGGGAAGGGTTGGAAGGGACGGAGGTGGCCACAGGATGCAGGGCTGCGGCTCCGTGCCACATTCTGGCCCTGCCTATTTGACCTGAGCTGGGACGCAGCCCCTCAGCAGGCCCCCAGAGACAGCTGAAGCCGACGCTCCCCAAGTGTGCCCAGCCCATCCACCACCCTTCCCATGGGTCAAGGCCGTCAGAAAGCGTCGTGGCTCCAAGTCTCAAGTATGGTTTCCTGACCCAGAGCTGGTACCTCCCGTCTGAAGGCCAATCTCTGTTCTGAATGGTCGGGTGTGAATTGGCCTTTTATTGGCCTTGGTTTTGCTGAAGTTTCTACTACACGTTTGGGGCACTTCCCATTCACGTGTTTTATTGAACTTTTCATCACTGTGACCCAAAGGCCTGATGGGCAAGATTTAGAGGTAGAAATTCTATCTGGGCTCCTGGTTTCAGAGGTTCAGGCCACGACTCCATAGCTCTGGGCCCAAGGTAATGCACAACATCATGGCGGGAGGGTGGGGCAGGGGAAGGCCACTCAAGACGCAGCAACCAGGAGAGAAAGAGCTCCATTCCTCAGGGACAAAACATAAACCCAGAGACACACGCCCAGGGACACACCTCTTCCAGCCGTCTCCACCTGCCCAGTTACTACCTGACTAATCCATATCAGTGGATTAATCCACTGATTAGGTCACAACTCTCACAATCTGACAATTTCACCCCCTGAACATTCCTGCATCGTCTCACAGATGAACTTCTGGGGACACCTCATCTCCAAACCATAATGACCTACCTACAAGGGACAGGAAAAGAGTGAAGAAGTGGAGGTGGGCCAGGAGGAAGAAACCAGGGTTCACAAGGTGTGTGAATGAAACTACAGCAACATGTTGTTCCACTCACCAGAATGGCCAAGGAGCAAGAGGGCTAAAGGTCGGAAGTGGTAATACACAGGCCCTCGAATACACTGTTGTCCAAGTGGAAATCGGTTGGTTTGCCACTTAGCCATATCTACAGAAATGTTTAAAATTCGTATCTTTTGACCCACTATCTCTACATCCAAGATTTAAGCTTTTAAAACTATGTGTTTCCAAAGACCTCAGAATGTTCCTGTGTCTTTCTTAAAAATGTTAAATGAAGTAACCCAAATGAACCCCAAAGAAGAATGTCAGATAAATGTTGGTTCATCCACACGATGGAGCATTGGATGTGACATCTTAACATGTGTTAGACCTCTGTGTGCTGACACGGAGAGTGAAATGTGAAGCTCGGAGCTGGATGAGCTCATGTCCAAAACAATAACAGCAATAAGAAGAGTTAGTGTTGGTGCAAAAGACCGAGACTTAGGCACCAATTTGGGGCAGCGTGTGTCTAGAAACAAGATTATATATAGTTCCTGTAAAGTTTGCAGTTTTACATGACTTTGCACCATATAATCAGAAATAAGGAAGGGCCCGTGTTGGTGTAGTCTGAGACACGTTTTCATTCAGTGGCTACTTACAGGGCTGTTCATGACTTCTGTAAACACAGGGACATATTCATAGAGGCCTTAGGAAACAAATTTCCGATGTGAACATGCTGTTCATGTTTGCGAGAACCAGAACCCGCGAGCTGACAGAGCCCCTCTGGGTTAGCCAAGGAGATTTTTCCAGAATAACATCAGTGAGCTTCCCTGCTCCAGTATTACTCTCCTACATCCTGGACCTCTGCCTCCCTATCTCTACTTGATTGAAGAAAAATACAGAGGACGAGAGACAGAGGAAGAAAGAAGGAAAGAAATAAATGACTTAGAAGAGAGGAGTAGAGAAGGAACTGGGTCCCTTGGGAAGGAAGGCAATTAAAGATGAGTTCCTGAAGGTGAAAGTCACACTCACAAAAGTATGAAAACAAACCAAGGCCCCATGAGGCAATGACTAACACAGCCGCAGAGCCAGCAGCCCAGGAGGGCCAGCTCTACAACGTGGCCATTGATGCAGCCCAGGTGTGCACAGCCGGCCGCTCTCATTTCCCCTTCCTGCCCACAGCCCCCCACTGCTCAGAAGCCAGCCATGCATGCAGAACCTGATGGCGGGTCAGGAGCTGGGGGAGCTGGGGGAGCAGGGGACTCTGGCCTGTTTGCATTGCAAGAGCAGCTTTTGTAGCAAAGGCAAGTTAGCAGCCACCACGTCGTCGGCAGTCTCACAGAGCTTGTGCCTGCACCGCTCACCAGGGCTGGACTCACAGAGATGGACACAGCCTAGGACACTAGAGCCACTGTGATGTATTTCGTGAGCACCCCACAGGGCAGGCATCATGATAAGCACATTGAACAGACAGACGGGGAGGTCTGGGGAGGTCCGGGACGTGTCCGAGGTCATCCAGCCATCCAGTGCGGATTCGAACCCAGCTCTCTGACGGGTTCCTCTTGCTCTCATTATTGCTGTCTTAGATTTTCCTCTTTGGCTCTTCCCGGATGTAACTGCCTTCCCTTCTCCGTCTACCTGCTGTCCAGGTGGAAAGCTGCACCTGGCAGGGTGGGATTTTTCCGTCTCCGTGGTGCTCCGAGGCATGCACTAAAAGGGTGGTCTGGACAGGTATTCAGAAATCAGTAATTGCAAAGCCATCCACGCCGCAGTGTCACATTGCCTTTTGGTGCCTGAAGGAGATCTGGTGGTTCTTGGGGGCCCAGCTCCACGTCACTGTGTGAGTGGGACGTCACATGTTCAAGTCCAGCATGCCAGTGGGCTCCCCCTTCTGCCTCTCACGGGTCTCTGTGAGTCATGCAGCGTCGCTCGTCATGTGGGCCACCCAATCCAGTGTCCCTTCTGATAGACGCTAGGGTAACAAGAGGTACGCACTGTTTTATAAAAAGAAATCACATGTGGATAAAAATTTGGCAGGTCCAGAGTCCCTGTGCTAAAGAGTTAGCAGGACGTGGCTAATTGCTGCGTCTCTTGCTCATGACTGGTGTCTGGAAGGTCTCAGGAAACCAAGGCACAGGCCAGATGTAAAGGGACAAGTCTCTCAGGGCTTTGAGACAGCCGTGGGGGAAGGAGCAGGAGGGCTTGGAAGGGGCAGAAGGGAAGGAGGGCAGTTGGGCTGCAGAGCCTTTCTCCGGGTCTTAACTCGTGATGGACGTCTTCCAGGTGGTTGAAGTGTGGCCCCCACATTCACACATCAAAGTCCCAAGCCCCGACTTCAATTTGAACTGGAATGTCCCTCAAAGGCCTGTGTATTAAAGGTTTGGGGTGTGTGTGTGTGTGTGTGTGTGTGTCTCCAAAGCCCCCCTTTTTATAAGGAGAGTCAAAATGAATAGAGGCCCACACTACCCCAGTATAATCTCATCGTATGAGCCCATGCAACTCCTGGGAAATGATAGAACCTTTAAAAGAAGGGGCCTGGTAGGCGTTTGGGGGTCTTTGGAGGTGTGTCTCCAAGGGGATTGTGGAACCCCAATCTTTTATGCCTCCTAGCTATAAGGTGAGCAGGTTCGCTGTGCCACATCTTACTTGCCAGAGTGTGATGTCTTGCCACAGGTCCCAAAGCAATGGGAACAACCAACCATGGACTGAAACCTCCAACATGGTGAGACAAAAATAAACCTTTCTTCCGAGGTTGATGGTCTCAGGTATTTTGTTACAGTAGCAGTAGGATGAGTATCACATCCCTCGTACCTCAGAATGTACCTGCAGCAGTAGTTCTGGAGCGACTGCAAAGCAGTTGCTACCACAACGTCACATTGCTTCTCAGTGCCTGAAAAAGCATTGATGGTTATTGGGGTCTCAACTCCGTGTCACTGTGTGAGTGGAACCTACCCAGAAATAGGGTCATTGCAGATACAATTAGCTGAGGTGAGATTATACTGGGGTAGTGAGATTATACTTCAACCCACCCAACACAACTGTTACCATCAGCTGCTTGTGAAAAGCCACCCATTGAAATGCAAAAGAGAAAGGCAGGGTTAGGCATGTTCAGCCCCTGGGTCTTTAATGACATTCCCCACAATTCTAAGAAAACCTTCCAAGGACCATCAGTGGACAGGATCAGTGTGTCCTAGAGAAGATACTTGTGCCTTAACTACCAGATTTTAAATAAGCACAAAAAAAAAACAGGGATCTGAAACTCTAAGGACAAAATCCCAAATACTAGATGACAATTAAGTTAAGTGCATATCAGTTACCCTTAACTGTGTTGTACTCCTCTATAGAATTGCTGGTTGGAAAATCTATACATCTGATGAAATGACGGAACATTTTTACATACCCCTTGTGTTTTTTATATCACACCGGAAAAACATATATCTGTTCCATACAGGCTTCAAAACACAAGGAATCAAACCAAGATGTTCTTTGTTTAAGGAACACATTTTGAATTAGGGCCATGAGAACATTCGCAATTTTGCGGGCGTCTTGCAAAGCATGATTTACTTCGATGACTTGATAAAACCCCACACTTTTAATTTTATCTACAGACATTCTGATTTTTTCCGTAATCTGATATGCATTTTGCTGGGTGAAAGTATAAACACAAATTCCTTTTTAAAATTTTTTTCCCCATGTCACCCAATACCCAACAGTCAGCTAGAAAATGAGCTCATGGAAGATGAGCCTGTGGGTTTAATTTGCTTTGCGCAGAATGAACAAGGCACCGTGCATGCTTTCTTTTATTCATTTATCCATCCATCCATCCATCCATCCATCCATCCATCCACCCACCCAAAATCTGACACTGCTAGATGTTGAGGAATCTTGCAGGATAGAATGAACAACTCCTAGAAAGAAATTAATGGAGAATGAATCTATCTAGGTAGACAGAGGTGATAAAGGTGTATATTCATACCTCATTTAGACTCACTTGGGAACAAGCCTGGCAGGCTGGTTTTCTACCCGGGGCTCTGCGTGGTCCGGGTTGGTGGCAACGGCACACCATCGGGTCTGGCTGGGCCTTTCATGGTAGTCCTGGGGTAGACAGGGAAGCTGTAATCCAGACTGTCTCTTCTAGTTTACTGCTTTTGACTAAAATCATAACATTTGCTCTGACATCATGACAGCATCCATTAGACTTAGGTAAAGAAAAAAAACTCTGATGGAATGAATTTAGTTGTGGGAATGGAAACCTCTCCAGGAGACCCTGCTGTAAGGACCTGCCATCTCCGGGGGCCTGGGAATAGGGGTGGTGCAGGCAGGAGTCCAAAGGAGGCCCAAGCTTCCCTGAGCCCAGGGCTGATTTTGACACTGAACTCCTTCCTCTCTCGACCTTTCACCTTCTTCCTAGGTGGCACCCTGGCACAGCCGAGGGGGGGCGGTGGGGGTCAGCAGCGAGGGCTGAGGAGCAGGACCCAGGTGGCAGGAGGGGCCTCCGTCCCCAGGCTGAAGTTACAAGAATCTAGCTTTCGATGGAAGCCCCAGGGACCAGGCCTTTTGAGCCAACTTTGCAAATAGCAAATAGGCACTGCGTGAAAGAATGCCTGGGTTCAATATTGAGAACATTAAAACCATTTTTTTTAAAACAACCCAAGTGCTTTCTCAGGGTATCTATATAGAAAAGGGGTTCTCCCAATGCCACCCCCTCTGCACACAAGCCTAGAGTGAGGTGTCGGGCCGTTGTCACCATGTCTTGGGGTGCTGAGTTACAAAGCAGTAGGCTTTTGGCATTTTCCAAATTTTAAAACAAACGAAATAAAATGGAGGTTCCATAGAAAGTAAATTTTGAGTAGCTGTTTAAAAATACAAATGTCACTCCGCTGTGGACAACAGACACAAGTGTTTATTTTTTTTTATTTTTTATTTATTTTTTTAATGAAACTGTCAGCTAAGTTAAAAAAAATAATCTTTTTTATCCCTGACTGCTGCAAGGAGGATGGCGGAGGCCGGCTGTGCGTCCCCACAGACACTCCGCAAAGCTGCAGCCCCTCCCTGGGGAAGTTATTAGTGTCCCAGGTTCTTGTGAAGACAGGGAGACAGGAGAAGCTGATTACTATTCCGATCAGCAGCCAGGCCCCGGCTGTCTGGGAGCTGACATCTCCAGGTAAATAAAAGGGCATTCGTGATAAGTCTGTAAGACTGGGCACCTCCCACCTTGGAAAAGTATACAGGTGTTCCTGACCCTGGGGATCCGCTTGTGGAAAATGTCCCTAGCCCCCCAGTGACAGGGGGTCATTCTGTGTCTTATTGTCTCCTGCCACCTAGCATCCCTCCCATCCCCGATCAAGCTTTGGGTTGATTGGAACCTCAGTCTGAGTGGGGATCGACCCCCGACTTGTTTCCCGGGTGCTGTCCCTTCTCTGTGGTGACGCTGTCCATTTCTCAGGACAACAGAAAGGTCACTGGGTCTGTGGCTTCAATGAATTCACTAAGGGAACTCATGACAGTGGCTGACATTGGCTTCTCTCTCTGTGCCAGGGTCTGTGCTGAATATCTATTATTTCCCAAAGAGGTGAGCATTATCCTCATCTTCTAGGTAGGAAAACTCAATAACCCACCCAGGCACTCAGTGAGGGAGGCAGCCAGGACTCAGATTTTGCTTTTTCTGACTCCAGCGCCCCTACAGCTTCTCCGTACAGCCCCAGGCAGGGCAGACAAAGGCCTGAAAGTGCCCAGGCCATTCTGGTTCCTTTGCCCACCCCCCTCCCTGGCTCCTGAGGTCAACCCAATCCATCAAGTCCTGTAAAGTGGTTTCTGGTCTCAAGCAAATTCCCTTTTCCTTGGGTATCAACCCAACTTTATCTAAAACCCCATCTTGGAGTTGACTTGCAGGGAACAGAGGGGCCGTGGTATACAGGAGTTCAGGCCCCCCCTGGGAATGTCTGTCTACCGTAAGACGAAACCGTGCCTTATAAATCTTGTCTAGGAAGGAAAAGGACCTGAGGAGCGGCAGGGGTAGAGTTACTACAGCTGCCCGGACCCCTGTGCACCGCCTCGGGGAGATCAGAGGGGAGCCAGGCCAATTTGATTCCTGGCCCAGAGGGCTCTGTGGGAAGGGAATCTTCTCGGGTTTCCAGGGTTTCCAAGGAGGGCAGGTCTACTGGGGACCCGCTGAGTAGGGAGACCCAAGGAAGCCTTCCCCATGGCTGGCTGCTTAGATAAGTTGCGGGCGGCAGACTGGATAACAAGCCAGGCTCCCGGCTCAGATAAGATTGAGGGCTGCTGTCTCTGAGCGTGTTATTCATACCCTGCCCAGTCCTGCTGCTGGGGTGGGGTGGGGTGGGGAGGAGAGGTTATGGGAGGGAGGTTACCGACAGAGCTGAGGGACCCACAGTACCACCAGGAGACATCTGGGTCCCCTCCTGGCCTTCTGGGGGGGAGGCTCAGTCTGGCTCAGCCCTGAGACTGCTGCGCCAACTCTCCCTCGCCATGCAATCAGATTTAATAAAACATGGATTATTGTATAATAAATACTGCATTTCCATAAATCTGCCTGTGAGATCAGTGGTGTGCTAGAAAAAATAGTGTGAAATATGTCTCGAAATCTATTACGGCCTCCCTCTGAGCCTTTTATATAAATCTTTACCTGAGACAACAGTTTGGGGATAGAATCTGGACTCCTCCGTGGAGGACAGGAAGCCGTTTCCTCTGTTGCAATGAGATATTATTAGCATAGCATGTTAAAAATGCAAATTAGCCCTCAGGATTCACGGGGCCTTGCACAGGAACCCTAAGAAACGTGTTTTCCATCCACTTGAGCAATGACTGCTCTTGCCCACCCCGCCCCCACCCTGCGGGGGGCCCCCGGTCAGGCAGCAACCTTTACATGGTCCTGGGTCAACAGCGCCCCCTAGTGCAAGAGATGGCGCACTGCTTCCCCACAGCTCCAGGCTCCTCCGGAGAAGGGTCAGTGGGGCCAGGCACCCCTTTTTCCTCCCAGCTTTGTCTCGTTTGTTTTTAGGAGCTCCATGCAACTAGTTAATTCTGCCATGGAGTCTCCCTTGCACGTGCCCCACCCACCCAGGTCCTCTCTAGTGTCTTCCTCCTTCTAATTCTCTTGCAACTCTTTGAAGCTTCTGCAGGAAAAATCCCATCCATTTCCCAACCTTCTGTCTCTTCCAGGTAGAGACCAAATGCCAACCCAATCAGGGGCTCCTGATGTCAACACGGTGTTGGTGACACGAGTGCCAAGGAAAGCAGGTGCCTCTTTTGCCACAGAGGTAAGCGCCACGCTCTCTGGGGCCCTCGGTTTCTGTAGCTCTGCATTCCTCCAACCCAGCCTCAGAGATGAACTTCCAAACATGATGGGACTCTAGGTGAGCACCTTCCTGCTGACTCCGTCACAAGAGCCTCACTTCTGTGCAATTGGTCTGCAGTGGGGCTCAGGTTGTCTGGGGCCTAGTGTGCAGCCTTGCCAGCCACCATGTATTGGCTCTTTCTGGAGAGAGTGCTGACCAGTTCTCTGCCTGGACCCACGTCTGTGGGACACTTCTTGGGAAGCCAGCCTCACTCTTGTCCAGCCACCTCCACAGGAGCGAGGTCCTCGCTGGATGCACCCAGTCAGCCTCACCCCACCCCTCCCCAGCTGCTGAGCGGTGGGAAACACACTGATCCTGAAGGAGGCAATGGGTCCCTTCCTGTCCCAGGGGAAGGCTTCCACACCCCACTGCAGAAGATCCTTCGCAGTGTCCCAAGCAAAGAGTACCTGGTGGCTGCCCAGCTGGGTAACACAGCTGTTCCCTGTCCCCACTCCTGGCCCTCCCTCCCTCACGCCTGCTCTCTGGGATGTTGCATCCTGAATGAGCCCCGTTCACATCAGCCTTTGTTTCAGGGTGAATTTCAGAGGGAATCAGGCCAAGGCAGGGTGTCTCTCAATGTTTTCAGTGGGGCCTGGTGGGCCAGGAGAATCGTGTCCTCTCAGGGCGGGGCTCCGTCGAAGCATGACTGCAGGCTCACTTTGCTGCCCTGGGTATTCAAACAGGAAATAGATGTGTGACAGACCCCAGGGGAGTTTTAATAAACATGCGTTTCCAAAAAGACAGTGAACGGCATGGCTGATCCTTGCTCTAGAATGAGGACAAAAAAAGCTTATTACCCAGTTAGCCACAGCCACGGCAAACCAGCTCCAGGTAATACAGACTGACTCCGTGTTAATTCTCACGCTCTCAGACACCAGGATGTCCTTGACCAGGCGCAGCTTACCTGTCTTTTATGGCATGGAGCCGCATGTTCTCTTTTGTAAGTTTTCTTGTTCTCCAATGTCATTTCTAAGATCGGGATTAAAGCCAAGCCTCAGAGGTTCAGTGGGCATGAATATGCAGAAGGCTGAGCTCCTTCCAGAACTCTCTGGAAAGTGTCTTCCTCCGTGTGAAATGCCCTGAGGTGGTACCCACTACAGCCCACCTGGCTCTGGTCTCCCCCAGACCTGAGGATCTCTGGGTCAGTCCTACTTATTGTCCTGCTTGCTACCAAAACTAGAGTGGAGGTTCATTCTAAGACTTTTTTGTGGGAAAAAAAAAGAAGTCACTTCCTGACTGGCTCTAAACTGAAAAGGGCCCCCCTAGAGCAGAAACAGGCTGCCGCCTTGCTTCTTGCATTCAAAATACTCTCCCTTCAGACTGCTGGGGAGGCCCTGCCTCACCATCTCCTGCCTGAAGTGGTGAGCGCCGTATGAGACCATGCGCAGACCCCCAGGAACCAGGGGAAGAACAGGACGTAGCAATAGAAGGGAGTGGAGAAGTGAGGGATCCCATATTCCCTGGGTCTAGAGAGAATCCTCTGATCAGGTGTTAAAAATGTGACGATGGGGAGGCCAAAGCAGAGGCCAGTAAGCCTGGTCCACTTACAGATGTTCTAATGTGTGTGTGTGCGTGTGTGTGCGTGTGTGTATGCGTGTGTGCATGCGTGTATGCATGTGTGTGTGCATGCGTGCGTGCGTGTGTGTGTGTGTGCATGTGTGTGTGCGCGTGTGTGCGTGTGTGTGCATGTGTGTATGCGTGTGTGCATGCGTGTATGCATGTGTGTGTGCGTGCATGCGTGTGTGTGCGTGTGTGTGTGTGTGTGTGTGTGTGTGTGTGGCAGGGAGTGTAGAAACAATGTAAGATGTGAATTATTTTTGTTTAAGAGGAGGACTAAAATGCCAAGTTCCTGTCAGGGGCCCTCCTGGGGAGGCGGGAAGCTCTCCTGCTGTCCTTGCCTCTCCCTTCTGGAAAGCTCTGGGTGGGTTTCCTAATCCACACAGGATGGATTTGCCCTGGGCTCTCTGGGAGACTGGAGTGAAGCCTGTTGGGGAGCAGGTGGCTCCAGAGAACCCCTGGGGGCAGAAGCAGGGGGACTGGCCTTTGTGCCTTGGGGATAAAGCATATCATTAGCCAGACCCTGCAGCTGTCCCAGCTGTGTTCCCTGGGCCCACCTCATACCTGAAGCTCTGAATGGCCAGGAGGTGGCCAAGGCCCTCGACTCACAGAGACCCCCGCACAGTCTGAACAGGAAGGCCCGCCAACCCGGGGTTCCGCCTGTTCCTCTGCATCTCTGCGTCTAACACTTAGAGTCACAGAATGCTTTCCAGCCCCCCTCCCAGAACTCGAGGGGAAAATGTCTGATCTTATCAACTAACTCAACATAGAATAAGTAGAAAATCCGCACTTCTTGACTTAAATCCTATTATTCCCCTTGATTCTTCCTTGGAAGAATCTACTTTGTACCACTCAGTTCTCAAAATAGATCTAGATGGTTTAGAACATCACTAAGACCCCCTGGCTCGTAAAGACCTCTCAAAGGCCCCCTCCCCGGGGGAAATCGAAGGCACACACAGACAAGGTGAGCTCGGTGCCCTTCCAAGGGCTGTACGGATCTGCGTCTCCCCGCCGTCTCTGTGGAGAGATCAACAGTCTCTGTGTGTTCTCTGCCTGAGGAGTGAGTCCTGCAACTAGAACTGAGATGCTGGTCCTACAAAGATTCAAAGAACAGGATCCTCTAAAGGAACTCTAAAGGCCTTTGCCCAGGCTGCATTATCATCCACTTCCTGTCTCTAGTTACCAATGGTGGCGAAATCACCCCAAAACCCAGTAGCTGATTATTATATCTCATAATTCTCTGGTGGACTGAAGTTGGAGTTGATTCTCACTCGGGGAATTATAGTCAGATAGGGATTGGGGATAGAACCTAATAAGAGCTTCTTCATCCCAAGTCTGGGGTTGGCTGGGGTGGCTAGAACAGCAGGGGACTGATTGACTGTCCCTCACTCCACGCTGCCCCTCCATGAGCTGGCTTGGGCTTCCCCACAGCCCGGGGTCTCAGGGCAGTGGGACTTCGGACACGGCGTCGGCTTCCCCCTGAGCAAATCTTCCACAAGGTCTGGCTAGAAGCTCAAGGCTCCTGTGACCTAGAAGACCCAGAAAGCCATTTGCACGACACTCCAGAGGTGAGGCAAAGGCCAACCGGACTGCAGGGGCAGCAGAATTAGACTCCATCTTTTGGTGGGCGAGGAGCAAAGAACTTGAGACAATCATCTCTCATCTCAGCTGCATCAAGCTGCCTATTAAAAGCTGTTTCACGTTCCAGACCCCCTAGACAAGGGCGATTTCTCCTTTTTGATACACACACACACACACTTCTCATCCTTCTTCCAGGTGGACTGTAAATTCCAAAGGCAAACCCCCTAGTTTTCAGTCTTGGTGTTGAGCTTCTGGGCTGCACTGGATGGACACTGGGTTTCCAGCTGGTGGAGGGGAGGAACAAGGAAGGACTTGCAGCAGATCAAAATACTGCAGGCTGCACCCTCCCCCCGGGGCAGCCTCCCTGACCCGGCCGTCCATCCTCCGTGTCCTCTAGAGGAAAGGCCTTCAGGCTTTGGGAGACCACAGGTCACGTGGGTGGACCCCAGCCTACTGGGACGCGGGACCCGGGAGAGGGCAGAGTCTAGGGCCACCTGTTACTAGAAGGAACCACAGTCTCCAGGTCCAACATGGCAGTCCAAGTGCCAGCCGGTCAGCCAGCCCAGGTGGCTGGTCACAAGGCTCCACAGGGGTCACAGGAGTCCTGACAGCTGGGCAGAACACGGGAGCAAGGAACTCAGAGCAGCCCATCTTCAGAAACGGAGTCTCCAGGGGCTGGGGATGTGGTTCAAGCGGTGGCGCGCTCGCCTGGCATGCGTGCAGCCCAGGTTCGATCCTCAGCACCACATACCAACAAAGATGTTGTGTCCGCCGACCACATACCAACAAAGATGTTGTGTCCGCCGAAAACTAAAAAAGAAAGAAAGAAAGAAAGAAAGAAAGAAAGAAAGAAAGAAAGAAAGAAAGAAAGAAAGAAAGAAAGAAAGAAAGAAAGAAAGAAAGAAAGAAATGGAATCTCCAGGGGCCTCCTCGGGGAACTTGGTCAGCAAATGCAAGATTTCCTCTACCAGAGGAACAAGACCCTGGTCCCTGGGAGGAGACTCAAGTCCTTCAGTTTAGAGAAAATAATTGGCACCAAGACAGAGACGGGGCCCCAGGAGCAAGACAGACAGCCACTTTCTGTCTTCCAGGAGCAACGGGCTGCCTGGCCTGAGGCCCATGCCGGCCTCCGTCAATGCTGCACATCAGGAGGAACTTCCCATTTAAATGCCTCCTGCCAAGCCCTGGCTGCCCAGGTGTGGGAGCTGCTACTGCTGTTTGACAGATTTCTGTCCCCAACACCCCTATTTTACTTTTTGGTACTGGGGTTTGAACCCAGGAGAGCTCAACCACTGAGCTACACCCTTGCTAAGTTTCCTAGAGCCTCACTAGATTGCTGAGGCTGGCTTTGGACTTGCAATCCTTCCTCCTCAGCCTCCTGAGCCACTGGGATGACAGGTGTGTGCCACCACGCTGTGCCACCACGCCCAGCATCCCCCCACCCCCAGTTCTGAGGAACATGGTAGGACTTTATTTTCTGTCCCACCTTGTGGTTGGATGGAATCAAGTGCCAAGTTCTGTCCAGTGCCTGCGATGACTGAGACCCTGGCAGCTCATTCCCTTGGCCCCACACCCACCGTGGCAGCTGGACATGGTGACTGCTTTGCCGACCTGGGTCTCCGAGGCATTTGTGATACCTATTTGCAATAGCCAATTGCCTATTTGCAATAGCCAAGTGCCCAGAGGGACACGGAAATCAGCATCGTCCTGGGCAGCAGAGACTCTGCTTGGGCTGGTCTCGAGGTCCCCTGCTGCCCACACATGGAGGTCACCAGGAGTTTAAACATGTCCACACCTGGGTGTGGTTCCAGCTCCCATTCCGATTTCAGGTATGGGTGTGCTGGGCATCAGGATTTCTCAAAACAGTTAACTGTGTGTTCTAGAGTCTTTGTATATTTGTTGGAAAGCTGAGTGGGTATAGAGTCCCCACAGTGTCTCGGTCGTTAATGCCTGACGTCACTGTGGTCCCTCCTTCACATTTAACAGACACACACATTGTGATTAACTAGGGTTCCTTCTTTATTCACATGTCCTGGGTTTTTATCTAATAACCCCTTTCTGCCTCATCCAGGGTCCCACACTACATTTCATGGTGACGTTGTCGGAGACTCCTCGGAGCTGGGACAGTTCTTTGGATTTTCCTTGCTTTGGATGGTGACAGTTTTGAGGAGCTAATGACCCCTGTTTTGGAGTCTTGCAGACTGTCCTTCAATTTGGGTTTGTTTGATGTTTTTCTCCAGGTCGGGGGCTACAGGGTTTGAGAGGAAGACCCCAGAAGGTGTCGGGCATCAAGGGTCCGTAGGTCCACGTCACGTTTCCTTGTGGATGTTGACCTTGATCTCCTGGTGGAGACCTTGACCTTGACCTCCAGGTGGAGGTGGGCTGCAAAGAGCTTTTCTTCACTTTCTCATACTCCACTCTCCAAGTTCACCCAACATCAGGGTGGATTTTGCGGATATTGATTTTGCACATTGAGTCAGGGTTCAGACTTGGGTTACTCATTTCATTGCTCAAAGTCTCCCAGCTTTGGCCACTGGAAGCTCTGTGGATCGGCTCCTAGACCCCTGGACACCTCGACGCCATATTCTCTGCCACACCACGTGTCCCGTGTCCATCCTGCCCATCTATGCAAAGTCCTGTTTCCTTCCATTGGAGGATTTGTAAATCCGGTCCTGGTGTTTGGCTGGACTTCAGGATTTTAAGTTCTAATGCTCAGTGGAGACTGGGAACACCTGTGCCCACCTCACGGTGACTCTCCCTCGTGACTGACCCTGAGAAGCACCTGAATGTCACTTGCCGCTCTGCAGGTGGATCATCCTGGGTGTGGGTCCAGGAGCCTGCAGCCACACTAGGCTCCAGCAGCCGTCGCAGACTCTTCACCAGCTACAATAAGCCCACGCCTTCACACTCATCCAGGGAAAACTCCTGTTTTCTTTGCAGCGATTTCTCATGCCGTTCAGACCCGTACACCAGCAAGGGGGCCAGGGCTGCGGGGCCAGGCCTCCTGCCCACTGCCTGCCGAGAGCCTGGGCCACCCCACACAGGCCAGTGTTCCCATCACCACCGACGGCAGCTCAACTCTCCGGACAGTGCCATAATCAGCATTTCCTGCCCTTGTGCCAACAGCAGGTGATTATGCCCTCGGAGACAAGCAGATCCACGGGATGTGCCCTGGGGCCAGCTGACGCATTTGGTTCCAGAGGGAAGCCCCAGCCCCTACCGAGGGACAGTCCCACTGCAGCGCGGCCCCAGGCGGGGCTCCGTGACCCGGAGAAGGTGAGATGTGCAGGTGGCTGGGCCTGGGTCACCACCGTGGCACCCTGGGCTCCTCCTCTCTCACGGGTCTTGTTTCTCCTCTTCTTCAAAGACACCGGGAGCTGTGCAGACCTGCTGGCCCTCCCCCTGGCCCTTCTAGATGCTGTGGCTGAGCCCACAGCAGCCCCAGCCTGGGACCCAGGGGTGCCAAGGGGAGTCTCTCCTCAGGCCACTGGTGCATCCTGCTGCACCCTACCTCTCTGAGGCCCTGTCTGCACCCCGTGTCTCCCTGAGCCAGGGCCCTGGCTGTGACTGCCTCTTCCCCCGGGGTCACAGGAGCACCTCAGAACAAGGTCAGTTTTTAGCCCCTTCTACCAGTGGGGCCTCCCAGGGGAGGCGGAGGCAGGACGAGGTCAGGGCCCAGGTGTGGCTCTCCACACACCCGGCTCAGTGCCCTCCTGTCCTCCCTGGTGACAACGGGAATGTGAGGCCGAGCGTCTGGGCTCACCTCAGGACCCGGCACCCACCACCACCCCACAGAGACTCATCTGGTGAAAAGAAGCAAAACCAGCACCCAGCCCTGGTCGCCCGAGGTGTCCTAGCAGCTGCAGCAGGCCCTGGGGTCTCTTGCCTGGATGACTCAGATAACGACCCCGCCGTGTTCCTCTTTCACAAGCCAGAAAGTCCCTTCTCAGGGGAAAGGGGACAGTCAGGGATTTCACCTGGGGCCTCCTTCTGTTGTTCTCCAATCTACTTTTTCATAGACTGTTTTCTAGCGCAGACTTAGGTTCTGGAAAGTGTGAGAGGAAGGTCCAGAGATTTCCTGGATCCCCCTGACCCCACCCAGGCACAGCCTCCCCCACGACCCACATGCCCCACCTGGGAGGCACGCCCGTTACGACCCCTGGCCCCCGCCACCTGCCCTTGTGACCCCAAGACCAGAGTGCACACGGGGGTCACTCTGAGTGCTGGACTTTTTCTGTGGGTTTGGTGGAAGGTACCTGACGTGTACCCACCACCATCACCTCGTGCACAGCCCTGAAAGGCCCCTGCATTTTTCCTGTCCCTCCCTCTTGCCCCCAACCCTGGGCGACCACCAATCTGACCACAGATCTTTTCATGGTCCCTGTAGAACTGCATTTTCCGGAGTGTCCTCCAACTGGGTTCATGCAGCTTTTGATCAGATGGGATGATTTTACTTAGCAAGGCACGTTCAAGTGGCCTTCCTATTTCCTTTTGATAATTTTTTTGAGTGTTCCATCATATTCCCAGGTCAGACTGTGCCAGGGGTCGTGCACTCACCCCCTGGAGGGCACCTGGGCTGCTTCCAAGTTGGGGTGGTCAGGAAAAACCTGCTTCCACATCCCTGGCCAGGCCGTGTGGGCAGGTTCCAGTGCGTTTGAGCAAACACAAGGAGCCTGATTGTTGGAGTGTGTGGGGACCGCGTGTCCCGCTGGGGACCATCTCCCACCATGTCTGTGCCACTTTGCATCCCCCCAGCAGTGAGCGAGCACTCACGAGTTTCCACGTCCTCCCAGTGTTGGCTGTGGCTGGTGCTCCGGGCCTGGGCCACGGTGACAGGCCTGGAGTAACAGGTGTCTCTCGCTGTCGCCATCCTGGGCATGTCCCTGACCACACACCTCGTGCCATCCCTGTTGGCACGCTGTCCGCCACCTGCACGTCTTCCTTATTGAGGTTTCTGTCAGGTCCTTCCCTCTGGCCTTTCTCACTCCTCCCACACAGCAGGGGACGGGGACGTGTCCTCAGGGCCGCTCCTCTGGGGTCTCTGCACCCATCCTGTGTGGTTGGACCACCTCCCCGGAGAGCTCGTCTCTGGTCTCCATGTCGGCCAGGGGCTCAAGGGGCAAGGCGGCGTGGGTCTGGCTCCCTATAACACCTCTTGCTCTATCTTGAAGGCTGGAAACCCACCAAATTGAGCTTGGGTGCCCCGGCCTGGGGGACAAGGTCCCCGTCAGCACCCTGCCCAGCTGTTGGCCTCAGGCCCGCGTCCTCTCCCCCTGGGGGAGGGGGACTTCCGTCCCTGCAGCTCTGGGAGAGCCGGCCAAGGCGAGGGACGCAGACTGCTGGGGGACCTCCAAGGCTGTCCTGTCACACCTGCCTGTCCACCTCCAGCTGACCCTTCGATGCCATCCACAGCCCGGGTCTCTCTGTAGCCCCATCCAGAGCTCTTCCCTGGAGCCCTCAGGGCCCCCCTGAGCCTCTGTCTCCCCCTCCCCACATTCCTTCTGTGGAGCACAGCATGGAGCCAGGTGCAGATCCACCCACGGGGCACGGACCAGCTCTAACATGCAGTGGTTCTTTGACCTCAAGCCTCAGTTTCCCCATCTGCAAAATGGGGGTGAAGGGGCTGAGGTTGGGGCTCAGTGGCAGAGCATTTGCCTAGCGCATGTGAGGCCCTGGATTCAATCCTCAGCATCACATTAAAAATAAATAAATGAAATAAATGTATAATATATATATATATATATTAAGAGTCTATTGTGTGGATGGACCATGTTTTTTCTAAAAAACAAAAAAAAAAAACAAGGATAACAAGATTTGTTCAGTGAAACCATGTAATGTTCTGGAAACTTCTAACACAGGTACATGCTAGCTATTATTTTCAGTACCTGCAGATTGAAAACATTTTTCCTTTTATAAAAAGCAAAGCTCATTTGTGGAGTCATGACTACACGCCAGGTATTGTCACACCCGCCCTCTGACCAGCTGCTGGCTTAACACAGAGAGAGCTGGGGTCACTGGTCCTGGCTCACAGGGTGGTGAAGTGGGAGTTCAGAGTGGTTAGCTAACTGACCAGGGTCACACAGCAGAGAAGTTGAAAGGTCCGTGGTTTCAAACACTGGTCCTTCCTCCAGCTTCACACACACACACACACACCCCATTTCCCTCCACGGGAACAAGTGTCATATAAGGATACCGGGAGGAGAAGGTCTCAGGAAGGTGAGGCAGGATGGGATGAGTGGCTGTGGACAGAGGACGGCGGACCACCAGGAGCAGCTGGAGAAGGTGAGGGACTTCTGTCCCCCACCCAGCCTGCTCCCAGGTGGGGACAGAAGTCACCCCCTGTGGGGCAGTTGGCAGCCTCAGGAAGGGGTGGAAACCTGCTGGCCTCTGAGCAGCCCAGCGTCTCAGGTGAGGCTCCTGGAGGACCCCGCATGGGCTCCTGTGCCCAAGCCCCTGCCCTGTTAGGCCTAGACTCTCCTCAGCAGGAGGACAGGTGGCCAAGGAACGAGTCTGACCAGGGACAAGTCCCGCTTTTCCTGGGCGGTTCCTTTGCAGGTGGGACTTCCCCCCTAAAGGCACCCAAGCCCCTCCTTGGCTCCTCTAAGCCCTCCCATGACCAGGGCTCCCAGCGGGGGCAGGTGGTCAGCATTCTCACCCACACTTCAGGATGGCACCGTGGCTTGAGTTCTGGTCCAAGCCAAACGACCAGGCCCTTCAGAGTCACTTGATCAATCCTCCAGGTTCTCCCCGCGGATCCCAGAGCCTCTTCCCCAGCCCTGCAGTATCCCCTCTTCCCTGCCACAGTGGAGGGAACTCAGGCCACAGCAAACGCTTCATCCATTTCCCATCAGCCTCCTCCTCCTCCTTCTTCCCCTCCTGCCAGAGAAGAAACCCCTGATCTCCATGTTCTGGGTCCCATCCCAGCTTCCCCAGGACCTTTGGCTTCACCTTTAATAAATGAATTCAGCAAAGTGAGAAGATATAAAATCAACACGCATAAACCAAAGGCATTCCTGTATATCAGCGACAAATCTTCTGAAATGGAAATGAGGACAACCACCCCATTCACCATATCCTCGAAAGAAAAAAAAATAAAATACTTGGGAATCAACCTAACAAAAGAGGTGAAAGACTTATACAATGAAAACTACAGAACCCTAAAGAGAGAAGTAGAAGATCTTAGAAGATGGAAAAATATACCCTGTTCATGGATAGGCAGAACTAACATCATCAAAATGGCGATATTACCCAAAGTTCTCTACAGGTTTAATGCAATGCCAATCAAAATCCCAACGGCATTTCTTGTAGAAACAGATAAAGCAATCATGAAATTCATCTGGAAAAATAAAAGACCTAGAATAGCAAAAGCAATTCTAAGCAGGAAGTGTGAATCAGGCGGTATACCAGATTTCAAACTGTACTACAGAGCAATAGTAACAAAAACAGCATGGTACTGGTACCAAAACAGGCGGGTGGACCAATGGTACAGAATAGAGGACACAGAGACCAATCCACAAAATTACAATTATCTTATATTTGACAAAGGGGCTAAAAGCATGCAATGGAGGAAGGATAGCATCTTCACCTTTAGGCAGCATCTTTAACCTCTGCCTCTCAGCTCTTCCTGCCTTCCCGGGGACACAGTGTGACCCACAGACACTCTCCTGCATTAGGAAACTGTCCTCCCCAGGGGCGTGACAGGCAGAAGGAACCATAGAGGAAGGATCCTCAACCACCCGGGAAGCAAGAGAATGCAAATTAAGATCAGGACAAGGCACCTTCCAATCTCTTTTTGGTTCTTAACTTTTTTTTTTTTTTTAGTTAGATTTGAACATAATACTTCATCTTAATTATTTATTTTTATGGATGCTGAGGATCAAACCCAGGGTCTCACACGTACTGGGCAAGCGCTCTGCCGCTGAGCCCCAGCCCCAGCTCACCCTGCGACCCCCCACTCACCACCCCCACTCACTTGAGATCTTCAGAAAGTAAAAACGCCTCCTGGTCTCAGCCTCGGAAAATGCTATGAGGAACGGCAGCTTTATCTGGTTCCTCCCTGGCTGGGCGGCCTCCATGGAAGGAATGCGGAGTCTTCCCAGACACAGGGGGGGGGGGCAGAGCTGAGGCTCAGAGCCTGCGATGTGTGTGCGAGCGTGCACACACGTGTGTGTGCAAACCCAGGGAGGAGACACCAGCACCTGCAGGAGCATCGTTTTTCTTATGCGCTGTCACCCACGCGTCTTCACTTCTTAAAGATGAATCCAAACTGAACCTGGACATGTGTGGGGGTCTGCAGGGTGACGGGGGCCGGTGGGGTGCATCCTGTGCACCCTGCTTCTCTGGATTACGCACCGTTTCATTTCAAAACTCTGTCCTCGGGGCCTTTCCATTTTCCATCTGTCATCCCGAGTCCAAGGTGGGACTGGAGAGCTTGCCAGGATCCGGGACCTGGGCAGACGGCACCCAGAGGAGCTCTCTGCAGGGGTCGCCAAAGCCGTTCCCAACACAGACGGGTCCTGTGTCTGTATTTCTGTGTTTGGGGGGAGAAGGAATCCAGAGCCTGGGAGCCCCCAGCATCCCAGCCCCAAGAAGCCTGGGTCTCCAGAACCTGCCGTGACCCAGGGGGGTGGGGGGGGGAGAGAGAGAGAGAGAGAGAGAGAGAGAGAGAGATTCCCACTGGCACCCACCTCAGCCTAGAAATGGGGCCACAGCTAGAACCGGGTCCTGGACCACACAGGTGACCATGCTCAGATTTGTGCAGAGGCCTGAGTTAGCCTCTGCCCTGCGGCCCCCCACTCCCACCTCCCAGGGGCACACCCCCCAGCTCCCCTTCCCCACACAGCGTCTTGGCAGGAAGGTAAAGAGGGGCACAGGGAAAAAGTAAAGTCCTCCTGGATGGCCCCAGCCATGTCCCCTCGCCAGGGCAGGCCACTGGGTGGGCACTGCAGCCCAGAGAAGGGGAGCCCAGCGGAGCCCAGGTGCCACCGAATGCGCACCCCAGGAGTCGCTGGTGTAGGGCCCTCGGGGGAGCCCTTCGGGTGAGGAGGTCCCAGAGCCCTCTGAGGACCTCAATCCTGGGATCTGTGGAAGCCTTGTTCCTACCCTGATCTTAGGAATGGCTCTTTCACCAAAATAAAGCAGTGAACACTTTCAAAATGAACCCTGAGCCAGGCGCAGTGGCGCACACCTATGATTCCAGGGACGAGGGAGGCTGAGGCAGGAGGATTGCAAGTTTGAAGCCAGCTTCAGCAACTTGGTGAGGCCCTAAGCCACTTAGCAAGACCCTGTCTTGAAATTTTAAAAATACCCATAAATGACTAGGGAGGTAGCTCAGGGGTGGAGCACCCCTGAGTCCAATCCCCAGCACCCCCAAAACCAACACGGGAAGCCAAAGAGAGCAGAAAAGCAGAGAGATGCAGGCAGCTGAGCGATTGACGAGGGAGGCCCCGGCTGGCCCTGGGTCTTGACCCACTGCCCGCCCTTCCCTTCCTTCTCCTCCAGCCAGGGCCTGTCCCTTGGCGGTTTCTAGAAGCACAATCTCCCCTTTTGATTATGGTGCTGAGACAAAAGAATGGAAGCCCCTCTCCTCTCAGCATTTCCTACCCACCTGCGGGAGGCCAGGATTCGGGGTGCACTGCCCCAGTCCTTCGGGAAACTGTCACTGTGTATGAACCCGAGAGCCAAGGACACGGCCTGAGTGAAGGTCTTATCAGAAAAAGAAACCGGGTGAGGAGGCTGGGAGGCCCGGGGGGAGCATGAGTTTGTGCAGACGGTCAGCTCTGGACGGTGGCTCTTCTGATCTCACAGGTAGGGCGTGGTTTCTAGTCGCCTATCTTTATCCCCCAAACCCCCGCCTTTTTTTTTTTGGTACTGGGAATTGAACCACTGAGCCACATCCTCAGCCCTTTTATTTTTTATTTTGAGACAGGGACTCCTAAGATGCTTCTAGCTTCGCTAAATTGCTGAGGCTGGCCTTGAACTCGAGATCCTCCTGCCTCAGCCTCCCTAGCCACTGGGATTACAGGGGTGCACCATGGCACCTGGCTCTTCTCCCCTTCTTAGGCGGATGCCCTGTTAGCCAGCTAGACCCAAGCTCTCCAGGCAGGTAGGGATGGCCAAGGAGGTAAAGGGAAATTTTTGAGTGAAACTTCCAGATATGCTATTGAAAGGGAAGCATATGCCTCTGGCTGATGACCTTTCCCCAACTTTTTATTGATGCATTATTATTGTGCATAACAGTGGGATTCAATATTTCATATCTGTGCTCATAAGGCCTCTCCTAGGGTTCCTTTAACTGGAGGGCTCCATATTAAGTTATAAAATATCTTTTTTTAAGGTTGAACTACCCAGTAGAGACCCAGAGACTGAGGAACTCCACGCCAGGTGGTGTGACATTCTGCCAGTTGAAGATCAACCACAAACGATGATACGTACAGTTCAGTGGGGGCATGGGGTTGCCTTATAACCAGGATCTCCCAGGATCTCGGCTGCATTTTCCTGAGAAAACCTGATTCTGCCTAGGACTTTTTGACCAGGAGGAGAAATGACAAGGGTGGTCTCGGGGTGCACTCTGATTCACCGTCTTGTGCCCTGTTCTCTTGCAGACGTCTGTTGAGGGGTCGCCTTTCAAACTGACCCAGTTCACGGATATGTCCAAAGCCCTGGGAAACCCAGAGACCCCCGCCGCGGGTCAGCCCCCTTGCAGTACACCACAGTTCCCAGCAGAGGGCGCAAAACACAGGCAATGGCGTTAACCCACCTCTGAGCCGTCAGAAGGGAACTGGGCTGAAATCTGGGCAGGATAGTGGGGAGTTGACCTAAGACAGGGTCCCTGCCTTTGAGGAGAGAGAGAGAGAGAGACAGAGAGAGAGAGAGAGCAGGAATACAGGGGTGCTGTGCCCCGCACCCTTGAGCTGCAGCGTCTCCGTGTGGGTGTTTTGGAGTTCGACACACCTGTCTTCAGGAGTCTGTCTTCAGGTCCACAATCCACACTCTGCTGCCTTCTTCAAGCAACTTAACCTCTTGAAGCTTCACTTTCCTTATCCTTAAGATGGGGGTGGCAGTGGCTCACCCCAGCGTGTTCTCATAAATTTGATGCGAAGGTGTGAATATATCTAAAGTACTCAGTATGTAAAAAAAATAAATAAATAAATAACAAGGGGCTGGCACCGTGGTGCACACCTGTAATCCCAGCCACTCAGGAGGCTGAGGCAGGAGGATCACCAGTTCGAGGCCAGCCTCAGCAACTTAGCAAGGCCTTAAGCGACTCAGTGAGACTCTGCCTCTAAGTCCAAAAGGTTGGGATGTGGCTCAGTGGTTAAGTGCCTGTGGCTTCAAGTACCCAAACGAAACCAAACCAAAAAACCATGCCTGTGTCCCCCTTTGCTGTGTCACTTCAGTGAAATGAGTTTGTCACATCCCAGGGGGTATGTCTGATGGTCCCCGGCTGATAAAAGCCACTCTGGTGGGCCACTGATCTCGGGGTGCAGGCAGAAACCCTGTTCAGCTGCTCAGAGGCGCCCCGTGAAACCTCGGCAGGGGGTGAGCAGGGGACCCACGTGGAACACAGATGTGGGCAGAGACGGTGGGGGGCTACACTCTGGGGTGCAGCCTCAGAGGAGTTCCTGAGGCCCAGACTGAGCACCCCTGAACGTCCCTGGAGCCGGAGGTCCACCCAGCCCTCCTGCTGGACTGCGGTGTCAGGCCCCTGACTTAGAATCGGCTGTGGCTCTGGGAGCCTGGACCCTGTGTGGCGATGGGAGAGGTGGGGGGCTGCTGGGGCCTGCTGAAGGTGGGGAGCACATCTGCTCAGGACCCTGCTGGTCTTGGAGGGTGGGTTGTTATCCAAGACCGGTCCTCCCCTTCTCCCGCCTCCTGCCTTGCCCTGTGGTCGTCCCTACTGCCCCTCTCGCCATATCTCTGCTGTGGCCAGGGGTGGCCGGGGAAGCCCTCACCAATGGCTGCCTGATCTTGGACTTTCCATTTCCAGAACTGTGAGCTCAACCAGCCGCTTTCCTGCAGGAGAACCCGGATCTCGATGCTTTATTACAGCAACAGAAGGTGGACAGAGAGAGGCCTCTGCTGGAGCCCCACGCTCCTTCTCCCCAGCATCCTGGGCCGGCCACCCTCTTCAGTGTTGAGGAACCCAGGCCTCTTCCCGTCCCCGCACCCCCACACCCCCAGACCATGGAGTCCCCATCGTGACAGTCAGCCAGGTGGCGCAGGGGATGGCAGCCTCGGGTGCGGACCAGGGTACCCCAGCTCCATGCCGGGGCCTGGCCCCTCGCAGGCCTGAGCAGCTGCCCGTGGCTCTGCTGGTGCCTTGGTTGGGGCTGCTTGGCAGAGCTGACTGCCCTCCTGGGCCACAAAGGGTGCCCCTCCCGGGTCTCAGAGACCCTCGGATGGCCAGGGCCCTCCCTCTTCCTGGGGACAGAGGGAGGGAGACTCTCCTTCCGAGCAGGACTGTGGGGTGGGGGCACCGCATGGTGCTGCAGGCTGGGGCCCCCACCTCAGGACTGGGAGCAGGGAGGAAAGGGGCTCAGGGGCATGGGAGACCAGGGACAGCTCCTAGGACAGGTTACCTTGGCAACAGGTGGGAACAGGGGCAGGTTCTTGCTAAGGATGGAGGAGGGGCTCTGGAGGAATGAACATTTCAAGTCTCCAACTTCTGGACTCACTCAAAATTGGCCTCCTTGATCCGACCCGACTCCATTTACCTCTCCACACTGACTGCCTGATTCTGGCTCCAGCTCTACCCACGGCTTCCCACCCTTTTGTGCTGTGACTCCCCCATGCCCCCAATCCACAAACACGTTTTACATCACCTCCCTCGTGACCCCCCTGGGACCCCAGAAGGGGCAGGTGAAGCTGACCGTGTCCCCACTGGATGCCCTGTGTGGTCTCCTGGTCTGTTCTGTACTATTTCATCATTTGGAAACAACGATCACAACCCAATAAATGAGTAATGTGACATACTACAGGTTAAAGATCCTGATCCAAAAATGCTGGGAACCAGAACTGTTTTGGACTTCAGATTTTTTTTTTTTTTAGATTTGGGGATATTTACATATGGATCATGAGGGAGGGGTGTGTGTGTGTGTGTGTGTGTGTGTGTGTGTGTGGTGTTTCATAGACCCCAGACACACAGAACCTGAACACAATTTTTTACTATATTTTTAGAGTACCTGTGACTTGATTGAGACGTATCCATGACCTTGGGCATGGAATTTTTAAGCATCATGTGGGTGTTTGAAAAAGCTTCAGATGTTGAAGATTCCAGATATCGGGTCAGCAACGTCCGACCTGCACCAGCTCATGACTCGGGGACCAGTCGGTGAT
The DNA here is from genome assembly GCF_045843805.1 of Urocitellus parryii. Lineage (NCBI taxonomy): Eukaryota > Metazoa > Chordata > Mammalia > Rodentia > Sciuridae > Urocitellus > Urocitellus parryii. The sequence goes on from NC_135542.1 coordinate 13,414,317, forward strand.
GCTCCACAGCGAACTGTTCTGTTGCTGTGTCCTCACACCCAGGGGGGCTCTGGGAGAGGCACGTCGGGGAATGTGGACCCCCTGCTCCCCGCAATGCTGGCCGTGGCAGGAGCCGGAGTTACAGAGGGGTGGGAGGCCCAGGACCCTGGAGCGGCTTCCGCAGAGCCCTATCCTGGCTGGCTCTCTCCCACCCGCCTGGCCTGGCCAGGGGCAGGGGGTCTGGAGCCGCTGGTCTAGGCCCAGATCAGCTCCTGTCCAGGCAGGCGCCTTGCTCATCCTTACCAGGGGCCTGTGGTGGCCGGCGAGGCTGCACAGTTCCTGCTTGCTCAGGAAACCCTGAGTCCCTGCAGCCTGTGAAAAACCAGCCTCTACCTCAGAGCAAAGCCTGTCCAAGGAAGGGACAGGACCTTTGTCCTGGGAAAGACCCACAGAGCACTCCTAGGCACACACCCACCCTGCTGAGTGGTTTATCTACTAATAACAGGAGAGATCTGCAGCTCCAGGTGTCCCCGACTCAGTCAGGCTAGATGGGGACCCATAGCAGCCCCCTAGCAGCTACCCATCAGCATGAGACAGGGAAATACCTGGGATGCCAGATGACCTCCCAGTAGTTTATGGAGGTTGATAACATGTCGGGAAACCATGTAGTTCAGCACGTACAGCCCTCTTGGCTTAAACCAATCATTTCAAACGAATCCCCCTCTTGTAGTAACCAATCACCCCTATCCAAATTGTTCCTGCCAGTGAATGTGCTAATCATGTTTTAGAGTTGTTTTATGATTTTCCCGCGGTGTGTGATGATTTGCTAAGAGATGCTATGATGTATGTGAGGTCTCTGCCTTCCCCAAAGAGTGTATAATACTGCTGCAAACCCTGGGCTCGGGGCCTCTCAGCGTCACCAGTTGCTGTGTGTGCGGAGGACGGAGCTAGCTCGCAATAAACACCTCTTTGCTGCTTACATCGATCTTGGTCTCTGGTGGTGTTTTGGGGGTCCCGAATTCGAGCATAACACCTGCCCTCACCGATGTACCCCGAAGTAGCTCAAAACGCCTCGCTAGGGTGAAAGTAACACAATACGGTCACAATTTATTTGAGCCCTACATTTTTTTTTTAATTCAGCTTTACTTATTTCAGTTGCAGCAGAGGCCCTGGGTCCTCTCAGAGCCCCCTCCTCTGTCAACAGCAGCTGGGGAGCCCTGCCCTGTGCAGCGATGGGCAGCGGGAAACATCAAGAAACCAGCTCCGAATGCAGAGGCCGGCCCTGCGCCCCTCCCGGGCCCCAAGGTCCTGGGCCCTGCCACTGGATTGTTCTCTTCCAGAAACAAAAGAAAACATGAAAAGCCTCCCCTCCCCCACCGCCTGGCCGTCTGCTGGCTCCTGTCCTGAGCTGAGCTGCCCAGGCTCCTGCTGTTGCCCACCAGGCTGCCTGGGGTACCTGCCCTGCCCTGCCCTAGGGGGTTTCAGTGGGAATGAGATCTCTCCTGGAGATGGCCAGAGACAAAGGGGCACCCTAGAGGGCTCTGGATGCTGCCCGTGCGCTGTCCCTGGCAGCTGAGCCCCTTCCCGCTGCAGCTGGGGGACAGCCCCGAGGGCTGCTCTGCGGGGGTCCAGGGGACTGGTTCCTTCTTCCTGAAATCTGGCCTGGGGCTTGCTCAGGTTCCCAAGGTGAGACCAGACCCGGGGCGGGGTGGTGAGGCGCAGGCTGCGGCCTTGGAGCCTGGGGAAGCCCCAGGTCCTGCACAGACAGCCCTGCTGGCCCCTGTTGCTGCTGTGACACATGGCCAGCCATCTCAAGACTGAGGAGAACAGATGTCTCATCTTTCACTTCCAGGATCCTCAATCCCACAGGGATCTCAGGAGGCTAAAGTGCAGGGAGCACCAGGGCGGTCTTGGGGGTGGGGCAGGGGGACATGGGGAGATGAGTTTGCCTCAAGGTCCCTCCTTCCACCTTCAAAGCCAGTGGCAATGACTCCACTGTCACCTCTCAGTCACCCCTTCTCTCCCCAACTCCCTCTTTCTTTTATGAGTTTAAACTGGTACCACCTCCCAGTCTCCAGGAGCCGTAACTGGGGATGGCACCCAGGGTGCGCCACCACTGAGCTGTGTCCCCAGCCCTCTTTATTTTGACGAGTCTTGCTATAAGCTGTGGAGGTTGGCCTCTTACTTGAGATCCTCCTGCCTAAGCCTCCAGCTTAGGGGCCAGCTCCAGGATTCCCAAAATTAATGACCTCTGCAGTTTCTTCTGCCACACAGATGCGCTGGCCTTTTGGGTCTGCCGTAACAAAACACTAGGTGAGGACCCATAGCAACCCCCTAGCAGCCACCCATCAGCACGAGACAGGGAAAATACCTGGGATACCAGATGATCCCCCAGGAGTTTATGGTGGTTGGTAACATGTTGGGAGACCATGTCGTTTAGCACTACTCCCCTCGTGGCCTAAACCAGTCAGTTCAAAGGAATCCCCCTCTTGTACTAACCCATCACCTACCCAACTTGTTCCCGCCATTGAATGTGCTAACCAATGTTAAGAGTCGTTGTTTGATTTTCCCGTGGAATGGAATGATTCGCTGTGTGATGTTGTGACGCATGGAGTATCCCCCAAAACCTATAAAACCTCACTGGACAAAGGACCAGGACTCACTCCATGAGACCACTGTGTCAGGAATGGTTGTGAGTCCAGGCTCGAGCTTGCAATAAAGACTCTTGTGTGATTGCATTGGATTCGGCTCCTGGAGGTCTACTGGGGTCCCACGAATCTGGCATAACAGTGTCCCCCCAAACTCAGGTGTGAGACGATTAGAAAATGAGGGTCATAACCTCATCAGTGGATGAATCCCTGGATAGAGATGAGCTGGGGGGTAACTGAAGGCAGGTGGGGTGTGGCTGGAGGAGGGGGCCACCGGGCTGTGACTCCGCAGTCCCTGGGGCGTGCCTTTGGGGTGTACATATTTGGCCCTGGGTGAACAGAGCTCTCTCTGCTCCCTGGTGCCAGGTCCTGAGCACTTCCCTCCTCCACACCCTGGCACCATGACGTTCGGCCTCACCTGGAACCCAGAGCCATAGTCAACCAACTATGAACCGAGACCCTCCAACTCTGAGTTCCAAATAAACCTTTCCTCCTCTAATTGTTCTTGTTAGGTCTTTTGGTCTCAGCTGCAAAAAAGCTAAAATGGGCTCCCTCAGGCTCCGCAGCACCTCATTTGCTCCTGGGTGTCACTGGTGGATGGCCCAGAGCCTCTTTCCAGAGGTGAGCCCCAGGCCTCTAAGCCCTTCTCAGGCTGGGGCTGTGACATCTGTTCATCACCAGGGACAGAAAGCCAGGGTGTCCCCAGAGGCACCCCCAGGGGCACCTGGGTCCACACCTACCCTCTCTTCCCCATGGGTAGGAGCAGCCCGGCCTCCTTCCCAAGGTCAGGGCCAATCTCCTCCCTCAGGGTGACTCTTAGGGCTTCCTGGTCACCTTGAAGTGCCCGGATGGAAACGGCCATGTGTCCCTGGGTTGAAATCGCCCTATGAGCGCCGAGGCGTCTCAGCCTCGGGGTGTGGGTGTGTCTGTGGGAAGCACAAACACTTAGGGGTCACTGGATTAGTCAGCACCCCTCGGCTCCCAGACTCACGGGTTCCTTCCACTGGGGACACAGCACCATGGAAGGGTCTCCTGCATCCCGGAGGATGGCAGCCCATTCTTGTGAATCAGCACTCCTGAGCCGGGCCTTCCCCAGGCCACACCAACTTCCCAGGGTACCAGCAGCCTGAGTGGCTTGGTGTGTGACACGGGTCCGGGGTGAAAGCCCACTCTTCCACCTCTGTAGACACCTGGTCATCTGCGATGACGGGTGACATCCAATGTGGATGAGGCAAACGCTCCGAGAGCCTTACTTGCTTGTGAAGGAGGCCCCGGGACCAGGAAGGTCCAACGTGCACTCACTGAATGATCCTATCAGAACAAACCACTGGCCCTGCAGGGGGACAGGAATCTAGTGTGGCCCACTTGCTTCCCAGCTCAGCACTTGGACATTTATCTGGTGGGAGCAGTAGACCAGACCGGCTGACCTCCTCTGGCTGAGTCATCTGATCCACTGGGTCACGAGGTGCCTCTTCAGGTGCCTCTTCCTGGCGGGTGCTCTCCAGGAAGCAGCGGCCTGTGCTGTGGCTATCCTCAGTCTCTGTCCCTGGCTCTCCAACACCCACCCCCACACCAAGCTGCCCAGCCCCCACCCCAGGCCTGTCCTCCGTGCTCCTGCAGCCAGACAGGCCTGGGCCCTGTGAGTCTGTGTGCCTTCCAACTTGCCCCTCTCCTCTGCCCCGAATGGATGACCAAGAGCTGTGCCCCAAATTTTGCTTCCTGGGGGGCTTCTTCCTCACTCATCTTTCCAGACCACCCCTGACCAAGGCTGGATGCAGCTGCTGTCCGTTCCTCGAGAGCGAAGCCTGGGCCTCTTCCCCACTTCTTTGGTCTTACCGAATCCCCCTCGGCTGGGTGTGACCTGATAGGATGCCCTGGCCCCAGAATGGCCGAACTGGAAGCTGGGCTGTCTTGGTATCTGTGGAGCCCTCTGGTCTTGCTTGTGAGTTTCAGGATGAGCCACCCCACCTTTAGGTGGATCCCGCCTGGCCGGCCCCGACTTAGGTTGGTGGATCTGGCAGGACCTAGTCCACCCTGGGCAGTGTGACACATGGCCACTGGATGCCCATGGTCAAGGGTTCTGCCTCTCCCGGACACAGCGGCCTGCAGCAGTGAGTCTCCCGTGATGCTCTGCTGTACACCCCGCGGGCCCTTCCCCACTGCCCCGCTGCTGGGATTGATTCCACAAAGTGCCACGGACTGAGGGGCTTCCCTCTCCTCACGGCCCTGGGAGTGAGAAGTCTGAGAGCCAAGTGCCCTCAGTGTTGGTTCCTCCTGAGGCCGCTCTCGTTGGCTCCAGATGGCGGTCCTCTGTGTCTTCACGTGGTTCTCCCTGTTTCCTAATTTCCTCCAGTCACACAGGTGAGGCCCCCCCCACGGCCCCCTCTGTACTCTGCAAAGTCAATCGCACTCACATTCTGAGAACCAGGGAGTGGACTCCTGGGACCAGCAGGGGTGCAAAGCCCACCACTGATCCCCCTAACACCATAGTCTTCCAGGTTATATGGCTCAAGTGTCGGGGTTCCACGCCCCACAGATTGGCCTGGTACAGAGTGTTCGGCTCTGGGCCCTCCCCAGAGCACAGCTCAGAGAGGTGTCTCCAGATATTTAAATCAGCTGCCTCCAAACCTAAAGAGGGTTTTGAGATATTTGCTCATTTTTCCTCAATGGGTTTCACACCTAAGGAAGGAGGTGAGAGTAGGCAAAGCGGGATGGCCAGCAGTCTGCAGGTCTCAACCGGACTCACAGATGGCTCAGGGGGAAACTGGGTCTTCAGAGTTGCCCCACACTGGTGGAATGGCCAGGCTTTTATGTCACTGAGATCAGTTCTAAATGAGAGCTTTCCCAGAGCAAGGCCGCCCTGGGGTCACTCTGAAGAGGCTGATGGCCAAAAGCCACCTGCCAACAGAACTCCTAACCATGAGACAAGCAGTTCCTTAACAGTAGAGACCTGGTCCAAGGATCACCAAAGATAAATATGACATTAATAAAAATAAATCTCTGCCACTGAGAACACTGTAACCTGGGGGATGCTTTTTATCACAGCATCACATAACTCATCCTGACTAATACACCTGACTTCATGCATGGAGAAGGAAAGGTGCTCAAGGCTCAGGAACCTGCCGAGGAACCTGTCCAGGACACCAGCCGTGTCAGTTGTGAACACTTTGAATCAACAGTCATGCTGAACACACACAGGCAGGTGAGTGAGGCAGACCACTGGTCTCACACCTCCATTCCAGACCTTCGGGTAGTCTTGACCAAGTTCACTGGCTCAGGCCCCAGCCTGCTGATGTGGTCTCTAGACTGGAGGGAGGCCCAGCGGAGGGCACTGGGGTGTGCCTGGACTTGGGCGGCTCGATGGGCAGAAAGTGAATTACAAAATGATTTGCTTTTCCAGCCACACTAACCACCTGAAGTGCTCGTCAGCCACCTGTGGCTAGTGGTGACCATATCAGACAGCACAAAGACAGGACATCTCCATCCTTACGGGAAGCTTTAGAGTGTTAAGAGCCACAGCCGAAGAGGCCCCAGCAAACTTCTAGCTGCCAACTGATCCGCTCCTCTGCGGTGATGCTCATTGGGCTGTTTCCCCGCCCTTTCAGACCATGGAGCTGCTCATTGGGGGACTTTTTTTGGCTCCGCCCACGCGACCCAGCCAATCGGCCTCAAGAGCAGGAGGATTGTGGGAGTGGGAGAGGCTTGTGGGAAGCCAGTGGTGGCAGCTGGGCTCTGAGGGTTTTCCTGAAGAGCTGTGTGGTGCGGTGTGTGTGTTCTAAAAATGAAGTTCATTTCCTTTGACAAGTGGCTCCTGAATTGTGCCCAGCCAGACTGCGGCATTAGAGGACAGCACCGAAGGATTCGAATCAGTCACTGTGAGAAATCCGGAAAAACTGCCTGAGATCTTACAGCTCACGTATAAGAGAATTTAACACGGCTTTCGCCAAATTTGACAGTATTTCTAATACTTTGAATTCTATTAGCAACGATGACTTGTGAAAACTGATACTTCTACCAGAAAAAAGAACTTAAACATCCTTCTTTAGAAAGTCGCATGAAATTGTCATAGGAAGAGGCGATGGGAGGATGCAGGTTAAAAAAAAAAAGTAAGGAAAAGGATCATAAAGGTGTCGGGAAGTTAATTCTTCAGTATGTTGTGATGAGGGTGCTGAGCTTTTAAACATTCCAAGTAGGTGTGCACACTCACAGCTGACTCTGTGTGTGTGATTTTGTAATCCTTAAGAAGCGCAGTGTCCCTGCCCCCGCCACCCACCACCACCCCGCAAAAACACAACACAACAAGAACACACAAGCCTCAGCGTCTACCGAGTCTCATCTTCTTTGGACAGGCGTGATCTCCAGAAGCAATTATGGTTTTTAAGCTTCATCCCCTATTTCCTTTCTTTTTTTTAAGGGTCAAATCACCTTATTGAGGGACCTGGAGAGAAGGAGTCAGTACTGGAGCGGCCCTGAACGGGGCTGGATGGGATGTCCCCAGCAGGGCGGGATCCTGCCGTCACCGAGAGCTTCTTCCCTGATTCTCTGCTACTGGATCAAGTTGGAATCCCCCCACATCTGTGCTGGACAGTGTTCCCACCGTTCATGTCCAAACAGAACCAGAGAACCTGACCTCACTGGGGGCTGTGCCTTCGCAGATGAATCAAGTTAAGACGAAGTGATTCTGGACTCGGGGGACAAGTCTAATATTTGGTGCCTCTATCAGGAGGGGGACATCTGAACACAGACACGGAGCGAGGACGGCCACATGGCCATGACCACTGAGACTGCAGTCCCATATCCACAGGTCACAGAGCACCCCAGAAGCTCGAAGCAGCAACGGGAATTCTTTCCAGAACCACCAGAGAAAGAGAGAGGCTCACCAACATCTTGACCTGAGACATCTGACTTCCAGGACTGGGAGGGTGAATTCCTGGTTTTTTTTTTTTTTTTTTTTTGTGGCGGGGGGGTACTAAGGATTGAACTCAGGGGCACTCAACCACTGAGCCACATCCCCAGCCCTATTTTGTATTTTATTTAGAGACAGGGCCTCACTGAGTTGCTTAATGCCTTGCTATTGCTGAGGCTGGCTTTGAACTCACGATCCTCCTGCCTCAGCCTCCTGAGCCTCAGAGATTATAGGCATAGGCTACTGTGCCTGGAAAATGTCTATTGTTTTAAGCCAACATCTCACTGGTAATTTCTTAGAGCAACCGCAGAAAATGAATTCGATATCCCATACCCTGATTCGATACAATTGCTAGTCATTCTCCCCTATTATTTGAGGGTGATCATTTATTAAGGAACATTTACAACACTGTAAGTTTTATTTACTCCAAATATCACATGTTGGATATACAATTCCTTCGAATTAAAAGGAACAGTACAAGAATACAATGAAGTAAATTACACAACATTTAAATTTGGCCTCACTTAAGCAACAACAAATGCCAGATACTGTTATAACGTCGTTCAACCCTGACTTAAACTTAGGAAACAAAAGGCCAGGTGAATCATCTGTATCAGATGAACGTGGTAACATACTGCCTATCTCTAAACAGATAAAATCATGGTTTTTAAGTGCATCGACATGGACTTATTTGTTCAAATCTGCTCTAAAAGAAAAAAAAAATACACGTCAAATTCTTAATTGGTAAAATAATTTCACAACTACAAAATGAACTTGCTAAGGACACCATCCTCCACTGGCTTGGAAGGGAGCTTCCCGACCTCTTCACTGTCTGTTTCTTTCTTTATTTTTCCAGAGTTCAGTGGAAAATGGTGGTGGTGGAGGTAAAGCAGTATGAGAGAGAAAGTGGTCACCGATTAAACTGTCCACAGTACAGAATTTAACAGAACCCTTAACGTTAAAACAACCTGGTCAACAATGACAACCTGGATGCAGTTTGCAAAAACCAATCACCGGGAACCAAGAGGTGATCCGGGTTGCCGACGCCTCCTTCCTTCAGGGTCACACTTCCCAGCGCAGCCTGAGACAGCAAACGTCCTCAGTGTTCCCTGCTGACTCAGGCCCAGTCTCTCTTCCTGGGGGGCTGTCACCATGTGGGGACTCTCCCATGGCTCTCCTGGACCCTGCCTGCTCTGATGACTCACAGCATTTGTGCTGATGAGCTTCTGGGATAAAACGTGGTCTGCCTGCAGGCCCAGGCCGGGCCCAGTTAAAATGAATTAAATTTGGCCTAAACCAGCCTCTGTATTTGGGTGATAAAACACGACGAACTGCAACCCAGGCAAGAGCAAGATGCAACCCACCCTAGGAGTGCACCTTGGTAACCAAGAAGCAGCCGGAGCCGATCAAGGTGGAGGAAGCTCAGGCCATCCCAGGCTGAAGGCTGCCAAATGAGTCAGGTGCTGGATGCGGGCAGTTATGATACGGTGCTGCTATGAGATTATACTGCCTGGTGACACGGTCACTGTCTCGGTTTGTGTAAGAATGCCGTATGTGTTCACCCTGAGACAAAATCACCTAAGGACCTATCCCAGAATGTAGCCCCCGAAGCGTCAGGGGACTGTATTGCCAAATAAGGCAAACCCTGAGCTGCACCAGTCTGGTGATCTCTGCAGCCATTTCCTGCTTCTCTGGTTGAAGTACATGCATTGGGGTGCAGGGGGGAGGGAGACCTTGTGGCTCATCTTGGGTCTGGAAGGCGGCTTGGCTCTGGAACCTACTTCTTGGTCAAATAAGTGGTTACACTGAATTCCTATCAGTTGTTTTCCTTGCACAGTGGTGCAGTTGTGGAGAAAAAAATAACTGAAGTCGGAGACAGGCCAGGGCCCACGGAACCCCACCACCCCACACGGCAGCTCCTGGGCACTTTCCTCCTTGGATCTTGAGCTCCAGTCACTTCACGTCTTGAGCTCTCCAAATTTACCTGTGCAATCTCTTTCCCCCGTTTCTTTCTCATGATTATTGAACTGGACTCAGAAAAGACACCTCAGGTGTCTGAGTAGGTCAGACAGAAGATAGGGACTGGGTACACAAGATGGGGCTCTTGATCTTCAATTTTTAATTTGGATTACAAACTCATCACAATCTCAAGAGTCCAGGACTCCACCTCCTGGGACTCTGGCTAGGTTCGTGAGTCAGAATTATGGGCGTGCACATGCACATTTTGGGGAAAAGAGCTTAGCCTCACTAGGAAACAGCGGCCACATTCTGGAAGTTTCTGTTTGGACAAAATTGTTTACTTGCAACACATATTAGAAAAACAAGAAAATCACCCCCAAATAGTGGAATGTGTTCTTTAATTGGCACAGAGGCATCGAAAAGACTGAATGAATTAAAAAAAAAAAAAAAAAAAAAAAACTCCTGAAAAGATTCTTTGGAGAAAGCAAATGAAAAGCTTCAGCAGCAGACCAAGGGCAGGGTGAAAGGGGACTGCCTTGAACTAAGCCCATCCGCCATCAGTCTTTGCCTAGATGCTGAGTCCACTACTCCACCAGCCCTTTTTAAAAGCCCACTTGTCCCTTCCCCTTGAGGACAATAAAAAAGCGAAAGTCAAACAGATGCCTTATAAAGTGAGAGCTGGGGCCAAACCTGCCCGTCTGACCTGCTTTTACTCCACCGTCTAAGCATACAGCCAGCCGTTGTGAGCGACTTCCCAAGTCCAAAAGAAGATCTCCAGAAACTTAGAAAGGAATTTAGGACCCTTGTTAGGAGCTTAGGGCTCAAGACTTCCTGACCTTGACCAATCTATTCACACACTGGAACCCGGAGAAGCTTAAAAATGGGTGACAGAAGCAAAAACCAAAGCAGGCCGAGAAGCATATGAAAGACCCTTCAGGGTCAGACCCAGGGGAGCTAGGAAAATGACGGAAAGAGTTTTAAATTCAATCCCTGAAGTTTCCCCACCGAAAACAAATTGCTCCATTATAGAATCCTGTAGGAAAAAGAAGGATGAATCGGTTTCAGATTACAGAGCTCACCCAGGAACACCGTGAAGCACCCTGGGCTCAGAATTCAAGGGATATTTCTTGCAGGCACCAAAAGGCATGGACTGCTTTATTTATAAATGGACTTGGTCATGAACTTGGCAGTCTGGTTAAGAAACAAGTCTGAGCACGGTGGTACTGCATGCTTCTAGTGCCAGCTACTCAGCAGGCTGAGGCAAGACCACTGGAACCCACACACTTGAGGCCAACATAGTGAGACCCTGTCTTAAAAAAAAAAAAGAGCAAGGGCTGAAGGTGAACTGCACTGAGCAGCTGAGGACCTGCACCCCCCACGGGCTAACAAACTTATACAAACTCCAACTCCAGCAACGGCAGGGACCCAGAGCAAAGTGGCTTCCCCATCCTTCTTTCAAATCTAGAACGAGGAGTTGTGTACCTCTAAGGTGTCTGCCTCTATTGCAAACAACCAGGACACTGGGGGAGAACTTGTTCACTTTTATGTCAACCTAACAATAAACCTCTCTTTCTCTGGGGCCAGAGTGTTTTCCCCTTAGAGGAAACCCACAGGAAAATAATCAACACTGATGGTTCTCTAACGGGTTTCCCAGCAAATGGCTCCCTGCAATGATTCTGACCAAACAAGGAGAAAAAAATAGAGAATCCAGAGCCATTTAATCTAACATAAACTCCACTTTAAAAAATCAGCAAACCCATGGGGCTGGGGATGTGGCTCAAGCGGTAGTGCTCTCGCCTGGCATGTGCGGGGCGCTGGGTTCGATCCTCAGCACCACATGAAAATAAAGATGTTGTGTGCACCAAAAACTAAAAAATAAATATTAAAAAAGTCTCTCTCTCTCTTAAAAAAAATCAAATCGACAAACCCCTTGGAGTAAAAAAGGTCATTTCTGTGGTGAGGTTTCAACTCAGTACAAGAGGGTCCCACAACTGACACTCTAATTGACAATGGGGCTCTTTAATTAAAAAAAAAAAAAAGTAACATTATATCTGTTGGCTGGCTCAAGTGAACATGCTGGGGCCAGACTCACTCTCCAAACTAAAGGGACACATAAAATTCTCTGGGGAGGGAGGAAGAATCTTAGGAGTCTATTTCCCAGTGCCCCTGAACTAGAACCCCCACGCTCCCTACAGGCAGAACTTGATTTGGCTGGAGCTCAGGCCTATAGTCCCCTTGACCTTTCTAAAAGCCGTGGATGTTTAAGGGCTTCTGCTGCTACTGGAAGGATTGAAAGTGTGGAGCCTATAAAAGTCCAAATAGGTCGTTCTAAACCTTCTCCTAAATTTCCCCAGCATCTAATGGAGCTCATCAGTTGTAGAAGGCTTCATTACACAGGGACACAGGATTCTGTGTTCAGTCCTGGTAAGACCCCACTCCTCCCAGGGAAGAAATCAAATGGATGAGGTTGAAGATTTGTTCCCGATCTGTGAGCAATTGATACAACCATGATGTCTGCGTTTCCTGCAGTTCCAAATGCGCCCATCTTTCTGTCTGAGGTGCCCACTGATTCAAAGTCATGGCAATCAGGTCCACTGACACGGAAAACAGAGGCCGACCCTTACAAAAGAGCTCCTGGGTGGCCTCAGGCCCTTAACAATAGAGCCGCAAAGGGCCACCAGGTAAAAGCAGCTTCTTGTGACCATCAGCCGATGACAAGCAGACCTCTCACAAGTTACAAACTGGAAACCAGGGCTTTTGGAAATGACACAAACACTTCCCTTCAACCTCACAGGAGGGATCCTACCAAATCCTCCCCAGCTACACTAACGTTCTGGGGCCTCAAATCCTCCGCCCATGCTTCAAAACTTAAAAGGGCCCCTCCAGACTCCTGGAACTGCACACGTGGTGGAGATGTTAAAGGTAAAGCTAATCAAGGAATTTCTTCCCGAAAACAGCATCTTAAGCTTTCCAAGATCCTGGATCAAAACTTCTCTGTTACAACAAAGGCCTTACCTCTTGTCTTCTTTCTGTTTCTGGCTAATTACTCCCCACCCCACCCCAAACAGGGAAAGAAGTGCAGAGCAATCATCTGTCAATGGCTTCAGCAAAGGCTTATGCTTTAGCAAGAAGCCAGAATGAGGGCAGGGGGTGGCTCGGTGGTAGAGCACGGGCTTAGCCTGCACAGTCTGAGTTCCATCCCAGCCCTGCAAAAAGTAAATAAGTAAAAAATAAAAAGAAAGAAAGGGTGACTGTTGAGACTGTGGGCTAATGCCAAAAAGATGAGCAAACTCTTTCATTAATGCTAGTACCTTTCTCATGCTCCCATTGAGAAATACCCTGAAACACAAAGGAAGAGTGGAAGCCTACCCCGGATATTTTAAATATCACTACTTGCTTCCTAGGTTCACTGATCTCTCCAAGCAACAGCCTGGCAGTCGCTACATACGGAAAACCTGTCCAGGGGAGGCCGACACAAGGTGTTCTGTGCTCCAGGTAACATGTTCTGGTAGCTGTCTGTGTGGGTAGGAGTGACTGCTCATATGAGGTCACTGATAAACCACCAAGAAGGACCCCTGACAATAAGTATGGTTATGCATCCTTACAACAGGTGAAACACGGTGCACTAAGAGCAAATTTTCCAGGATACCTGGAATAGGAGCCATGCAAACTTACAGGTGAGAGAACTGACGTATGTTCAAACACCACCAGATGGCCCTCATTTCCAGCTCCTGGGGGTCCTCCCTGGAGTGTGGAGAACTCATTTATTCTGTCATGCCTGCTCACTGGTTTGGGTCTTGCTGTTTGCCCTGGCTCACTCCTGCCTTCTGACCAGTTTCTTGGCCCTGTGTATTGTGTAATACTTACTCAGAAGCCTTAAATACCTGGATGCAACTGTCCTTGCTAAATCAAATGGTCTCACTGCAGTCAGAATGTCAAAAATGTAAAACACAAAAGTCATCCAACTCATGTGACATTTTGAAATTTAAATTCTGAACCAAGAACAAGCAGATTCATTATGATGGTTGCTAAAGATGGTGTCATGGCCCACACCTATAGTTATGGTCAGTCTCGAGAGGATGACCCCAAGGAAGAATTATTAAAATTGAACTAAATTGGACTAAACTGGCCTCCTTACCTGGGTGATAAAATCAGACTTAGGGCAGCCTCTATAAAATGAACTACAACCTAGCTTGATGTGCAAGCAAGTTGTAATCTAAGTGTATACCCCTGGTAACCAAGCAACTGAGCATCGGCCAATTATAGCAGCTGTTCCCTCAGCCAATCCCACACTAAAGTCTCCCAGATTATGCCCAAATAAAGCAAATGCCAAACTGTACCAATTAACTAATCTCCGTATGACATTTCCTGTTTTTCCCACTGTAAACACAGCTCATGACCTTGGGGGTGGACGGCCTTCTAAACCATTTTGGATCTGGAGTGCTCCATGGTTCTAGAACCTCTTTCTTGCTCAAACTTGGTTAAGTTTAACTCCTGTCAGTTTCCTTAATACCCTTCTGCAGAGAAGTGTATTAAGTCATTTTGAGTGTAAAAGTTCAACCTAGAAATGCTAGTGTGAGCTTGTACTAATCACCCCTTTCCTAATTTTCATGTTTGACATCCTGGGGGCTTCACTAATTTGGAAGAAATTGCCCCTCCCAAGGCTGGCTAATTCCTAGACACAGGAAGGGTGGCCTGGGAGCATGCTTTCCACAGGCAGACTAACCAATCCACCTCCTCTATCTGGCCCTTACACCAGGGGAGAGAATGACCCCTGCCCTAATCACTAGGGGTCAGCTATCAGACAACTAGAGATCGCCCTTGTAGCCAGAGCCCAGGGCACAACTGAGTTGAAGATTGCCTAGCCTTGTCTTTCCTGCAGAAAACATTCAAGGGCCCATGAAGAACAGGGGCTGTACTTTCCCACTACTTCCGTTCTGCCTAAGTGCTTCCCCGCTTGGCCCTGGGGGTGCGTTCTGCTCCTCATTCCGGGGGAAACCGAACACAAAGCTTCTCTTCCACTGGAGCTCCCCTCTTGGCGCTGTCATTCGGGTCACCTTTATAAATTTGGACTTGGGGCTGGGGACCACAGCTCCGTGGTGGACTCGTGGCTGGCCTGAGGCCGTGGAAAACCCTCTGGGACTGACTCGGGGCCAACATCCCCCACTCAGTGGAGTGCACAACTTTCTTCATCTTCTTGCACGACTGCCACAGACTCATTGATTCAGGCGCCTAAGAGGCTATCTTACAGGATTCAGAAGTGAAAGTCAAGGTGAAGTTAGGTGAGGAGTTGTACAGGCAAAAAGGCCTCCTCCCGGGAGTCAAGGTCCGAGCTCAGCACGCAGTGTCCCTCCCCAGCCGACAGGAGGCGCCGTCTCAGGATGCAGCCGTCTTCCTATAAGGTGGCGCCCACCACTCACCCTACACATTCGGGTTGGCTCTTGTGGGAACTGGGTTCTGATGAGCCAAGGTATCACGACAGGGCCTTCAATCAGGGATAGTGGATAGAGCTCCCTCTGCTGCCCGCCTCTGCTGCCCATGCTAACAAATGGGAGATGGGGACCTCCCTGCCCCACCCTGTGGCCACATTTGGAAAAAACAAACTCATGCTTCAACAAAAAAGGAGTCTCTCACACTTATTATTTTTTCTAACTTGTCATTATCACCCTTTTTCCTATCTTTCACATTTCTTGTTTCCTTATTTGATAGAATCTCTTGTGGTTCTGGATCTTTGGTGAACCCCACAGGCTGTGTGCTGAACTAGGTCACCAGCCCCACGGCTCTACTGGGAGGCAGTGAAACCTGTGGGAGGCGGAGCCTAATGGGAGGAAGTTAGGTCACTGGGGGTGTGTCCTCGGAGGGGATACTGGAGGGTGCTCCTTTCTCTCTCTGTGCTTTCTGGCCACCATGAGGTGAATAAGTTTCCTCTGCCACACACTCTGCCTTGATGTTCTACCTGGCATGAGGCCCAAAGCAATGGGGCTGGGAGATCACAGGCTGAAACATCTGAAACCATGAGCCCAAATAAATTTTTCCTCCTTTAAGTTGAATTTTCTCAGCTGTTTTGTCACAGTGATGGAAAGTGAACTAACATAGCATCTAAATTTTAAAGAGTGATGTTTTCCCAAATAATTTAAGTAATGGGGGAAAAAAGAATAAGAAACAGATAAGTACCATGAAAAAGCAACATAAAAATATAAAAAATCCTATGTAATATAGCTAGGTCAAGTACTAGACCATTCTGATTGAAAATATAATGGCTGAGTTACAATTTATCATGTTGGTGGTTTTGGGGGTAAGGCCATTTGTGAGAAAAAAGGGACACATTTATGATTATACAAATGGGATAACACTGTAGAATTTCACATGTGAACTGGTTAAAAAAATCACTGTGGCGGGCTGGGGATGTGGCTCAAGCAGTAGTGCGCTCGCCTGGCATGCGCGTGGCGCGTGGCGCTGGGTTCGATCCTCAGCACCACGTATAAATAAAGATGTTGTGTCCGCTGAAAACTAAAAAATAAATATTAAAAAATTCTCTCTCTCTCTCTCTCTAAAAAAAATCACTGTGGCTCATGAAAAGAATTTTAATTTTTAAAAATCTTCATTTGGAACTTTAGGGACTATCCTTTCCATGTCGAAGATGGAGAGGCCCAGGGGATGGGATATGCCTCTTCGCATCCCAGCTGCAGCTCCAGGACAGGCAGGTATGGCACTATGAGTCAGGGTACTCAGGGGAACAAACGGGAAAATACCTAATAGTGTGCGCAGCGTCTCTGGAAGAAGGTGACTCCCCACACTGGTACTTCTCCTGTCTGCTTTCGTCCTGGTGTAAGGAGAGCACTGGGGCTGGAATGCTTTCCACAAAATTAAACTGAAAATCCCTCACTTGCGATGAGAGTTGACATCATCTTCTGAGAAATCCTTAAAAGGGACGTTTTCCTGACAGAAAAGCAGAATAAGGCAGCTGGGGAGGAGGAAGCAGACTGTGCTGCTGGGAGCTAGATCTGTGCAAAGTGGAGCTGGGCCTCTTTTTTATGTTTGCAAAGGATGCCTCCTTTATAATGTGACCAGGGGACACGGTCACCCTGGTTCAACTTCCTGGACACTGTCATGCGAGGGCTGGGTGAGGACCCGTCTCTGCCCACTGGGCACCGGGTGGAGGACTGATGCTGGAGAAGGAGTGTGGGGTGCTCACACTCAGTCTCCTTTGGTGTCAGCGACGTGTGTTGCTGTCATCTGTGTCACCACTGCCGTGCGGGGCTCACGCGAGAACACTGTTGGGAGGAAGACAGACGAGTTGGGAAGAAATGAAGGAGCGGTTCTGACTCCTCGCACTGCCTGAGTGATGACATTCAGCAAGTGAGGAGGAGAAAGCAGGAGCTTCCAAAGGCTTTAGCAGCACAGAGACTTTGGGTTAGAGGCTGCCGGGGAAACGGCGGTCATTCTGTGGTTACTCAGAAACTTCCAAGTGGAAACAGCAGTGACCGACTCTCGTGACACGGGATTGAGGTGAGACAGAAAGGAGGACCAATGTTCCCTGAAGGGAATTTCTTTTCTGCCATTTCTTTCTGTTTTTGATACTGACGCTGCCCGGGGCTGGTGGGAACCGACAGACCCCCGTGGCTGGCCGCTAGGCTGACTGACAGCGTCATGCCCCTCCCTGCTGCAGCAGAGACTGGGGTCAGATAGGAACCATTGCTATTATCCTTGGGGCACCTGAGTTTGGATGGGCTGTGACTGACACTGCTACTGCTCCTAAAGTGCCATAGGAAGTGTCAGCAATCTTGGCCCCACTGCATCCTCAGAATGACAAAGGCTATCAATCAGAGGGCCCCGACTTTGGCAGCCTGGCTGCCTGTCATCATGACAGCAGCTGAAGCCCAACCCACCTGCTGCTGCTGCTACTTCTGCACTCCTGTAGCTGTCATGCAGCTGCTATGGTTACCATGGAAACTGCAGGAACTGTCAATCAAGTGGCTGCTTCTCTGACAGTCCCGCAGAGCTGTCTGGATAGCGACGGCTGCTCCAGAGGCCTCCATGACTCCAGGAGACTGCTCTACTTGGGGCAGACTTGGACATCCTTGAACCACCCCAGACATCTCTGCCTGCTCTTCAGATGTCCTCACTCTGGTCTTTGAGGAGCACCACTCCCCCATGACGCTGGGCCAGTACAACTATGCAGACTGACAGGACTGAAGAACGTCTGGTTAGGTTAGTAGGCAGGAGACTGTGGACATGTGAGCATTGTTTTTTTTTTTTGCTACATAAGCAGCACTTTTCTCAGTCTTATCAGGCCAGTCTGGGACTTCCATTCACCACTCTGCCTGCTTTGCTGCAGCATAAGCCCCAATAAAGACTTATTCAGATGATTTCTATCTTGGGTAGAGTGGGCTGAGCTGGTCTGGGTAAGAGCTGGTAACCAGGGCTGCTAGCCTGGAGAACGCCTCACAGGCAGATCACTGCTGACGAGCTCCAGACAAAGGCTGAGAGCAGAGAGCCATGGGAGACTGTAGGGAGCTGCTAGCCCCACACTGGGAGAGCTGCTGGGAGCTGCTAACTCTGGCTGCTGAGGAGTTCCAGCAGCAGCTAGAAGAGCTGTTAATGCCAGCTGTTGGGAAGCACGGGCACTCGGGGAACTGTGGCACTGAGATACAAGAACCACAGGCACTTGAAGCTCAGAGCTAGAACACTAAAAGCTGAGAACTGCTGGCACTCAAAGCCTGGAGCATGAACATCAAGAGCAGAGAGTCATTGGCACCTGGATGTTGGAGCACTAGAACTAAGGGAGTGGCCCTTTGCCTTTTTCCAATTTCCATTTGAATTGAGCAAAAGAATCCTTAACAAAGGTATGCATTTTTTTTTCAAAAAGAGACAGACAATGATTGATACCTATTAATTTTCATGAATCACTTCTACTAAAGGCTTCCTGGCATGTCAATCAGTTTTTTTTTTTTATTGAAGTGGTCAGATTAGGTCATCATGCCTTAGAAATGTGAGTTCTATTGTGAATGCATGAATTAATACACTCTCCTAGAAATCCAAGCTGCCTTTAAACCACATTCAGAATGAGATTTGAGATTCACAATCAGCATTTGAAACACTGGGTCAGTGAATATTTTCTCCTTATAATTAAGTTGAATGAGTCTAGTATTTTCTAACTCCCATAATGAAGCAATTGTAGCTACTGAAAAGTCCTACAATACAAAAATTAATGATTATAATGTCCTGCTAGTAAAATAACTGATGAAGTGATAAGTCATCAAAATTTTTGTACTATGAAAAATTTCTTAAAACTGAAACAATTGAATCCTCTGAATGAATGAGGCAGAACTTGTAGCTGTCATTTGCTCATTAGTTCTCATCATCCTTCGGTTAAGAACGTGTGCCTCACAATCTAGGAAGCCAGTTATCTGCACCAGCTGGGTAGAACAGCGGGAACATCTGGGTACCCCAAATAGTTATCCCTGTGCATTAACCAAGGTACACCTATTGTTCTTTGATAAATAATGTTTGGTCTGATAAACATAAAACCGATATAATAAAAATTTAGGTTGATGTTGGAGAAAAATTTGCTGAACACTGACATCCCACGCCAGTCTCTCTTTCCTTGTACATTCTGGTTGATTTCCCTTGAACAGGCAGGTTACCACGGCATGGCAATTTTTTAACATCTTCATATATTAGTGGATGGATAGTAAATTGAAATTTACGGATGGGCCTAGCCTGTAATGCAAAGCCTCGTAGAGAAGTGGACTGTCTCCTAAATGCTTAGCATCCATTAAATCAATGAGACAGGGCTCTGCTTGCGGGGGCTCTCTGGCCTACTTTGGCGGTATGTCTGACATCCCAACACACATACAGTTTAAACGTACTCTCGCTTACTGTTCATTGAGTGTGTATAAATATATAGCCTCAAATTAACTAGATTATTATCAGACTTTTCTATATCCGAGATACATCTTGTATTTTGACATTCGTTGGATTGCAACATGCAGTTTACGACACCTGGGACTACAGCAAGACGTGAAACACAGTTCTACCCAAAACTGCTACTTCTTGGGGAAGGACTAATTTTGGCTACTGCACTGGACAATGGTTTGATTCCTTAATTTCACAGATAACTTCACAGGGACACACAAAGCCTAAGCACATTTTTTTGGTTAGCCTGTGCTCTAGTATCTGTTTCCAGATTAAAACACGATCCCCCACCACCCACCCCATGGCTGTCTGTGGTCACTGACGTGTTTCGATTCCATCTGGCAGAGCCAGATCCTCCTCAGGAATGGAGTCCTCCATCCTCGTGAAACCTCTGCTTCCTGTGAGTCGTACGCGGTGCCCTGTATTATCAGTGAACTGCATTCCTGAAACATTGGCTTCAAGGAGACTTTTTGAGGTGGTTTTCCAACCACGGGCGCCATGTGAATTTCAGGCTCACTGTGTACTGGGTCAGATTCCACCAGGCACAGACTTGCAACTAGTGAGCAGGAGTCAGCGTTTGGCAAGAGTTCCATTTGGCAACCTTATCGACAAGCATTTTACAAAGCGCAGTGGCGGGGATGGGTGCTCGTCCATTCCCAGCACTCACGGCAGTACAGGGAATTCCAGAAACCTCAACAGCAGAGAGAAAATCAATTATTTCTTTCCCTGTTATTAACCACCTCTTGGCGACTATTCATCTTACGTGTGATGATGACTAATATTCGCCGAATGGCAAGCAGGCGCTCCTTCAGGGAGGTCATGCCGAGGATGGCCAGCTGAGCCTTGCGCTCCAGCGGCAGCACTGCCAGGATCCACCAGGACCAGGCAGGACCACTAGGATTGCTCTGCCAAAGGAAGGAGAAGAAACACAAGATTGAGGTCTAAAATATACCGACACCTGTTCCCTGATATAGTTTTGGTTTAACCAACAAATGTGAGCAAAAATTAGATGCCACCTTCTATTATTGTAGGACCACCTCACAATTTATCCATCCTCAAACTGCACAGTCCAATGTCACCTGCTCATAGGTGGGGAGACTCACGAAGCAAAGAGCCTGCTAAGAGATGGCCCTGCCACAGGGGAATGCCATGGATGAGTTGTACTCCTGAGTACACACCAGCCAGAGGAGAAGGCCACGAGAGTGACCTCCACGGTCCAGTGTCCAGTGCTACTGTTTTGTAAGTTTTAAGCAGGCTCCATAAAGCATGATATTATAAAGGCTACAAAAGCATGTGTATAAGACTGAGTGCCCAAGGAAATAAATCTTATAATAAAGTCAATGTGGCCAATGTGTAATATGTATAAAACATTTATATATAGACATGTTACATGTGGGAACTATTGTGAATTTATACACATACACATGTTGCAAATTTATATAAATTTATAGAAATAAATATATGTGTGTGTATATATATATATATATATATATATACACAAAAAAAATACATACACCTATACCTGCATATATGCATATGATTGCCTTTCTTTAACAAAATCAAACAGGTACTTCTGGATTGAGCTCTAGGCAAAAGCTGCTCATAAACTCATTTCCAATATTCCTGATACTGGACCCAAGACATCCCTGTCTCTCTGCTTCCAAGGTCTCCTATTCTCTTCCGTTCCTACTCCAAAGACAGGCAAAATACCAACTGGGAATGAGGGAGGGTGAACTCTGGAGTGGTTTTAGTTCAGGGTGGAGCAGATTCCATGAGAGGATTAGTAATAACATTGTGGCCAAAGCCCAAAGGGGAAGCCCAAGTCACTGTCAGGAGGACTGTGATGCACCCTTCTGTGGTGACTTCCAACACAGGGGCTGTAGGAAAATGACCTAAATGAATCCACATTTTTCTCTTCCTTCCTCGTCTTAGAGTGGGAAAAAACTGAACGGCATGCCTAATGGGAAGGATAGCACATTAAAAAAAAAACAAGTGCCTCCTGCATACTACCTAAAGTCCTCTGTATTGGCAGAATAACACCCTCCAGAGATGCCCACCACCTGGTCCTAACACCTGTGAACCTGGCACTTCACATGGCAGAGGGGACTCCACACATGTGGAGCAGTTAGGATCTCAAGGTGGGAGAGTCTCCTAGTGGGCCCAGTGCAATCTCCAGGCTGGGGTCAGGGAGATGCGACTGTGGAGAAGCAGACAGGATGTGATGTCCCTGGCTTTGATGATGGAGGAAGGCAGCCATGAGCTAAGAGTGCCAACAGACTCCAGAAGCCGGAAAATGCAGTGAAACAGATTCTCCTCGACGTCTCCTGAAAACAATGCATATGGCCATCATTTGATCAGGGCCCAGTGAGACCCACGTCAGGTTTCTGACATAGAAAACTAACATATAAGACGATCCATTTGCATTGCTTTAAGCCACCACCTTTGTGATCCTCTGCTACAGCAGTAAAAGAAAGCGAATACAACTACCAAATTAAAGATTAATCTGGGTTAATAAGAAAAAGCCTTTGGGAAAAGAAGGACTCACAGCCCCTGGCAAATTAATCTCATCACTCTGCTTTCTGAATCTTGAGTCAGAGCACGGAGGAGCAAGAGGGCTTACGTGAGAAGGGACGGTCGGGTAGGACTTGGAAGCAATTCTGGCTCTTAAAGCTCTCTCCTGAGTTTGGAAAACACAGAACTCAACCAGAGGGTAAAATCTAGAAACCTCATCAAGAGATAAGATAAAGAAATAAATAAATGGGGGAAAGACAAGAGGTAACTGACCTTACACTAAACCTGTTGAGAGCTGGTCCTACCCCCCCCACCTCCAACCCCAAACACATGATAAGATGGACAGATGCCCACGTGCAGATGGGAAGAACTATCTTGTGCCAGTCACAATCCTACATCATCCCTGCTGAACAGCCTCACCCAAATGAGGAGGTCATGTGCACGCAGAAATACTCCAAAACCCTAAGGCCCATTTACTGCTTAAAAAACCAGCTTTACCCAAAAATCATTTTCAGGAAGTACCAGAGAAAGCTCATGATGCCTGGGCCCCACCAAGGACTTGGAAATAAGGCTTCCAAGTTCACCAGGACCACGGGGGTCTCCCTACTGACTCAACACCTGCTGGACTAGGAACAAGGAAACATCATGTGGAAAACACCGTGTTCGTGCCAAAATGACGAAACCGCTATCCAGGTCTTACGGTGTTCATGAGAAAAGCAAAAGCACAGGAGCTGGCGGCCACGCAGAACAGGAGGGTTTTTGTTAGAAAATAAATTATCTTGATAGAAAGCACTTTTTTTTCCTTCAATGCACAAGATGCCCATACTAAGGGCTTTCTTGGGCTGTTAATAAAGGAACTGACTCATAAGCAGTGATAATGGAATATACGGCATTGTGCTGCCAAATTTTTCCATCAGAGTGATGTGTCTCCGCACAGTAGAGCAGGACGCAGAGCATGAAGAAGGGAAAAGGAGACCATACCTGAGGCTCAGGTTCCCTGTCAGGCATTAACCCAAAATGACTTAGGATCTGTTCTTTCATGTGGTCCTGAAGAGATGCGAACCAGGACACGGACTGTTGGTAAACAGAATCATGAAGAGCAGCCAGTTCTTCATACTCCGGACCTTCCACCTGGCCAAGGAAAAGGAGAGAGCCATTTTAATAACTCAGGAGGTATGTGGCCCTCCACTCGTCTGCTCCAGCTAGCGACCTCTGCCGTATCCGCTAAGTGCATTTGTGGCGTTTATTGTTTCAATAATTCACGACTGTTTCATAAAAAAGGTATATTCTCAATAAAGAAATTTTGCACTATTTCTTTTTGCCTAATTGAGAGCTACTGATTGCATGATTATTCCTCTTAAGACTCTTAACATAAGCACAATTCCACATGATGAATGATTTTCAATGGATGCACATAATTATACACTTGAGATATACTGTAATCTAACCATTTACATAAGATAGATTGAGACACTTTCAACTTTTTTTACGTAAGATAGATTTAGACACTTTCAACTTTTTAATTTTGAATATAAATATTCAAAAACAATTTTTTTTTCTTTTTTGGTGAGGGAAGTGTTATTTCCTCAGGAGAATTTCCTGGAAATAGAATTACCAAGTGAAAGAACTTAACATTTTAAAAATTGTAGTCCATATCAGCAAACTGTATTCCAAAAGACACAATGGAGCAACCCCTCATTCATGCATTAGCTAGGGCTCAGCGGGAACACTTGGCTTCTGGTATCTCTCTCACTGTCAAGTCCAGTGTCTTACAGTTCCATCTCAGCCCTTGGTCAGAAGAACCGGTAGAGTCAGAACAGTGGGCTGGGGCCTGGGTTTAGATGATTGGTTTCATCGCTGACTTAAACATGGGTGAATTCTAAGCAGGCTCACAGCCTCATTAAGGTAGAGTTTTCTCATCTGCAAAATGGAAGTAAACCACTCAGGTCCTTTCTGGCTATAGAATTCCAGTTATCTATGAGACTGAGGAATTACACTGTTATGCAAATGGCCCTCCTAAACTTGATTTGTAAAACCAAATATTCTTAGGTGGTGGTGGATTTTCTTTAAAAAAAAAAAAACCTCTAAATTTATTTCATGTTGTTACTATTTGAGCCATTTAAAAATATATAAATACAGGGCTGGGGCTATAGCTCAGTGGTACAGCACCCACCTCACACGTGTGAGGCGCTGGGTTCGATCCTCAGCACCACATAAAAATAAATCAATAAAAATATGGTGTCCATCTACAACTAAAAAAAAATTTTTTAAAAAATACAAATACATAAAAGCTGTCATCCGTAACAGTCAATAAAGCACAGAGACCCTGAGGACTATCACTTTCAGCCATGGTCTTAAAATGTAGCTCTGTGGTCCAGTGACCTTGGAGTTTGGCTCCGTGCTCTGCTCCTTTGCCAGACAGCAGAGACCCAGCTGGAGGAGAGGGGCCTGGTGCACCGGGTGTGTGGATCCACTTAGATGAATATGCATCATGGTCCCCAACATGACTTCTACGGAAGACCACAGACTCTTACTTCCACATTTCCAAATGTCAAAGAATTTTAAAAAAGAATACAATGATTCCAACAATTTCCTCCTTCTAAATATTAAAAGCATTTTTTGTTACAGTATAATTTATATACCAAAAATAAATGTGTAACTCTTAATTGCCGATAATTTTGTCAACTGTGCACACCAGTCTAACCATCAACCTAAACAAGACAGAGAACATTTCCACCATGTAGAAAGATTACAAAGTCCATCCTACATTTTCTGAGTTTTACTACCAGATGCTAGTTTTGCCTGTACTTGGAAGTATGCCCATAGTGATGGTTGTGCCTGCTGCCTATGTAGATTAAATACTGGTATTTTTCCTGAGGCCGGCTTCTCTTACTTGGCATAATGTCTGTGAGATT
Source organism: Urocitellus parryii (assembly GCF_045843805.1). Lineage (NCBI taxonomy): Eukaryota > Metazoa > Chordata > Mammalia > Rodentia > Sciuridae > Urocitellus > Urocitellus parryii. The sequence goes on from NC_135542.1 coordinate 13,439,153, forward strand.
CATTCATGTTGTTTATTCCTTTTTACTGTTGAGTAGTATTCCACTGTATAAATGTACCAAACTTGTTTATCTATCAACCCGTTGAGATCTGGGCTGCTTCTAGCTTTTAGCTATTAATAAGACTCTTACGGATATTCTCATAAGTCTTTTTTAAAAATCTCTTCCAAACATTTTGCTAATTTGTCAAATTATGTGCCCTGATATTTCTATTAGAAACAAGTAATTCTTTTTTTCACCTAAGCATTGGTTTAACAATTTTATTAAATTATCAGCACATGCTAATTATACAAGATAACAGGTTTCTTTGTGGAATTTCACATCTGCATATAACATGTTTTTATTGTATCCACCCTCCCTTTTGCCCTCTCTTATCCCTTCTCATTTCATGTCATATTCTACCCCTGCCCCAGATTGCACATATGAGAAAACAAGTAATACTTTTTTGTGGTTGCTGTTAGTATTTTTTTAGTTGTTGATGGACCTTTATTTTATTAGTTTTTCTGGGTGCTGAGAATTGAACCCAGTGCCTCACACATGCCAGGCAAGTGCTCTACCACAACCCCAGCCCCCATACTTGTCTTTCTGAGTCTGGCTTATTTCACTTAACAGGATGACCTCCAGTTCCATCCATTTTCCTACAGATGATAGACATGATCTCACTCTTCTTTATGGCTTAATAACACTCCATTGTGTATTGCACCGTATTTTCTTTATTCATTATTTGCCTCAGTCAATTTTGTCAACTGTGCACACCAGTCTAACCGTCAACCTAAACAAGACAGAGAACATTTCCATCACGTAGAAATGGACCTTGATGGGCATTCAGACTGGTTCCATAACTGGGCTCTTGTGAATAATGCTATGATAAACATGGGTGTGCTGGTATATATTGTATGCTGACTTTGATTCCTGCTGGTATGTACCCAGAGGTGGTATAGCTGGATCATAAGGCAGTTCTGGTTTTAGTTATTTGAGGACCCTCTATACTGTTTTCCATAGTAGCTGTACTAATTTGCATTCCCATCAATAGTGTATAATGGTTCCTTTACCCTGCATTCTAATATTTCTTTATTTTTCTTGACAATAGCCATCCTCACTGGGGTGACATGGAATCTCAATGTACTTGTGATTTGCATTTCCTAACAGCTAAAAATGTTGAGCATTTTAAATATAATTTTTGGCTATTTGTACTTCTTTTGACAAATTAGACAAATAATTGCTAAGGGGTAAGAGACTCAAGTCTTTTATATTTAGCTGTGAATTAAGGCTATTGTTTTGCATTACAGCTCATTCTGGATTAAACCAGTAACTAGGAACACGGACTGACAAACTACTGCTTGTGAATCAAACGCCTTTCACCATCATGTTTTCATAAATAACATTTTACTGGAGGCTGGTTGTTGGGCCCACTTATTTACATATGGCCTATTGCTGCTTTTGCACTCCCAGGCAGCTGAGTAGCTGCAACAGAGAGCACATGGCTTGCAAAGTCTAAAGTACAGTCATCCCATAGGGACTGGTTCCAGGACCCCCTGTGGATATCAAAATCCATATAAAATAACGCAAAATTTGCATATGATCACACAGATCCTCCCACACACTGTAAATCAGCTCTAGATGGCTTAGAACACCTACTACAATGCCAACACCATGTAGTCGTTACACTGCATCGTTTTTGTTTTTAGGAGGCAGGGTTTCACCGTGTTGCCCAGCCTGACCTCAAACTTGTAGGCTCAAGAGATCCTCCCTCCAGCCTCAGCACCTTAAGAAGCTGGACTAGAGCTGTGCACCACCATGTCCAGCTATATTGTGCCGTTGGGGGACTGATTCCAAGGAAACATGTTTACACGTGCTCAGTACAGACTCAATTTTGCTTTTACAATGTTTCTGACACATGGTCAACTGAATCCGGGGAGCAGAACTCAGAATCAGAGGGTTAGCTGAAAACCTGGCCTTTCTAGGAAAAGTCTGCCAGCCCCTGGGCGAGAAGACGAGGAATCACAAACCCAGTTTGCGATGTGCAGGTGGCGTACAAGTCTCTCCACGCAGGAATCTCAGTAAGAGATTTCTCTACCAGCCCCAACCCAGGTGATACTGCACCCCGAGAATGAACCACTTCAGGGCTGGATGAAGAAGGAAATAAGCAAGGCTGTGAATAACAACCCGGCCAGGCCTTTCCGGGACACAGAGTGAAAAAAGGTAACTGACCTCTAGGAAATACACTAGGAAAACGAGCCTCACCTTTTCATCTTCCAGGTATTCGATGTCCGCCGTGTTGTAGCCATCTCTGTGACGGTGGCTTAATACTCGGAACCGGCTGATTCCGATGGCATCCACAACGGAGCTTCCATCAGGAAAGGTTCTGACCTCCTTGATCTCCAGCATGCAGCCGTACTCGGAAATCCTTAAGGCACGTGGGGAGAAACCACCATTATTTTTAACATGTTTAAAATGTTCCCTCAAAAAACGTTTGGGTTTAAAAGGGAGTGCGAAGCCCACGTCCTCTCCATAAAAGCCCTGCAGGTGACTGCTCTGCTGGATGCTAAATACTATGGAGTTGGTGGCTGCGGGTGCCAGGGCACTTGGGCCTCAGCAGTTCAAACAAGCCAGTGCTTGGGAGGGACCCGAGAGACGTGGGAAGACAGAACCTTTAACGTGGCTCCTCAGCCCCCTTGGCCAGGCCCCATGGGGGGTTCCACTCCCACACACTCCCTCTGCACGGCTAGGAACCACGGCATGTTCCCGTTTGGCCCCTCCACAGCACGACTCTGCAGATCTCTCTTCTTCCCTGTCCTCTCGGACCACTCAAGCCCTGACGGCGCCCTTCCTGTGTCACCCTTCCCCCACACACGGGGCTGCCCACGATGGTCCTGGGTCCATCCACCCGCACGCCACAGCTCCCCTGGAGATCCCGCTCACACCCACGACTCTACCTAGCACCTGCACCCTCGAGACAGTCATCGCCGCACACAGCAGTCTATACCATGCACTCACCCAAGACTCCCCAAAACAGGGAGGCTCAGGTCACGGCAAGATCCAAAGTCAAGGTCTGAACCCTAAGCTATCTGCTTCCAAAGTCCTCAAGTGAACAGCTTTACTACACATCTTCAAATGAAAGACGGGACAGGATTACAAGCCTGTGAGTCCTGCTGCACAGCCGCTCCAGGATCTGGTGAAACTCTCCCTCCCGGTTATCCAACAGGAGGGTCTCACCACAGCCCTGGGGTCCCGGAGGCCACCTGAAGAGAGCCTTCAAGGGAGGGCTGACTCCCCAGTTATCAGCCAGCAGCCTCGGAACGTCAGCTCCCCCACATCTGCCCAGCAGCAGGTCTTGTTTGAGGACAGGAGGCTGTGTCTGCAGCTCCCAGGGCATCCCTGTTCTCATGCCTGCCCACATAAGTCATCTGTAACCCCAGCAACTCAGGAGGCCGAGGCAGGCAGATTATACGTTCAAGGCCAGCCTCAGCAATTTAGCGAGACCCTATCTCGAAATTAAAAAAAAAAAAAATTAAAAGGGGCTGGGGATGGTGGTAAAGCATCCCTGGGTTCAATCCCTGGATCAAAAAAAAAAAAAAAAAAAGAAAGAAAGAAATTAGCTGAACACTCATCACACACTGTGTCACCTCCTGCTTCTCCCCTCTTCCCCTGGAGGGACCTGTCTCCCTTCTTGGTCACCCTGAGCCATCTCTGCTGACGGATTCAAGGAACATAAGTTGAGTAGTTTATCTGGGTTCCTCTTGTGGTTTGGGTGGAATAACGTTCTTTTCATATTCCATATTCTTGGTGGAATTCCTGAAGCTTTTTCATTTTGCTTTCCTTGACTTTCGATGGAGCAAATTTTAATATATACTAATTAACCCCTTCTGTGCTATGTACCTTCAGCCTTTATAGAAACATCTTCCCCTTGTCTTGACTGTAAAGATAGTGCCGAATATTTTCTCTTAAAGCTTTTTCCATCTTGCTTTTCACATTAAGAACATGAATGTGTTTGATGTTTATAGTTATAAGGTGAACAGGTAGAGAAGAGATATTTGTTGCCCTATTTGGACTACCCATTACCTACTAATTTTATAGGCACCTTTTAATGAATAGTTCGTCCTCTTCCTCTTTTTTTGTTTTGTTTGTTTTTACCAAACTACGTCACTCTGGAGTCCACATATGAGCTGATCTGTCTCTGTCATTGTTTCCCTGGTCTACTGTGGCTTATCAAGTTGATATGACAGGAATGTACTCTCATCTGCTCATTGGTTTCTTCAAAACTATCTGATCTTGCTTGGTCTCCTGTTTCCCCACAGTGATTCTTAAACAGTTTGAGCAAGTTCATGATAAAAAAAAAAAAAAAAAAAAAAACAAAACAAAAAAAAAACCAAAACAAGCAAAAACCCTTCTAGGATGCTGGCTGGAATTACTTTGGATTTATAGACCCATCTGAGTAGAAATGGCCTTTTATAACATCAAGTCTTTGCATCCATGAACATGGTATTTCTCTCCATTTATTTAGAGCTTCTTAAACATACTTCAATAAACTTTTAGAATTTCTCCACAAAAGTCCTATGTGTATTTTTTAAAAAAGATTCATCTGGGGCTGGGTTTGTGGCTCAGTGGTCGAGCGCTTGACTGGCATGTGTGTGGCCCTGGGTTCGATCCTCAGCACCACATAAAAATAAACAAAATAAAGTAAAAACTCCATTTAAAAAGAAAAGATTCATCTGTAAGTATTAATGGTGGAAACTTGTGTGTGGTCTTAAAAATCCATTGTCCCCTTCTTCCTGGGCCCAGGGGTAGACTGTGTTTCCCAACTTCTTTCACAACAGGTATGAGCATAAATGAGATGGCCCTTTTCCCTCAGAATCCTTTAAGAGTGCATGTGGCACCAGGTACAGTGGCACACGCCTGTAATCCCAGTGACTCGGGAGGCTGAGGCAGGAGGTTTGCAAGCACCAGGCCAGCCTAAGCAACTTAGCAAGGCTGTAAGCAACTCAGTGAGACACTGTCTCAGGATGATTAAAATCAAAGGGCTAGGGATGAGGCTCAGTGGTAAAGTGGCCTTGGGTTCCATCCCCCAAAGGCAGATGTGCCTCTTCTACCAGAGAGCACCTGGATGGCCACGCTCATGCAGAGCTGGCAAGTCCCTAAAGGGTAAGAAGAGACCTTGGTCTCCAAATCAGTCCACAGAGGAGCAGCCTGCTGTCTTGTCACATCCTCCAGCTTGTCCCTTCCTCCCTATACAGCTGACGTGAAAGACGGAGAAGTAACACCAAGTGCCGTGGGGTCTTTAACGGCACGTGTTTACAGCTGTGGAAACAGAGACAATATTCATGGAGGATGCATCCACTTTTCTAGACCTGGTGGTATGGAAGCACGAGCTCTCTTCAGAGAAGGGCCAGCAATGTGGACATGGAGCAGCAAGTGCAATGGCTGAGAGGAGCAGGATGAGGTGGAAAGGGTGGGCTCACACTGTGGATGGCCATGAACTCACACTCTCTGGTATAATGGAAGTCACTGGAGATTTTCACACTGTGGTCTAATAAGACGAAGACACAGCCTGCCCTGAATCAGGACCACTGGTGTGCTGACCATTCTTACCCGGCATGCTCAGCAGACAGACACATGCCGAATCGTTTGGTGCCAGTTTCCATACATCTTCTTATCATAAGCCGATAGCGGGGCTCAAAGACATGGAGCGGGCAGGGGACCGTGGGGAAGGCCATGGCACACACGAAGATGGGCACGTCCCTGGTCAGACTGCAGAGCAAGGGGAAATGTGAAGTTAGATGTGCGGGCTGTCAGAAAGACCAGGGTGGACTGGTCACCAAAACAGCACTCGATCCTGATCCTCTCATCTTGAAAACAAACCCTTCAGTGTTAAGTGGGAAACAGAAGCCACAGTGCACAGTGTGAGAAAGTTCTCTGCTCATCCAGTGTCCTGCCAAGTCTGGCTTATTCAATTGATGAGAGATAACATGACGCGTTAGTATTACTTTAATTGGAAATAGAGATAAAGCTTTTGACTACTCCAAAAAAATACTAATCAGCAGGCACGGTGGCGCACACCTGTAATCCCAGAAGCTGAGGCAAGAGGATTACAAGTTCAAGGACAGCCTCATAAACTCAGTGAGGCCCTAAGCAACTTAGTGAGACTCTGTCTCAAAATCAAAATCAAAAGTGCTGGGGAGGTGGCTCAGTGGTGAAGCACCCCTGGGTTCAAGTCCGAGTTTAAAAAATTAAAATAAAAATCAGGGGGGCACAGTAGCACATGCCTGTAATCCCAGTGGCTGAAGAGGCTGAGGCAGGAGGACCACGAGCTCAAAGTCAGCCTCAGCAACTTAGCAAGGCTCTAAGCAACTCATTGAGACCCTGTCTTTAAATAAGTATAAAAAGGGCTGGGGATGTGGCTCAGTGGTTAAGTGGTTCAATTCCCAGTACAAAAAAAAAAAAAAAAAAATTCGAATCAAAGCAAAAGCTAGATAGTAGTCAAAAGCAATGAGTTTTAAATAGGAGGGTATAAGAATGGTAAGATCTTTACTATCTTCTTGTTCTATGAACTTTGTCTTTTCACTTTGGAAAAATTCAGTGTCATACTTCTTTAGATACAAAAGCAACTACATAATTTCGTATTACAGAATTACTACAATATTTTGTATCACTACATAATTTTTCTTATAATTCCTTGCAATATATTTCCACCAATATTTTGCAATTAGCCTCTGTCCCATTTATAGACCAAGAAGCTTCTCCGCCACAAACCAACCAACCAACCAACCAACCAACCAGAATCTGAGGCAAAGCGGATTTTTCTTTAATCTGAATTTAAAAGCAAGTAGATATAGCATGAGTACTTACTGTGATAGTTCCAACATTTCTTCATCATAAATCCTCTTCCTATCCGTCAATTCATCCGATAAATATTGGAATATTAATTCTTCAGCCAGAATAGTTATATTAAAATTTCTGCTTGCCAACAACTGTAGGGAAAAAAAGTTAAATGATACCAAATATTAATTAGTTCTAGAGGACCAAACCATCCATGTCTGAAGGTCAGTGGGGAAGGGGAAGGATGGAGTCTCTGGGAAGACAGAAAGGACATTGGGTCAGCCTGTGACATGGCAGAGATAGCCTCTCCACGTGGGTATAGGACAGGAATAGGTGGACTACAGGAAGATGGAGGCACCTCCAATTCTGACGGCATCTACACTGTCAATCAAATACCATGTCCATGAGAAAAAAGGAAGAGGAGGGTGATACGTTGGGGAAAGAAAAATATGAAATAAGCATCATCTTGGAAAATGAAAAACGGAAGTTACTTGAGAAAAATCTTAGGAACGTCTCCTCATGTTCTGAATCCAAATGAAGACTGAGAATTTAACCTCTGTTTTAGTCAGCCTTTCACTGCTGTGACTAAAGGATCTGACCAGGATAACTGTAAGCAGGACAAGTTTATTTGAGGGCTCCTGGTTTCAGAGGTCTTAGTCCACAGAAGGCCGGCTCCATTCCTCAGGGCTCGAGGGGACGCAGAGCATCAAGGTGGGAGAGTGTGGCAGAGGGAAGCAGCTCACATCAGGGAGCCGAGAAGCTCCACTCTCCAGACACAAATATATGCCCACAACCACCCCCCAATCCCACCCCCTCCAGCCACCCCCCAATCCCACCCCCTCCAGCCACCCCCCAATCCCACCCCCTCCAGCCACATCCCAATCCCACCCCCTCCAGCCACACCCCACCACCTCAATTAGTCCCACCAGGGATTCACTACTGATGAGGCTTAGGATAACCCAATCATTCCTCCTCCAAACCTTCTTGCCTGGTCTCACATGTGAGCTTTGGGGGACACCTCACATCCAGACCATCACCACCCCCATTCCCAATCTTCCCAAGGCTCTCCAGCCTCGGCGTGTTACTCATGAGGACTCACGAAAAAGGCGAAGAGTCGGCTTAATCTGAACTGGGAAAGGAGTGAGGGTCGGAGGAGCTGGAGCTGGCCGTAAAGGGAAGGCAGGTGGCGATGAGTAAGAGAGTGCCAGGGTCAATGGGCTGGAGGGTCACTGTGTGACTCAGCAGCTGTCACCCCGAGATGGGCACACACATTGCACCGCTTCACTTCAGGCAAATGCGCAGAACGCCCAGGGCTCTTTCCGCCAGCACTCTCGTACACGCCAGGTACGACTCCAGGAGCATCAGAGAAGCCAGGTGCGATCTCACAGGTGTTCTCCCTGCTGCACTGAAGCAGCAGGTCTCAGCAAGGTGGAGGGGGCCAGTGCAGGGCCTCGTAGCTCAGCAAAAGCCCAGGCCTGGCAGGCCGTGCTCTGCTCGCTCTTTGGTAACTGACTGCATATCTGGACGTGGGCTGGCTCCACAGACTGCTAATACCCCAGGTCCAGGGCAGTCCCAGACACACCGCTAGGTCCCTGTTGCCTTGGGTGAAATGAGCTGAGTTTCCATGACTGACCGTGAACTAGGAGCTCCACCTCCAGAGATGACCGACTGAGCACTGCCACGACCCGAGAACTGGGAGAAACCAGTTCCACTTAACTCACAGACCTGCCTCACGACTGTCATTATGAAGGACATAAGTGTTTCAAAATTCATTTTATAAATTAGTAGTCTGTGATACCCTTTTATTGAAGAAGAATTCGATAAAACCTGCTTTACTTGGTACTATGTTAACCAAAACTTCTGCAGAGCCGTATATATAACGGATGATTCTTGTTCATAATAATTCATGCAAGGAAGTGGGAGCTCAGGAAGTGACCTCTGCTTTGAAAAGAGATCAAATTATGATTTTAAATTCTGGTTTGGGTATTATATTCTAATTTCTGGAACACTGGCTATCTGGAGAGCCTGTATATAATCACTCATTCACACATTCAACAAAGATTTCTGAGGCTCTAACGTATGTCTGGGTCTCTGGAAATAAGGTGCAAAAAAGAAAGACATAAAGTCTATTTCTGGCAAGGTGGTGCACACCAGTAATCCCAGCAGTCTGGGAGGCTAAGGGAGGAGGATCTCAAGTTCAAAGCCAGCCTTGGCAACTTTTCAAGGCACTAAGCAACTCAGTGAGACCCTGTCTCTCAATAAAGTATAAAAAAGGCTGGGGATGTGGCTCAGTGCACCTGAGTTCAATCCCTGGTACAAAAAAAAAGACCAAGTCTCTGTCCTAAGGAGCTGACATTTTGGTTCCAATCTCCAGGCACTACTTCACACAGGCCCCTACAAGGCAGTGTCAAATGTGGAGATAATAAGGGTCTATGCTACAAGTGGTGGCCACAGAGGTGTACATTTCATTCTCATGATACCAGGACTCCAAGCTCCCAGCTCAGGGAAGAAGGGGCCCAATAAGTCATCGGGGCAAATGCTTCTGTTCGCTGGAAGAGACGGCAATCCCAGGGGGAGGACTTCAAGGGACCCACCTAAGGAACCTTCCATGTAGACTCAACGTACCTAGTGCCATGACACACTGTGCATGGTGCAATGATGGCTATTCGTAACGGGAACCCTGAGGAATTTAGATTGAGTCTGCATGCAATTTAACAAGGTATGTATATATGATTTAGAAAGGTTTCAAGTATAACATTTTAACAAGTTTTGGCAGTAAATTAAAAGGTTACAATTATCTAAAAATTGGCTTCAGTATAATATCTACTCTTATCGTGTCAGGTTTCAAAAAATGAATTTTGGGGGCTGGGTGTCGAGCTCAGTTGTAGAACGTACGCTTAACTAATGTGTGAGATCCTGGGTTCCATCCCAAATGAGAGTGGGTGGGGAGAAGAAGAGAGGGAGAGAGGAAAAAAATAGAGAATCTGGACATTTATGAAAGACAAAAGCAAGACTTTATCCTACCTAAAAATGCATGTAAAAAATCTCTGGGAGACAATAACAGCAAATATTCTATTCTTAGTCCCTTTACCACCCCAAGTGGGTAAATAATGTGTTCCATGGAGAGCAGTGGCTCCCTGAGGACCAGCATCGGACACAGTGATTTAAGGACACACTCTTTAAGGATGCATGCGATCAGGAGACGGTCAGCTTTGAGATACTCTCCGTTTGCTTCCATTCCTAATGTAAATGGATTCAATAGCTTCCGTTGGGTTAAATATCATTCAACAGCTTCCCTGTAGACTCTTTAAGTGTTGCTGGTTTTGATTTCCAACCAAAGACTATGACAACTGACAGATGGTGAGGGCACTAAGGGACTGAGGAACAGTCAGAAATCATCAGTTCTTCCCCCCACGCCCAACTCTCGTGAGGAGGCCAGGCAGAGCACGCCCGCACGCGCCGAGGGCTCACCATCTTATCCCGACCATTTAGTGAGCATGCCGTGGGGACTCAGTGATGGTAGCTATCCTGTTCAGTCTCTGCCCACTGTGATTTCTGCCTGAAAATCGCCTTGAAATCCAGCTGTGTCTACATCAAACCCTTTTTTTTTTTTTTGATTAATCAAAGAGGTGGAAAAGGTCACGTCACTGATCAGAAAAATCTGACGTTCTTTAGGTAGGAGCAAAGCAGGACGGGAAATGGATCTACCAAAGGGCGGGAGGAGGAGCAGCCTTGCGTGTCACCAACTGTACCTACTTCCGAGAGCTTGTCCTTGCACAGCGGACAGTGTGGGGCATGGTCAAGGCAGCGCTCCAGGCATTTGAGGCAGAACGTATGTCCACAGGGCGTGGTGACAGGCTCAAAGAGCAACCTGGAAGGAAACGCGGGGGTTTTCAGCAGAACCGTCCAAAAGAGACATTCCAGCCGTCTGCTTTAGAAGGGGGCCCCATGCAGTTCCTTTAGTGTTCTGGAGGTCATATACGCCCATTTCCATCTTCTGCACTGAGTTTTTAGAAAAACGAATCAATCGCGAGTTAAGTAGATATCATTTCCTCCTTAGAAAAACAGCCTATTGCATTTTGGTGTCAGGCTCTGGGAAGCTGAATTGATGAGAGAACGACATAGATTCTACACCATCCTACCTCATGCAAAGGGCACACTCAAAGTCAGTTACGTCAATCGGGAGCTCTGGACCTTCTCCTGTCTTAGAGTTCACATTCCTTTCAGGTGAGGCATCTGCATCTGAAAAATTTTAAAACGGTTTCATTAAAACCCTAAACGTCTGAACAAGAGCATCCTCTGGGAGTATCTCCTCTGGACACCATGTATGACATCCATGTAACCAACCATGCCGGGCAGGAATGCTGCTGTCTAGTTAGTAGATAGCAATCATTTATCTGCACTATAAGCATGAAGAAATGTTAAAATTATACCTAAGTTTTCTGGCTATTTTGGACTACAAAGTCCTTGCCCTCTAAAATGTACTACGCCTCAGAGCAGATAATCATTTCACTGTTAATGTTACCAGTGTAGAATTAATCAAACACCAATGTCCTACCGTTTGGGATTATACAACATGATGAGAACACAGCCTACCGACCTTTCTTAGGAATCTTTCCAGGGGCACTAAGTTCACGAGCATCCTCCGTATCATCCGGATGCTGTCTCTTTAAGCCGGTGCTGGGTTTCTCTGGAAGTAAGCTTTCTAATGTCTTCTTATCCTCTTCAAAGTGTAGACCCAGTATAAAATACAAGACCGAAGAATTGGCATTTCGAAAGACGTCAGTTTTCTCAGACGCATTCTGGTTAAATAGGGAAAAAAAGAATCCTCAATATTCACGATATCACAGCATAGAAGGCATAAATCATGCAGGAATCTGCCTTAGAACCCTTTGGAAAACGAGGGTTGAGACTATCCCTTCAAAATCAGTTTCATTTATCAACTAATAAGAGGATCTTTGCACTTTTATGGTAAAATACAGGATAGTTTCTTTGGGGCACAATGAATGAACACCACTCTCCGTATGCATGTACATAACATATACACATAAGATAAATCAATCATAGATCACATGCTCAAATCATCCCGCTGCTTTCTTTGCTCCAAGCCAAAATAACCCCAGGCTCAGGTCTCCTGGTGTTTTGGTTGTTTGAAGCTTTTGCAGTTTCTTCCGTTCCATCTTCAATCGCTTTCATTATTTTTGTTGACATTTAAAAGTGTCAACTCTTGGGTTGAAGAGCTCCGCTGCTTTCATGAAACTTTTTTTTTTTTTTTTGATACCAGGGGTGCTTCACCACTCAGCCACATCCCCAGCCCTTTTAACATTTTATTTAGAGATAGGGCCTCACTAAATTGCTGAGGCTGGCTTTGAACTTGCCATCCTCCTGCCTCAGCCTCCCATGAAACACTTCTAACCAGTGTGACGCCGCGACCTCCAAACACCCTGTGCAGTGTCTCATCGGGGGAATCTGATGGACATGGGCTTCCTACCTCAGGACTCCCTGAGTTACCACCTTCTGCGGACTGTGGTGGCAGCGCCTTGTTTTTCCGGCCACGACATGGAGCCTTTGCTCTGCTTTGGATGCAAGCCTTGGTGTGCTGACGTACGTTTTCTGAAGGTGGAAAAAACACCTCACACACTGCCTATAAAATGGCCAAGGAGAGAGAGAAGTACTGTAAAATGCTTCTAGAAACATATGTAACACGTTTTAAAGACGCAAAGGAACAGGGCAGCCAAACAGGCCTAGAAGGTTGAAAAGAAGTCATTACCTTATTCCTTGTCAACCTTTTAAAATGCAAACGTTTTCCAAATCACCATGTTTTGAGCATTTCAGCTTCTAATCCCTTTCCATTCTAGCCTTACAAATGATAAACTATGAGATCATAACTTCCTTTTGTCTGGTCCTTACATACCTCCTACATTAAAACTCCCCTAAAATTCTCACAGATAAGAGAAAAATGCAGTAGAGAGGCTTCCGAGGGGGGTCCCACATTAATCTAAGCGGTGACCAGCTATGGGACTGAGACATAAACAGAAGACAGCTCTATTTATGACAGAACCACTAGAGCCAGCCGGGAAAGCAGAGGAGGTAAAGGGCCATCACTGCGGCTCCTGAGCCCAGGGCCTATCCCTGGGGAAGGGGAGGGCAGGGGCTGCCGGTTAGGCGTTCTGAATGACACCTGGTGGTCCTGCCAAACCCTGTGATCTCAGCTGAATCCAATGGCTTCAGGGAAGAAAGACAAGCGGATGCAACCTAAACAAAGCCCCTCCCAAAGCTCTTCATGTTATAAGGCGAGTGCACCAGAACCCAGGACCTCTGTTATGGTCCAGATCTGAAATGTCCCTCAAACACTCCTGGGTTGAAAGCACAGTCCCCAGTGCAGCAGGGTGCAGGTGGGGCTTTTAGGCCAATAATGAGCAGAGTAATTGCCAAAGGATTAACCCACTGGTAGCTGAATGGACTCCTGGGTGTTAACTGTAGGCAGATGAGGTGTGGCTACAGGAAATAGGTCACTGGGGGCATGGCGTTGGGGATTATAGCTGACCCTGGCGCTTTTCTGTCTCTCTCTCTCTCTCTGTTTCCTGGATGCCAGAGCTGAGCAACTTTCTTCCATGATGTGCTGCCCATACCTCGGCCCAGAGCAATGGAGTCCGTGGAACATGGACTGAGACCTCTGAAACCATAAACCAAAATAGGCTTCTGCTCCTCTAAGTTGTTATTGTCAGATATTCAGGTCCCAGTGACAAAAAGCTAACATAATCTCTTAGCAGAGAGCAGCTGCATCCTCAGCCAGGCCGTCGGGTCCTACCTGGCCCTGAGTGGCTTCAGCAGACCTGCCAGGGGTGTGAGTATATTTCATGGGCATCGATGGGTTAATGCTCTTTTGCCATCCCCCACCATGGTGTGCCCAGGAGGACCATGTCTGAAAAAGCAACGGGCAGACCAGGGTCCAAAGACCGAGTTCTGGCTCTGAGAGCTCTGTGAACGTGCTTCATCTCACTGCGCTCAGGCTGCCATCTCTGCCAGGCTTGTGTGAGGATCAGCAGGGAGAAGACAAGCTTCAAGCTTCTGATGACATCTGTAGGTGGGAGACAGCTGGCGGGGGTAGCTGAAATAGCCAACTCAAGACTCAACATCGTTCTGACAAGTGAGAAACGACGGTCAGAACCCAGCAAGTGAAAACTGAACAGGATGAACACCACGCGACGGCACTTGGAAAAACGGATAAAAACGTTACTAGAAAGTTCTCATCAAAAGAAAACCACAGACCTAGGTCCTTGTGGCTACCTACACTTCTAATAGGAGCCAATGGGGATGCTGCCAGGCTAAAAACAAATGCGCCTCACCCCCTGTCCCTGTCCTGTGTGCATGCTCAACTCTGGAGAAGGTCAGAACACATCCAGGAAGAAACCCTCGTGACCTTGTTCTCAGAGTCAAGGAGGCCTGGTACAAAGAATGATTGAGGGCAAGGAGAACAGCTATTCTCAAATATCTCAAGTGGTCTGAGCTGTTGAAGGAAGAACTGATTTATTTTTATGTTGCTCCAGAAAACAAAACCAGAACTGCTGGGTAGAAACTACAGGGTAAATACACGGTCGATGTTCCCAGGAGTGTGAAAATAGAGACAGGCTGACATGGAACAAAAACTCTCAGGCCCTGGAGGTGCTAAGTAAAGGCCAGGGCACCAGTGTGCAGGCTGTTAGGAGCGTGGATTCCTACCTGAAGTGTTCTCGGAGACGAGCAGAAGAGCACGTCCTCCTGCATTATGCTGGTGAGGCAGAGCTAGAGATTACAGGCCAACCTCTGGGCTGAACTGGTATATTTTACGTATCTCAGGATGTCTTGATAGGACTTCTGCGCAAGTTGTGGTACTTGAAATGGGAAATTCTAGGAAACAGCACTTTGCCTCCCCCGCTCCAAACGGTCACCTAGCCTCGTCTCCCGTGGGCCATCGTTTCAACACTACCCAAGCACACTGTACACCGTCTCAATAAATGGAACATCTAATTAGAAGCTGCCAGATGCACGAGCCTCATCATTATTCCTATGTTTCTAATCACATTGTCCAGAACATTTGGAATTACACTTCCGGTTTATTTCAAATGCCAGGGTTACCCAGCATGGACCCAAGGCTATAGACAGGACTTCCCAGAGAAACTCACTTATCAGAACTCATACCTTCTGTGCTTCTTTCTTCATGGTGCTACAATCAGGATTTAAAGCAAGGCAGTAGAGATATTCCTTCAACACTTCCTCACTTCTTCCCAGTGCACAAAGAGCCTGAGCTTTTATGTGGTGCCCCTGCATGGACCAAGAGACAGAGCAGACATAGACAACACAACCAGCATGAGTATACACATTTGAATGCAGACAGCTCTGCAAAAAATTGTTAGAATGATTTGTTTCGATTTCATAAACCCACCTCGGAAATCTGGCAAACTGCAATGTCTCATAAATACAATTTGCAATCAGAACACAAGAATCACCATATTTGGAATTTGCTGCTTACAGCAGTTCTAATGGACATGGTACGAGAGAACTGGTCTCTGTTAGTTTTTTTTATTAATTTTATTTTTCATTAATGTAATACTGCTACTGCGCTGGTGAGAGCTTCTTCCTCCTCAACTTCGTTGCTGGAAGATACCTGGTCTACACGGCTGACATCTACTGAGGAGGATTCTGGGGCTAGAAGTCCCAAGAGCAGGATGTCAGGGCCCTTATTCAGGGACTTCAGGCAGCCAGGCTTCCCCCCCCCCCCCCCCCCCCCGTGGTCCGTCTAGAGTCTCTGGGTGAGAAGGCCCTGTGATGTGTGTGCCGCTACTGCCCTGCAGGACAGGGTGATCAGACACGGGGGCGGACCTCCATGCTCACTCCCATCCCCAACCCCAGCTCCTCTCCAGAGCTCCTCCCATGCCGTGAGCTTAGCTTCCGTGGGAACTGGGATGTCCTCGGCTCTTTCGGACATTCATCCATGTTTGAAAAAGAAATCTGTCGAATTCCCTTCTTCCATAAATATTCCCCATTCTCTCTGTTTATGAGCTTACTCTTGTTTACACTTCCTGTCACACTTTCACTGAGGGACGATGTATAGACAGTAAACCCCACCAATCTTAAATGCTCAATGTGACGCGTTTGGATAAGTGTGTGTGGTTGTCTAACCATTAGCACTCACATTTCCACCACCCCCCAGCATTCTCTCCTGCCATCTGCAGTCAGTCCCTTCCCCTGAGCAGACCTGCTCGCCACTGACCTGTCACTCTAGTTTTGAGTTTTTGAGTATTTCACATGAATGGAACCACCATGCTGTCTTTTGTGTGCCTTTCGTGACTTGCTGTGGCCCTTCTAAGACCAACTGTGTTGCTATGTAGATCATTTTTTCTGTCCAGCTAAGCAGTATTCCACTGTATGGTTGTACCATGAATTACTTATTTGCATGTTGATAGATATTTATTTTTGTAGTCTTTGGCTAATATGAATTAAGCTGCTATGAACATTTGCACGTCTTTGTGTTCGTTTTTTTTTTTTTTTTTTACTCTCTTGGGAAAATATTTGTAAGATTGATAGGTCTCACAGGAAGAGTATGCTTAACTTAAAAAAAAAAAAATCTGCCCAATGGCTCAGGAGGCTGAGGCGAAAGGATTGCAAGTTCAAAGCCAGTCTCAGTAACTTAGTGAGACCCTAAGCAACTGAGCAAGACCTTGTCTCAAAATCAAAAATATAAAAAAGGGCTGGGGATGTGGCTCAGTTGTGAAGCAACCCTGGGTTAAATTCTTGGTATCAAAAACAAACAAATCCGGGGCTGGGAATGTGGCTCAGCCGTAGAGCGCTCACCTCGCATGGTCAGGACCCGGGTTCGATCCCCAGCACCACATAAAAATAAAGGCATTGTGTTGTGTCCATCTACACCTAAAAAATAAATGTTAAAAAAAAATATCTACTAAACCTTTCGAAACCAACTGGATAATTTTGTATTCCCACTAGTGATGTGTAAGAATTCTGGCTGGTGGACTTCCTTGGCCACCTTTAGTGTGGTCAGCCTTGTTAACTTAAGCCTGTCTAGTGGGTCTACAATAATATGTCACTGAGGTTCTAATTTACATTTCTCTGATGACTAATAACGCAGGGCATTTTTTCATGTATTTATTTCATATTCATATGTCTTTTTTGGTAAAGTATCTGCTTAAATACCTTGCCCATTATTTAAAATTGGGTTGTCTGAATTATTACTAAATTGGTAAAATTTTTTTTTGTATTTACTAAGACCAACTCCTTTATCAAATAAATGCCTCGCATATATTTCTGTCTATTCTTTGTTTGCCTTTTCACTTTTCCAATAGTATCTTTTGAAAGGCCACGAGTTTTAAAATTTGATTATCCATTTACCATTGGGGCTTTTTTCTTTTTTTAATGATGTGTGTTTTCTGAGTCCTTTTTATTGATTTCTGTCCTTACATTTATTTCCTTCCTCTTCTCCTACTTTCTTAACGTGAAAGCTTAGATCACTGCTTTGAGAACTTTCTTCTTTAAGAAGCACTAATATTATAAACTTCCCCCTAAAAATGGCTTTAGCTGCATTTCAGAAATTCAAAGTTATCATCATTTGTGTTTAATTGTTTACTCCTTTCCCTTTTATTTCTGTTTGATTCCACAGATTCAGAAGTAAGTTGAAGATGTTTAAGGATCTCCTAGATGTTTTTATTTTTGAAATAAAATAAAACAATAAAATTGCTCTTTAATTCTGTTTTCAGAGAGCATTCTCTTTAAGATTTCAATGCTTTGAAATTTATTAATACTTTTTTTTTTTTTACTAGCACTGGGATTCCATAAGCATTAAGAGGCACATGCAGACTGCAATTGAGTGTAATGTTCTACAAACGTCAATTAGGTTAAGAGGGTAGATAACGCCATTCAGATTTTATCTACATTAACTAAAATTTTGATTTAGTGAGGATATCAATACTGGCCAAAGTATATTAAATTCACTTAACTCTGATTGTGTACTTATCTAAAATTTAAAATTTTCTGATGCCCTGACATTTCATGTGTGTGTGTGTATGTGTGTGTGTGTGTGTGTGTGTGTGTGTGTGTATAAAATTGTTGTATTGATCCTCTTAAAGTTTTTCTTTACATCTCTAGTAATACCCTTTGATACTAATACAGTTATCTCATCTTTGTACTTTTTGTGTTTGCATGATATATTTTTGGAGCCTTTTAAGTCTATTTGTGTCTTTGCATTTAAGATGAATTTCTGGTAGAAGGCAGTCTGACTTTTTTTTTTTTTTCTTTCTACTTTGAATTTGCTTTTCCAGTGTCAAATGGTTTCCATGGTTTCAAATGAGATGTCAACCATCAGTCTGGTTATTTCTCTTATGCCATTATTCTCATCTCATGTCAGTTTTCTCTTGATGCTTCCAAGACTTTCTTTTAATATTTGCCTTACAGCACAGCAGCTTGATTATCACTTGAGTTTATCTTGCTTGGAGTTCATGCTTATCTTGCTGGGTCGGAAATTAACAATTCTCACTAAATCTGGAAAGTTTTCAGCCATTATTTCTTTGAACTTTTCCCCTGCCATTGCCTCTCTTTTCCCCTGCCATTGCCTCTCTTTTCCCCTGCCATTGCCTCTCTTTTCCCCTGCGGGTTCTAGGTGCACATGAACTACACACTTGACATTGACCCACACAGGCTTCTGAGATTCTTTCCATTCTTCTTTACTCTTTTCCTCCCCTTTTTGGTTCTTTGGACTGGGAAATTTCCATGTATTTACCCTCATTTTCATTGATACTGTTGCCATGTATGATGTGCTTTGGAGCCTGTCCAGCAATTTTGAATTTCAGAATCCATAATTTTCATCTTTAGAATTTCCTTTTTTTTAAAAAAATGGTTCAATTTCCCCACTGAAATTGCTGTTTTTTATAAAAACATATTTTCCTTTTACTCTTTCGATATAATTTCATTTGACTCTTTGATCTCATTTATACTCAATAAACATCCCTAACAAAAAAATTTTAAATTGAAAATGCTCCAATAAAATGCTGACAAAGTTTTTCAGCACTGATATGATGCCACAGGTAGAAAATTCCACACCATGCAACTTTGCTTTGTGTATAGAGTCATTTAAAATCTTATATAAAATTACCCTCATGTTGTATCCATAAGGAATATATAAAACCAATTTTGAGTTTACACTTGGGTCCCATCCTCAAGACACCTCGTTATGTATATGATAATATTCTAAAATTGGAAGATATCCAAAATGTGAAACGATTCTGGTCCCATGCATTTTGGATAAGGGATACTCATTCTGTAAAAGCTGTTTCTAGGTAAATACAATATCTGGGCCCACTTAATTTTTATTGGCTTTTATCTTAAGTCAACACTTTCCTGTTTCTTTTTGTGTCAAACATTTTTTAGTTGAAACTGGACATGGTACCTATGTTGTATTAACAACTTCTGCACTTTGTCACGTTCTTCTGAGTGTTACCGGGTCGTCACAAAGGGTGATTAACTTTTCTGGATTCCCCCACAAACTCTATGTTCCCATGGTGTGGCTTCTCTCTCTGCTCTGTTCTGACTTTCCCCTGCTCCTTTTTAAGCCTTGCAGTTCCTCCCCGATATCTAAGAAATTTGGCAATCAACCAGGATTTGGCCAGAGTTGGAACTTAGCCATTCTGAGATATTTTTCCCCCTTCTTGTAGGAGTTTCCCTCATTTCTAGCTATTCTGGCAGATTAGAGTTCTTTACTGACATTTCAGTCTTGGTCTTGCCTGAGCTGTGTGCTACTCCTCATTTCAGGTACTCACTGAACACGGGAAGGGGGACCCTGTCACTCTGGCTTTTTTGCTGTGCCCTCTGCACCTCTCACATGCGTGCGCAATTTAACTGTGAGTCAGATTTATATTTTGCATCTATCTCACTTGCACAGTTGTTTTGCTAAGAAAATTTCTCCCTTTCCACTTCCTTTCTCCCGGTTCCACCAGGCACTTCCAGATGAAGTACTGACCTTGAAGTCCCCAGAACTCTGATAGTTTCAGGTGGTAATGTTCAGAGCTTGACCACTATTGTCTTCTAGCTGCAGCTACCGGCAAAAAGCCATGAAATCACAATTCTCATCCCTTCCATACTCAAAAGTCTTTGAGACTCAATTCTCCTGCTGTTTGGATACTTTACAATATTCTTTTTTTTTTTCCAGTCCAGTTTTTATATATTTTCTCTCTTCTGTGCTCACATGACCTCTTCATTTTTTTGTGGTTCCTAGAAGTAGGTAAATCATCCTTTCCCTCTACTGTCATTTTACGTGGGTCCGTTGGGAGGGAAAACCATAAGGGATGCACATCCATGGCCACCTCTTCATCCTTATCCCTGCACCAAAATGTCTAAGACACTAGTGGCAATATCGGCCAGCAAGAGTCTGTTTTCAGGTTCCTATCCACCTGGCTTCTTTCTCCACTGTCTGAATACCATGACTGTGCTGACGGTGACCCATCCTACCTCCAGCATCAACCGTGCCTAACACCCCGTAACTGACCACTCATTACATCCCAAGTCTGAGTTCTCTGGGAGAACAGCCATTTCAAAAGTCACGACAAGGGGCCAGGGTTGTGGCTCAAGTAGTAGCGCGCTCGCCTAGCATGCATGAGGCACTGGGTTCGATCCTCAGCACTACATAAAAATAAAATAAAGATATTGAAAAAAAAAGAAGCTATGATGAATATTTTGGACAACAGGTCATGGGCTTCATCCTGGGTTCTCTGGGATCTCACAGATGCCCCTGAGGCCAGTTACAATTCATTTATGGAACTCTTTAGCCCTTGAAAGTTTACCGATTATTATATTTTTCCTTTCATAAGAATGGATTCCGCTTTTGTAGAGTCTGAATCTTACATAATTTGTAAGGTTTTTTTAGTTATATATGGACACAATATCTTTATTTATTTTTATGTGGTGCTGAGGATCAAAGCCGGTGCCTCACATTTGCGAGGCAAGTGCTCTGCCACTGAGCCACAACCCCAGCCCCTTTAAGGTTTTTTTAAGGAAGGGTATAAAATTATGA
The DNA here is from genome assembly GCF_045843805.1 of Urocitellus parryii. Taxonomy (NCBI): domain Eukaryota; kingdom Metazoa; phylum Chordata; class Mammalia; order Rodentia; family Sciuridae; genus Urocitellus; species Urocitellus parryii. Next base: position 13,460,022 of record NC_135542.1, read on the forward strand.
ATCCGATGTGGCTGAAGCCCCTCTGAGACCATATACAAGTAAATGGCCTGAATCAAGTATCAGAAGTTTCTAAATCTGTTCATTCTACTTATCTAAGGTTCTTTGAGAATAATCCTCTTACATACACAAGGAACTTCACAGGGAAATGTTCATACACACACACACACACACACACACATCACCTCAATCAACATGCACATTCTTGATACCATGTATCAATAAATGCTTATAAAGTGAATGAATGAGTTTTTCAATAATTTTAGGTAAGGTTTAATTTAAGGTCTTAGAGCCTTTTTGCCTGGTAAAATCAAACCGATCATGTGCCTATTATCTATTTCTGCAAGTGGGCAAATGTTTTCTGGCTCAGGCTTATCCAATTGCTCCAAAAAGCCTTGAATCGTTACCCATGAATATTAGCCATGATTGGCTGTGTGGAAGGGTTTTACTTGAATGAACATCCTCCTGTAACATTTCCCCCAGCGGGAAGGTGGTTCTAAAAGTTTTCCATCTCATCTTAATCATGCTTGGTCAACTTATTCTTCCCCTCAATCCACTTCCTTCCTAGTGGCTTCTCGATTACCACCACTTCAACTAACCTTCCATATCACTCCTGTAATCCTTAGTTGTAACAACATACTTTGGAACAAAATTCTATCATTTGTTGTTTTAAAATGATTTATTAGGATACATTTTTGCTGAAGCTGTTATCCACCATGCATTGATGAAGAACTGAGGTCTAGAGATTTGCAATAAATCCTGAAAATCTGGCCACAGTCTCAAACATTAAATATTCATCAGCTGCCTCCCTTAAAGTTTCACTTAGCCATGAAACTTTGCAGTAACTAACTAACTCTCTTGCAGGAGACACTCTGCCAAGTTTTTAGCTCAAAGAACAATACTGTGGGGGAAAACTACCTTCAGAGGTCAATGCAGGTCTATTGTCAGGAATACTCAGAATTCATAATTAAGATTCGGTCATTACTTACAGAAATTGCCTCAGAAGAATAGTAGTGGAACGAGACAGACTAGGGAGATGTTAGTCAAAGAATACAAGATTTAAGCTAGAAGATTGTTCAAAAGAGATTTAGTATAACACAGTGACTATAATTATTAACATGTTTCACCCTTGAAAATTCCTGAGAAAACAGGTTTTAGGTATTCTCACTACAAAAAATAATGTCAGGTAATGCATGCATTAATTTTGCCTGAGCTAGCCATTTTACAATGTATTTTTCAGAAGAACATGTTATGCCCTGAGTATATACAATTTTCATCTGTTAAAATAAATTTTAAAATAGTAGGTCAAGTGAAGGAATAAGAGAAAAGGCATCAGAAATAAGAGTAGAAAATGTTCTTAGGAAAGCAAGCAAGCAACAAAATAGGTTTCTGGGCTTAATCCAATGAACATTTGCTCTCATCCTTGGGCTCATCCCAAAGCCCAATTTTACTGTCAATTTAATCTAAAACATTTTGTTTTAAAGGATTTTGGCAAACAGGAAAGAAAGAAGAGAGGAGAGGTAGGTAAGATGGATGGATGGATAGACACAACTTGTCTCCTAACTGGGGCTAATATCTCTTCCATGTTTCTAAAGCATGCCTTTCCATCAAAAAAACACAAAGACTAATATTAGTCCAAAAAGCACACAAAACGTTAGTTCTTTCACTAACACTACTGACATGCTCATACATATATGAGGGACTGCAATTTTAAATAGTTCTTCTTCATTCACGATTCATCATCTCCAAAGCCAACCAAGATAAATCACCTTAGTCAAGAGAGGTTCCTTCTGACAAACTATACCAGAATCCTGCAGGGCCTGCTCATAGTTCCTCATGGTTAAATGCAAATCCGCTCGCAGCAGCAATAATGAGGTATCATCAGGAGCTGGAAGACAGGAGGAATACAAATGAGTGAAAAAGACTGAAAACAAATAATCAAAAATGTTAAATTACAAAAGCAGCATAAAGACAAAATAAGAATAATTCCTCTCTCGGTCCTATTTAGAATTTAATGGTTTGATGAGTATTAATTTACAGAACTTCTCTCAGAAAAACAGTAACAAGACCTCAAAACACCCCCCCCCAAAAAAAAACCAACCCAGACTAATGGTGAGTATTCCTGCACACACACTACATCATCTCCAGTAAAAGACCCAAAGTCCAGTGAATCATATATATATATATATATATATATATATATATATATATATATTTTTTTTTTTTTTTGTATAAGGGACTGAACTCAGGGACACTCAACCACTGAGCCACATCCCCAGCCCTATTCTGTATTTTATTTAGAGACAAGGTCTCACTGAGTTGCTGAGGCTGGTTTGAACTCATGATCCTCCTGCCTCAGCCTCCTGAGCCGCTGGGATGACAGTCGTGCACTGCTGCTGCAGCTTGAGCCTCCCTATCCCACATCCAATATGCTTTGAAATCTCAAACGTTCTGAGCGCTGACATGATACTCAAGAGTTTTGTATTTTGCAGTATTTCAGGTTTCAGATTTCTGGATTAGGGATGCTCAAGCAGTAAAGTCCATGCAAATATTCCCAAATCCAAATCTGAAAGAAACCCTATGGATCTAAGCATTTTGGATAAGAGCTAATCAACCTATAATAATTCGGTATTTTATTTTTTTTACTATATGTTTTTTAGTTGTTGTTGGACACAATACCTTTACTTTATTTTTTTATTTATATGTGATCCTGAGGATCGAACCCAGGGCCCTCCCTGCACATGCTAGGTGAGCACTCTACCACTGAGCCACAATCCCAGCCCGTAATTAAGTATTTTAGGTGGAGATTTAAGATAACTTTCCTTAGAAGTTAAGTAGACAAGAAAATTCCTGCTTACGGAACAGAAAGGTAAGACCTAATTTGTTTTCTTACGAAATCTGTATGGACACAAATTTACCCATATAACTGTGCCTGCGTCCAGCCCTCCTAAATTTGTTCTCTTAAGAGGAGAAAGGAGGGGCTGGGGATATAGCTCAGTTGGTAGAGTGCTTGTCTTGCGTGCACAAGGCCCTGGGTTCGAATCCCAGCACTACAAAGAAAGGAGAAAGGAGAACAAAAGCTTTCCTTCTCTGGATTCTGCATATAGAAGATACCTGGGTAATCACTCACATGCTACCCCAGACACATGCCCAGCTGTACAGAAGCCCAGAGTGACCGGCGACACAGGAAGCAAGAGTGACTCCCTGAAGTGACCTGGAGTGAGAGCCAGTACTGATAGCCCAAGCCTGAAAGCAGAATGGTCACAGCCGCCTTCCATGCCGCTGGCCTTGACTCACTCCACGAGTCCACTCAGGATCACTGTGACAGGGCCACACCTGTGCCTGTCAGTTGATCAATGGATATTCTAGTCACCTAACATGTGTTCTCGGGGCTGGGGATGTGGCTCAAGCGGCAGTGCGCTTGCTTGGCCAGGGTTCGATCCTCAGCACCACATACCAACAAAGATGTTGTGTCCGCCAAAAACTAAAAAAAATCTATCTCTTTAAAAAACATAAAATAAAATAAAATGTGTTCTCATCTCTCTACCTAACACACATCCTCCGTGTGCTCCAAATCCTTGACCTTGACCTTTTATCACACTTCCCACTTGGATCTCCCCAACTGCTAGTATGCCTTCTTTCAGCTCATGTAGGTAAGTGAGCACATGTGTGTAAAAATTCTTGTGCAAGAAGATGGCCCACCAAGACACAGTGAGCAACAAATATTAATAAATGTGTTATCGCCACATGTGTCAAGACAGAGAAGGTGCGGCAAGAAAAAAAGGGGGAGATGGGGAAGGGACCAGCAAGAGTCAGATAATAAAATGTAAATTATTTTTTTAAAAAACACATTTCTTGGTATAGCTAACTGGCTGGAGCAGGAGTCAGCAACTTTTTTTTTTTCTGTAAAAGGCCAGATGATAAACATTTGAGGCTGTAGGTCAAGAGAAAACTGGAGGATATTATGCAGGTACTTGTTTAACAAAAGAGAAAACAAATTTTTCACAGTTAATTGATGAAATTCAGAATCTAACAATATTTTTGGGTAACGTAGGTCTCCTAATGAGAAGAGCAGTATCCCTTGTGGAGGAATAACATATTACTCAATTAAGGTTCAGAGTTGGTATTCCCCATCATCAAAAGCAAGTGAGAATGTTCACCTGCTAATTATAATTCATGATGAGATTTTATGTGTTTCGACTTTGAAAATGCACAAAGAAACCATGAAATACACAAACATATGATTTTAAATTGAACATTTCTGTTGTCTGGAAGGCATTATAAAATTCTGTTAAGATTCTTCTCAGGATTTTTGTCACAGTCACTAAAGATAATAACATCATTGCCAACCAAAAGATTAGGTAAAAGTTCCCCAACTGTAGTTAAAGGAATTTGATATATAATTCTTCTTTGGAGATTTTTGGAAATCTTAAAAAAAAATGCTACTGTAACTGTAGTTTGATCTTGGGAAACGTGCTGGGGATCTGTGCAGACAGCTAAAGTCTCTTACCAGCTCTAACATCTGCCAACGGATTCTCCTGAATTCTAACTAGGTGGGTCATATGCAAATGATAAACTTTGATTATTCTATTTTAATATGTACAATCCTTATTTTATTTTACTCTCATGTTGCAATAATAGTGATAATGAACCCCACCCCACCCCCCCTTCTTTCTCTGTCTCTCTCTGCAATGCTGGAGATCAAACCCAGGGCCTTGTGCATTTTTCTCACTGATTTAAAAATAACATGTCTAATTTGTGTGTGTGTGTGTGTGTGTGTGTGTGTGTGTGTGTGTGTGTATGTGTGTGTGTAGCGGAGGTACTAAGGATTGAACTCAGAAATGTTTTACTACTAAGCTGCACCCCCAGACCTTTTTATTTTTTATGTTGAGACAGGGTCTTGCTAATTTGCTGAGGCTGGCCTCAAACTTGCAATCCTCATGCCTCAGACTCCCTAGTAGCTGGGATTACAGGCATGTACCACCGTGCTCTTCTTTTTTGATGTTTACCGTAAGCTTCTGAGAGAGAATACTAGTCAAGCTAGGTAAGTAGCTAAGCCCACAGCTTTTAGCCTGAGCTATTCCTAGTTTTCTAGAAGGGTTTTCTAACAAGAGGGTATTGAATTCTACAGCTAAGATGCTCTTTCAGCATCTGATACATGTATAGAGCATTATTTCCTTTGATCTGTTGTAGTGAATTACAATGAAAGGTGTGTCTAACATTCAATTATCCTTATATTTCTAAAATACACTGCCAGACTTGAATACTAAGAAATTTGGTTTAGGATTTCAGCATCTATGCACATATGTACTGCTATGCTATAAATTTTTCCTGTCTAGTATCAAGATTATACCAACCTCCCCAAATGAGATGGAACTCTTCCTATATATTTCTAGGATCTTAAATAAAGTTGCCAATCAACCTCTGAAAGATTGTGAGAGCTTGCTGGGCCTCTGTGCCCTTTTAGCAGGAGAAAAATCCCTGGGTAACATTTCAGTGTGTTTTAGGTTATTGGTCTATGTCAGCTTTTTACTTCTTCCTGAATCAATTTTGACCGTTTACATTTATGTCCTTCTATCATTTTAAGATCTGTTATAAACTTTTGTACCTGCAATTACTCTGCCTTCCCTTCCTGATGCTATCTGTGTTCCGCTTCCTTTGTCACCACATGTGCCACACATTGGTCTCTTACCCATCTTTGGCGTGAGCCAGTTTCTGACTGGTTAACAGATTCCATTTTTTTGTCTCATGATTTTCTTAATCATTCCTCTGTTTGTTTGAGCTTTGTGTTTGCTTAGTCTTAATGAAACATCCTGAGTTAATTAGGTAGGTTAACTTTCTGTCACTGTGACAAAACATCTGAGAAAACCAGGGTAAGTGGAAAGATTTATTTTGCTCACAGCTTGAAAGGGTTTTGGTCATGGTCGGCCAGCTCCATAGCTTTGGGCCTCAGGCAAGGCCAAACATCATGGCGGAAGGTGGGGGGTAGAGTAAAACTGCTTACCTCATGGCAGCCAGGAGGCACAGACAGAGAGAAGGGGCTGGGGACAAGAGACATCTCTCTGGGGCGTATCCACCTACAACCTACTTCCTACTTCCCCCAACTGGGCCTCATCTCTTATAGTTTCCAACATCTTCCAATAAAGCCATCAAATTATGGATCTATCAATGGATTGATCCACTGATGAGGCTGGAACTCTCAGGATCCAATCACGGTAAGCTCCACCTCTGAATGCTGTGGCCCTGGGGACCATGTCTTCAACACATGAGCCTTTGGAGGACATTCTAGCTCTCATGACAATTTACATTCTTTTATTTTCATCATTCTTTTTTAAGGAATGCAGTTAAGTCTTCTATCCTCACATTCAAAGGCTCCTTTTCCTGAAGTCCAACGTTCATCGTGCGCCCTTCCCACAGAGTCACCGAACAAATCCAGCTATCTTCTTTGTCGACTTTGGTGACTCGTTCATGAAGCCGGCACTGCATAATTTAGTCTCTTAGAACATGTAAAATAAGTGCATCTACACTTTCTCCCATCCAAGTCAGAACAAGGCCTGACTCTGCTTAGCTTCCAAGACCCGATGAGATCAGGCACATTCGGGTGGTAGAGCTGTAGACGAGCTACATGTTTTCTAAGCCTTAAGCTTCAAACTGAGGAATTTTATTCAGGAGCCACTCAAAAATAAATAGAAGAGGGAAAGCAATTTAAAATTCTTCATGTGGAGAAAGTACACAGCAGAAAAAAATGGACATCTGCACTTGCCAAAGAATTGAGGCAGAATTTCAGAAGGCTCACCCATTAACCCCTCCCGAGACGCTCTGTGAGAAGAGTCTGATCTGGAGTTCAGAGTTGACCCAAAGCTGTCCTCCTCCAGCTGCAACCAGTGCCACTGTGGTACCCGGAGCTGGGGTCCCTGCTACAAACCATCAAATGTGTGTGCAAGTGGTGAGGAATGAACAGTAGGATGTCATTTAAGAAGAGTTTGATGAAATGACTCCTAAAGCAATAAAGATGGGTAGAGCTCCCCGGGAACAGAAAGAATGGATGGCAACACTCCTCAGAAGCTACTGACTCAAGCTGATACGGGGCTTGCTAAGCCAAGCCCTAGCCTTTCCCTTAGCATTTCATGTAGTGCAGCGCTGGTGGAAATAAAACCCTTCAACTTAATTTCTTCAGATGAAGGCATACTGATTTTTCCTGGAAAAATATGTCCAGCTGGATCAAAACATTCAGACCGACTTTTTTTTTCTTTCACTATTTAAAAAACACTATTCCATTATCTTCTGGTTTCAATAATCTTGGAGGAAAGTCAGCTATAAATCTTACAATGGCTTGAAGGAAATGTGCTGTCTTTTCTAACAGCTGTTAAGTTTCTCTTTGATTTTCAGTAACTTGGCTATAATAGATGTATTTGGTTTTTGTTTTGGGGTATGTGTGTGTGTGTGTGTGTGTGTGCGCGCGTGTATACAAAGTGCATACTTGTGTTTATCCTGCTGGACTGACTGAGCTTCTTGACTCACTGACATAAAGTTTTTCATCAGTATTGGAAAATTCCCAGCCATTTTTTCCTTCAAGTATTTCTATTGGGCTCGCATGTGCGCTCGATTGCTCTCTCTCTCTCTCTCTCTCCCCCCACCCTCTTCTGGGGTTCCAGTTTCATGGTTTTAAAACTTTTGTCTTTGTCCCATTATATTCCTGCTCTATTTTATTATTTTTCTGTTATGATTCAGTTTAGAATTTTCTATTGACTTGTTTCTGAGTTTTCTTATGCCAACTTCTGACGTATGCAGTCGATCTTTTTAACTCCTTTAAGTAATTCCCACCCTCAGATGCTGTACTGTGCAGTACTAGAATACCAATATGATCTTTTGTAGAGCCAATTAGGTACTAAATTATCCTTTCATACCTTTACTTATCTGTTCTCTTTAACATATGTATTTGTTATTCTGAATTCCATTTACGACTTATTGGCTCCCAAGTAGGCACACGGCTCCAAATAACCTCAGGTGGTGAAGCCAGAATTAGAAGGGTAGTCAGTAGAGATAGGTAAATCCAGTCAGGTCGGATCAAGGAGGCCAATTTTGAGTGAGTCTGGGAAGTTGGAGACTGTCCCCTGAGGGATTGAGATGTTAATTCCTTCAGAGCCCTTCCTCCACCCTTATCAAGAACCTGCCCCTGCTCCTACCTGTTGCCAAGATAACCTGTCCCAGGAGTAGCCCTTCCCTACAGGGAGCTATAAGGTAGTTAGTGTATCCTGGGCTGCTCCATCCTGTCCTTCCCCTCCAGCCCACCTGTTTCCCACCTTTGGGCCCCCCACCGAGCATTCCTGGGCCTAGTCACATAGGCAGGAAGGAGAAAGATAAGGGGGGAAGGCAGGAGAACACAGGAAGCCTAGGAATATAAAGAGGGCAGAACACCTCACTTCTGGGGTTACCATGATGCCAGCTATGGTCCCTTTCTCCCTCACAGAAGTCTATGTGACCCCTTTTTAAATAAACCCTGCTTTGTGTGCTGGCCTCGGCCTGCTTCTCTAATGCTCAAACTTCAACATGTGGGGAAGCAGGGCTCGGCATCCATAACCAGCGGTATCAGTGGGCCAGGACCCTCAGCCCTACGTTGTCTGGGGAAGGTGTGAAGAGCTACTTGGAGAACAAAATAAATGATACATTTGGTCATGTCATGTCATGTGTCAAAGCCTAGGTCTATTCACAGGTACTCTGCTTCCAAATATCTGTGAACTTTTTTATGATATCAAAACCTCTGGGGCTGGAGTTGTGGCTCAGCGGCAGAGCGCTCGCCAAGCACATGGGAGGCCCTGGGTTCGATCCTCAGCACCACATAAAAATAAATGAAGATATGGTGTCCAACTAAAAAATAAATATTAAAAAAACCTCTATTTGAGGCTAATTTATCATTAATTGAAGTATTTTCTGTAAATTATTTTTTTTGTAGTGCTGAGGATGAAAAACATAGCTTCATGTATACTAAACAGGCACTCCACCACTGAGCCACACCCCCTCCACTTTTCCACACAATTTTAAACCTCAAAAGCTTTTTTTTTTTTTTCTTTTTTAATCTTTGGAAAACTAATACTGAGTAGACTCAATAATTAAGCCGTCATAGGAATTGACTAAAATAGTGTAAAACTTTAAATTGTGGTCTAATATATACATAGAAAAGCTTAAAAACATGAGTATATAGTTTCATGAACACACCTGTGTATCCATTCCCTAGGTCAAGAAACGGAACACCACCTCTTCCCACAGGCAGGTCCCTCTCATGATGGCTTTCACTCATTTTTTTTAAGGGGCAGGTAATTGAGGATTGAACTCAGGAGCATGTGACCACTAAGCCACATCCCCAGCCCTATTTTGTATTTTATTTAGCGACAGGGTCTCACTGAGTTGCTTAGCACCTCACTTTTGCTGAGGCTGGCTTTGAACTCACGATCCTCCTGCCTCAGCCTGCCAAGACACTGGGACTACAGGCGTGTGCCATTGGGCCTGGCTTCAGTCAATCTTTCTTTTGATCCATCAGAGATAACCACTGTCCTTACTTCCAATACTCTCTAGTTTGGACTTAAGGTAAATAGAATCACACAGTAAAAACACTTTTGAGTCTAGTTTCTTTCACTTAACATTATGTTTGTGAGATTCATCCACACGGTAGTTTGTAACAGTAGTTGGTTTTTCTTTCTGCACAGTATTCTGTGAAGACATAATATATTTAACCGTTCTGACCTCATTGGACATTTGGTTTATTTCCACATTAGGAGTATTTTTAACAATGATATGCACTGTTTCACATTCGTGTATAGTCTTTTGGTGCATATATTCATGCACCCCTTTGAAATTGTTTGGTCAAAGGTCTTATTTAACATTTGTAGATACTAAACAATTTCCCAGGGGTATAATCTGTAGTCTCACCAGCACCACAGGAGAGTTCTCATTTTCTACCTGTTCTCCAACTTTTAAATCCAGAAAAAGTGCTGGAAGTGAAAATTTAGGGACTGAATTGAGGAGTACAGTGAATAAAAAATATATAATCTTTATTTTATATAGAAGACACATAAATAATATTTTGTATAAACAGTTAAAATAAATTTCATTTGTTTTTATGACCCTTATAACACGGCAACCAGAAATTTTTAAATTATTTGTGTGGCTTATACTATAGTCTATTGATAATGCTGCTCTACACCATAAATGCATAAATAAGATAGCTGAAAACCTGAAAATATACAATCTGTTAAAGTGTGGACATATTGGTTACAGAAATTAAACAGAATATTTGTTATGTAAGACAAGTTAACCCATTTAGTTCCATGTTTTCAATTCTTCCAATATTTTAATTAAATTAACATAGATGTATTAAAATAGATTGAAAAATTATAATCTGGAGCTTATATATCTGACATGTATATATATTTTGTATAATACATGTGTATATTTTCAAATGCTCTAATTATTCGCCTGTTTTCTCAGAAGGCTAAAACATTTATTTCAAATAAATGGTTCATTTGTTGCTCAATTTTTTAAAGTAGGTGTCCCACATCTGGAATGAAAGGACTTAACAGGTTAACTGCTCCATTCTTGCAGAGAATCCCCCAATTTAGATATTGCTACCTATCACCTGTTTACTAAATCAGAACTTGTTCTACAAGATGACTGAACTTCACCTTGTAGTGTGTCTTCTAAAAGAGTAAACCTTAACCCCCGGTTTAAAATAAAAGCCATACTCACACACAGATTCTTCCAGTAACAAAAGATTAGCCACATCCCCATAGCTAATGATTTAAATGATTTGCAACCCTTTTATAAAACCAGAAAATGAACCTCCACACACAGCCCAACTCAGCTGCCCACAGAGCAGGCATACTCATTCAAAGTCAAATACAACGGCAGAATCTGGTCTTCCTTTAAATTATGTATTGGTAACAGGTGGTGGTTGGGAGGGGCAAGACCACGATGCTGGTCATAGACCAGATAAATGAATGGATGAAGGATTAAGAACCTCCACCGTCAGTATTATCAGAAGCTAAGTGCGTCAGAACAACATCTATTGGCCTTTGACCCAGAAAGGAGGGTAGAGCCAGAGGCACAGGAGACAGTGAAGTGGGAGGGGTTCCTTCCCGGATACACCAGCAGAAACCCCAAAGCAAATCCTGCCCCAGCACAAGGCACTGGGCTCTGGGTCTCCAGTGGACCAATTACTGGCATTTTCCTGCAGGAGGACAAAACACGTTGTCATCCTCCCCCTGGTCAACAACTGAGAAGGGGCTGAAAGGCAAAATTACAAGGTCCTACCCAGCTGCCCAGGGAGGCCTGGGAAAACTTCCCCAGGTCCTGGAAAAGGCACAGCCAATGGGGCGCTTCTGAGAGTGGCCACCCCGGCTGCAGGGTGTGGCCGCTAACACCCAACTACCTTTAGAAATCAAAGCGCTCCTCCCAACCCTGAACAAAGCTCTCCAAAACCCTGGACCACGGGCCACCTCCCGCGCTGTCGCTCAGCGCCCGACAGGTGTGCGAACCGGAGGGCCCGGCCCCGCGGCTGACTCACCCAGATCCAGGGCCTGGTCGCACCTGAGCAGAGCGGCCTCGGGCTGCTGCTGGCGCTGCAGGGTCCGCGCCTGGCTCGCCAGCTTGCGCAGCAGGCACTCGGAGGGGAAGCACTTCTCCAGCACGCAGCTCAGCACCACGTTGACGCGCCGCGCCTGCGGCCGCGCGGGCCCACACTCCACGCAGCGCTTGCAGACCGTGAGCCCGCACGGCAGGGTCACCGGCTTGTGCAGCAGCCTGCGGCAGCGCGGGCAGCCGAGCAGGTCGCGGGGCGCGATGGGCGCCGTGGACTGCTGTCCCTCGCCTTGCGCCTCGGTCGCGCGGCCCGGGGGAGACTGCCGCCACTCGCGCTGGCCCAGGGCGCGCGCTAGGCCGCCCGCCAGCTCCCCCAGCTCCTCAGGCCGCATCGCCCCGAGCCTCGCGGCTCCACGGAACGCGCCCAGGGCCTCGGGGAGGCGGCCGGCGCGGGCCAGCGCGTTGCCCAGCCGCAGGCACAGGCCGCGGTCCGGCTGCGCCAGGCCGGCCAGCATGGAGCGGAAGAGCTCGGCTGCCATCTCGTATTCTCCCGCGCGGAAGGCCTTGTCGCCCTTCTCTAACTGCTGGGCGAAGGGCTCCCCGCAGTCGCAGCGGGGACACTTGGGGGGCGGCGGCGGCACCGGCTCCGGGCTCATAGCCGCGGGTCTTCGGTGACGCGGACCCTGAGGGAAGACTCGGAGCAGGAAGGATGCTCGGCTGCCGGGAGCAGGGCGGCAGGAGCGCGGCCGCCGTCTTCGTCACCAGCCAGTCGCGTCTGGGGGCGCCGCGCTAGGAGCCGAGGCGACCACGCGCGGGGGCGGGCGCAAGGCTGGGCCGAGGGGCCAGCGCGGCGTGGGCGGCCGGACCGCGCGGGGCCAGGACCCCGCAGGGTGGAGGCGGGACGGGCGCTGCGAGCGCGGCCGAAGCCTCTGCCCACGCGAGCGCCCCCCGCGTCCCACCGCCTTACGTAAGCCAGGTCACTGTGGGAACCTCGCTCCGCGTCAGCTGCTCCTCCCAAGCCTCTCCCTGCTCGCCCCGGGGCGGCCCCGCGCGTATGCGCGCGCCTCCGCTTCCCGCCGTGGAGCCGCTGGGCGCGCGCCGGGCAGGTACGCGCCGGGGGCTTCCAGCTCGGGCGCAGAGCCCGCCAGCCTGCCTGTCCCCGAGGGAGGCCTGGCAGCCAGGCAACCTGTGGCTCTGCTCGAGAGAGGGCGGAAGAACTGACCAGGACTGGGAACGCGTTGATTCAGGGAACTGTCTTCCTTACCTGGGGAGCCCAAGGGGGGCTCCCAGAACGCCACTCTGCATTTCATCAGAGACGCTCTAGAACTCGGATTTTAATGTAGGGTATGAGAAAATACCAAACTAGGTATGGGGAGGACAAGGGACTTGAGAAATTCACAATCATATTGTGCCCTTGATTAGGAAGCAGAAAGAGTATTTAAAAATGTCTCCTGCAAAGGAGTCCCGCAGTCGGAATTGCAGGGAGGAAGGAGTGGAAGGCTGCGTTGATGTACAACGCATAAATTAAAATCTTTCTGTGCTTATTAACCAGCCTTTAGAATTGATCAGGATATAGCCTGCACTTCTCTACCTATTGCCCGCCCCCCCCCGCGCGCATCCATTTTATTCTATATTTTGGAATGCAGTAAAATACATCACCATACTCCAGAAACCATAGCTATTCATTATTTCAAGAAGAAATTTCTTTTTTAAAAAATTCGTGATGCTTTTTCTAAATATAAAACTGCTGGCTAAAGGAAATATAGATGACCCTGATCACATTTAGGGAGAGAGGAAATGCCTCAGGAAGCAAGGAGAGAACATTTTAGACTAATTTCTAAAAAGGAAAACGAGCTTTGGCCAACCCTCTCTGGTCCTATAGTGAAGCAACAAAGTACAGAGCAAATGCTCTCCCTTTTCCATAAACGATTCTCTTCCTCCTGCTGTCTGTTTAGTTTCACTGATAAGTCGTAGCCAAAGTAGATTTTTGGTCTGTTTCTCATTGGTGAATTATTCCAACTTTCTTTTTCAATCTCTCTGGCTTTTTTCCTGCAGTCTGTGTAACAATTCACTTGTATTTGAAAGTTGTTGACACAAATTCACAACCAAACTACCAAGAAAGGGTGGTGCCTTCAGAGGAGTTAAACTTGCTGCAAAAAAAAGTATACCAAAGATGATTAAACATATAATCTTAGAACGTATTTTTCTTATTTTAGACAATTTTGTTTTTTAGAAAATAGAGACGGAAGCTTGCTGGAGTTATGGGTATTAAGAGTAAGAAGTTTTTGAAGCAAAAGTATTAATGTGAGATTTATAACATTAGTGCAGTGTGTTAAAAAAATAGCATAAAGACCAGAAGAAGAGAAATGCAAGAATATGGTCATGGTTCTAATCCTGTGTGTGAAGAGGTACAATATCACCCTAAGGAAGATTGTGTGACGCTAAAGATGTATACTCTAAACCCTAAAGCAACCACTGAGGAACACAAATCAGCTTCATCAAAGTCCCACCATGGGGATAAGATGAAATTATTCAAAAGAAAACAATCCAAAAGGAGGCAAAAGAGATAGATAATACTAGATAATACTAATAGAAAACCAATAGCAAAATGTGAGATTTAAATCTAATGTTATCGATTAATGCTAAAATAATAGTCTAAATGCCATAGTTAAAAGGCAAAATTTTTCAAATTACATTTAAGAAACATGGTGGCCACCAAAACAAAAGAAGAAAGAAAAGAAAAAGAAAAACATTTTAAATATGATGAACACATGAGTTAAAGGTAAAAGGCAGCTGTGACCAAAATAAAGCTGGAGTGATTACATTGATTTCTGATGTTGTAGATTTCATAGCCCAGAATATTGTCGGGAAAATATTTATAGTGAGAAAATTAATTGTTTCAGAGAACATAATACTCCTAAATATGTGCGCACCTAATAACAGGGCTTCAAAATATTGAAGCAAAAACGGGTAGGACTGTAAGATAAAATAGATAAATTCACCCTGATGGTCAGGGATGTCAGTGCCCCTCTCCCCACAACCAGTATAACAAGCAAAGGGGAAGTTAAGGATATAGAAGATTCAAACAATGCTACTACCCACTCAACCTGATTGACAGTTAGAGAGCACCTCACCCAACTGCAGCAGAGTGTAGTTCTTTTCAAGTGTCCATGGAACATGTTCCAATACAGAACATATTTGAGCCATAAAACAAATTTCAGTAAATTTAAAAGCATTCAGAGTCAAGCTATAGTAAGTATGTACCTTCCCATGGTGAATTGAAAGTAGGAATTAGTAAAAATTAATATACCATAGATAAATATATAGAAAATCCTCAAATATTTGGAAACTAACATATCTCCAAGTAGTCCCTGGAACACAGCCTATTTCTGTATAATATCACTAAATTGAAATTAAAATGATATCATTACAATATATAATATGTAAAACACCTTGAGAAAAACATGAAAATAGATATGTAAGACTTGAACACTTAAAACCTATAAAATACAACTAAGAGAAATAGAAGAAGATAAGTAAATGGAGAAAGATACTGTTCAAAGATCAGAAGACTCATTATTAGGATGTCAATGCCCCTTAAATTGATCTATAGTTTCAACTGTACCTTAATTAAAATCTCAGCATGCCTTTTCATATATAGGCAAAAGCTGATCCTAAAATTCATGTGAAGATGACCTAAAATACCCAAAACAACTTTGAAAAAAGAACAAAGAAGAGCCTTCATGTCTCATTAATTAAAGCTACAGTAATCGTGGTAGTGTGGTTGTGATATCAGTGAACAAGTAGAACTATGTGATAAGGATGTATTCCAAAAACAGACCCACACACAATTATGGGCTCCTGGTTTTCAGCAAACACTGTTCAGTGGGTAAAAGATAGTCTTTTCAACAAATGATGCCAGAATTATTGACTATCCATATGCAAAGAAGAAGAACGGGAAGATCAGAACAAGAATTACCCTTACTTTGACCTATACTCAGCAAAACAAAATTTAACTCAAAAAGGATGACTGACCTAAGTGTAAACCATTGCACTTATAGGCTAGGGAAATAGGAGAGAATTTTTGTTACCTTGGTTCTTAGATATGAGGGCAAAGCAAGATATAAAAAAGGGGAATAAAAAAAAAAGCAAGGGAGCCCCTTACATTGGGAACCTGTCTGACACTCACAGTGGATCGTCAGTGTTTGTACAAAGTTGGCCTGATGTTCACTAGTTGGTAACTAGGTAACAACTAGTTAATATTATTCTTTTGGACATAAAGAACGTCACAGATCACCAACATCAAAGTCGCTCTGAAAATGTGATAAAGATAAAAATGGGGTCACTGTGCAACCCTCAAAACCTCAAACATCCCTCTTTCAGAAATGAGTGATTGCTATCTCCATACCAATTATAGCTCCCTCAAAGCTCTAGTTTACATTCCTTATAAACAAGAACTGTGGAGATACCTACTCACAGAATTTCACTTGATTTCTGACAGCACCCAATCAAAGTGAATTCCTAATTCCT
Source organism: Urocitellus parryii (assembly GCF_045843805.1). Lineage (NCBI taxonomy): Eukaryota > Metazoa > Chordata > Mammalia > Rodentia > Sciuridae > Urocitellus > Urocitellus parryii. Next base: position 13,476,123 of record NC_135542.1, read on the forward strand.
TAAATATTTCCCAAAATTACCCAACGAAAGCCCAAATCCCCCCAAAGATGCCTTCTAACCCCCTGTAAAAAACTCTCCATGATTTCTATGGGAGCATTCTCCCTCACTGCAACAAGGCATTGTGTGTGTGTGTGTGTGTGTGTGTGTGTGTGTGTGTGTGTGTGTTTCTGTCTGTCTGTTTGTCTCCTGAGAGCACTAGGGCACGAAGGCATTGAAAAATTGATTAGTAAGGTAAGAATGTCTGCTCGCTGAAAGACATCGATAAGATGCTGCACACTTGGAAATTTTTTTTTCAAATCATATATTTAATAAAAGACATGTCAAAAATATGTAAAGAAATCTCAGAACTCAATAATAAAAAACACATAACTGAATTTAAAAGTGAGCAAAAGATTTGAACAGTCACTTCATTGCAGTAGGTATATTTTGGCTACTAGACACATGAAATGATGTTCAACATCATTAGTCTTTAGGGAAATACAAATCAAAAGCAAAAAAGCTACCACTACACACCTGTCTGCAATTAAAAAGGCTGACCATATTGAGTTCTAGGCTGGAGAACCTAGAACACTCCCATATGGCTGGTGGAATGTACAAGGTGCATAACTTGGCAGTTTCTTAAAACATAAGGTGTGTGCTTACCATATTACTCAGCCATTCCACTTCTAGGTGTCTATCCAAGAGAAATAAGAGCTTATGGTCATCCAAAGACTTTCCTATGAATGTTCATAGCATCTTTATTTGTTACAGCCCCCAACTGAAGCTAATTCATATGGCTATTAACAGGAGAATGGATGGATAAATTGTGATATATGTACATCATGGACTCCTACTCAGCAATAAAAAGGAATGGGCTATTGGTCCATGACTCAACATGGTGGAAATGCAGAATAATTTTGCTCAGGGAAAGAACCCAGACAAGGAAGAGGACATGCATGTAAATTATTCTGCTTATTACAAATGATAGCAAAAACCATGGTCCCGTGGAATGGGAGCAGGGAGGCGCCTGCATGCATGAGGAAACTTATGGGCGATGCCGGCAGTTGTCCTCTGGATGGTGGTGATGGTCTCGTGATGAGTCAGCACTTCTCACGGTGCCCTCTAATTTCATGCATTTGTTGTGTTTCAATTACGGGGGCGGGCTGTTTTAAAAGCCATACAGATTTAAAGAGAGATGCTTGAAAATCAAAATTTTTTTAAATATGTAAGATGCATCTGAAACTATAATTTTCAGGAAATTATAGCCCTACATTTGTAAATTAGAGAAGGCTACAAACGGAATATGCTAAACATCCAACTCAAAAAGTGGAAGGAAGAAGTAACAGAGTAAACCCCCAAAGCAGTAAGAAGACAAAGAGAAGCAACCAGTGAATTGTTCTTACCTTGGTAAGAAAAATGAGTAAAGCAACTCTAACTCAGATGACAAATCAATTAAAATATATCAGTAATTATAATAAATGTGTAAGACTCAACTTACCAGTTAATGACTGAAGATGACAGATTGTGAAAACATCGAATCCAGCTACATGTTAATTTAAAGAGGCACACTTGAAGTATAAGGACAAGTGTAAGTTAAAAACACAAAGATGAAATATAGACAAGACAAAGATGAAAGATACCCTAGCTTTACTTTTACTGACAAAAGTAAAGCTAGGGTAGTTGCATCAATAGCAGATAAAATAGATTCTTAAGACAAAAAGCATCATTAGTGACAGAGTCACACCTAGTGATAAAAATGTTCAACACACCATGAAGATATTAAATTCTAAGCAGGTTTGCAACTAATAAAACAGTCTCAAAATACATAAAGAAAAAAAATGAAGGAATTACTTGGATAGTTAAGAGTTGATGAAAGAAAATAAAAGTTTACTTTTTTAAAGGATCATTTTTCTTTGTTTTTGAAGAGTCCTTTATCATGGAAGTTTTTGAGCACATACAGGAGTAGAAAGGATAGAACAACGAGGCTGTAGCTATCCATCTCCCAGCCCCAACACCTCCTGGCCCGCCTTGTCTCCACTTTTCTTTTCCCCTGCAATTTCCAACAACAGACTGACATCATAATTAACATTCATCTGTTAATGATTTGGCACAAATCCCCAAAGGGTGAGGAATTCTTTAAAAAAAGAAACTACCATGCTTTTCTTTACACTTAAAAAATAATTAACCGGAGTCACTTGATATCACCAAACAGTCCGTCTGTTCATAGTTCTGATTGTCATTTCCTTCTCATTAGAAACTTGCTTTTAAAACAACAGATACCCCCGATCTTGGCCCTTCAGGTATGTCTTATAAAGTAACCCTTGGAGACAGTGACACGACAAACACACAGACTCAGTGGAGAACAGAGGTTAGTGGGAAAATGCATCAAAGATCTTCCCTTTAAAGGTCCTATGAATCTGAGTTGTAACAAGGTATTCAAGAACTGGCTAGCACTGTGGAAAACCAACCTCCAGAATTGGAAGGAAGGAAGGAAGGAAGGAAGGAAGGAAGGAAGGAAGGAAGGAAGGAAGGGAGGGAGGGAGGGAGGGAGGGAGGGAGGGAGGGAGGGAGGAAGGAAGGAGCAAAGCGATTTTATTGCAAGTTGATGAATGCATGGGTAGGATGAATATCAAATTCTTTTTGGATAAGTTGAACTTGAAGGTGATATGGAGACTCTCTTCTTGTAGCACCATTGCCAACAAACCCAATGATGTGGCTCTGAATGGCCACAGCACTAGGAGGATTGCCTAGGAAGGTTTTTTTAAAAGTGTTTTGGATTTGAGGTTTCATATGCACACCTGTTCTCATGGTAAAGCTGCTTTGACAGGAAAACATCCTTGGAGCTGTCACACAGACTGAGGAGTTTGAGCCAGAATATAAAATAATGCCCTGCAGCTTGCTATCAAAAATGTCGGCTCCACCAAAGGGTCCTTGGTGACATAGTGAAAATCGTAAAACGTGTCAAAGTCAAGATGATTGTCTTTATTTGGTGCAATCATGACAGCAATCATAAAGAACTAGTGTCATTGGCTGTTGAGACGCTCAAGGGGAAAGTCCTAAGAATACTGGAAGTGCAGAGTGATTAGTTAATACTCATTAGTGTTAGCAACAAGTGGATCCCAGCTTTTAAATATGTAAATTAGATAACCAGACTTGCTTATTTGTCTTGTCCCTTTGTAGTTTTAATGATTTTTTGCTTCCACTCAAAGAAGAAACCCAACAGGTTTTTCAATGCAGAGAGGTTAAGGGGGAAAAAAAAAGTTCAGGCATAGAGAAGCCCCAGGTCTACAGATGATGACATGTTCTGCAAATTAACCACCATGATAAATTATTTAGGTGATGTTCTGGAGTTGCGCATTTGTAAAAAGTTGTCATCACATTTTCTACGCATTTGACCCAGTGCTTTGAATTTTGTTTTCTTTTTCTTCTTCTTCTTTTTTTTTTTTTTTTTTTTTTTTTTTTTTTTGCTTTTTGTAGTGCTGGGGATAAAACCTAGGACCTGGCACATGCTAGGTAAAAGCTGTACCCCTGAGCCACATCCCCAACCCTAAATTTAATTTCTCTTCTAAAAAATTTCACCTAAGAAATTCATAGATCAGAAATAATATCTTCTACCAAAAGGTGATTTAAATTTAGTTATAACTTTTTAGGTAAAATTGTTAAGACTTGTGACCAATAAGGACTAAAGATTAATTTTGAAAACAATATAGTAACACTTGACTCATTTTGGGAAAAGACCAATATTAGTATCCCCAATTCATGGAAATTCTTGAAATTTTTTTTGAAATTTTAAATTAAAAAAAAAAAATCCTTTTATTCAGTCATGGTGGCACACACCTGTAATCCCAGTGACTTGGAAGGCTGAGGCAGGAGGATTGCAGTTTGAGGCTAGCCTCAGTAACTTAGGGAAAACTTTTCTCAAAATTAAAAAAGATAAAAAATATAAAGGTCTGGGGATATAACTCATTGGTAAAGCATACCTGGGTTCAATCCCGAGTACAAAAAAAAAAAAAAACCACTTTATTTTTAATTTTTGTAAAAAAATGTTTTAAATTAAAACTCTCACTAACATTCTTCTGTGAGATGGTTTCTCTACTCCTAATGTTATTAAGATAAAATATAGAGTAAAACAAACACTATCTCCTGTAAATACATTATTGGCAATCTAATTTAGATTAAATTAACCGAGCTCTAAAGAGTTTACAAATTAATACACATGGCATAAAAGGTACACATGGGCATTTCATATGGAGAATCATGATTTTACTCATGACATTTAGTTAATTATAATTGACCAAAAGTTACAAGCATATAATTACCTGGACGCATGCATACATTTCAATGAAAGTGCACAGTTTCTAATTCTTTTCTAATGTTATGCTTTGTGCTGATTGTATTTATTGAAGCATAATATTATGTTGACTTTACTAACAGAATTTGTGGAGTCTATTAATAAAAATTGGCTTGTATATATATATATTACCAGATATTTCATTTTTCTGGTGATTTGTTTCAGTGTGTAAGTGTTTATCTGTAGTGAATCGAAAAAAGGTAGTTGGACACACACAAACTTTCAGAAATCCCCCCTCCCGCCCCCCTGGTTTGAAATGCCCACTCTCTCCATGCAGATCTGTGGGGTGGAGGGGTCCCTTTCCTTTCCCTCCCAACGCACCTGTGGTATTCGGTCATCAGTTCACTCAGTCTGTCACTGGTGGGTCCGAAGGGAAAGGTAGGTGAGTTAAACCTCAACCTGGGCTCTGTGAGGCAGCAGGGAGCAGAACCGTCAGGAGTGGTCAACTGCTGGGTGACTCTCCAGGCCCAGTTTTATGACTTCCCGTGTCTGCTCAAAGGACCCATTGGGACTGGGGCATGCGGTGGTCAGCAGGGACTCTGACTGTGACCTTCCTTCCTTCAGCTTTGGCATGAAGGGCTTGTCCCATGAAAACATTTCACTGCTGAACTGCTGGCCACCTGCTCTCCAATGCCTCTTCTTCAAACCACCAAATGTCCAACTATTTACGTCCACTCTCTGAAAGGGGCTAGATGATGGTTGGCTTGCAGTGAATTATCGTTATTAATAAGGCCTAATTCTAGAGGCTATTCATATTTTAAAAATGAAGCCAGCTCTGTGTGCCTGTCATCCCAGCAGCTCTGGAGACTGAGGCAGGAGGATGGTGAGTTCAAAGCCAGCCTCAGCAAAAGCAAGGCACTAAGCAACTTGGTGAGACCCTGTCTCTAAAGAAAAGACAAAATAGGGCTGGGGATGGGGCTCAGTGGTCAAGGGGCCCTGAATTCCATCCTTGGTATCCCCTCCCCCAAAATGAAGTCAGCTGACCCAAATAAAATTGTGCTGTCCCAGTATTTAGAAACCCATTTGTCACGGAGCTGCTGCAGTCCAGCCTTATTAGGGATAGAGGCACACACCTTGGAGCCCCTACCCACACCCACCCTGCCTCATTCATAACAAAACTCAGAAGTAACAAGGCCAAACTCTGTATTTGGTTGTAGAATCAGTACATGCTGGTAGTGATTGAACACCCCAAACATGCAAGCCTGACCCAGTTAACTTTGGGGACTGAAATCAGAACTAATCAGCTTTGCTAAACTTTTTAAATAGTTCAAAGTGTAGATGAGATGAAGTGCCCTCTGCACTGTGGCCAGTTGTAAGGAGCAGTGGAAGGACAACTTAGGTTGTGCTGATTTGTCACCCTCTGTCATGAGTGCCCGGTTCTTTCTGTGCCTGTCTCCTTTGTGAACCTGAGAGTTTATGTGAGGTGGTGACATGTGTCCCCAACAGCTCCTAGCACAGGGGTTTGCCTGCAATTTGTGCCTAATAAATCTCCATGGAAGGAATGAATCTCACATCTACCATATTCACTAAACCCAGGTGACTCTGGAGCCACTTGGCTGATCCCATTTCTGCAGCAGTAGAGCTAATGGATGCAAAGTCAGATTCTCATCCCTGGAGGGATTTTACCAACTTAACCTCCTGCTAAGCAAGCACACACATGTGCATGCATGCACACCCTCCCACCCACACACACACATGAGAACATTTAACAGCCACACAGGGCAGCCACGAAGTTCATCTGTTAGCCAGGTGCATTTATGTGTAGAGACTCAGCAGAAAGCACAAGCCTTCCATCATCAATCATCTGGAACAACAGCTCCACCATGGTTAGGCACCAAGGGGGCGGACAGGAGCTGCTTTCAACACAGCAGCCAAGATCCTGCCCTTGACAGTTCTCAAGAAGAGGTACCAGGTGACTGGGGAGCCCAGGCACCAGCTGGGACTGGCAATGCCAGCTTGCCAGACGTCAGCACACTAGGTCTGCAAGCAGCTATGCACCGAGGGCCACAGTGAACCCGTCCATCCGCTGGGAGGCAGGAAGGCAGGTTCAGAGGCTGCAGGGAGTGAAGGAGACACTGAAGTATCTGCACACACTCCTGAGCTCCTGAGAGGCTGAGGTGCTCCCTTTCCCCATGAAAGGAAAGACAAGGGCACAGCACCCCCACTGGAACTCCCCAAATTCCCCCTGCTTCTCTTGTTTCCTGATAAAAATAAAAATGAGAAATCCAAGGCACAAGGGTTTTGGTACCTCACCTGAGGGATCCAGGAAAGGCCGGTGCTTAGCTCTGAATCCAAGCCAACATGTGCCAGAGGATTCTGCTTGCAACAACCCACTCCATGCCCATGGGCCAGATTCTCATTACCAGGACCTCACATCTGCAGCCGCATTTCTACGGGGGCATCTCGTGATCCAGTTGAAAGGGTCTCTGACTGTGACCTCCCTTCATTCAGCTTTGGCATGAAATGGTCATCCTGTGAAAATATTTGTAAAAACGCTTTTTTTTAATAAATTATTTCCACACCCTGGCCCAAACTTAAGATTGCCTTTGGCAACATTTAGTGAATGCCTTTATCTGTGATAGCCATGTTCTCAGGGGATGCAACTTGATTATTATACATGAAGAATAATGGCTTCGTTCTTGATTTCAGATGGGCCCAAAAGACAGTAATGGCAGTCAAATGCACTTCATAAAGAGTGCTATTTCATGGAAATAGGAGATGGTGGAAAAAAAATGCTATGCTGGGATATTTTCACATGACATTGTAACTACAGTAGCTGCCATAAAACCGAGCAACTTTCTTTAGCTTTCAGCTACATATGAGAACCATGTGTTTAAATACAAAATGAGACACAAAAGTGATTTGGATCAACATGAATAAATTTACCACCACAATGGTAAAAGATGATTATGAATTAATTACTAAATGCTGGAATGTCTGGATTAGGGGCACCCTCTGAAACCTGGAACATGTTTAGATTCCTACGTGGCAAACAGCTTTTAAGTTGGCCCTACTCAGATTCTAGAAGGCTTGAATCAGATTCATGCTTTATAAATTGTCAAAAGTAAAGCAGAGGCATTCAGAGGGAGTCATTCAACAGTTGTGATTAAATAAAAACAGTAATAAAAAAAGGAAGGGACTCAGTAGGAGAGAGAAGAGAGAGAGAGGAGAAGGAGAAGGAGAAGAAGAAGAAGAAGAAGAAGAAGAAGAAGAAGAAGAAGAAGAAGAAGAAGAGGAGAGAGAAGGAGGAGGAGGAGGAGGAGGAGGAGGAGGAGGAGGAGGAGGAGGAGACAGGACTGAAGGAGAGAAAAACCTCTGGAAAGAGTGGGTGTTATTTTCCTGATGGGTAAGCTCAGCAGCCGGCGAGCAGAGGTGTTCTGGACTGATGGGGGGAATCAAAGACAACAGCTTCAGCTAGGCTGCAGGAGCTGCCTTGAGCATTTGCCTGATAAATATGGAATGGTCCATGTTCTTCTATTCAGTCCTCCACCTTAGATAGGCCAACATGGGTTTTACTTAAATAGATTTATTTTCAACTATTTTCTGGAATAAAATCGAGATTTTTTTTTCTTTAGAGAAAATGTAAGAATCTCTCATGGAGAATTCTGTGACATTAATTTCCAGTTTTCACAAAAGTTCGCTTGGGTGATTGTTATGGTCTGGATGTGAGGTGTCTCCCAAAGGCTCACGTGTGAGACCAGGCAAGGAGGTTCAAAGGTGAAATGACTGGGTTGTGAGAGTCTTCACCTAATCAGTGCAGGAGTCCCCTGACAGGGACTAACTGGGTGGTCACTGAAGGCAGACGGGATGTGGCTGGAGGAGGTGGGTCTCTGGGGATGTGCTTTTGGGGGTATATATTTTGCTCCTGGTGAGCCATGTCCCCAGCCACTTTCCCACACTGCCCTTCCGCCATGACATTGTGCCTCACCCGGAGCTCTGAGGAATGGAGCTGGCCGTCTATGGCCTGAGACCTCTGAGACCATGAGCCCCCAAATAAACTTTCTCTCCTCCAAAATTGTCCTTGTCAGATCATTTCGTCACAGTGGTGAAAAAAAGCTGATTAAAACCGTGATGATTCATCCCAATGTGTCCTAGGCATGATCCTGGGCATGGAAATGTGGCAAAGGCTCTGGAAAAATAAATAAATAAATCCCACCCCCCAAGCAGGATGCCTGGTGACGAAATGTAAATATCTTGGCAGCTGCTAGAATTTTGCCAAAGCACCGTGCAATTGATTTCTCTTATTTTTATTTTATTATTTTTACCTTCTTACATATCTGCCCCTGGAAATTGGTTCTACAGTCTTTCAACTATAAAAATGTGAGTCTTTAGAAGCTCGAAGAACCCTGGCTGAAGGGAAGGCCTGAGGAAGGGGCAGATCAAGGGTAGGGAGGGGCTTTACTGGATTCAGTCACTAGACCCACCGAGCTCACATGCCAAGGAGGGGAGAAAAGTCCCAGGGGAAAAGGAATCAGGAATGCTTGGTTCTGACCGGGTGCACGACGCGGGAAGCAGGGGAATTCAGAGTCTCAGAAAAAGAACATGCCACCATTTTATTGACTCATTAGAACAAATAAAAGCTATCATGTAACTCATGTCCTCCCCTTAGCCAAGTCCCCTGGCACAGATTCATAGGTCATGAAAAGGTTATTTCACTACCATGAAAATCAATCATTTTGAAAGTTAAAACAACAAGACCCGAAACTTCTGCTCTGGCCTCGAATCTAACGTGGAAGAAAGGATTATTTGGCCAAGTGGGTGTGATGGGACACTGTGAGAAATTTCTTGTCGTGCTGGGGTGAATTACAGACGAGCAAGGACAGGTTGGCATGGGCCTTACACTTTACAAAAATGTATTTCATAATTTTCAGAGAAGAGATGATTATGAACTTTTGATGAAATTTTATAGAAGAAAGACCTGTCAACCAGAATCTCTGCTAATGCATTCATCACCGAGGTCATGGGGTGGTGGGGCTTGGGGAGACAGGGGTTCAGATTGTACCCACGCCCTCGGGCTGTTGCTGAGACTTTGGGATTTCCTTGAGTAAGGCCGGGCAGTGCTGGAGGGCTCTGAGCAGAGGATTGACCTGATCCCACTTACATTTTTAAATGTTCACCCTGTCTTCTAATTAGCCTAGTGTAGCTTATTTACACCACCTCAGTAAGATGCAAAAAGTTTTTAAGAACATGTTACCCTTCTCCACCCCACCATAGATACTTTTCTGGGGAAAAAAAAGTTTTTATTTTTTCTTTACTTTTGAAAACTACTTTTGATGAGCAGAGATTCCTATGCTGCAAATGATTTCCTTTTAGCATGTTAAAGACGTCTTTTGATGGTTCTGGCTGGCAGAGTTTCTGAGATGATTTCTGTCTTTGCTTCCCTTAGGTAATGTGTCCTTTTCTTCTGATTGCTCTAAGATTCTCTCCTTATCACTGAGTTTCAGGTATTTAATGTGTCTTCGTGTGGTTTCTGTGTTTACCCTTCTTGGGGTTCATTGCACTTGTTAGACTTATAGGTATAAAATAGAATTTGGAAATTTTTGGCTCTATAATTCCCTAATTATTTTTTTCTGTTCCCAATTTTATTCTTCTGGCAAGCCAGTTATGTGTGCGTGGACTCCTTGGCACTGTCCCATGGGTCACCGAGTAGTATCTGTTACCATTCATTACCATGCCTGAGTTCCGTGATCTTTTCTTCTACCAGCTCCAATCTACGAAATTTTCTCCACCTATGTGTTTTAAATTCCTAGAACAAAATCCATTCAATTCTTCTAGGTATCTTCCATGTCTCCTTATATCCATGTTTTCTTTTAAACACTTAAACACAATTATAATCCTGTTTTATGTATCTTTCTTCCAATTCCATCATTTTCACTTTTGCCAGGTTTATCTCTAAGTTTTCTTCTAAGTTGTGGGTCGCCTTTTTCTGTATCTTGTAGTGTCAAGCAATTCTTAATTTGGTGCTGGAAATTGTGATTTTCTTTTGATGAATATCTGGATTTTCTTTTATTTTTTTAAAAAAAGCATAGGACATTATTCTGATAGGTCATTATCTTATTTTTTTAATAATTTAAAATTTTTTTTGTAGTTGTAGATGGACACAGTTGCCTTTATTTTATTTCTTTTTAAATGGTGCTAAGGATTGAACCCAGTGCCTCACACATGCTAGGCAAACACTTTACCACTGCGCTATGGCCCCAGCCCCTTTAAATTACTTTAAGTTCCTTTTTAAGCTTCTTTTTAAGTTTCATTGAGGTGGATCTAAACTTGGACAGTGTAGTCCCACTTCTAAAGCATGGTCCTTGCAGAACTTCTATTGAATGCCTGGAGTGACTAAGGAGTACTCTACTCTGGCTAATAGTGACCTCGCATTATTTCTTGGACTGTGTGGCCTCTGAGATCCATTTAGCACAGAACTCTGATCTCTTGGCTTACCTTGCGGAGTTTCATGCTATCCATGCACATTTTATAATTCAGGAATATTTCACCCATGGAAATTTCTATAGCTTTTCTCTCCTATTATCTCCTCTCTGATAATCTGTGTCTGCAACTGTCTTCTAAACTCAGGGAGAATTCTAGTCTTTGCTTAGGATTCTCTTCCTACTCCAGGGTCCAGAAGGATCCTCCAGACAGAAAGTTGGAGTGGAAAGTTGGAATATTATGAGGATGAGTATGTAGAATTCTCAGAATTCATGGAACAATAGCAAACTATCCCATAGACTCCCACATACATGGTATTTATTACTGAAGTCAAAATGATCCTTTCATTATCTCGGGTCAGTTTTAAACCTGATCTGGTTACACACAAAGTAAACAAGAAAACTATGAAAGGAAACAGATATTCTCCCTCTGGACATTCCAATATAAAAAGAAAACAGGTGTTGTAAGTTTTCCTCGGATCTTCACTCGATTAGATTAACTTAAATGATTTCAGTGTCCTGAAGGAGGGGCCCCAGGGGACCTCACAATGGAATGGAGAGATGACTGGCCTGGGAATAAGGGGTCTGGGTTCCAGTCTTGATTGTGAGTGCGACTTCGTGATTCCAAACATCAATTCCTAGGTCTGTCCACGAGGCAACCACGATGCACAGTACCCAAACCCCAGAGTTGTTTTCAGGATGAAGAGAGCTAGCAGACATGGAAGTGCTCTATGAAGCACAGAGGGACAGACAGAGCATCGTTATTAGAGTGATCAAAATTGTATCCTGTTGGGGATTCATTTAAGGCATCCACAGTTGATGGTCCCACTTGGGAGGCGCACATCAGGAACACAGCTGGGGACCTGGGTGGTGGGTGTGCAGCCCTGAGCCAGAGTCCTGGGGCCCCCGATTGTCATGATGGGGCCTTCAGGGGGCACTCTGCCCAGTGCTGTCACCTCCGTGTGTTTTCAGGTCACTTGCTGTGGATTAGCCATTGCTGAGCCTCAGCAGGACTTGAGAAGCACCTTCCTTCCTGGTCAGTGCTCACAGCGAGTCGCAGCCCCTCTCTGCAGCAACCTGCTCTGGCTGGGCTTCAGGTCCTCCACTGGTCCCCCTCCAAGGTGTGCCACTCACTAGACCTCCCTTGCAGCCCGATGGCTTTCTTCAATCCATTCTAATTAACTTCTGCCTAATTACCAACCTAATTAAGAGCACCTGCTGGGGAGGCCAGCCCCTCCTTCCTGGGTTCCTGCTGTATCGATCCCAGTTAATTTGTGTCTGACTGTTTTCAGTTGCTATTACTGACCACCTGAGGTTGGATAGTTTATAAAGAACAGAGTTTTGTTTGGCTCGCAGTTCTGGAGGCTGGAAAGTCTAAGAGCATGGCGTGGCATCTGACGAGATGTCATCACAACATGGAAGAAGGACAAGCAAGCACAGGTGAGAGAGAGAGCAAGAGAAGGAAGGGGCCAAGCTTACCACTTTTAAACATCAAGAACCCGCTGCCATGATAACTAACTCCCATGATGATAACTCCCAGTCTGTTCTTGAGGGTGGAATCCTCATTGCTCAACCACCTCTTAGCAGTTAAATTGCATCATGAGTTTTGTAAGGGACATTCCAACCCCAGCAACTTGTTTCTGAAGACTTAGAACCGTGTTCTTACTTTCACTGTGATGCTTGATTATCTGTAAGTCAGCTCCCTCTCAGTCTCCCTGGATCATTCGCTGGGCATAACCTGTGCTGTAAGGTGGGCAGGGCACAGAAGGAAGGCTCCCCAGACCTTGCTGCTCAAAGGGAATCCACCAACCAGTAACACTGACCTCAACTGGAGCCGCTCAGAAATGAGTCTCTCTGGTTCTGGCTCAGAACTATTAAACAGGAGCCTCGGACAACTTGCGATTTGAATGGGGGGCACCATTCAGTTGCCACAATCCACCCACTAAGTCAACTCCACAAATGTGTTAAGTAGGTGTAAGTCCTGATCTTTAGATCATTCGAATTTCGAAACAGTAACATTTATCTGAACACATCCAAATCGAGCCCAAATGAGCAAATGGGAAGAAACAAAGGATTTATATCAAAAAAGCAAAAGCAAAGTGAAACGCACAAAACAGGCAGAATCTGGGCCTCAAAGCAGGTTAAAGTCAATAATACTCCTACAGGACACGGTGAAGCGTTGGCCTGTTAACACCCGAGGAAGGATAAGAAGATGCCATCGACCGAAAGACCTTGAGATAAGCAGTTGGAAGACCTGAATTTGAATCCTACTTCCACCTTAAAACTTAATATTTCAAACGGTCGCATGTGGACAATCTTTGATAAAATAAAGCCCTTCGCATGTGTCTTGAGGGAGCGCCCGGGACCAGCCAGGAAGGCTGGAGAGCAGTGTCTTGCCTGGTGCCTGCGGCAGGGATGTGGTGGAGGCACTTCTTCATTCCTCACCTAGGACGGTGCTGGTCTTGGCAGGGTCTGGATTCAGCTGCTCCTGGAAAGAAAGGCTGTGTTCTTGGGCATCAGGAGGCTGGAGAACCAACCACTTTCTCGATTTTGTGTCAATTCTGAAAGACAAGAGACTCCTTTAGTCTTCCCTGTTTTCTCTGCTAGTTTATGTGCCTCATGAGATTTTTGTTTAATTTGCAAGTTTTCTCTCCCTGGCCCAAAGAGGCCTAGCTCTCTGCCTGGTGAGTGTATTTTCCAGCCAACCTGCTCATACAAAAGGAAGTCAGGGTGTCCTGCTATATACATAGGAAATCTTCGCAGAAACTCAGAGGTGAAGATCAAAAACAAACCAACCAACCCAGGGAGATGGATCATTTATATTTGTTATTTTCAGTCTTGAGTGAAGTGGAAAGAAAATGATTGAGAGGAGTTTTGGTTACAAAAAAGCCTTTCAGAGAGCAGATCTTATAAACCTGGAGGCTGAGTCCAATGAATATTCAGGCGTGTGGCAGGAGCAGAGCCCAGGGAGGCCCGGGGAGGCCCAGGCCGGCAATGAATGAGGCATTAATAAAACATTAAAAGCCTCCCCTCGCTGGATCCTTGGTATGAGATGTGCTGATGCATAAAGATGTGAGATTTGCAAAGTACAATGGCTACACAAGGAGGCAGGAAAAATGTCACCGCTGTGTACCGGTGATGAGTCCTTGCTTCCCCGAATGCTGAAGTCTAACACCAGAGAAGCACACGCCGAGGCCAGTGTGGAGTGCACAGTGGAAGCTTTATTAAAGGACAGCAGAAAAGACTCCTCCCCGGAGGAAGAAGGGGACCCAAAAGGAGTAATCCATGGAAGGGGCGGGTCTTCCCTCTTTTATAGCTAAGGTCTTCTTTCAGCTTTCCCCACTCCTGTCCTTTGTTTCCCTCTGTCCTGCAGTGATGGAATGCAGGTGGGAAGGCCCAAAAGGTGGGGGACAGGTGGACAGAAGGAGTAATCTGGGCAAGAAGTGCCTGGGGCAGCTTTTGGATTAGCACCTCCCTGTTTGCTGGGAGCTGCTTCCTTAGCAGTTCCTTAGGATGGGTTCGGGCCTTGGGGACATTAACATTTCAATTCCCCCAGGTGCTGCTCTGCTCTCCGGGACTCCATTCTCTGTAATGGCCTCCATTTTCTTTATTTTATTCGATGTTAGACCCGATTTACCTAACTACACTAACTACCTACCTGCAAATCTGGCTGCAAGAGGAAAAACTGTAACATGTAATCTGGAGCCTCCTCCTATTTGGGATAAGAGCAACGATGTTGAGATTATGATGAGCCACAAATAAAATTCAAGGCAGCCGTTGGGTGTATTTAAAAAGTTAAGTGTGTTTGTTGCCACAGCTAAGAGCAGGAATCAATTGTGGTTTAAGAAAAGCACTGGACTGGGGTCTATAGAAGTTTCTAAAGGGGGACAGTCATGCTCACTGTATTCACGAGTGTCGCGAGGGGACAAAATTGCAATGTATGCAGTCAAGGAAATAAAGAATGTCCACACCCTTCTGCCTATTCAATGCTTTATTCACTCAGATGACTCAATACAATTTCACTCAAGAAAACGACCATCCTTCCTGCTAGGCACTGCAACAGACACAATCAATTCACAGCCAACAATTCTAGATTAATTAATTCAAATCAAAGAATTCTAGATTAATTCTAAGCACTGCAAAATGCACTTAATCATGACAGGCTAGTGACAGACATTCCCTCTGCAGGCTAAGTTCAAAAGTCTCAAGCCTTAGGCTTTATGTCCAGCAGATGCACACTCACTCAGACCGCGGTGATCGGGTCTGGAACCAAGGCAGGCTTTTCTTGGCGTGGAGGGGACGACGGGTTGAGGAGGGGGTCATGGGGAGAAGTTGCGGCTCTCACCAAGGTCCAGCCGAGGCGGTAGAGTTTGAGAGCGGTGAGGATCACGCAGAGGCTCAGGAGCGATGACAAGTGATGGGATGTCAGGTCCTCATCCGGCTCTCCAGCTCGAGTGCATCCTTGTTTCAGCTGGCTGAATCCCTGTTCATTTGCTCTTTCATTTATACTAAATTGGGGGGCTTTTGACTCCCCTTTCAATCCTGATCAGCTACCACTGGATTTCTCAGTGACATCGTTTACCCTGGGGGTCAGAACATGTGGTCTGGGGGTCCCCTCCCCCATCTTCTCGCCTGTCCCTCTTATCAGGCGAGGACAGCCTGTCAGGGGCTTCATTCTGTTTATCAGGGTGAGGGGAAGTGACTTGTCTGAGGCCACACTGGAGGGCTCCGTGGGGGCTGCCTGGTGAATCTGCAGGTTTCAAACTGGAGTTTTTAAAATGGAGTTGCTGAGGCTCAGGCCTAAGGCCCTCCAACCAATGGGGATTCCACAGCTCTGATTAGGCCCAGGTGGGAAACGGCACAGGGCTGACCTCTCCAGTGGCTCCCCGTGGGTCTTACATAACCTGTAAGTTACTTCATGTTAGGATGGAAAAACTCCGGGACTTTGGTTATTTCCCCTGACTTATTTAAATCTGATTTTTCTCATCTATAAAGTAAGGAAGATCAACAAAATGGTCTTCAAGGATTGAATTCTCTTCCATGAGGCTTGGAGGACAATTGAAGTGTAAGGGATGGGCGAAACGTTGGAGGAAGAGACCACAAGAGACTGGCTTCATGCAATTGGCAAAAGGGGATTTATTGAACCAGCATGCTAGGGCTCCGTGCCCACTCGAGAAAGGAGAGCAGCCCAGAGCCCAGAGCAGGGGTTGAACAATGCTTAAGTACACCTTTTGGGGAGGACTGGGGGGGGGGGGGCTTTGCATACATCACAGCTTCCTTTAACAAATCACCTTACACTGCGGGGAAAATCAAACAATAATTTTTAGACTTGATTAGTACATTTATTGGCAGGAACAGGGCTGGCTGGAGTGATAGGTCATTCCTAAGGAGGGGGTTACATTTAAACTGATTGGTTCGGACGCTAAATATCTACATGACAAGCTGCACCGGGTCTTGAATGCTTACGTGGGGAGTTGCACAGGACCCCAGGCCATAATTCAACTAAATGGCCAGTAGGGCCTTGTCCTAACTGCCTCAGGAATTTAACCCATGCTTTGCAGTTTAGAAACTTCACCCTTTCAGAAGTACAGCTGGACCAGGTCAAGATGGTGATGGTCATGGTTGGGTACCATAGGAAAGTGAGGTACCCAGAAAGAGAAATGACTCAAGTCTATCTGCTCCCAAAGGCCACACGCATGCTCTGGAGAGGCCAATGTAAAAGTTGCATCTGAAAAGACCAGGGCTGGGATCAACGTTTGAAGTTCAGAGTCAAGGGCTCCAACACAAGACTGAATTCAGGAGAATATTTTGGAGAAAGTACACACAGACACATTTCCCAATCAGGGCACTGATGTCATGGCATCATAGTTTTCTAACTCTTTCTCTTAAATATCCTCCTAAAAACAGAAATAAAAGTCAGATGGGAAAAACAAAATCCCAGAGACCACGCACTCAACCAAACTAAGTGACAAGATATTCCACAAGACCCCAAGAAGAGACACATAGACCAAGGTTTGGGCACAGATCCCACACTGGATATACAGCTGTGTGGACAGGACAGGAGCCCAGGACAGTCTTGTATGGAGACCTCTGCAAGGGGCCTGATGTCTATCTGGAAAGATGGGAGAAGCCTCCATGGGTTCCTATTGTGGTGAGAGAAGAAAGACCTTTGAGATCCACTGAGAGACAGCAGGAAAGTAAGAGGTGACTGATACCTTTAATAAAACCTCCTGGATGATAGGATTTAGAGGATCTCTATCAGGAAATGCAGTCAGAACAATAAAAAATAGATATTAGAACAAAGAGAGTCCAGCACCTCTATTGCTCAGGGAATTACGACGTTTTTAGGAGTTCTGGACCAAGGACTGGGAATAGAGGCCAATATGTGGACATCATTATTTCACAAAACCAGAGACGAATGATACATTAACTAAGGGGGATCACCAAGTCACATGACAATAAATTTCACCTAGTACCGTGAAGCCAAAAAGAAGTAGCATGATATTTTTCAAGTGCAGAAAAGAAAAAGAAAAAAGGGGCTGGGGATGTGGCTCAAGCGGTAGCGCTCGCCTGGCATGCGGGCGGCCCGGGTTCGATCCTCAGCACCACATACCAACAAAGATGTTGTGTCCGCCGAGAACTAAAAAATAAATATTAAAAAAAGAGTTATTGATAAAAAAAAAGAAAAAGAAAAAACGAGGAAAAGAAAAAAGAACTGTTATCGGAAAACTCAAGATCTGAGGAGCCTTTCTTTAAGGAATAAGGGAAGACAGAGACATCCTCAGATGCAGGAAGAGGAAGGGAACTGATGATGAGTGGACCTACTGTGGGAGACTGGCTAAGCAAAGTTCTACACACTGAAAGGGAATGACAGTAGAAGAAATCCAGGAGCATCAGGGAGGAAGGTGGAACAGTAGGAAGATCACAAATACCCAATTCCTCATGAGTTTTTAGAATCATAATTCTTATTTTTTCAGTCCTATTTTTAAAATTTGTTGGAGTTTGTTCTGAGATTCAGGCTACCATTTATCTTTACAGATAGTCCTGGTTGCTTAAAAAAAAAAATGTATGCTCTGCTGTTGTTGGGTAGAGTGTTCTATATGCATCTATTTGTTGATTGTATTTTTCAGATCTATCTTTGCTAATCATTAATTTGAGATCTTTCCTCTTCTTCTTCTTCTTCTTTTTTTTTTTTTTTTTTTTTTTTTGGTGCTGGGATGAAACCCAGAGCCAGGCACATGCTAAGTAAGTGCTCTACCCCAGAGCTACATCTAACGACTTCTATCCTTTTTCTCATGTGAGCATATTATGCTATGAATTTTCCTCTCAGTTCTGCTTTAGCCACATCCACATATTTTTTGTGTATTTTAATTTGCATTCATTTATATATACATACATTAAATTTTCTGTGAGACTTCCTCTTTGACCCAAAGATTATCTAGAAGTACATTATTGGATGTTCTTGTGTTTATAAATTTTCCTCTTGTCTCTCTTTTACTTATTTGTAGTTTGATTCCATAATGGAATAAAAATGAATAAAAAACCCTAATAATTATAGTTTCCAATTGTATAGGTACATATAAATGGCAGCATAAATGTATTTTTTGGTTTTGCTCATTTTTTAAATTTTCAATAAATTAAAAGACAACTTCATAAAGAAATAAATATAAACCTGTGTTGGTGGGCATTCAATACACAGCCTTAAATGCATATGCCAGTTTTAAAGAAGGAGAAAGTCTGGGGGGAAAATGATCTAAGACATGCTTTCAAGAAGCTAGTAAAAAAAAAAAAAACCTGGGGATATATCTCAGTGGTAAAGCACTTGCCAAGCTTGTAAGGGTCCTGGGTTTAAACCCCAGTACTGCCAAAACCAAACCAAGCCAAAACAAGACCAAACAACAACAACAACAACAAAACCTAACAAAACAACAACAAACAACTGCTTAGCAAAAAACAAAGATCAGAGAAGTCAGTATCTAGAAAGTGGTCATACAATGGAGAAAATTTAGCAAGCCAAAGATTGTTTTGTTTTGTGGTAAAGAGTAATAAAATTGATAAACTTCATGAGCAAGACCAGGAAAAAGGGAAGGAAAAACAAAATTCTAGTGGTAGTAATGAAAAAAGGGATGTCCCTACAGATCCTTGTGCTAAGACTAGTAACAACGACAAGAAAACTTTGATGCCAAGAAAGCAGACAACTCACATGAAATGAGCAAATGCCTTGAAAAAGAGACTTATCTAAAGTGACACAAAAGAAAATGTAAAAATGTGAAGAGTCCTGTGTCTACAACAGAAATTAAATCCATGTATAAGACCTTCTCACAAAGATATCCCCAGGCCCAGGTGACTTCACGAATAAATTCCTCCAAATATTTAAGGAGGTCATAGCACTAATGCTACAAAAATTCTTTTAGAACATAGAACAAGAACACATACCCTCCAATTCTTTTTACAACCAGCATAAACTTTACATTAGAATCTGATGAAGACTTTACAAGAAACAATTTCACTTTCTCTTAAGAACATATACATAAAAATCCTAGTAGAAGAATCAGCAAATCAAGTGAAGCACATTGTGGGTATCAGTCAGGAATATACAGGTGGAGCATCCCTAATCTGAAAATCCAATATCTGAAATGTTTTGACTTGCCTACACAATGCCACAACTGGAAAACCCCACATGAAACTTTGTATAAAAGTACCTTCCGGCTATGTGTGTAAGGTGTATAGGAAACAGAAATGAGTTTGATGTTTACACTTGGGTTCCATCCACAAGATATGTCATGACATATCGCAAATATTCCAAAATCCTAAAAACACTCCTAGCCTCAAGCATTTCAGATAAGGGAGACTCAACCTGCACTCTGTCTCTCAATATGTCAAAACAGAGTGGGATTTCTTTTCAGGATTGCAAGTCAGGTTCTCTATTCGAAAAGCAGTCAGAAGTTCCACAGACCTGTTCACTAGCAAAATGGGTGAAAAGACATAAGACAAATAAACCAATAACTACCACCACCAACAAAAAATCACACAGCCACTTAAAATCTCTGGAAATGATCCTGTCGATCTATGTCAAATTACAAAATTTAATAAATAAATGCTAAAACTCAGAAAGAACTGCAGGAATCTGCCATATTTAAACCAAGACCTGCACTTTCTCTTCCCCTTCCCAGCTCAGTTATATGAACATTTAACTCCAGGCTGATATAACCAAAAATTCAAGGATCATTTTTCTTCTATCCCCTCCCCTCAACCCTTAGCCATTGGACTACCTCCAGATTAAGGAAGGGCATCAGCATTTCCTCAGGTACCTGTTAGTGAGGCCAAGTTCAAGTCTAGAGCAGTAGATCTTATCCCACACTCATGGGATGGAGTCCCCCCCCTGCAAAATGATGACAATATTGGACGCCAATTACTTATACTCTGACTTACATGCCAATTTGAGGAGACCTGGACTTGCTTGCCTAGGTTTCATGGAGTGCTTAGCTCCTAAAGCAGTCACCTCACATAGAAAAAAACTTGCCGTTGTCCTTACCCCAAGATCCAGAGCAATGGCCAGAGATTTTGCCAAGAGCATAAGAAAGACAAACAGTTGAGAGAAGAAAATCCCTCCAAAAAGAAACTGAGTTCATATGCAACACCGTGAAGAAGCCCAAGCTGAAGGACTCTCTCAGAAGCAGCGTAAGTCGTGGTGGAAGGCAATACGGAGGAGATTGAAAGATTTGTTGCAGACCTTGCTAAACTGCATGTCAGATGTTTTCTGGGAGAAAATGAGAAAGAGATAATAAATTTCAAATATTGGTGCAAAGAACGGTCTCAAGGATCCCAAAGTTGATTGGATTTGTCTGTGCAGCAATTGACGTACCACGCATTGTTGAACATAACAGAGAAATCAACTGACAATTAGTGAAGCTTAACAGCTGATATACTAAAGGAAATAAAGAGGGCTCTGCCAAAATCACTATTATCCAAGGTAACCACAGTCATACCCAAGGCTTTGCCCTTTTCAGAGTGACATCAGAGGCCTCATCCTGGGACGAGAGTGACAGGAATAGGTCTCACAAGAATAATCTGAGCAGTACTAAACAATAAACAGACAACAATAAAAAGCATGAGAGGTTGGGGTGGGGAACCAGAGTTACGATAATATATTGTATAAAATGACTACAACCCAAAATGCCAAGGAAGGGGAATGTATGACCCATACAGCAGGAAAAAAACAGGAATAGGAATTGTCTATGTAAGTGACTAGATAACGGATTTAACAGGCAGCAATTTCAAAATAATCACTATAAACATGCTAAAATAGAATCATGATTAAAAAATTAAATAAAGTTATAATGGTAATTTTGCATAAAATACAGAATATCTACAAGGAGAGACACGGATACATGGAAATTCTAGCATTGAGAAGTATAATAACAAATGAAAAATTTACTACTGAGTCTCAACAGTAGAATTGAACAATCAGAAGAAACAATTCATGAATTTAAAACAATCTTGGTAGAGATTAGATAATCTGAAAAACAGAGAATGAATGAATGAGAAAAATGAAGAGAGTCTCAGAAAAAGGCAGGATATCATTGAGCATCCAAGAGCATACATGGACAGGAGTACCAGAAGGAAAAGAGAAAGTAAAAGGAGAACAAATATTTACAGAAATCATGCTTGGAACTTTTCAAACTGGATGAAAATCATTAATCCTCACATCCAGGAAGCAACATGGGCTTTAAGTAGGATAAATGTAAAGAGAGCCACAAAAAGTCACATCATAATCAAAATGTTAAAAGCCAAAGACAACAAAATAATCAGGAAATCAGCCAGAGAGGAACTGCTAATTTTTCAGCAAACAATAGAAGCCGGAAAGCAGTGGGATGACATAGTCAAAGAACTCAAAGGAAAACAAAAATGGTCAACCAAAAATTCTATATCTAGGTCCTTGATCCACTTTGAGTTGAGTTTTGTGCATGGTGATAGATAGGGGCTTAGTTTCATTTTGCTGCATATGGATTTCCAGTTTTCCCAGCACCATTTGTTGAGAGGTTATCTTTTCTCCAATGTACGTTTTGGTGCCTTCGTCTAGTATGAGATAAACTGTATTTATGTGGGTTTGTCTCTGCGTCCTCTATTCTGTACCTCTGGTCTACAAGTCTATTTTGATGCCAATACCATGCTGTTTTTATTACTATAACTTTGTAGTATAGTTTAAGATCTGGTATTGTGATGCCTCCAGATACACTCTTCTTGATCAGGATGGCTTTGGCAATTTTGGGTCTCTTATTTTTTCCAAATATATTTCATGTTTGCTTTTTCTATTTTTATAAGGAATGACATTGAGATTTTAATTGGAATTACATTGAATCTGTATAGTGCTTTGGGTGATACGGCTATTTATTTTGACAATATTTATTTTGCCTACCCAAGAACATGGGAGATCTTTCCATCTTCTAAGGTCTTCTACAATGTCTTTCTTCAGTTCTCCAGTTTTCATTGTAGAGGTCTTTCACCTCTCTTGTTAGATTGATTCCCAAGTATTTTACTTATTTATTTGAGGCTATTGTGAATGGGCCCTAGGAATTAGACCAGAGACCCTGTACCTAATAGAAGAAAAAGTAGGCCCAAATCTTCATCATGTTGAATTAGGCCCCAACTTCCTTAACAAGACCCCTAAAATGCAAGAAATAAAATCAAGGATCAATAAATGGAATGGATTCAAACTAAAAAGCTTCTTCTCAGCAAAAGAAACAATCAATGAGATGAAGAGAGAGCCTACATTTTGGGAGCAAATTTTTGCCACATGCATGTCAGATAGAGCACTAATCTCCAGGATAGATAAAGAATTCAAAATACTTACCACTAAATAAACAAGCAACCCAATTAATAAATGAGCTAAGGAGCTGAACAGATACTTTTCAGAGAAAGATATACAATTGATCAACAAATATATGAAAAAAAAATGTTCAACATCTCTCGTAATTGGAGAAATGCAAATCAAAACTACTCTAAGGGGCTGGGGTTGTGGCTCAGCAGTAGAACACTTGCCTAGCATGTGCAAGGCCCTGGGGTTTGATCCTCAGCACCACATAAAAGTAAATAAATAAAATGAAAGTATTATGTCCACCTACAACTAAAAAATATTTAAAAAAAAAACTACTCTAAGATTTCATCTCACTCCTGTAAGAATGGCAGCTATCAATAATACAAGTATAACAAGTGTTCATGAGGATGTGGGAGAAAAGGAACACTTATACATTGCTAGTGGGACTGCAAATTGGTGCTACCAATCTGGAAAGTAGTATAGAGATTCCTTGGAAAACTTGGAATGTAACCACCATTTGACCCAGCTATCCCAGTCCTCAGTCTCTACCCTAAAGACCTAAAAGCAGCATACTACAGGGACGCAGCTCATCAATGTTTACAGCAACACAATTCACAATTGCTAAACTGTGGAAGCAATCTAGATGTCCTTCAATAGATGAATGGATTAAGAAACTAAGGTACATATACACAGTGGAATATTACTCAGCACTAAAAGAATAAAATTATGGCATGGTTGGAGTTGGAGAATATCATGCTAAGTGAAGTAAGCCAATCCCCCAAAACCAAAGGTTGAAATTTCTCTCTGATAAGTGGATTCTGACCCATAATGGGGGGAGAGGTGTGGGGAGAATGGAGGAACTTTTATTGGGCAAAGGGGAGGGGAGGAAAAGAGGGGCATGGGGCAGGATAGATGGTGGAATGAGATGAACATCATCACCCTAGGTACACGTATGACTGCACATGTACTGTGACGCTACATAGTGTACAACAAGAGAAAAGAAAAGTTATGCTCCATTTGTATACAATGAATGGAAATGCATTCTGCTCTCATGTGTAACTAATTCGAACAACAAAATAGAATAAGATTTTATGTAAGAAACTAAAAAAAAATAGAAGATTCTATATCTAGGAAAAAAGGCCTTTTTCAGAAATGCAGGCAAAATAAATGCAGGGACAAGCAAACAAAAACAGAGTATTTGTTGCCATCAGAACCATCCGACACAAAATGCTAAAGGAAGTTCCGTAGGCTTGAAACTAGTCAACCCAGACAGTAATTCAAACCTACCAGATAAGGTAGAATCACCAGGATGATGATGTCATTAGGAAATACCGTATACGTGCATATTTCTCCTCCTTCAATCTCTGAACTTGTTTAAAAAGTAATTGTGTAAAACAGAGTATAGAAGATGTATTACTGGACCTAAAGCATACAGAAATGTAATGTATTTGCTAAAAACAGCACCAAGAAGTGAGTGAAGGAAAGCTGGATTTGGCAGAGAAGATTCTGATAGCAGATCAAATCCAAAGAAACAGATTAAGAAGAACCATAAATGATAAATAAAATACGAATATAATTAAAATGTTTGATCTTCTTTCTTTTACTAGCTTCCTATTAGTCTCGTGGGGCTGACACAACAAATTATCAGAAATTAAGTGGCTTCAAGATACAGAAGCATTTCAGACCTCTGGAACAGAGCAAAAATGAGCCAAGAGAAATGAAGAGAGGACAGAAGGCTGAAGTCAAGGTACAAACGGAGTTGCTTGGCTCCTTCTGAAGGGCTGTGAGGGAACATTCGTGCTTCTCTGTTAGCCTTTTGGCAATTCTTAGCATGATTTTTTTCTTCATTAGAAATTAATTTTGTTTGAGCTGGGAGCAGTGACACATGCCTGTAATCCCAGAGGCTCAGAAGGCCGAGGCAGGAGGATCGAGAGTTCAAACCAAGCCAGCCTCTACATTCTCTAACTGTAGTTCTCCAACCAATCACTTTTCATGTTGCCACAGTCACCTGCTGCCCCTCTTGTCTGATGCCCTCCAACTGGAGCATCCCCAGACAAGTGGCCATCCTTCTGCTACCACTCCTGGTGCGGGCCCATGGCTCAGAAAACACTCTCAGTCCAAATTTGTCCAAATTGGAGCGTCTTCATTTAGCTGGCTGGCAACTGCCCCTCAGCAAGATGCTGTCCAGAGCGCAGTGCCCATCTCTGTGCACACAAGCCTTCTAAAGATGAACACTGCTTCCACCCTGAGCAGGAATCTGCAACAGTGCAAAGCAATCTCAGTTTCGGAAGCTAAATTTAGCAATTATGCCGGCTGCTGCAAGGTTACAAGTGTCTGTCTGCTGTCTCTGAGGTTTTTTCCTTTGAGATGGAGTTGACATTTGCACTTGGGCAGGGGTTGCAACAATCTTAATTGGGTTAACTGCCCACTCTAAGCAAGATAGTTTCTTTGAAGATGGAGTCTCTCAGGCTAAGTTCTCTCACCATCCTGTACTTCTGCCTTCTCTGATTGATATCCTGCATGGTGCTTACTGACTAGTTGGTCTATAACACTCCCTGTCGGTGTGCTTTGGGGCCATCATTTCCCCTATTAATCTTATTCCATCTGTTTTTCAGTAATTACTCCAAATTTATATTCAACCGATGACACTTTTTCCCCCCCTTTGGATATTGCCACTGAGTTGCTCTTCTGTGATGTTTTTTTTTTTTTTTTTTTTTTTCTGTTGTTGCTAGGGAACTTTCTGCTTCGTTGGGCTCCTCTCCCCCCAAGTGTCAGGTGACATTTGATCGTGGGTCAGTCGTTATGAAGTTTGGGGCTCCCTGGTCACACGCTGGCTGTGTGGCCTGCCTCTAGTGCGCCTGCCTCTGGTGCTGTGGGGAAGGAGGAGAACTTGCCGGCTCAGGAAGTGAGAAGGAAAGAGACAGGAAAGAAATAAGGAAGCAGAGGGGAGGAGAGGTCCTGTGCCTGTCGGTCGGCCCTCTGGAGCCAATCATCATATCATCTAACTTAACGACCTTCCCGTTAGTTATGGTCTGAGAGTCAGCCTTTCGTGGATTAGTAAAATAGGTAGCTAGGCTCATTATTTAAACCACAGTGACACACGTGCTATTATTACTGCTTGTCAGATGACATGGCTGTCAGCTAGGTTCACCCATCCCCTCAAACCTACCCTTCTCTTTTTCTCCCTGTCTTATGAGGAACATCCAGTATTCTTGGTTTCTACCATGAAATTGGCTTCTTGCACCTCTATCCCAGTCAAGATCCTCAACAGAACAAGAAGGCCATTGCGAAATTACTCCCTATAAGAGATTTGATGTCTCTAAATTTATATTTGCTTAAACTTCCATTTTCCTCCTTTATCAAAAATAAATAAATAAATAAAAATAGTCGACGTTAGAGTTCACAATGTCAGGATGTAGAACGTTCCTGTCACTAGAGTATGAGCTCTTTTTCTTTTTATTTTTTTTAAGTCGTAGATGGACTCAATATCTTTATTTATTTTTATGTGGTGCTGAAGATTGAACCCAGTGCCTCACGCCACTGAGCCACAACCTCAGCCCTGAGTTTTAACTCTTTACAGCTCCTATATTGAGCACTAGTGAGAGGATGTTATTTGATGGTGGCCCCCCAAAAATAATGCAACCCCATCCATTCCATCCCTCTGTTTCTGACAGGGACACTGAGTGTCTTGGAAAACCCAGTAGTGTGTATGTATCCATCCCAAAGTGAAGAAGAAAACCAAGGTATTTAACTTTTATTATTAAATTCTACGGCTTTATTATTGATTAAAGCACCTGAGCTCTTATGTTCATTCTTAGCTCGTCATTTGAGGAAAGATCATTAGTTTTTGTAACATAATAATATTCCAAGATGGTAGTTGGTATCATCATTCCTTAAGAAAAACACTCAGCAACACACAAGGGAGGAGTGATTACTCAGACTCCAAAGCCACTGAAGGAAGCAAGATGAGATGTTCAGGGTGTGGACGTCTCTGTCCTGCCCTGTAGACCCTGAGGCTGCCCCTTGGAGGGCACTAAGTATGCTTGTTCCTCGTTTTGGCAATCGAATGTATGCAATTTTACCAGGAAAGTGTGCCCAAATGAGGGGACTCTCCAAGCCCTCAAACCTGATGACGTGTGACGAGTCCCTCTGGCGTGAAGATGGGGAAGCTGTCATCATGGTGGACACCACTGATCAGCACCTTACCTGCTGAGCCTTGGCAGACATTGTTAAAAACCAGGAGCCGACTTTACAGGACTCACAGGTATAAAAATAAACTGTGGGAAACCCTCCAACCACACTGCACGGTGCATAGCCTACAGGGGACCCGGTGGAGTTCTGAGTGCAGTGACCAGCTGTCACCGTGTGCTTGGCATTTGTTGGTGGGAGCAGGAACAAGCCCTCCTTAGTGTTCCTGGAGTATTGCCTGGTGGTCAGGAGGCTGCTGATTGGACCAAAGCTCTGTGGCATTTTCCCCCTTTGGAACTCCCTGGACCCTCGTGTGGCCAACATGACAGTGGAAACTCCTCTCAGTGAAGCCGTCCAGGATGTCCTGGCAAATCTTCTCACAAGTAGTTCTTAAACACACACCTAAGTGTCACAGGTCTCCTAGACTTGGGTGTCCACTCTCCAGAATCATCTGGTGAAAGGCCAGCGGACGGAATGGGAGCCCTCTCCCTGGCCCTGGGCACACACTGCTCCTTCTGCACCCGGTCCCCATTTCTCAGGCTTCTTTGTCGCACATTCGCTTTCCTGCCCTTTACTCCTGGAATTAAAGGACTGTACTGAGCAAGGCGTCTCCAGGTGGCCTCACTCACACACAGGTCCCCACGTGCGTTTCTAAAACCATCAGCCGTTAATATTGCAAAGGCAGAGTCAGCGGGATGCTGTGGCTTCCCTGC
Organism: Urocitellus parryii; assembly: GCF_045843805.1. Lineage (NCBI taxonomy): Eukaryota > Metazoa > Chordata > Mammalia > Rodentia > Sciuridae > Urocitellus > Urocitellus parryii. The sequence continues at coordinate 13,503,591 of NC_135542.1, forward strand.
GTAGGGGATAAATATCTCAGGTGACATTGTCTGAAAGTTGCCAGTGACATATCCATGTGATAACAGGGGAGGCAAGACAACAGTCCATGTTTCAAAGCTTAAAGTTTTTAAGGAAGACCTACCACCGGCCCCCCGCAACACATCACCTGAAAATAAAATCTCTCTTTGCCAAGAAATGGAAGCTGTAGCTATAGACTTACTGAAATCACGCTAAATTAAAGCAAATATAACATAATTTACACACACACACACACACACACACACAGAGCTTTTTATACTTGATTTTATTGTTTGCTGAGTTTTTATTAAACAAGAACACCTTTGTGTGAAATCATTAATTTACCCGTGAGTTTTAGCAATTGTTGACTAGAAACATTGCTTATGAGCCCAACATGCTTCACCACTGCCTGGGGTTGGCTGGGGGTGGGTGGAGCTTGCAGATGAGTGTGAATTTCCCGAGAGGCTCAGAGAGGCCTGTCTTTTGAACATAGCCCTTAGGAGGGTCTGTTCAGGCCAAGGCTGATCCCTCTGTCGTAGACAGTTGTTCCCATTCCTTTAGATGGAGAGTCAGCCAGACTCATCCTGACTATTGCTGGAGCAGGCTCCACAGTGTCATCAAAGACCACAGGATGGACCGGCCTCCAGGTTTAAACCACCACTACCCCCACGATGAAATCCAGCAGGCTTTAGTGGCCATTTGCCAGGAATTATCTTCTGAGAAGAAAAGCTTTGCACTGTTGATTTTTACAGCTTATGATTTGATAAAACAGACACAATTTCCATTTTCACAGTTCCGAGATTTCTCAGCCATCTCTCTGGAGACTTGGTTTGTTTTCCTATTTTCTTTCCATTCTCCAGCAGAGAAAATCTGACCCCATAGGACCTGGGCCTAATCTCAGCACACGGTCACCCTTGTAACTTCTAAAAATACCGAAGTAAGCCTCTCCAAGGTGAGTGTAGGGAAGGGAAGCAGGGTTTAGCGGGAGCTGGACCAGGAAGAGCAATCAGTGCCCCCTGCAGTAGGATGGGGAAACGAAGCTGGCCCAGAAACTTCCACTGCGGGACAGCTTGCTGGGGCACATGGCCTGAGGACCGAGTACCCTTGACTTGGAAGCAGGAGAAGTCTAAAGTTCTATGCAGGGCTGAAGTCCTTGATGCGCCTCTCTTGGGCCACTGCTTTTATTTAAAGTTGTATGCATTTCCTTATCTGGCTCTTTTTAAGATCAGCCAGAGAAGCCATTCATGGGAGTCTTGCAATATGAAAACTCTGGCGTACGACTCATTTCCCCTAGTGTGCACAGTCTCTTAGGGTCGTCCACATTGTTGTTGGAATTGTGACACATCAGATAATTAATTAAAACGAATCCAAGGCTATATGCAGACATTCTGGGGGGAAGGAGAAGGGGTGGCCCTCTCTTGCCCCTTTCCAGATCAGATATCCTGGGAGCTGCCCAGTCCTGCTGGCCTCCTAGAGGGGAGGGAGTAATGGAGGGCAACAGGTGCTAAGCTTCAGAGAGAGCAGTCCTGTCTAAAGAGGCAGAAAGCCAGAGCCCAGGAAAGGTGGCTAATGCGGTTTCCACAACCCAGGCCTGGAGGCTGCGAATGGATCACAGCACAGCCTGGAACAATGCAGGAGCCAAGCCGCATCAAGGTCTGAGCAACGAGGAGTTGGGCTCAGCCACCGAACCGCGGGGGGGAATCATCAGTTTATGGGGACCCATCTCCAAATTCCCACAAACCCAGGCTTGTTGCTGAGAAGTGGGTGTCCTTCTTTGTGCAGGGTCATGAGGACTAATTCTGAATTTAGAGAATGGAACTCCTGTGTGGATACAGAACCAAAGGGTTTGTGAGCCGAACCTACGGAATCACCAAATTTGTTTCTTTTATAGGTGACCCAGGAGGAGGAAGGGGAAGGAATGTTCTTTCCCTGCACCTGGGTTTGCAGTTCTGTTTTTGTTTTTTAAAGACCTTGAATCAGTACTGAAGGGGTGTTCTCACAAAACACTCCTAACTTATGTGTGCAGCCTGATTTCATGGCCAGGAGAGTATAGAGACAGGCAGCCATCTCACCTCCCTTCCTTCTGCTCTGCTCACTTGGGTTCAGCTAAGTCATAATATGTGTCTCTCTTTAAATCCACCGGAGGAGCTCATCCGGGCCTCCAGGTGTCAGGGTGGAGCACAGCCAACTTGGCTGCCTTGAGATGAGATTCCGATGCCCTCATCTTCAGAGCAGCGTGGGCTGACAATTCGGCTGCTCAGCATCCGCAGGGCCGTTGCGCTGACATGGACAAAGGATCCTAAAGTGTCCACTGCCCTCAGAGATGGCAGAAAGTGCAAAATGCTGTTGGTCTTCTACATCGGGCACTGTTCCAGGGAAAGGGAACAGATTGACAACGAGAATTCACACTTAGAACGTCTATTTTGGGGGTGGGGGGGCATGATGAGTTGCTCTTTTATTTAGAATCCTCACCTTCCAATTATGGTAGGAAGTAAAGCCAGCCGTGAGCTCTCAGGGGGTGGTGGAGAAAGGAGCAGTTTCAGTTGGTAACAGACTCCCTGGTTGAGTCCTGGCAGTGGGGAAGGGATTAGGGAAATGTCATTATTGCAGCAATGCCACAGGGCACCTGAGGTGGACCAAGGGGCTCCACAAACATCCATGCAGAAAGCGCCATCCTCTGTACCACCCTACCAAGCCAGTTCAGCATTTATGGAGCACCTTCTATTTTCAGGCATGGAAGCTACAGTAATAAATGGAGCCCCTCTCCTGTGAATTACAGTGTGGCTGTCTGTGTCCTCCTAAAATTGATTTCCATCCTCTAGAACCATGACAAATGAACCTTTGTTAAGTCTGCATAATCAAAATGGGTATTTTATCATGGTAGTCCAAAGCAGACGGAGACAGAAAGTGGGGCCGAGAAATAGGATGCTCCCATAACACCCCAAAATGTGGGAACAGCTTTGAAAAAAGTGAGTTCAGGCTGGAGTTTGGGGGAATGTGCTAGAACTACAGATACCAAAGGTGATTCCGGTGAGGACTCCAAAAGAAAGGAGAGCTGTGGAGGCCACCTCTGTCTCCTTAGAGGATACATCACGGGGAACAGATGAACATTGGTGAAAAGATGGGGGGAAAGGCCACTCTGGGGAGGTCTTAGGCAGAGGCGAGGCTCCCGTTACTGGAAACAGGAAAGGCAAATCCTTGTTACAAAGCGCTACATGACTCTGATGATCTGTTTGTGCTCTCGTGTGTTGCAAGTGAAGAAACTGAGTATGTAACTAAGGAGATTCCCAGGCCAAGTGTCAGAGGGTTGGTTCCTCCTGGTGACCAATTCAGAAGGTCCCCAACGTGCTTTTGACCTTACAATGGTGCGAAGGTGATGTGCGTTTAGTAGAAACCACACTTTGAACTTTGATCTTCTCCTAGGCTACCAATGGGATGCTGGCGGCCACAGCTGCCAGCCAGCCACAAGACCACAGGGCAAACAACCGGCAGTCTATGTCGTAGGCTATTGCTGTGACCCTGGGTGTGTTATGTGAACCAGATGCATTTTCAGCTTAGGATATTCTCAGGGGATGATGGCTTTAACAGGAGGTAACCGCACTGCAAGTTGACAGGCAGCTCAACATTAAATGTGAGGAGAGAGAAAGGACTTCATGGCTGAATGAGAACAGCCAGGATGTGGCCCTCAGATGTGAACCGGGGTCCTGATGGGCCATGTCCATGGGAACCAGTGTTAAAGGAGACTAAACGAGAGGCAAGGAAGGCTTCCAACATTCATTATTCCTTGAGAAAGGGAGGAGGCATTCCAAAGGCCATTCAGAGCTCATCAAAACTGCTGCTCTGCTGGGCACACACCTGTCATCCCAGCAGCTCAGAGGCTGAAGCAGGATGATCGGGAGCTCAAAGCCAGCTTCAGCAAAAGTGAGGCCCTCAGCGACTCAGTGAGACCATCTCAATAAAAAAAAAATAGGGCTGGGGATGTGACTCAGTGGTCAAGTACCCCTGAGTTCAATCCCCAGTGCCCCCCGAAAAAGTAAACAACAACAACAAAAAAAAACCCTGCTTCTCTTATTACAGGCACAGAATGCACCTGCCAGAGGCTGAGGCCCCTCCACCTGCTTCGCAGGGTGGGACCACAGCCTGGCAGAACCACAGGGGCAGTGCTGGAGCGGGTGGGGAAGTACAAGCCCAAGGGCAAGCCACCATGTGGAGCTATGTGGGTGACTTGGCTACCCTGGTGGGTCTGGAAGGAGGGTCTGCTGCCCGAGGGGAACTGGAACATCAAACCCAAAAAAATCATTCTTGAACCCTAAGACCTAGTGCCAGTCCATGTGGGAGAGACCCCCCGGGGGGAGCATGAGGCCTGGTTTGACAGTAAATCTCCATCAGAGCAGCACCACGGGAAGCACACGGGGTGGTGCCTTGGAGTGAGATGGTGGGAGGACCATCTGCTTTAGGGCAAGACCAGAAGGGGGTTGCAGGACCTCTGTGGAGGGGTCAGGGCTACACCGTTCCAGGGCCTGACTGTCCAGGGCCAGGTGTGGGGTCAGGAGCCACAGTGGGTGGAGGTGGCCTGTCCCAGACATACGGAGATGTCCGGGAGATGTTTCGATAGCAATCTCTACTTGTTTGGCAAAATATCATTGGAAAATGACTCAAATGTCAGAGGGAGATTAAAGAAAAAAAGTAAAAGAAAAGAAGAACCAGGCGTCCAATCTTTGCTTTCTGAGAGAAAAGGCTATTTTAATGAGGACTAACTTTAAGGCCTTAAATTCCCACACATGATTCACACTGTGACTCTCCAGACAGGAAAGGGGTCATCAATCCGCTCACGGAGTCTGAAAGGATTCTAACAAGACACAGCAGAAACCTCATAGAAAAATGACTCAAGGTTACATCCTTGGCATGTCTGTCGAGGGTGAAGGGCCGAGCCTCGATTCCCGTCCACGATCCCGGCCCCAGCAGGCTGCGCACACCCGTCCCGGTGGCCAAGCCTCGGGGTCACACGCGGCCCTGGTGCCCCTTGCCCCTGGAACTGCAGCAAGGATCAGGTTTGGCACATATTTTAAATATCATTTTGCTTTCACATTCACAAATCCAGGAAGCAGTTTTGAGAAAAGGGGGGCTGAGGCTGCCTTTGAGAAAAGCCTGGGTCACCCCTCCGGGCTGGGCTCCCGGGTTCCACGTGGCCCTCGTGGTGGCTGTGACGTGCTCCTCGTGGGGGCTCTCTCTGTGCCTGGGCGTTGGATTTTATTGCTGGTGAACTTGATGACCTCACTTCTGGCCAGTCAGTCCAGGATGGTGGCATCAGCAGACCTGGGTCTGGTGTGAATTCTGTTTGGCTTCCTCCAGACTAAAACTGTTGAGTCTGTTCCCCGCTCTGGGGAGGGTGAGGCCCTGGGAGAGCCGGGCGGAGATGCCCCTGTTGCCCACCCAGATGGGACACGTGTCAGTCAGGCGGCATGGAGGTCCCCAAATCAGTCCCCAGCCTGGCCTGCTCCTCCTTTCCTGTGCCACATTCCTTTCAAGCCCCCCTGCCCCCAAGGTGTCCCCTTTCCTGGGTGGTGGGAACCTCCCCTCCAATCACTTTTCCTCTGGTGCTAGATGAGAAGGGCGACTGGCAGGCAGCGGTCCAGACACACAGGCCTGCCTTGCACAGGTATGGGTTCTGAAAGACGGACCGTGGGCCTGCTCCGGGGTCATCACTGAATGTCACAGGGACTCAGCGGTCCCACAAAGGACCCTCTGTTACAGCAACACCAAGGTGAAGACCAGAGGTGTCATCTTATGACTCAGATTTGATCCTGCCCGGCCTGGGCAGCTTCTGCAGCACCTCAGCTTCTCCACCCCTCCTGAAAGTGCCAGGTACCATTTTTGCAATCCACTGATGACAGGCGAGACCACCCTGGTGTCCGGGAGGGCCTCGGCCGTGCCTGCCAACTCAACAACTGAGGGCGATGGCTTCTCATGCTGTCACACCTCCTCCTGCAGGTCTCCACTCCTCTCCGAGGTGAGGCCAGCGGCTCCCTGATAACAGGTGGGGGAGAGGCCCTCGGGATCAGGGGAGGCCTTGGGAGTCTAAAGGAGAGGTGTTGTCGTGGAGAAAGTGTCCTTTCTGTGCTCAGACCTCTACTTGGTCAGCCCCCCGTCTAACAGAGATATCTGGATTCACGGGTCCTAAACATTAGTTTAGCAAAAAATCTGGTTTCTGGTACCCAAAGAGCTTAAAGTCTCCTTCGAAACGTGCATACAGGCGCCGGATGTCTCGTTTGCTGATGCCCAGAAAGTAGCGCTCCACCTTGGTCCTGTTATACACGGTGATGCCCGGTGGGATGGTGGGGTAGGACACCAGGTGGTCGATGCCGGCCTCCCTCAGGATGTACGGGGCGTCCTCCTCCAGGGTCTCGTGGTGCCCAATCACACTGTACTTTATCTCACAAGGTGCACAGAGCTCAACGTACGTCACCCAGTGAATGATGTGATCCCCAAACTGAAGGTCCAGCCATCTGTGGTTCGGATCACCCAGATAGCGCACAAAATCTTCAAACTGGATCCCCCGGGTCTCTGTCCGGTTCTTTCTGTATTTCCTGATGATGCCAGGGGCGATCTCGTGCCGGTACCAAGGCTCAAAACGGGGATTGTGAACAAACTTGTCCTTAAAAGCAGAAATGAGTCTCTCGAAGGGATCTCTTACAATAAAAAACTTGAAGTACGTTTTCAATCTAAGAAAAACAAAATGAAAACAGGAAGTTAACTGCGTGCTCCTGGAGCCCATGGCTGAGGGGGTGGGGAGAGCCAAGAGCAGATGGGGCAGCTCCCACAGAGAGCTGAACTCTCACCAGGCCAAGCCCGGCCCGAATGCATCCCCTGCATCTCTTCCTTAATCCACTGCGAGATTTTGTGCGTTGATCCTATTCTCAACCCATTTTTACAGACGAGGAAACAGAGGCTCAGAAAAGCCGCCAGGACTCGTTCCTGGGAGTCTGGGAAAACTCTATTTCTTCAACGCGTTATTTTAATGAATTCCAAGAAACTTTAACAATTTTGTTGTTGGACAGAAAACTGTCAAGGCAGGAACTCTGAGTGAGCCAGGGATAACCGACCGGCCTGTCCTTCAGGATGCAATTCAACATTGTCAGGGGAGAGAAAATCAGAGCGAAGCCGGGGTGGGAGAAAAGGCACACTCCAGCCTGGGTGGGCCGCTGCTGGCAGCTGCCCTGAGGCCTGGGGCGGTGGCGAGCATGACAGCAATCCTGCATCAAGGTGGACACTGCGCGAATGGAGTGCCTACTACATACAGAGACTGCCTGCCCCAGTTGGCCTGCCTTGACTTGCTGAGTCTCCCCCAAAGGCCCCGGGGGCGGGGGGGAGTGCTCAGGAGGTAACAGGTGGGTTTGCACCCAGAAGGACTTCTGTACTCCATCAGCCAGAGCCAGAAACAATGAAGGGAAGTGGCCAAGCCAGGGAGGCCAGAGCCCAGCCCCAGGCCTGACCTTTAGTGCTGCTCAGCTTTCCGGGCCCTTTAAACCTAGTTGTCCAGGGCCACTTCAAGCTGATGGGAGACCTGTTCCATTCATTGACTCCATTCTCGCCCAAATCAGGAAGCACGCCCCCCCCCCCCCACACACACACACAGCCTGTGTGGATCCAGGTTCCCGGGGGAAGCTCCCGTGACACAGGCACAATGCTTTCGGAGGGGGAAATGAGGGTTCCGACAACCTGAGTCCCCTTCTCATGAAGAGAACCCACAAAACTTCACAAAACCAAAGCACCACAAAAGTGACCCCTCCTCTGTTAATAAGGTGATGTGAACTGTAGGGGCCTGTCTGATGGCGAGGCTGGAAAAGGTGGGGCTGAGAGTGTCGGCACATGGTCGTCACGCAGGGGCAGACTGAAGCCCGGCTGCTGGTCCCAGCACAGCCTGCACCCTGTGGTCCCCGTGGTCCCCGGGGTGTGATCTGGAATTCGCAGCGAGTGCGACCTGAGCTGGATTCTAGCCGACTTTCTTCACGGGCTCCCAGCCCCCACCCCACCCCGCTCTCACCGCTTCTCAATTCCCACTTTGCTGAAGGAGGAGAGTCGAGGGAGGCCGTTCTTCTCATGGTCGTGAACGACGTTTTCGGGAATCTCTTCGATGGAAGGGAACGCTCCTAGGAGATGAGAGAAGGCGTGTCGGTGGCCTCAAGATGACCCTCTTCACCTCAGGGCTCCACATTCCCCGGGGCACACAGGGCAAACCCACCCCCAGTAGCCACGCTGATGTCCTTGAACTCCCATTGCTTCCAAGGGCAGGAAGGGAGAGGGAACGAGAGCGCCGGGTTAGGCACACACCAACCCGGGCAGAGAGGGTTCTGGGGAGGAGAGGGCAGGGGACAGGGCAGACGTAGGACAGTGTCCACCCCTGGCAAACCTTCCATTAAACAAAGCTTGGGGTATGTAGACAGAATTCCTAAAACCAGTGATACTTTACTCTAAGACCTGGGAGAATCGCCAGGGGGCAGGCGGGGGAACCGTGGTGCCCACCTCTGCCCACATGGTCCTCATCCTGCCCGGCAGGCTGTACTCTGGCAGCACCACACCCCAGACCTAGGTGGTTCCTAGACAACCTCAGGGCATCCCAGAACAGCACCAAAGGCGATTGGTGCTGGAAAAATCTGGCTGAAGTTCCCGGCAGGGCACAGTGGTGCACATCTGTAATCCCAGCAGCTCAAGAGGCTGTGGCAGGAGGATTGTGAGTTCAAAGCCAGCCTCAGCAACAGCGAGGTGTTGAGCAACTCAGTGGGACCCTGTTCCTAAAGAAAATACCAAGGAGGGCTGGGGACGTGGCTCAGGGGTCAAGTGCCCCTGAGGTCAATCCCTGGTACCAAAAACAAAACAAAACAAAAAAAGAAGGCTGAGTTATAGAGCGTGACCCAGGTACACAGCAGGGGCTGAAGGAGGATGGGTGTGTCACGTTGCTGAGGAGGGCCTAGCCATGCCCCTGCCAACCTTCACACTGAACTTGGGCTACACTTGTCAGGTGGAGCTCCAAGTCCTGGCAGGGAAGACTCTCATGGCCTCGCATCTAAGCAGGGCCCACAGCATCCCTGCCTGCTCATTCATTCATCCCAGAATACCGAGTCCAGGACTCTGTTCCCAGTCCAGGACTCTGTGCCGCCCGGGCTGGCTGGCTAGGAAACGACCAAGAGGAGCAGCTGCTGAGGGCACCGCAGAGCTGGTGCAGCGGTGCATGCCCACGATCCTAACTACCCGGGAGGCTGAGACAGGAGGATCAAGTTCAAGGCCAGCCGACCCGATGCAGTGAGACCTCATTGACAAAAAAAAAAGAAAAGAAAAAAAAAAAGTGTAGAAGTGGGACAACAGAAGAACCAGCTCTGTGGTCTGCACCTAGGCCCACTCACCCCGTCCCTGTCGGGACCTGGAGGACAGCCACCCGACCACCCGTAGTTTACTAGGTTACCTGTGGGCCTCTCCAGCTCTTCCCTCTGTCCAGATTGTTTTCATTTTTAAAGAAACTTAGAGATTATATAAGCCCATGTTCGTTTGCTTGTTTGTTTTTTAAACAAACAAGATGAAGATTTCCAGGTGAAGCCTCTTAATCAACAACCAGCTGGGTAGTACATGTCCTCTCAAAAGCAGTTTAATTTTGTTCTCATCAAACCGACTGTGACTAGGTGTCGAGGTCAAGGGTGGTGCTTTTTACTTTTTCCATGTTTAATTTCCGCTGGTCTTTAGCTAATACGTGAGAACCTAGAACACACAGATTGCTGGGGTGCTGCTGGTGGTTGTTGTTGTTGTTGTTTGGAACCAGGGGTTGACCTCAGGGGCACTTGACCGCTGAGCCACACCCCCAGGGCTATCTTGTATTTTATTTAGAGACAGCGTCTCACTGAGTTGCTGAGGGCCTTGCTTTTGCGGGGGCTGGCTTTGAACTCTCGATCCTCCTGCCTCAGCCTCCAGAGCCGCTGGGATTCTGGTGGTGTTCTGATATACACCCGCCGTGGCCACTCCTGTTCTGCCCTTGAAGAGGGCACGTCTTTGGAGGCGCTGCACACTGCCGTGGCTGACTGTGGGCCTTTTGGTATACTCCTGGCTTTCAACTTGATTTCTAACCCTGTTCTCTGATTCCGAACATTCTGACACAGTGCCAGAGAACGGTGAGTCACCCTCTTCCTCCCCAACCACCCTGCGAGCAGGCAGATGTCAGCCAACACTGACCAGCACCTCTGAGAGCCGCCCAGGGAGCCGCGGGCAGGAGGACACGGAACCCCAAGACCTGCCCGCAGCGCCCGGGGTCTGACTCCCGACCAGGAGTCCACTGCTAGTGGTTGGAAAGAAGTCCCTTTTCAAGCTGAACTTGACAGAGTCCATGATTATCTTGGATCAGCTCAGACTAATTGGAGTTTAACAGACAAATGAACCTGCTGTCTGAAGGAGCAGCGAGTAAGCCTAACTACAGGATATGAACTCTCTTTTCTATGATTCATTTGTTCCCGAGTGAACATCAGATTTCCTGAAGCAAGCTAACCTAATCCTCTGAGTATACACAGGTGCTTAGTGGGAAATAAGGTGCTATCTCCTTCTACCCAACTGGCACAGGCTCCTTGATCTGCAGGTGAACAGGCCCCAGATTCATGCAGGGGGCTCTCCTCCCAGGATCTGGGGTGTGGGCCCTTCTCACTACAGAGAGGGCACTGTGCAGCCTCCTGGTGACCTCAGAGTGTGGTGGCCTTGACACACTCAGCATATGACTTTAAATGCATCAGTATCAGCAGGATGGTCAAGCTGCCCGAGGTGGGGGTCCCACTGGGAAAACCAGGAGATCCTGCGGTTGGCTCTGTGCCTTTGAAAATGTGCACCATCCACAATGACCCCACCAGGGTCGGGTGGAGCTCAGGGGTAGACACTTGCCTGGCCTGCATAATTACCCTCCCAACTCCCAAAGTACAGCACCCACAGGGAAAAAAGGGACAACAGAGAACCATCTGGAAGGCTGTCAGCCTTTTCAGGAGAAACCACTCCTCCTTTGACCCCTCTCCCCTGCCCAGCTACTGGGGCCCTTCCCCAGGCAAACCCTGATGTCGCGGTGGACGCACCATTGAGCACGATCAGCACTTTCTTCCACTGGGTGTTGCCCACCTTGGGGGTCTGGCAGAAAAGAATCTTGTGCTTGTCGCAGACAAAGATGCGGTCCAGGACGAACTTGGAGACCGCCGTGTGCGAGAGGTTCCTCAGGGCCTCGTCCTGGCAGACGTTCCTGATGAGCTCCAGGCGCTCCATATAGACCAGAGGGGCAGCCGGAGGCATCCTCCCGGTGGGCTGTGCGTGGAGGAACAGAACAGGCACCAGGGCTCATGGGGGGAGCGGGTCGGAGCGACAGCAGGGCCCAGCAGGAGCCGGCCGGGCCTCCTCTGCCCATCCACAGGACCTTTTTTTTTCTATGATTTCATTTGCTCCTGAGTGAACATCAGATTTCCTGAAGCAAGCTAACTCAGTCCTCTGAATATACACAGGTGCTTAGTGGGAAATAAGGTGCTATTTCCTTCTGCCCAACTGGCACAGCTCCTTGATCTGCAGGTGAGCAGGCCGGCTCCCTTTCCATGGGTGGCAACCCTTCCTTCCAGCCCCCTCCCAGGCCCTCACTGCCCTGCTGAGTCCCTGGGATGAGTCAGCCCAGGTGGCCAGGAGAAGAGACTTGGTTCCTGAGACTTCCCTTCTTAAGAGAGGGGTGATTCAGAGAAACAAAAAAGACTCAAGTTCCTGGCAAGAGCCCACACCTCTTGAAGCTGCTCCAGAGCCCGAGAACCTCCCCCCCAACCCGAGAGGCCTCCACTGGGTCCAGCCTTGGCTCTGTGCACAGTGGGCAGAGTCGTTCCAGCTCCTGGCTCAGTCTGGACTCGGTGCTCAGGGGCAGCTCAGGGTCTCAGGGAGACGCCCGGAAAGGCTCAGCTGAGGAGGGCAGAGGAGACAGGCAGGACACACAGGTGTTCTCAGACCTTGTCCCCACTGCTTGCGTCACAGTGGTGTGTCTGCCCCAGACGCTGCTGAGACAGTGAGCCCGGTTCCCAGAACCGCTCCGTGGGCCCCCTCCAGCTGCGGCCCCATTTCTCAGCACTCTGGAACACACCTGCTGCCGCCTCTCTATCCTCCCTGGCGGCTACACAGAGCTTCTTCCCGGGATCTCAGAGCAGATGGTTCCTCCAATCAGACCTATTCAGAGGGCCCAGATGCTCCTGTGTTCTCCTTTAAAATGTCCACTCCAGGGGTGGCTGTAACAGCCAGTCCTCCCGGGACCCAGGCCTTCTAGCACACCCCTCAGTAGGACATGGGACGACACAAGTTCCACCTGTCCCCTGGCTCCCACTCCTCCCTGGTGGCTCTACCACGACCAGACTGCCCGACACTCAGCACTTCTGCCCAGGCCCCCAGCTCGTGCCCACCTTCGGATCCTCGGCAAAGGGCTTCTCTTCTCGAGACTTCCCGGCTTCCGGCACAGTTGTCAGGAACAGAAACTCCTGTTTGGCACTGTACCCTGGAAGACAGATAGGTTGAGATTTCTTGTCACCAAGAAACGGGATTACAGATCGACGAGACAGAACAGGGGTCCCAGGAGGGAATTCAGGGGTGCTCTACCGCTGAGATACATCCCCAGCCCATCCCCCCTTTTTAAGATAGGGTCTCACTCAATTGTTTAGGGTCTTGTCAAGTTGCTGAGGCTGGCCTCAAACTTGTGATCCTCCTGACTCAGCCTCCTGAGTCACTGAGATGACAGGCATGTGCCACCACCATGCCTGGCTTCTCTGTGTTATTTCTTACAACTGTGTGTGCCTCCACAAGGATCTCCAGATACAGAAAAAATTAACCTACAAAACAAAAACAATCAGCTTTCACATCAGTTTATGAAGCTGTGGTACTCAAATTCAGACTAGAGGAATCTTATCAAGTGCTTGTCCAAACTAATAATTTATAACAGTAGGTTTTGCAGAAACCTGTGGGGTAGGATTTGATCATAATCTTTGGTGTTCTGCAAATAAAGAAACAGGTAGTTTCCAAATTTTTCAAAGCCTCCAAATTGGAAAAAGTATATGTTAAATAAAAATTAAAAAGCTGATTACACAAAAGGATGTTTCACTTTAGAAAAAAGTTCAAGGTCTACTCCTTTCTGTCACTGAGAGCCGCGCGCGCTTTGGTGGGTACCGCTGTGCCCCGCAGGCCCCAAACCCCTCCATTCAGCACAATGAGCTTCCTCCCTGCCCTCCCTCTCCCCTCCTGCACCAGGAGGAAGAAGACCCCCCCACACCCCCAGTGCCCTGTGGTGATGTTCCTGTCCCCCGCCTCCTCCTGGCTGTTGGGCCCCAGAGCCAGCTCTCTCTGCACATCTTTAGGAACCTCACTAAAAGCCCTTTTCCTTTTTTCTCTTTTTCAGTGAAAATGCAAACTTAGCCAGAGCTGTCGGACGTACCTCCAGTAAGGATGGAGCGCACCGTCTGCTGGACAAATGACAGGGGCCTCAGGGCCATCGGCCCCCGAACCCCTGAAAGCCCTCCAGGGGCTCTGAGAGTGATGTCTGCCAGCCTCTCCCGCCACAGCCTGGCTCCTGGTGAGAGCGGACATGCTCACGGGGTTTTGCAGCAACCTAAGCTCCCTTAATAACGTTCTGGATGGGGGAACGAGTCCTGAATTCTAAACAACTGATTCACCAGTGAGTTTTTGAAAAAGCAACCTACTTCACACCCTCAGAGCACACAGAAGGATCCTGGTGGCTGAAGAACTCCTCAGCTCCCAGCAGCCACACCCGCCAGCCCCCAGCTCAGCCAACCCCCCAGCTCAGCCACCCCCCCAGCTCAGCCAGCCCCCAGCTCAGCCAGCCCCCCAGCTCAGCCAACCCCCCAGCTCAGCCACCCCCCCAGCTCAGCCACCCCCCCAGCTCAGCCAGCCCCCCAGCTCAGCCAACCCCCCAGCTCAGCCAACCCCCCAGCTCAGCCAACCCCCAGCTCAGCCAACCCCGACTCAAGCAGACTCAGATGAAAACAGCAGGCAGTTCATATCTGCTTTTCTTTTTCTGTGGCTTTGTGGATAGCCTGCTATTTTTAGCAGATGCCGCCACCCCCACTGGGGTGACAGGGGTCGCTCTCTTCACCCTGCCCCTCAGGAGCAAGCCTGCAGCTTCCAGGAGAGGGGTCGGATCCTGGGGCAGCGGCCCGGGGTCTCTGTGCAGTGTCCTACCGCGTTGCATCGTTATGCTGTTTTACAAAATGTCTGCGTTTTGCCAGGTGAAGTTCTGCTTTGTTTTTTACAAGTAGCCACAACCTGCCTCACTGATGACGCTGTGTACTCAGTCACTGCTCCGGTTTGGAGGTAGGAATGTCCCCTCCAATGCCCCGCCTCAGGCAATGCGGCGACGTTCAGAGGTGGAGAGACTGGGCTGTAAGAGCCGTGACCTAATCACGGGATTAACCCACGAACTGAATGGACGACTGGCCACTGAAGACAGGAGGGGCACCAAGGGAGGAAGCAGGTCCCTGGGGGCGTGGCCTGGCACTGTGTCTGTCCCTGGCCCCTTCCCTCTCAGCTGCTGTGAGCTGGGCACCTTCCCTCCTCCACGCCCTCCCGCCATGACGTTCCGCCTCACCCCAGACCCAAAGCAATGGAGCAGCCAGTCATGGACTGAGCCTCTGAAACCACGAGCCAAAATAAACGTTTCCTCCCCTCAGTGGTTCATGTCAGGTATTTTGGTCACAGTGACAAAAAGCTGACTAACAGTCACCAAACCTCACAGCTCCGTCCCATGCATGAGCTACGTGGGTGGCACAGAGAAACACAAGTCACAGGCTCTGCCTCGGTGGCACACAAGAAAGCTGAGGGGCCGAGATGAGCCCACAGACTGGAAAAGGAGTGAGATGGGAGAGAGGTCAGTGTCTACAGCACACACCGGGGCTCAGGGGCCATGTTTGGAGTCTGGGCACACTATGGCATCACAGGGCACCCTATGCCACCACAGGGCACTCTATGCCGTCACAGGGCACCCTATGCCACCACAGGGCACTCTATGCCATCACAGGGCACACTCTGCCGTCACAGGGCACACTATGCCGCCACAGGGCACACTATGCCACCACAGGGCACTCTATGCCGCCACAGGGCACTCTATGCCATCACAGACCCACTGGGCAGGACTGATCCTCCTGGAATGAAGCCTAACTGAGCCTGGTTCAATGCAACACTGAAGCTTGCCGAGGACAGACCACGGCACACGTCACTGTGACTCCATCACTGAGGTGAAATTAAAACCATTACCATAAAAAATGGCAAATGTTGCATTAAACAGCAGGTGAGCCCCCCAATCCCCAGCTCCAGTGGAGGGGAGTCTTGCAGAACAGGAGGTGGAGGAAAACCCGCCCGCCCACTGACTGGGATTCTGGACCAGGGATTGGTTTCCCAGAGGACGGAGCTGGAAGGAGCTGCCCCAGGCTCACCCAAGTTACCTGAGGTCCCTGAACGCTGACACCAAGGTCTCTCTACCCTTCTGTGGGAAAGGAGCTTCACCATGAAGGCGCCCTTGTTAGAAGTGAGCTATTTCCTCATAATGATTCTAATATTTTTTAAAATACTTTTTTAGTTGTAGGTGGACACACACCTTTGTTTTGTTTGTTTATTTTTTTGTGGGGCTGAGGATGGAACGCAGGGCCTCGCCTGGGCAGGCAATCACTCTTCCACTGGGCCCCAGCCCCAGCCCTCAGAATGATCCTTCACAAAGGGGCTTTGGTGGAAAAGCAAAACCCTGTGACATGGGTGACATCAACTCCAACAGACAAGCCACCCTCATGGCCACGGCGGACAGATGTTAAGGTCTGTAAATAAGTCAAAAATAACACCTGGTATTTTGCCAGAGAAATGTTAGAGTTCGTAAACAAGTCTGGATGGTGCCTGGCAAAATGTCAGAGGGAGTGGTTTGAAAAGTAACAAAAGCGAGCCATTAAGTGTGGAGATTCCTTATTGGTTGATTGATGTATCTAGTTTATGCTAATTAAGATAAGCTGTGCAAAATGTATAAATAGATCTGTTGTCCTACAATAAATGGCTCCTATTCCTGCTGCATCAATCTACAGAAGTTATTCGTCACCCCCCGGTTATTCTGCTGCAGCCGGACCCCGGCTGCTGGTGGCCTGTTACGGGGAGCCCCGGGACACTCGGGGGTAAGTGGCGAAAAAAAGCTGCCCGTCCATAGATAGGACGGGAGCAATCTGCTCGTCCCTAGACAGATAGGGCGAGAGGAAAAATGGCCATTTCGAGAAAATGGAGAAGATTGATACAGTATGTTTGTGTCTTGTTTTGTCTCAGTGTATTGTATTGTCTTTATGATGAGAATATGGAAGGGGTGAAAAGTAAATTGATAAGGGAAAGAGGCACCCCAATGGAACCAAGAATAATTAAGGCATGTATTGATAAAAGCCCAGGAACTCTAGTCAGAAAGAAAAAGAAAAAGAAAGTTCAGAAGAAAAAGAATTATCAGGAAAAAAGTTGCAGCAAAAGGCTATTACTAAATACTTTTCGTTACCGGAGGGTGCGTGAATCGGAATCTGTGCAGCGGCTGCCACGTGCGGGAGTGGGTCATGGTGCAGCAAGTACCTTCCAAGCAGCGGCGGCAGCCGGCTCTTCCACTGCCGGGAGCCCAAATCTAGACCTGACCTGGAGGCACAGTCTCCCAGGCTCTTGCTCCCTGTGTCCAGTAGCAGTTTGAGTCTGGACACTCCCCGGACTCTCCCCGTATGGGCCACCATCTGCCGGGGTCCGGCTACAGCAGAATAACCGGGGTGACGAATAACTTGCGTACATTGATACAGCAGGAATGGGAGCCATTTATTGTAGGACAACAGATCTATTTATACATTTTGCACAGCTTATCTTAATTAGCATAAACTAGATACATCAATCAACCAATAAGGAATCTCCACACTTAATGGCTCGCTTTTGTTACTTTTCAAACCACTCCCTCTGACATTTTGCCAGGCACCATCCAGACTTGTTTACGAACTCTAACATTTCTCTGGCAAAATACCAGGTGTTATTTTTGACTTATTTACAGACCTTAACAGACAGACCTCTCTCAGGGTCCTCCAGGTGGACTGCCTCCCCTGAAGAAGGGCCAGTAAGGCTCAAGGGCCACACTCACTAAACCGAGGGGCAGGTGAGCGAGGGAGGTGCCCACAGCACCGCAGCCCCCAGCCTCCTGGAGGCCTCTGGATGGACACTAGCGGTGAGCTTCCCTCGGGGCTCGATCCCGCCTCCTCCTCCACTTTGGCAAGAGACCTGTTGTGACTGGACTGAGGTGTCCCCCCAAGCTCCTGTGTTCATTTCGGGAAGGTTTAGAGGTGAAATGATGAGATCTTGAGAGCTGTGACCTAAACGCCCATCCCAGTTTGAATGGTGACTGTGGGCAGGTGGGACGTGGCTGGAGGAGGACGTCACTGGGGGTGAGAAACCAGCTCCTCCTCAAGGCCTGTCCAAGGAGAGGACATGACCTTGTCCTTGGAAAAACCCACAGAGCACTCCTAGGCACACACCCACCCTGCTCAGTGGTTTATCTACAAATATCAGGAGAGATCTGCAGCTCCAGGTGTCCCCGACTCAGTCAGGCTAGATGGGGACCCATAGCAACCCCTAGCAACCACCCATCAGCATGAGACAGGGAAATACCTGGGATGCCAGATGACCTCCCAGTAGTTTATGGTGGTTGATAACACGTTGGGAAACCATGTAGTTCAGCACGTACACCCCTCGTGGCCTAAACCAATCAGTTCAAAGGAATCCCCTCTTGTACTAGCCAATCACCCCTACCCAACTTGTTCCTGCCATTGAATGTGCTGATCAATGTTAAGAGTCGTTGTTTGACTTTCCCGCGGTATGGAATGATTCGCTGTGTGATGTTGTGACGCACGGAGTACACCCCAAAACCTATAAAATCTCACTGGACAAAGGACCGGGACTCACTCCCTGGGACCGCTGCGTTGGAAACAGCTGTGAATCCAGGCTCGAGCTTGCAATGAAGACTCTTGTGTGATTGCATCGGATTCGGCTCCTGGAGGTTTACTGGGGTCCCCCGACTCTGGCATAACAGGGGTTTCCCTGGAAGGGCTCATGTTCCCTGCCCCCCCCCTCTGCTCTGCAGGCGCCATGAAGGGAGCCGCTGTCCTCTGCCACTGCCTTCTGCCAAGGGCCCAGAGCAACAGAGTCGGCCAACCGTAGCCTGAGTCTCTGAAACCATGAACCAAAATCAGCTTTTCCTCCTCTGAGTTGTTCTTATCAGGTATTTTGGTCACAATGACAAAAAGTTGACCGACCCAAGACTCTGCAGCTGAGCTCAGTGCCTCTAGTCAGACCCAGTCAAGGGACACCCACCCCGTGATCCAGCCAGGTACGCTAGGACAACCAGATGAGATCCTCGTGAGTCACAGGAGGCTGGGTTCTGCTGCTGCAGCAGGCCACACTTCAGCAATGAGAACACCGAGGTCCCTCCCTCCAGTCCCTCCCTCCAGGTCCCCAGTGCACTTTGGGCAACAGCATCCTCACTGATGCCGCCCTGGGGGAAGGGGCAACAAGGCTCTGATGGCTCTGACATCCGCTGCACAGCCTCCTCCCACATCAAAGTGCAGAGGAATCACCTCCACCCACCACCTCAAGGCTGAGAGGTGGCGTCCAGCCAGCAGTACTGAGGACAGTCACAGACCGTCTCTGCAGGCCAGAATCCAAAGCCCTCCCTGTGTCCTCCTGGCTTTTACCCTCATCAGCATTTGCTCCCCTTCATGAAACCACTTGAGCAGCCACACTTTTCTGAAAACATGGAGCATAAAACCTGCCACCTCCCAGCTGAATGTCACCTCGTTTATCAGACCCACCGGGCAACAAGCTGTCCTTTAAAAGCTCTTTGGCCAGGGACCATTACATGAGTGCAAGGACCCACGGTCTATTTAACTCCCACTTCTGCTCTGGAGTGGTGGGGCCTCACTGTGGGCAGCACAGCCTGTTGCCTAGAACGGTCGGGAACTCCCTGGCTCCAGCCGTCCTCCAGCCCTGGCCTCCCCAGTGGCTGGGCCTGCAGGTGCCCATCCGTGCCCAGCTTATCCGACCATTACTGATGGAGTCTCTCTAAAGTACATCACAGACACTCGTACTTTTCCAAACAAAATAAAACACCAACAGCTTCATCGGATGGCCTGCCCCGCAGTGCTTGCCCTCCTGGGAGGTGACATTCAGGAGAATCATGAAAGACATGTATCTCGTGTTCTCAGCAGCGCTTCGTTTCAATTTCCTGGCGATGTTGATGTGCTGCGTGGCTCTCCACGGGGCCCCACCCCTGAAGCCAGAATCCACTTGGTCTCAAGCAGTGTAGGGCTGACACAGTCCTGCAGGTGGCTCTGGAATGAGAGCCCCTCTCAGCCTTAACACGGATTGCCACTCTGGGTGGCACACAACAGTGCTGAAGAGACCTCCCCTGGGCTGAGGAGACCATCACGAACTCCTTGCACACACCCAGAGCTTCACAGACCAAGCGCCTCCCAGGGGGCTGTCTGTGTAGAATGTGTTCGTTTTGTAGGAAAAAACCAGAAGCTCACATAAGCAAATGAGAAGGATAAGACCTAGAATCGGCTTGTCCAAGAAGACGGCCTGGAGCTCTTACCACGCCCGCATCTGAGCGCCTGCGCTCACTAAGGGGTTAAAAATCCTCCAAGAGGAGGGTGTATATTTAAATGACCCTTCTGCCAGGGCACTGAAGGTGACCTTCAAAACACACATGCCACCCACGTGGGATGCCAGCTGACACCCAGGCATGCTGAGCAGTCGTGCTGCCTCTCTCTGACTTCAGGCAGGGGGCATTCCCAGGCCAGGAGCCTGCCCTGTGTCCTGCTGCGAGGCCCTGCTGCAGGGCTGGGAGGAGGCCCTGCTCTCCCTCTGGGTACAGCCAAAAGAAAGCACCTTCTGTGAAGAGCCTCCAGTCCCTTCCCACCTCCCTCTCCTCTGCCACTTCTCTGCATGTCCTTGGACCCTGGGGCAGCCGTCCCTCATGCCTGCACCTGGGAGCGGTACTGCAGCAGAGATGAGCAGCCAAGCCCCTGCGGCAGGAGGCACACCTACCGTCTGGGTCTTTGAAGGTCAGCGTGATGAACTTGCTGGCCACCATGAACATGAAAATCACCCAGAAGCACGCGGCCAGCAGGAGCCACTGCTGGTGCATGTTGTCAGCCGCCAGACTCTCAAGGACTCTCCCTGGAAAACACAAGCGAGAGAGGCCTCTGCCGCTCAGAGTAAATCCATTAAACCAAAGCGAGAAGAAGAACAGGCCAATTCCAATGATCAGAATCGATACAAATATTTAAGTCTTTCCCCTTACAACAGCGGGTATTGTGACTCTTTTGTACTTAATGGATAATATTGAAGGATCCATTTGATAATTAAATCAAATTTAAACACCCTAGCGGAAGATAGCATAGGCACAGGAGAGAATGCCAACCCTATTTGTTCTGGGAACCCTGGACAAGATTTTGCCTTTGCAGATTTGCCTCCAGACTCTGGTCTGGCTCAGGCTAATGTCACTGTGAGCTCCATGAGGGCGGGAAGCAGGGGAGTGGCAGGAGGCTTGCTGAGGACTAGCTCTTTGCTGGAGGCGATTCATGAAAGGTAGAAGCCATATCAAGACAGGCCACGTTGAAAGTCCTGCCTGGCCCGCAAGGTACGGTCACACCCAGAGCACCTGAAACAGCAAAGAAATAAACACCTGTGCCTCTCGCCAGGGGTCACTTGCCTGCAACTGTGTGTGAAGAACCTTGGGGGTGGGTGCTTTTCATGTTATCACAGCCCTGGAGTGATGCATGGGGTCCTCAGCCCGTCCCAGAAGTCACACTCTGCTGCAGGGGACATACAAAGAATCAGGAAGTCACTGCCAATTCTCAACAAGACAGAGAGGAAAAAAAATGTGTGTGTTTCATTTCTTCTTTAACAGTGTTTCTTCAAGCCAGATTGGACGGTTTAATGACGTTTCCCTGGGCGGGACTGGTTTCCCACTGAATGAGGCCAGCTGTCACCTCTGGGTAGAAGAACTAGTCCTCAACACAGTGCTGATGGCAGATGAGCCCAGAGACAGCTTCCCAACCCAGCTCGGACCCAGGGAAATAACCCTCCTCTCGTCCCTGCATCTGCGTCCCCAAACCTCACTAGAGTCCAGCATCGAAAACCCAAATTCCCTCCTCAGTAACTACCAATGGTGATCTGGCCTCCCCCTGAATACAGTCAGGGACAGGCAGCTCACCACCTACCAAGCTACCTGTGTCTTTACAGGGTGTCCGTGAGCCAGACCCAGTATGTTTCCTGTGGTCCTCTACTAGGGTTTCCAGAATAAATAAATTTAAAAAAGGATTCCAGTTAAGTTTAAATTTAAGGGAAACAGCAAATAACTTTTAAAAATATATCCCAAAATATCACACAGAATATACTCAAGTAACTCATACAAAAAAAAAACCCTCTATTTTATTGTGCTCATGTAGCAGGCCCAGTGTGTTTCCTGGGGGTTCCCAAGCAGGGTTGCCAAATTAGACAATAAAACTATGGGGTACCCAGTTAAGTTTAAATATCAGGTAAATAAACACATTCTTTTTAGTATAAGTATGTCCCAAGTACCACATGGGATATACTTACACTGAAAAAGTTACTTGCTATTTTCTGAAATTTGAATTTAACTGAGTGTTGCAGAATTTACCTGGTGACATTCTGCAGCCAGGGGCTTGCCAAGTCCCCTTCCAGCTGCCAGGGTCAGCTGCCCAGTCTCCAGAAAGTCTCCCTCTCCTCCCCCAATTCCTTACAGGGGAAACACAGCACAAACTCGAGAGTTCTAGCGTGGTTCAAACCCCCGCTCCACCACTCACTAGCTCTGGGACAGCCCCCTCTCAGACACCTGGCCACAACCTCCCAGGGTGACTGTGATGCAGAGGACCAGCACCCACTGGCCTGTAGCCGAGCCTCAGTGGACCAGGCTGGCCAATGCCTGGGTGCTCTCTGTGAGCTTCTGGCTCAATCCACGTCCTTCCAAGCAGTGGTGTGGCCTGCCCCAAGAACAGAAAAGACAGACAGACACTGGTCCCAGGTGACGACGCTGTTCCTTCCAGAGGAATCAGAGGCTGAGACTGTGCCCGAGGACATGGGGCTCCGCAGTCCAAGTCCACTGAGCTCAGCCGAGACCAGGCCACGTGGAGGAGCCCATTCCAGGGGTCCTGGGGGGGGGGTGCCCCATTGAGAAGCCCAGCTTTTCTAACAAGGGGACAATGTGGCTGGGGAAGAGTGCAGAGGGCAGAGACAAGCTCAAGTGGCCGTGGGTGACTCTGAACAGATGGCCTGGCTCTGGGGTGTGTGGCTCACATTCTTCTGGGGTACGAGCTATGGATAACTGAACAGGGATGAGGGCACCACCCAGGTCTGCTTCCCACCATACACACACACACACACACACACATACACATACACACATACGCAGACGTGCTCACTGTACAGAGCAGGTGTTGGGGACTTTCAGCAATGCCCACTGTCATACCACTCTCTCACTTGTCCTGCGCCTTCCCCGTACACCTCCTAGGTGTCCCAGCCTGACCCCACCCCTGCCTGCATACCGGCTGGCTCTAGGGGTTTTAGAGTTGAAGGGTCTCAGCTTAGTGCAGTGGTGCACACCTATAATCCCAGCGACTTGGGAGGCTGAAGCAGAAGGATCAAAAGTTGAAGGCCAGCCTCAGCAGCTGAGAGAGACCCTGACTCAAAAAATAAAAAGGACGGGAGCTGTGGATCCGTGGTAGAATATTCCTGGGTTCAATCCCCAGCATTGAAAAGAGAAATTCTAGTCTTCTCTTTCCAATCTTCCAAAGTCTTTCCTAGTCTTCAGAGGGATCTGATTTGAGTCTGTCCACCCAGCTCCCTCCAGATGCAAGAGGGAGACAGGGAAAAAGAACCTGCCCTGAAACGCAGACGGCCTCCCCACTGCAGGAATCCAGGTGGCTTAGGGCAGGATTCCCACGGCGCGGTGCGGCGGGAAACCCAGAGCAGTACTATCCAGAGGCCGCTCTGCCTCCCCTGCCCTCGGCCAGGTCTGGTGTGAGCTAGGCTGCTCCTATCCCAGGGTGGCTGTGGGTTCCCGCAGAACGGCTCTCAGGGCCCAGGGCTCTCTTCTGTAGGATGAACAGCCACCTGCACAGGCACCAGTGTGTACAGGCTCCCGGGAGCTGCACCCGGCTTGTGCCCCCTCCACAACCACATGACTTACGGTGTCACCCAACGTGTCCCTTCAAGTGAAGCTTTCACTTTCTAAGAAGCTCAATTTCCATCTAGTGAGGAAGCCCTTGTGCTTCCCAGTCCTGCTCTTCCACAAGGAAGGAGGACATCTGCAGGGCTCCCTCCCTCCTCCCCGACCCTTCATGGCTCATGGATACCTTCCCCTCCCTAGGACGGTTCCCAGGTAGCATGGGGACTGCAGTGGGGACTTAGGATGCTAGGGTTTAGATATGATTTGTCCCCCAAAAGCTCACGTGTGAATCAGTGCAACAGGCAAAATGATCAGATTATTAGAGGTGTGACCCCATCAAAGGGCGACTCCGCTGACATGGATTCACTGGAGGTGAGCACAGGTAGGAAGGGCTGGCTGGAGGAGGCAGGTCACTGGGGGTGGGCCTCTGGGTTTATATTTTGACCCTGGTGGGAAGAGCAGAGCTCTCTCACAGCCTGCCCCTCACGTGCTCTCTTCCTGGTGGCCACGTCCCTCCTGAGCTACTTCCCTCTGCCATGAGCTGCATGACCTCCAGCCCACAGCAATGGAGTGAGCTGACCATGGACTGGAACTTGAAAACTGAAGCAAGATAAACTTTTCCTCCTCTAGGTGTTTCTCGTCAGGTATTTTAGTCACACACCCACACACACACACGCGCGCGCGCGCGCGCGCACACACGGTGACTAAAGCAGGATTTGGACAGCTTCACAGCACCAACCCCAGCCCCTGCTAACACTGGTCTCTCGAGATGAACACTAGCATGGGATCCTCACCAATGCCTCGTGACAGCCACCCAGGCCAGGCTACTGCTGGCCAGTGACCCTGGATCCGAGTTTGGAAACCCAGGGTGAGCAGGCCGCTGGCCATTGCGTGGAAAACAGTGGCCGGCTTCATCATCTCTCCGTGGGTCCCAACCCCACTCTCCAGCACCTGGCCTGTCCACTCCTTCACAGAAGGCAGCCCAGCCCAAGTGCTCTCGCTGGGCATGGTCAGCATCCCCCCCCCCCCGGGAATGTGAGCTTCTGTGCCTGGCACTCAGGAAGCCACAGTCACTATTTCCTGATGACTACAGCCACCAAGCAACTTGTTCCGAAAACTGAATTGTCCACAGCCTGCCAAGCCTCTGCCCAGGGATTCCCAAACTTTATAAAGCAGGAGGCTGCCTTATAGTCTCAAAATATTTCTCCTACCTCCACTTGAAGTGGTGACCTACTCACTGACTGAAGGGTTGAGAAATTATGGTAGCCCCAATTCTTTTATTATTTAAAATAAAACACATTAAAGCCAATTGTACAGATCTGAAGTGTCCAGAAATATTAATCCACAGAAAGGCAGCTGCAGGATTAAATGCAGGATCTTATTTGCTAATAAAAATACATACACTGTATATATGTGTGATTATGTGATTATGCACACGCACAACCACACATATGTAATGCACAGAATAAAATATTAAGAAGATAACGACCATGTGCACACTCCTATAATCCCAGTGGCTCGGGAGGCTGAGGCAGGATTGCAAGGTCAAAGCCAGCCTAGGCAAAAGCAACTCAGTGAGACCCTGTCTCTAAATAAAATACAAAATAGGGCTGGGGATGTGGCTCAGTGATCAAGTGTCCCTGAGTTCAATCCCTGGTACCAAAAAAAAAAAAAAAGATAAGAAGAGGTCATTTTTTTTTTACACATTTTTGTATTCAAAAATATTTTGCAGTAAACAGATAACCTTCTCACAACAAAAACCAATAAAATATTTGAAGATGCCTCCTCCACCCATGTGCCCTGGTGCTATTATTTCTGCTTGGTTTTTCCTACCTCACTATTACTAACCACAGCTTCTTTGCCACTTCATGCCATATGGGAAAGGAGGAGAAATATTTTCTCGCCAGGAAAAAGTGTGGTGAGCAGGCAAAGCCAGGGTGTATCTGGAGAGTTGGCAGATACATCTGTCTTCATTAGGTAGTTTTATTTAGTTGCAAAAAAAGATTCAATTTTTAAAGCCAAAACTATAGAGAATAACGTAACAAACACCTGTTTACATACTCTCTGCTCCAATGGTTTTGCTGGGCTTTTTTTTAAGGAAACAGAGTGTCAGGAGGCAGCTGGGCTTTCAATGAGGGACACAGGACCTCTGGCAGAAGCAGCAGGCAGATTTTTCACTGTCTACATAAAGGCCAGGTGGCCTGGGGAAGTGGGAAGGTGACTTTATCAGGCCTGCAAGAAAACAGGACATGTGGCTTGCTTTCCAGACAGGCACAAGCAGGGCCCAGGCCTGGGGGCCTTCAAGTGCACAGTTTTGCTTAGTTTTTCTCCCATGATCTATAGTGAGAAAATTCACATATTCTATACAGACTCCAGTGAAAATCTGTCAAAGCAACCTGGTTAAAAATTTAGATAAACCAGGACTGGCTTTCAAGTCACATGCTGTGTGCGCCAACCAGAGAGCAGTGGGCAGAGGCAGCCTGGTCCCTCTCAGGACACCCACTGCCCTCAGGTAAGTCCCTTATCTCTACAGTTGACCACAAATGACCCTCAGTCATGAGCAGATGAACTGCATACAAGTTTAAGGACAAAGTCCACCATGAAATTCACTCGTCCAACAGTCAAGGTGTCAGGAATCCACCACAGTGAGGTCCCACAAACACCCACAGTCCTTGTCCTTGTCGAGCTTGAACTCCAACAGAGAACCATGAGTCAGAGCATCTACCTGAGAAGCAGGGCACGGAGGTGTGGAAGGGGCAGGGTGCTATGAGAAGAAAACAGGGGACAAGATCCAGGCAGAGGTCAGGGACCGTGGTTGCCTTAGGAGGTAAGGGGGCCGGGTTCCAGGCCAGGACCAGGCCTGAGCAACTCAAGGAAGCTGAGTAGCTGGAATTTCAGGGCACGGTCAAGGGCAAGGTAGCCCCTGGGGTCAGACAACACTGGGCCTGGCAGAGCTGAGTGGAATCGAAGTTTTCCTTGCACGTGATGAAAAGCCACTGAAAACTGTCTTACTGGAAAAGAAGGATGACAGTGATATGCTCTGATTGTAAAGTCTGATTTCAATTCCTCTGGCAGCACAGTCGAACCTGCAAAGGGCCAACGTCCACCCAGCAGTGGCCCACGTCCACTCGCGGAGGGGGGTGCGTCTGATCCGGCAGGGACCTGACCAGGTGTTCCACGTCACCACATCACTGCCCAGGTCTCTCGAAGCCAGTCAAGAAACCAGTAAGAGCCACAGATGCTGCTCTGGGGAAGAGGGCTGCGTCCAGCTAACCACGGTGTCATCTGCTGGAAGACGACACACATTCTGTGCTTCACATCTTCCTGATGGTGCCCAACTTGATGTCCACGGCGGTGGTTCCCAGTCCCGGTTTTCTGTTAGAATCACCTGGCTAGTTTTTGAGAAATAGCAATGCCCTAGGCCCCAGGAACACCCCAGCCAAACACAAATCCCTGGAGGTGGCCCCCAGGCGGGTGGTAAAAGCTCTGCAGGGGATTCCCAATGAGCAGCCTCCAGGGGAATGCAGGTCCCGGCCCCCAGCCTTCCCAAATTTTAATGCCAAGTAAATTTCCTGGGGATCTTGTTGAAGTGCAGATTCCAGGCTCCGCAGAAGAGCCCCACTCTCCCACTACCTTCCTCTATTTTCAGGAGAATTGGCAGCGCCAGCTCAGCTTGTCAGAGAAGAGTCTAGTGACATCCTCCATCCCATGTGTTCCATCGAGAGGTTTAATTAGAATCTAAGGCCTTCCATCAATGTCCCCATTTCACTCTCATTTCCAGCCCCCCCCCATCTAAGGGTAACCATACTCTGTAGGATGTCTGACCTTGGGTGGGGAAAAACATCATAATTTGCCCCATTTTCTACGAAAAAAGAAAGGCATTATGAATTCACTTAGTCCTAGCTCCTCTAGGCCGGCTGGCTCTCTGCATTGTGTCCTTGAAGGTGGAAGTTCTCCGTGGGGCTTGTCAGCCTCCCAGAATGATTCAGTGCAGGCTCGTCTGTCTGCCAGGGGAACGCCCGGCCTTTCTCTCACAGCCAGGTGATAAATGGCCTTTAAAAAGCCTGACATTTTCTGTAATTAACTCCCCTTTGTTCAAGGAGCCAGGACAACTCCCACCTGCCTCTTGCAACTAATGGTGGTGGCAAACTTGAGCAGACCCATGTGCCCCCTGGTCACGGTATGCTGCCCACTCAAAGAGCGCCCGAGGCCCCAGGAGGCAGCAGAATCCATCTTCAGAGTTTTCCCACTTCCAGTCGTTAAATGGGATTTCCACAGGTCAGGATATCGGGATCTGATACCAAGCCAGAGGGTCAAGATCTTTGCAAACCCGTGAGACAGAACCATTGGTTCATTACGGGAAAAGTCGGGTCAGGGAAGCAAGAATATAACTGAACCTACAAGAAGCCCTGATCTCTTTCCTCTCTCTCAAACAAAAGAAAACGGCACACATTTGACATGTTAGTAATTACTAACAGGCTTTGGTACTATGCCATCTTTTGACGCAAATCCTTCCTCCCCTGCGTTTTGAGAACGATACTTCGAATTCATTTTGCTCAGCTGCCAATAACATTCCTGCCAGGAATGAGCTTCTCCCCGCTTGGAGTTGTCATCCAGAAGCACGAAGCCTTTCCTTCAGTGAGAAAGAGGTAGATCCCACCTGCCACGCCCTACTCTCAATATGCATGCCGGCTTAGTGAAGGTTCTGCAAAGTCCTACAGTAACAAGCCCACTTAATTCTGCTTCAGCAGGTTTTTTTCCAAAGGCCCTTCATTCATTTGGCAATATTCACCTAGTGCCTACTTTGCTGGGGACTGTCCTAGTTCCCCCTAGGACACAGCAACACACACCCCCTGCTCTCAGCACTCCATCCTGAGGGAGGCCTCTAACAAACAGTGACTGATGCCTAGGACCACTGCAGCCAACTGAGAGGGGGGGTGAAGGTGAGGGCCCCCGGCGGGAGACGACATGGAGAAGAATGCAAAGAGGAAGGGAGAGAGCCTTGCAGAGCCCTTGGCAGAGAACATGGTTTGAATCCAGCCTGCCCAAGACAGGAAGGGAGAGATCCAGGGAGCAGTGTCACAATGGCCCTTTGCTGAGATGGACATCCTAGGATCTACCCCATCTCACACACACCCTGGGCATCGCAGGCCCAGCATTCAACTTTAAAACACACCCAGATGCTAAAGGAAACTCGAGCAAAACAACAACAACAACAACAAAAAATAAACCCAAAAAACAACCAGGTAATGCACAAGGTATCCTGAAAGGACTACCAAGGCAGAAAGGGTCCAGACCCGAGGACAAGCACAATGGGGATGTTTTACCATCAGCCATTATTTTGAACTGCAATGTATTACCCAATCCATAAAGTCACCAAATTCCACTGTAGCAAAGCACAGAAAGGCATGTGAATTTATAACAGAAAGTCCTATTACAATGAAGTATAGCAAATACCAGCACACGGTTCACTGCACGCCAGGCACAGGCCTCAACAGGTATTAACGCACTCCAAGCTGAGGATGTGCTCCTATTATTATATTTAAGGAAACATTTCTATGTGTATGTACATATTCCTACTCAAGAGTTTTAAGTTCCTTAGAAATCTCTATGCAAGCAAGGAGGCAATAAGAATACTGAATGATAGAATCTCAAATAAGTGATGAGCTCACATTCTCCTTCCAGCATATTCTAAGGTGGGGGGTGGGGGGTCACATTTGCTTGTAATTCCCTGCCTGTTACTGTATAGATTAATTTTAAAAATAATAAGCATCGTTAAAAGTTGGTAGGTCCACTTTCTTAACATTTGGTTTACACTTGGAAAACAGTTTACTACTTGGATTATTCAAGGGTATTTTGCAAAACAGGTCTCTTACAAAGCAGGTGATATTTGGATTTCTTAGTAAATGAATCAATATTGTAAATACTTATTTACAATAGTTGTTTAGAAGTCTTCCATGTAACCAAATATGACAAATGAAACATATCTGTAACAAAAAAAAAATCAAATACTATTCTACCTGTTTTACATGTTTCATATGGGGTAAAGGATTCCTGTACAAAATGATTGATTATTACAACGTGAGATGTTCTCTGGATGCTATAGCATCTGGCAGATTCTAGACAAATGTCATCCTATGAATGAATAACTGGAAACAGGCCAAACTCATGGAATTAGATTACAGACTTAATTGAGTTAGCTGGCAAAATAAACATACAACTGCCTTGATTCCAAAAACTCAATGCAAAAATTAAAAGCAACTTCGTGTTAACACAGCTTTAAAGGCTAAGCTTCATATACGCTCATCCACATGATTCCAGACCTGCATGAGAAGAAAACTGACTCTCTTGGTTCTGCAATCTCTTAAGGTCCTGCATTCGCCAATCTCCCCTGACTCTATTTCTGCCTCTCTCCACCCTTTTTACTGCACAACCTCCTCAAGCACTTGAAAATAATCTGAATATAAAACTGTAAATGGCCCAGGATATTTACAAATTCTAGTCCCTGTACAGTTTTGATTTTTCTCTCGGGTATTTAAGATTCTATTCTTCAGGGTCAAGAGCAAAGATGGAAAAAGGAATTTTCTTTTCATCTTGCAATTCCAATGCTGAGCCAAGATGGACTGAGTCCCAGATATACTAAGGGGTCTGTGTGTGGGTGGGGGTGGGATGGAGGGGTGTTTCTCTCCTCTTTTCTTTTTTAACCCAGCCACCTAAAAGGACAAGTGAGTGAGTGGTGACCAGCAAGACAAAGGTCTGAGCTGCCTAATTTTAAGAATGTCTGAGACATTTCTCACTCTGGCAGTTAAAACCGACCAGTGCAATCATCCAACTCCTCATGGCCCAAAGCCCCAGACTTTGGGTGTTTCAGACAAATAAACCTTTATGACAGTGCCACTTAGCTAACCCAAACCTGGCTGCACCTCTTTCTATGCATTGCCCAGCCCTCTCTTGCCTTTAGCAAAAACTTGGAGAACAAAATACGACAGCTTTTGGAAAACCTGGTTCATCTTCCCAGCCAGAAGTGCAGAAATTGATGCCTCAACCTCCAACTTCTGACAGGCCTCTCCACTGTCAAAGTCAGAGGCTGGGAGCGCTCTGAAGCCCGTCTGGCAGGGCGCGTGCATTTCCAACCCATCCTTCCCCTGGCGCCCGCCTGAGCCGCTGCGCTAGATGGTGCACTTGGGGAAGGTTGCCCAGGTTCCTTCCTCCCTGCCTTCTCTCGCAGCATGCTCCTCAGACCCAGGTGGGGCATTCTCCTCTCCTTTCTACCCCCAATGACACATGCAAATTCTCAGCTAGGGATAAAAGAAGTGAATGCAATGTGGTCCAACTCTCAGTAATGCCGCCCATCCAGCATCCAGCACCAGGACGCCGCCTTATTGCATAATTAAGTGATGAAGGCTCTACGGTGAATTCCTCCAACTAGGGGGTCCTTCGGTGGCCAAAACACCCTGGGACGTGGCTCGCCAAAAACAAAACAAGAAAAAGAAAAAAAGACCCGGTTCGCCCCTTGTTCCATCCACCCCGGAGAGGAGGAGGGGGTCCGCGGTGCAGCGAGACCCAGCCTCCCTGCGGGTCCCCGAGCTCACCCTCCGTGGAGCCGGCGCTCGATGGAGTCCTCAGGCTCCTCCTCGGCCCGGAAGGCTCCTCTCCGGCCTCGCCAGGCCTGCGGGTCAGCGCGCGGGGTCCAGGCGCCCCCCGGGAACGCGGAGGCCCGCCCCGCCCCAGGCCTCCGCGCCGCCGCCGGCGCCCCGCCGGGCCCAGGGATGTGGCGGCGGCGGCAGCGCCGGAAAAAGGAAGCCCGGCGCGCGACGCTGGCTCCGGGGGGCGAGGCCGCCGCCGCCGACCGCGGCCTCCGTGCCCGCCCGGCCGTGCGCGCCCCCGCCCGCGCGCGCCCCCGCCGCCCTGCCCCTTGCGCGCGCCTGGAGAGCCGCGGGGAGGCGGCGGCAGTGGAGGGGACCCCGGGCTCTGGCCCTGCCCCCGCCCGCGCTCGCGCCTCCCTGCCTGGGGCTGCAAAGGCAGAGGGACGCGGACGGCCCAGCGCGTCCCGCCGGGTCTCCATGCAGACAGCAAAGAAAATGCCAAACATAGAAAAAGGCAGAAAATAGATTTTTTTTTTTTTTAATTTTAAACTTGGATGAAAAGGCAAGTTACCTGAGTCGGGATACTGCACAAACCTCTATTATCTGTCCTTGGTTTCTTCTTGTGCAGGTATGACAAGTATTACAGGGTCTTAATAACCCTGCTTAAGAAGTGGCTTAAGGCGAGGTGGTGCAGACTTGTAAATCCAGCCACTCTCTGGAGGCTGCAGTCAGGAGGATTACAAATTTGAGGCCAGCCTGGGCAATTTAGCTAGACCCTGCCTCAAAATTAAAAGGGAGAAAAAAAGGAGGGGAGGGGTCTAGAAATGTAGGTCAGTGGTAGTCCCTAGTACTGCCTAAAACAAATAAACAAAGCCCATCAAGCACTGCCTTGATTCGAGGCCTGGCCTCTGGTTCAGGTTTAGTGGCTAACGTCAAACGTCATCCAAGCTGTTAATTTGCTGTAAGATGACTTTAACAGGTTTGGTGCTGATAGCTGATTCCACTTGTCTTTGCAAGTAGTACCCATGAATTCGGCTCCTTAGTTTCTAAGAACACCTGTTTCCATTATATCCTGTTCAAAATTCACTGTTGCCCCCAAAGAAGGGCTATAGATTCCTTCCTAAAAGGGAAATGGGGTACTCAGGAACATACAGAAATGAGTGCTTTAAAATCTTTGAACCCACTTCTATGTCAGAGGCTCAGAAACTAGTTTTTCCCTTCCTGGATGTGTTGTTTTCTGGGTAGTGACTTTTCTAGTAGTCAGTAGAGAGTAGGTGACTCTACTCTCTAGAATCAAGTAAAAACTCAACTTTCTCTCCAGCTACATCTAAGGTAACACAGGGGTCCTTGGAAGAAATCTGGATCATATTAAAGGAGCCAAATGATGAGCCTCTTTGTCCCATCCACCTTCATCTTCTGCAAGGGGACATTGGTAAGAGTTCTGGTTGGTCTCCTAGCTTCCCTCTCTGGGGATGATTCGGGCATTCCCTTATCCAGGGTTCCTCCTGCTTGCAAAGTTCCTACTGGTTTGGCTCCATCTTTGCTGAGAGCTATTGGGTCCTAGCTGGGGGAGGAGGCACTCACTGGTGATGGCTTATATCTTCCTCTTGATTGCCTTGAGTGAATTGGAGGGTGAGAGGCAGCCGGGCAGTCGGTCTCCTCATCCTTTTCTCTTTTCTTCAGCCACATCTTTGTTGTTGAAAACCTTAAAGGCCATCTCCACCAGTTGAGAAAGGTTAGCCTCAAGTCCTCTGGCCAATTTTTTGTAGTTTTTTCTGAATATCAAGAGTACTCTGAGACTCAATTGTCAGGTTATAGTAGATTCACAACTAACAACTGATAAAGGCCTGCACGGTTTACAGTCCTATGGAGTGACTCATTAACCTGCAGAAATGGGGAAGGCCTTAGGATCTGAGAGCCTGGGGAAAAAATCAGTTCAAGAAGTTTTGGGGATTACACTCCTGAGGAAGGTAAATGCATTTGGTTTTGAACTAACCTACATGTTTGTTAACCATCTAATGATACCTATTTAGCAAGTAGATAAAAGGGATCTGTCTACACACAAATGAGTGCACACATAGAATTTTCATCAAGCTTTCAAGCAACCAGGTTTTTTTATTTTTATTTTTTTTTATTTTTATTTTTTTGCTATCGCTGTTGGTTACTTCATTAATGAGTAAATGTAACATGGCCAGGGCTTACTGTTAAACACCATTGCAAACCATCATGGTTTAAACATGGCAGGGCCTTCCTCCTGGTTTTTTTGGCCTCCCCATTCAGAAAATGTTAATGGAGCCCTCTCTTTGGGATCCAGGTTGAGATGAGAGGCTTGTTTTCTCTTTGAAGATGTGACTAGACAAACATGCATGGGAGAAAAGCAATAAGTAAATTTGAGTTTTAGATGTGTCATAACTTATTATTCAGGGTGTAAGGATCCAACTCTGGGAATCCAATGTTGTAGATTCAGATCCTTATTGTGAACTGAAGTTCTGTGAAGAAGCTGCATCTGTGTTGTAAGATCCTGAAGACGGTTTGACCTTGAATGACTAGATCATGGTGACTGTGGAGAGATGAAATGTTGGGAACCCAAATCATCTTGGGCTGTTGTAATTCTTTGATACCCTTTTCTTTCCACCTCTGTATCTGATCTAACATCCTCTGATTGCCAGGTAAAGCTCTTGGAATGTCCTGCGGGGCCTAGTAGACATCTAGCCTCCACCAACCCCAAAGCTAAGCATGCTGAAAGGTAATATCTGCAGCCTGTCCAAAGGATTTCCTGGCTGTGCTGAAGCCCACCTGGCTAATGCCCCCATCAGTGCATTTATTGCACATTCAGTAAATACACTGATTTTCTTTGGTTCTCTGGCTATAAAGTTTCACAAAACCCCTTCCTTGGTGGAATATGTTATTCATGGCAACCTGAATCCATGTTCCCGGGCCATCAACATTCATATTTGGCTCCAAATGAACTGACTTTGAAAATTTCCTTTAAGGCAGAGCTGTTACTTTTTGTTGACGTTATTCACCACAGATAGTAAAAATATCTGCTTTCGACTTAAATGGAAGGAGAATCGTTTCTAACTTAGGGGTTCTCAAAGCTTGAACATGACACCTCCCCTGGGGGTCTCTAGGATACTTTAGGGGGTCTGAATGACAAAACTGTTTTCGTAATATCACCAGAATGATTTTTGGTCTCTTTCCTGTTTAGATATTAGCTCTGATGGTACAAAGAAGTGGCAGGTGAAACCCATCACACTGAGCAACAATCTCAGAAGCAGAACAGGGTTAGGAATGTCTCTTGTCCTTGGGAGGCAACTCTGGGTGGGCCCATGGCTAGCTTCACAGGGGACTTATTGCCCAAGTTTGATTAGAAGCCTGGAACTTTCAGCCTGTTCTCTGGGAAGGGGAGAGGGACTGGAAGCTGAGTTAATAGGCCATGCCTACAGAAGGAACCTTCCATGAAAAACCTCTAACGGGAGGGTCTGGAGAGCTTCCAGGCTGGTCAACGCATTGAGGACGTACACATGGCAGGAGCACGTGGTGGGACATCATGGCACACGTGGCAGGAAGCAAAGACAGAGAGAGGACTGGGGGGTGGGGGTCCAATATCCCCTTTAAGGGTGCAGCTTCCTTCCACTGGGGTCCACCTCCTGAAGGTTGTGCCATTTCCCAACGGTGCCATGGGCTAGGGGCTGGCTGAGCTTTTAATTCATGGGCCTTTAGGGAGACGTTTAAGATCCAAACTAAAGCATCTCATCAGCTGTAAAGGGGAACAGTACCTGGACCACTGGCCTCCTTGCTCATGCAGTCTCCTCTCAGGGTACACAGTGGACAGCAGTCATTCAGGCCAACTGGAGGTTTCTTTAAGAAGCAGTTTGGTGAATGACTCTGTTGCTACTGTGGATCCAACCAAATTGCACCCAGAGAATGCAAATCCAGTTCCTTTCTCTGAGACCACTGAAAATTGGCTTGTGGTTCCCTCAGTGTGTGTGTCAGGGAAAGTTTACCAGAGTTGAAAAGAGATTTGTCCCCGTGAAGGCCACAAAAGAGCCACGGTGTGATGGCAACAGCAGGCCTCTGTGGAGAGCCAGCGCTGTGCCATGTCGAGTTAGAGGACAGTTTTCAGTAGATGGAGAGTGAGAGGCACGAATGACAGAAACCCACACGGGTCGATTCTTCTCTCCTACTTACAGATGGCCACGCCTTTCAAAGATATTTTAGGCCTCTAATGGAAAATCTCTACTGTGTTTATTAGGGTCTCTGTGGGGGCTTTCTGCTTGTTAGACACTTTTAAATTAGCTGAGATACGACAGGGCTGCACACCTGGAGAAATCCACTAACGGCACTTATTTCATATTTTAAGGTCTAAGAAGCATTTTCAAGAACCTGCAGTTTGAGATGTTGAAAACATATTTAAAAAATTACTAAAACCCTTAAACTGGAGTAACCCAAAGAGGTGCTGAACCCCCACGGTGGGAAGCAACTGCCGACACCACCACTAACAGGACAGACCAGATTCCCAATGTCATTAGCGAAGGACACGGAATTCTATCAGAAGCAAGGCGACTGCTCCTGGGAGTGGGTTCTGGCCAGTTAGAAGTGCACAGGTGGGATCTAAGCCACACCTGGGCTTAGGAACATGTGACCCTGGCATTTTCTTCCCCTGATGTGGGCCAGGTGTTCCAAAAGACAGACCCAGCTGTGAACCTTGAGTCACCGTGTGGAGGAAAGTTGCATTACCTTTGTCGAGGGAGATGAGTAAGTCATCGATATCCATTGTGTTTCGCCAAGGAGAGTTGAGAATATATGCCTTCAATAGGACAGCATGCCCTGACACAGTATTCAGGTTCCGTGGGAAGGACACTGGACTAAAAGTCACTTCCGTTCTAGGACACTTCGGTTCTAGGACACTGGACTGTAAGACCTGGCTGATAGCCAAGCATTTTGATGGTCAAGAATGGCAGTTTGGGGCTGGGACTGTGGCTCAGTGATAGAGCGCTCGCCTAGCATGTTCGAGGCCCTGGGTTCAATCTTCAGCACCACATAAAAACAAATAAAGGTATTGTGTCCAACTACAACTAAAAAATATAAAAAAAAAATATGGGGGAAAGGATCTGCATATAATTTCTCTAAAAACATACAAATGCCCAATAAACACATGGAAAGATGCTCGCCCTTATTAATCATTAAAGGAGATGTAAATCAAAATCCCAAATGAGCTGCCACTTCATATCCATTAGGATGGCTATCTACAAAAACAAAACAAAACAACAACAACAAAAAAAAGCAGAAATAATTCTTGACAAGTTGTGGAAAAATAGAACCCTCATCCTGGTGAAATCATTCTGGACAAATTTTAAATATCTTTTCAAAATGCTTAACATAGAGTTTCCATAAGACCCAATAATTTACTCCTAGGTCTGCATTCCAGAGAAATTAAGAGAAGCTGATGCAAAAACTAATGAATGTAGTCATCATTGTTCATGGTTGCCAAAGGTGAAAATTAATGTCCACCAAGGGATGAGCAAAATTTAAACAGTGGTATATCTATTATCCATCTAGTGGGATATTATTGGGCAATAAAAAAAAAAGGAATGAAGTACTGATCTGTGCTAAAACATGGATGGGCCTCAGAAAGACGGGGGAATTTCATGTAACATGAAATTGCATCTCAGTAAAGGTATTAATGAAAGGTGGGTATGTAGCAACTTGAAGAAATGCCCTCAGTGTGATGGTTAATTTCATGAGTGAATTTTTCTAGGATAAGGAATTTCCAGATATTTGGCAAAATATTACTCTGGGTGTTTTCTGGAAGAGAATAGCATTTGAATCAACAAACTGGTAAAAAGATCCGTTCTCATCTATGTGGGCCAATGTCGCCCAATCCTTTGAGGGCCTGAATAGAACACAAGAGCTGACACAGGGTGGTTTCTTGAGCTGAGACATCCATCACCTTCCTGCCCTTGGACACTGGAGCTCCTGGCTCTCACGCTTTGGACTCCTGATAAGTTAGACCACTGGTTTTCCTGGGTCTCCAGCTTGCAGCCTGCAGATGGTGGGACTTCCCAGCCTCTTTAATTGCATGAGTCAATTCTGATAATAAATTTCTAGGTCTCTGTTTCTGGTTCATGCACATTTCCGTGTGTGTGCACTTAGTTGTGCATACCTAGAGAACAGAATGGTAGGTGGAAATAGCGCTCCATGAATCACCAGGAGACATGATTTCCACTCTAGCTTTGTTGTAGACTTTGGAAAATCAGTTAATTTCTCGGCCCAAATTTTCTCCCTCCCTCCCTCCCTCCCTCCCTCCCTCCCTTCCTTCCTTCCTTGGAATTGAACCCAGCACTGCCCAAACACTGAGACACATCCCCAGCCCCTTTTTATATTTTATTTAGAGGCAGAGTTTTGATGAGTTGCTCAGGGCCTGGCTAAGTTGCTGAGGCTGGCCTTGAACTTGTGATCCTCCTGCCTCCTGAGCGGCTGGGATTCATCTCTCTTTTGTTATTGAGTTCACATAACTCGGAAAAATGTTTCCATCTCAGGTAAGACCTATTAATAGCAAAGCGTGAAGAGATTGTAGGTATCAAAGAGTGACAGGCTCCTGCTCTATTATTGTTGAAGATTGTTCTAGGGTCACTGTCAGAACAGCTCTACATCAGACGGAACGTTGGAAACTCTTCATGCATCGGTTCTATTTCCTTTGCTGTCTCTTGTAATAATTAACCGCAATACAGGTGCATTGAATCTTCAGACCACAAGGAGACCTCTTGGAGTCTGTAAAGAAAATGCAGATGGGTGGGCCCTGTCTCCTTTGATGATCTTCCTCAAGCCTGCTCACTCTGATGTTGAAAAGATCCCCAGATGATTTCAGTGAGAGTCAGTTTAGGGAAAACGGATTTAATCAGAGCCTCAGATGACTGGATATTCTCAGGGCTCACATGCCGCTGACTGTAAGAGCCTAAATAATTTAGGAACAGTTTTGTATAAACTGGGCAGAGAAACGCTTCGGTAATTGTACTGAAACTCATTTTGCTGAGGGAACGTGGTCCTCGTGTTTTCTTGCGGTTGCATTACTTTTCTACTTTAGGGCCACATTCGAAGCTTCAGCCTAAGTCCTCTTTGTTCTCAGAGTCTAAAGACTGTCCCATTCCCTGGCAGTAATACACAGTGTCGTGGAAACAAGTGGCCATGAGTCACCTGAGTGCAAGGTCCCCATGGCTTGGGAGTTTGCAGGATGGAGACAGGGATTCTGAAGCACGTAAAAGAGTTTCAGTATTTTATCTGTGTTTTTCATTTGACTAAAGCGATTTTATTTCTCCCACCACCTCCTCATCGGGCCACATTACTGGATGTTCCAAAGCTCTTCTTCCAAGCCGGCCAGAGGATTTTGACAGAGAAATCCAGGGCAGAGCAACAGAGCAAAGTATGTCCTGGCTCTCATCATCCCTCTGAGCTTTGGAAATTCTGTGGTAGAAGAGGTTTGATCATTATCCCTGCCTTTAAGCTGCTAGGATTTGTATACCCAAAGACAGTGTCACTGCTG
Source organism: Urocitellus parryii (assembly GCF_045843805.1). Classification (NCBI taxonomy): domain Eukaryota; kingdom Metazoa; phylum Chordata; class Mammalia; order Rodentia; family Sciuridae; genus Urocitellus; species Urocitellus parryii. Next base: position 13,541,996 of record NC_135542.1, read on the forward strand.
CACCATCATCTTAAGCCTTTCCACTGTTGAAAATCAGGAACTCAAGTTCAAGTTGAAGTTCAACCACATACGGGGTCACCAAGGTAATTTACCTGAGGTGACTGTGGGATGCCGGTGCCTTGCCTGCATGAGTGAGTTTGAATATGTGTAGGCAGTGACAGCCACAGGACAGTCTCTCTGTCTTCTGCTGGCTGGCAAGTTAATTTTGCTATTAATTTTAAGAGGCAAACCGATCTAGGTCACACGCAGTTTCTTGGAAGCGTCAAAGTGAAGAATGTTTGAAAAGGGGACAGTACTCAGAGCCTCTACTGAAACTCTCTATTAAAAGCTGCTAATCACGGGGTTCATTCATTCACAGACATTTATCCAACGGTTATGACACACCACGTATTGCACAAGGGGCTGGTGACCCACAGATGAAAACCAATACTAATAACAACAGACACCTATAGAGGGATTGCTAAATGCAAGCAGCAATTTTTTCAAATCGCAGAAAGCTGTTGTTAATGGGTCACGAAATCAATTTAGGGCTTCACAACCGCCACTTGAATTAATAGAAGAGAACTGAATTGGAAATGGCAAAGTGCCTCCTTCCTACGGAGGGTAACGATCATTTCATGAACCTTTCATTTCATATACACACACACACACACACACACACACACACACTCACACACCTACATGTACGGGATCACCATATAACATGTGTCTCACACTGTTTGGATCAAAATAATTTTAAAACCAATGACCTAGAACATTATTACGGGAATCATTAACATGCATTTTTTCACATTTTTGACTCTTCTCAAACCAAAGTGCACATTATAAGAAAATATGAATGTTTCTCCCAAACACAGAAAACTCTTCAGTAAAAGAATAGCAAATTGAATTCTGAAGTGTCTAGTAATGATGATGCATCATGGCCAAGTAGGATTTATTCCAGATATTGAATAAAATAATGAGATATTATGAATAACGCTAGGCAAATGATGTTGAAAACTTAGACAAAAGGCCACCTTCCCCCAAAACATGGTGTATCAAAATTTACACAAGAGAAAATTAAAAAAACTGACTACCCTTCTATCTTTTCAATGCATTGAATTCATAAGTAAATATTTTTGCACAGAAAATTCCAGCAATAGACTTCCTAGTCTCGTCTCTGAACACGTAAGAGAGAGATAATATTCATCTTACAGAATCTCTACCTACCTCACACAGTTGATAGGAGGACTAAAGGACAGTATAATGTAATCCATGTCTTTGGATTTTATCTGTACCCATTCAGGCCATCTGGGAGTAAAGCTAATTTTACTTTGTCTTCTCACTGACATGGTGACAATGTATAAGTCTTTTCCTTGTTCACTCAGTTACTATGGTATAAGCTATTTTTGCGTCTTTGTTTTTGCTTTGGGGTTTTGCTTATTTTCAGGTGACCTTCATCAAATTATGGAAATTCTCTTCTGTGTCGTATTTGCCAAGAATTTTATTCAGAGTGGGCACTGGATGCTGGTGGTGGAGTGGTGGGCACAGTTGCCACTCAACAGTGGGTAAGAATTTTATTCAATGCTTTTTCCACCTCCTCTGAGATGATCACACGATCCTGCCCTACCTACTTTCAATGTGAATTATATTGATTACTTTTCAAATATTAAACCCCTCCTTCCATTCCTGGAATAAATTCTGCTTGGTCATGATGCATTATAATTAATATCACTGAATTAATTTGCTCTTGTTTTACCTTAGAATTTTTCTGTGTCTTGGGGAGCTATTCATCTATAGTTCTCTTTTCTTGTAGAGTTCTTCTCTTCTTGCAATGTGAGATGCGTATTTCTTTGAGAGGAGTTAAAAATGTGAAAAAATAAATCTTGATGTCTTTTAAAAATATGAACTATTGAATGTTATTTGTTCTTAGTGGCTTAGTATTTGGGAAAATATGAAAATAATAATCATCCTCCTTCATCTTAATAAATAACACTCAAAGTATTCAAACGTTCCAGAAAATGGAGATGCCACACATTATAACCAGAACAGCCCATTATTAAGATGATCAATCAATCAGAGTCATAGACTTTTACATATAAAAAAGTACTTTTCCAGTAACACTACTCAGAAGCCCAGTTATATTTGCATGAACAGTTTATCATGCAAAACGGATCTTTTCCCCAGAGACCCGAAAGAAAACAAGAGCTTTTTTTTGTTTCTTCCTGAGATACCTTATGTAGTTAGTAGGACCTTGAGGCTAAGCACAGGAACTCCCGTAGCCCTGGGAGAAGAGACAGGCCCAGGACACTCAAGTCTTCCAACATGGAATGGCCAGAGAACAGGAGTTTTGGCCTATGAAAGGCAGAACTGGTGATGTTTTTCCTCTTCTGGGTCATCTGATGCAGTGTGGAAGCTCCTTAAAGATTAATTTTACCTCCTGCTACTGATGTTTTTCGGGGTTAGAGGTATACTGGGGATTGAACTCAGGGCATTTGCCCACTGAGCCACATCCCCAGCCTGTTTTTGTATTTTATTGAGAGACAGGGTCTCACTGAGTTACTTAGCTGAGGCTTAACTTTTGCTGAGGCTGGCTTTGCACCCATGATCCTCCTGCCTCAGCCTCCCAAGCAGCTGGAATTACAGGCTTGTGCCATGGCGTCAAGCCTGCTACTGACATTTCTTGACTTGTGGCACATAATAGGTTGAAATTCTAGTTAGTTGAAGTACCAGCTTTTTCAGGAAGGAGTTGAAGTTGTTAGAAAATTTGCTTCAGCAGCCTTAACATTTTGCATATCCCTTGACTCAGCAAGTCCTTATCAAGGGACTGTATTCTAAGGAAATAACTGTTTTTAATGTGTGAAGGTTTAGTATTAGGGTGTCCACAATAATATTTCTTATAATTCTATAAAAATTGCAAGAAGCCTAAAAAGTTGTAAATTAGGTCATACTTTATTACATCAGAATATGATTGGGTAGAAATGTGATGCTCATGATGACTATTTCATGACATAAAATAGTTCGTGCTACATTTTTAAAAAAATATTTATTTTTTAGTTGTAGTTGGACACAACACCTTTATTTATTTATTTATTTATTTATTTATTTATTTATATGTGGTGCTGAGGATTGAACCCAGGGCCTCGCGCATGCTAGGGAAGCGCTCCACCCCTGAGCTACAACTCCAGCTCCTCATGTTACATTTAAAGGTAAAATACTCTAGATAATAATTTTTTTTTATTTTTTGAAAGACCATGTAGTATAACTTATGCACTGATGAAAAGACCAGAAGTTTCAATACCACGTTTGGACCATGGTTATCTCTGGAGAGGGGATTACAGGTGCTTTTATTTCTGCAGTTTAAAGGGGCTTCCCAAGAAACCCCAGGCCTTCTATTTGTAATATTGGAATGTGAAGGCTATTGCTTTCTAACCTCCTTTCAAGTGATTTAGAGTTGAATGACTAACGGAGCCTTCTGTGAGATTTTTCAGACACCTGACATAAGAGCATCCTATTTTTCTTTTTTCCTCTGTATCCTATGGAGGTAAATCTGGCTCCCCCAAACCCTCCCTGAACTAGGAGAGGATGGAGCCAGGGCACCCATCACAACAATGACCTGGCTAGAGACCCCTGGCCAGGTCCCTTTATCATAACGACGGCGACCTGGAATCTTTTGGCCAGCCCCTGCATGTTTGGGGGGATTCCCCACCTTGTCAATCTATTGCAGAAACGAAGAAGTCAGAATCCCATTTTGTCCACGGGAGGGAGGCAGAGTTGGCATCGGTGATGCTCTGTGCACGTCCTCAAGCCACACAGGAGTGACACGAGCCCAGGGACTCTGAATGATGCTTCTGAACTGCCATTTTGGGTGACAACAGGGTTGTCCAGTGGGGAGCACAGTGGTTGCAAGAATAATTATGGGACATAAGGGACACTGACTTCATTCTGTGCCCAAACTTGCCACAGAATGGCTCTCGGGCCCCACCTTCACCCAGCATTACAGCACAGGCAGTTCTGGGAAATGAGCTTGTACTACAAGTCGCCGGAGACCTCCTGAGGGATTTACTGACCACAGATCAGGAGTTCCAGAGGGCAGAAGGAAAGGGACTGGAGGGCCATCATGAGGTTAGATCAGGAACGTTCTGAGCAGGGTGGCAAAAGGAACCCCAGGATGAGAGGCTGGGACCCTGGCAGTGACGGGGAGAAACAGCTCTATGAGATGCGGGGGTCAGCCTAGTGGTCTCTAAGTCGGGAGTTCATTCAGTTTGGTGTCACAGTGGGGGTGAGGCAAAGGTCCCTCCTGCCATGACACAGCGGCAAGAATCTGACAAACGCTGGGTCGGGAGTCGGGTATCTCCCCCAGGAGCAGGTGGAGGTCTCCGAGTGCGGGGCCAGGAGAAGCATCTGTCATTTTAAAAGATCAAGATTTTAAAAAGATGAAAAAGCACCTGTAGCTGTAAGGTTCCCCCGCTTGCTGTCTAGACAGAAAAGAATCAGGAATAGCCTGATTTGTTCAGCAAAAGAGATCATCCTCCTGTGAGATGGAATCACGTGAAGCATCGTCAGTGATGCCAGGAAGGAAGAACACTTAAAAGCAAAAAAGGGATTCTAGGAATAGGAGGGGGTGGTGTCTACTTCAAACCCCGGCCGTCGGGGACACATCACAGAAGGCAGGGACTGCACAGGAAGAAAAGGACAGAAGCAACCAGGCAGCGTCGGGAAGACCAGAGAGCTCCAGAACCCCAAGAGCACGGAGGACGAGGTGAAGAGTGGCAGGTGGGACTGGAGAGGCTGGCCCATGCCTAACAAGTGAGAGGAGATAAGGACTGGGGCGGGTGGCAGTCCAGGCCTTAGGACCTCTCCAGGTTGTCACCAGGGCTCCCTTCCAGGATGGGGACCCAGACTTAGGAGAAATTATTAGGTGTGGTATCAAAAGGAACAGGGTAGATGTGACAAGGAAGAGGAAAGGAATGGTCCAGACCCAAGGGAGGAAGGTAACAGGGAATGGGGAGTGGGGGGAGCAAGATGTCCTTTTTTTTGGTTTTGTTTTGTTTTTTAACAATCACGCAAATGACAGAAGAGAGTGAATTGTGGAGTCAGAAAGACTTTCCTAAATTCTTTCCTCATACAAAAGTCCAGAAAACTATGATTCCACTAAAAAGGAGCCACAGGGAGCCAGGGGTGATGGCACACACCTACCTATAAAAGCCCAGCAGCTTGGGAGGCTGAGGCAGGAGGATTGCAAGTTTGAGGCCAAACGGGGCAATTTTGTGAAACCCTGTCTCAAAATTAAAAAAAAAAAAAAATTAAAGGGTAGGGGATGTGGTTCAGTGCTTAATTGCCCCTGGGTTCAATCCCTGGTAGATAAAAAGAAACAAACAAACAAAAACCAGCACAGGAGAAAGAAAAAGAAGAGAAGGTACAGGGTGATATCCCTCTATAATAAAAGCATGCCATAAAGATGTGCTCACAAAAAAGAATTAGAGTATTCCAGAACAAGTTAAAGACTTGAAGAAACTGACACAAGACATGAAAGAAAAACACGTCCTAAAACTCAGAAATGAGGTGACAAAATCCGGAATTCAGGATAAAATTAGAAATAAAATGAAAGAATCATTTCAGACAAAAAGCACAAACTAGGAAAAGAAAAACACTCAGGAGTGAATAAACAACATGTAGGAAGATAAATACAACGTGAGAAACCAAATTTTAAAAGGTCAAAAAGGGCGTAAGTGGACTGGGGGTTCAGCTCCGTTGGTAGAGGGCTTGCCTTAGACCCTGGGTTCAATCCCCAGCCCCACAAAAAAAAAAAGGACTTAAGAGAAAAATGGCAAATATTGAAGATGAACAAGGAACAGAGAAGAAAACCAAACCAGGGAGGAAAACGTATATTGAAAACTCTAACTTGAGTTACATGAGCATGTGCATAGTGGTGGAATGCCATCTGACCAGTGCACTGAAGTTTTCCATCGTTACCTGTACCTAATTATTTTAAATATATGTTAATTGGCTGTTGAGTTCAAACTTCATAGCTAATAATGCAAATAAACTGGATGCTTATCCTTTTTGTCAGAATTGTTAAATGCATGCAAAATAATATTTTTAAAAATATCCTGATTGAAGTGTGTGATATTCAAAAATAGAAGTTGATAATATGCAAAAAAAAAACCTATCCTTTGAATCAGCTTTCCCAAAATAAAGGAAAAAATGAAACTACATGTGAAAGAGCACTCTGGTTTTGTTTTTGCTTTTTTTTAAATTATTATTATTACTGAGGATTGAACCTGGGGGCACTTGACCACTGAGCCACATCCCTAATTTTATTTAGAGACAGGGTCTGGCTAAGTTGCTTAGGGCCTTGCCAATTTGCTGAGGCTGGCTTTGAACTTGCGATCCTCCTGCCTCAGCCTCCCAGGTCCCTGGGATGATAGGTGTGCACTACCACACCTAGCCTGAAAGCGCACTCTGTCCACACCATGATTAGACTGGTGTGATCCATCCCGAGATCAGTGCTGAGAAAGGGACTGGATTTTAATGAAAAAGTATCTAGGTGGGGGGGAAGCCTGTGACATATAAGAAATATAAAATTAGATTGTTTCTAGACTTTTTGACAACAGTGCTCTCTGCTAGGAGAAGATGGAGGAACACATGTGTATTCTTAGCCTTATCTTAATACCACTTTTAAGTCTCTTGATTTATGGGCTCCTCCTTCACCCTTTCATCCTTTCCAACTTATTTGTGGGAGAATGTGGGCCCTGTGGTTGGCAGTTTCTCAGAGTCTAACGACACTCTCACGCTCCACTTCACCATGCCCTTTGTGTATCCTGCCAATTGGGAGCCGGTCCACGGACTGTGTTAGAATCTGGTTCAATTCTTCTGTCACGATTCTGGGTTGTGTGGCCCCTGGCAGGCATGGGATTTCCGGTTGTCTGTCTTTTGTGATCTTATCAATTGTCAATGCTTAATAACTGCTACCATTGCCTTGCAGAGTTGCAAAATATGATATTCTAGTTCCAACAGTTCTTGTTCGTCGCATGGGTTGGGGGTTCTCGAGAGAAGCAGAGACAATAGAGTGTGTATTTATAAAAGAGGGGGTTTATCAGATGAGCTCCCACTCACAGGGACTGAGAAGTGCCATAACGGTCACCTGCAATCTGGAGATCCAGGGAAGCCCAGGAAGCTGAGATCAACAGAATGAACAAGAACAATGACGTAGCCCCCGTCCAAGGTTGAAGACCTGACCCCTCACCCCACCACCACCCTGGGGCCAGTACAGTGTTCAAAGACCAAAGAACCTGGAGCCTGGTGTCTGAAAGTAGCAGACAACACTTGTCCAATCCAGAAGGAAGACACAGAGAGCCAGTGGGTTCAGGCCTCCACTTTCCCACGCCACCCAGGCCCCACATGCAGGCCAGAGCTCTTCCACTCAGTTTGCTGACCCACATGCCAATCTTCTCCAGAAACATCCTCAGCGACACTCAGAGAGATGTGCTTAACCAAACTCTCTAGGCATGCCTCCATCCAGGAAGGCTGACTCTCAAAATTAACCATCACTTGCATTATTCAGTTGTCATGCTTTTACAAAAAGATACTACCTTCACTCTGTAATTTGGTTACCTGGTGGTCTGCTTTATGTAGAAAAGGCAGGAAACGGCCAGACATTTGCCCCCTTTATTTACTAGTTTTCAGTATAATGAACGGATCCCCCATTATGCTCTGAATGTCTTTTTTTAAGTACCGCTCTGAGTTCTCAGATCCAGGCATATACGATGGGTTTCAGTTCTCTGCAGGGAGCTGTGTTGAAGCTTAAATTCTGTCATGCTTCTGTCGAAGTCTCCTTGAGCTAGCTCCTGAGTCCTTTAGCGATGGCACTGGTGGTTCTTTGAGACCTTCCTTACTGTCTCTTATGGCCAGATGTGGCAGGGTCATCCTATTCCAGAGCTGGAGGCCACTTTCTTAAGAAGTTCTGTCCCTCCCATAATAGATGGTAATTTAAGACCCTGTTTGGTTTCTCGAGTCATAGTTAATTAATTGCTCATTATCTGTTTGCTTTTTGTCAGCCAAGCTAAGACAAAAATATATGGGGAAAAAAAAAATATATATATATATATTTTTTTTTTATAAGCAAATTCTGCAACTTCAATTTTAATTTGAGACTAGAGCTTTTACTTAAGCTTGTGCCTCTTATATCTGACTTTTCTTTCATCCATACAGAGATTCATGGTTGTGACCTTGAACTAGAAATATGGTGAAAAAGTCATAAAAAGACCATAAAGTTGTGATTACTTTAAGACTCACAAAGAGTGGAGGCTGTGATGAGAACAGGGGCCTGTGGCAGGGCGTGGAGGGTGGCTGACAGGGTGCTTCTTGACCTGGCCTTCTGATCACTCATCAAGTTATGTGTCCTAACTGTGAGGTTTCTTTGATCTGTTTTTATTTAACAATAAAAAAAACATTGAGAAGCCAGATGTGGTAGTGCACACACCTGTAATCCCAGAAACTGGGGAGGCTGAAACAGGAGGATCACAAATTGGAGGCCAGTCCCGGAGCAACTTAGCAAGATGCTGTCTTCAAATAAAATAAAACAACCTGGGGATGAAGGTCCGTGGTAGAGCACCCCTGGATTTAATCCCTTGTGCTATAAACAACAACAATAATAATGCTGTGGTCGAAGGGTGTACAATTTTGAATAAGCAAGATGAATGAGGTCTGGAGAGTCCTGTGCTTATTAGTTCTAGGAGTTTTTGTTTGTTTGCTTGTTCTCTTTTTCTGTGAATTTTTCTAAGGAAAAAAAAAAAACATGTCATCTGAAAACAGAGGCAGTTTTACTTTGTCCTCTCATCTGTACGACTGTCTTTTATTTGATTCTTGCCCTTTTGCTCAGTTAAACTGACAGCACTTAGTCAAGTCAGAGTCACGAATACAGACGTCCCTGTGTTCTCGGGATCTAGAGGGAGATCGATCACTCAGGCCCTTTTTACCATTCCGAGTAACGTTGGCTATAAGGGTTTTGTTTGTTTGTTTTGTAGATGTTCTTATACAAGTTGAGGAAGATGCCCACCATTCCTATTTTTGAGGGTTTCTTTTTTAAATGTCATGAATGGGTGTTAAACTTTGTCAAATGCTTAGTGCATGGGTTGATGTAATTATGTCGTTTTTCTTCTTTAGTCTGGTCATGTGGTGGATTACAATGAATAACTTTCAAAGGTTGAACTAGCCTTGTGTACAAAAAGTAAACTGGGCTTTTTGTTTTTGTTAAGTGTGTGTGTCAGAGCCTCATTTGCATTTCTGGGTTGTGGGCTTCACCAACCCCTAGTTAAAAACCCAGGGAACTTACCACCATGTCAGTCCTTGGGACCCAAGGTTCTAAGTCGACTGACCCTCTACTCTCCACCTCTCAGACACCCATCGTTCCAAGGGATTAGTAGTATCCCCTGTACTGAAGACCCCTAAAGGCTGAGGTGCATCCATGAACATAGTAGCTACTATAATCATCTACATAAAACAGACAATCTCTCATACTGTCTGTCTTGTGGATTTCCAATGTCCAAAGGAAATAAATAGTCTGAATGCTTCAGACTAATGTGAAACAAAAATAAATCCTAATTTTTGTATCTGATGAAAGATTCCAACCTTCAGAGATTCATAAGACTGGCTGAGTCTTTTCACACAAAGACCTAATGACATGGGCTTAGGACTTGAATTTTTGCTTTCTAACAAAGATGTTTGTGTTGGATATTAAATCTGGGTAAGTACAATTGCAAAAATTCCAGAGCCTTCACAGAGTAGGAAAGGAAATCCATCTCTGAACTGGTCTGCATATTCTTTTTTATTTTTTTGGTACCAGGAAATGAACTCAGGGGCACCCAACCACTGAGCCACATCCAGCCCTATTTTGTATTGTTTTTGTATGTACTCTTTTTTAAATTTATATATGACAGCAAAATGCATTACAATTCTTGTTACACATATAGAACACAATTTTTCATATCTCTGGTTGTATACAAAGTATATTCATACCAATTAGTGTCTTCATACCTGCATTTTGGATAATAATAATCATCACATTCCACCATCATTAATAACCCCATGCCCCCTCCCTTCCCTCCAACCCCTCTGCCCTATCTAGAGTTTGTCTATTCCTCCCATGCTCCTTCTCCCTCTCCCTCTATGAATCAGCCTCCTTATATCAGAGAAAACATTCAGCATTTGGTTTTGGGGGATTGGCTAATTTCACTTAGCATTACTTTCTCTAACTCCATCCTTTTACCTGTAAATGACATGATTTTATTCTCTTTTATTCCATTGTGTATATGTGCCACATTTTTTTATCCATTCATCTATTGAAGGGCGTCTAGGTGGGTTCCAATTTTATTTAGAGACAGAGTCTCACTGAATTGCTTAGTCCCTCCATATTGCTGAGACTGGCTTTGAACTTGTGATCCTCCTGCCTCAGCCTCCCGAGCTGCTGGATTACAGGAGAGCTCCACCCTGCCTAGCTGCAAACTCTTCATAAATAAAATTACTATTATAAGAAGTGGAGGAATAAATGTGTTGTCACCATCTCATTTTATTTCCTGTGAGCTGATTGCGTCCTCCAGGGTGGTTGACATGTAGGTCCCCATACGCTCTGGGAAGCACACTGCTCTGTTGTCTTTATAGGCCATAAGCGCAGAATCCCAAGGGAGTGGCTATAAATGCCAGCTACTGGCATTCGAGTGTGGCCCTGGCATAAAGACGTGAGCCTGGGACATCTGATGAAGAGTGAGTTGGAGCACTGTGAGGATTACTCCTGGTGGGTTGGAAAATGGAAAGGCCTTGGTGACCACAGACAGAGTCTCCAGCAAGAGCGCCGTTTCCACCCTGCTTCTCTAAATGTCAGATTCTAGTCATCAAGACTCCGTGAAACTTCCACCCACCGGGGCTGCTTAGGCGAGTGTGTGGATGACATTTAGAGTGGTCAGGTGACCGTGCACAAATCATGCAGATGACATCAGCTGGGACGAAGCTGGGTCAGGGCATAGAACACCCGTAGATCCCACCTTGCACTTGGATGCGGAGGAATTTTCTGTTATACAACAGTTTTGGATACAAATCTATCTTCATGCTTTCCCCAAACCAGTATAAAAATACCCTTTCAGGTCCAGAGCAGGATGAGAGGGGAGCCCAGGGTCGTGCAGGCGGCAGACAGGGGACGGGAGCAGAGCCGTGTGGGTCGAGGCCGAGGTGAGCCGTCGAGTAAAAAGACGCATTGCCTGGTTCCACTTGAGCTGAGATGGTGAACTTGGGGTACCTGACCCTCTAGGCAAGGGTTCTAAAACTCAGATTGTAGCAGAACTCCCTACAAAGCTTGGATGACAGCAGATCCGCACGCACTACCAGCGATTCGGATTCAGAGTCTGGAATGAGACCCAAAAACCTGAATTTTTGATTCCTGTCCCAGGAGGTTTGGGAGACTACATTCGATTCAGAGAACCCTCTCCCGAGGGTGGGTGGGTGGTGGTAGGGAGGAAGACGGAGGACTGGAACCATGCCTGGGTAGGCTTTGTCACAGGCTCTGGTCCGTCCCCCAGCTTCATTCATTCTTCCAAAGAGAATCATTGACAAACGATTGTGTGTCCTCTCAGCTCATCCACTCACCCTAAAACCCATTTTCCTACCCCTTCACTGCCCGCATGACCCCATCTCTCTCTCCCCTGTGAAAAGGGGTATATGAGTACCCTGGAACCTCATGAGGTTCTGGGTATCACTGTCCTGTGATGTTTCCCGTGCACATGAATACATTAAAAAAAAAATCCTGTTAATCTACTAACAGTTCATTTCAGCCAAATTTGAGAGGACGTATGGAAATTTCCCTCCACGATGTCTACCGGAGCTAAATCTATCAGATTATAGAATTTAAATATACACCGCTCATCATGTGCAGTCATACGTCAAGAGCAGTAAAAAAGGACATCATCCCAGGAGGAGAATGAAGGTCACCCAGGATGGGCCACGGCAGGGGGCCTCGCCCATGGCTAGGGCTGGAGGAAGAGAGGTCCATGTTTGTGTGGCCACCGAGGCTAATGGAGCCCTGCTGGAGCCGCTGCTTCAGTGAGCACGGGTGTCCTTCCTCTGCAGGGAGCACAGACTCTCCTGCCTCTGCAGGGCAAGGACCTGAAGTCATGCACGGGAGCTGCTGGACGGGAAAATGGCTCCTTTCTTCCTCTTCTCTTCCAACCGCCTCCCAAACCCCTCTTCCATTGACAGGCACAGGAGGCTGGAAGAAGAGAGAGTACATTTTGAGTGGGTGGGGACAGTATTAACCAATGTGTGTGTGTGGGGGGGGAGCTGGCCTTTTTTGCTACCCAACAGCTTTGGGGAATTTGACAGCCAGAATCTGAAATAAACCTTTCTAAGAATTCCTGCTGTATAGACAGACACTGAGGGAGCTCAGAATACACCGCCCCAAAATACCACTGCGGGAGACCAGAATAGGCCACTCCAAAATACGCCTCTTTTGCATAAGGATGATTTTGAACTGATTATTTTGGGAAACAGCAGACACAGGACAAGTTCTGAAAATAGAGTAGAAGTCATCCATTTGTAAGACACATTGACAACTATAAAGGAAATCTCCATTTGGAAGTGTGTCTCTCTGTACCCGGGAAGAGAAGAATAACTTTAAACCACCAGAAACTCTTTATCAATGGAGATGGTAGTGACTGGACCCTGCCTAACAAACATTTCCCTGGATTATATTGTTTTCCCTGCCCATACCCCATAATGGAACCCTCTCCATCCCCCTCCCCCCACTTTTTTTTTCAACTGAAGATAGTATTTAAGGCATCTCTTTGAGATTCACTCATTTTTTTTTTCTGGGTACCTTCCATGTATCCTGGAGGTTATGTGAATGAATGTCTTAGTTGGTTTGTGCTGCTGTAACAAAATAGCCGAGGTTGGATAATTAAAGAATGAAAAATTTTTTGATTATAGCTGTGAAGGCTGGGAAGGCCAAGATCAGTGTAATGGCACTGTCTGGTGAGGGCTGCTTTCTGCTTCCAAGATGGTGTCTCCAGAGGGGTGGGACACTGTGTCCTCACGTGGATGGGAGGGCAAGAGAGTGCTCCAGTCAACCTTGAGCCCTTTGGTAAGGAAGCTCATTGCATTCATGAGGACAGAGCCCTCATGATTGAACCTCCACCAAAGGTCATCCCTCTTAATACTGTTACAGCATTAATCTTATTTCAACATGAATTAAGTTCCGACATGAATTTGGGAGGAGACGCCATCATCTAAACCATAACACCATGTGGTCAAAGTTCCATTTTTTTTCTTTGTTAATTTGCCTTTCTTCACAGGGTTCTATCCCAACTCAGAGGGAAAATCATTTTTTCCTTCCTGCAGCGCCTTCAAACATCAATTTCCATATGTGCATCTTAATTGACTTTGGACTCCTAGTTATCAAAGGACATCAGGTACCACGGAGAACTCAGGAACTTAGACTTTGAGTGTGGAAACTTCTCATCGATTTAGAAATGCCACTTCTTATATCTTGGAGATTGAAGTTCAGTTTCTTGAAAGCCTGCTGAGGTTTATCCTAATAGCCATTTACAAAAGTGGAAACTAATTTCAGGTGGAAGGAGGGGTTCTCTGCAAATGAGTGTTTCAAATAGTATGGGATCTCGACAGGGTGAGCTTATCTATTCAAAAACAGTTACATCTTATTAAATTGGCTTGGAACAGAGGAATCCACTGGCTACAACCCTCTGAATAGTGCTTAACACATGAAAACACTTCAGAAAAAGAAAAGTAATGAAATAATGTACGGAATTGGCCTATTTATATGTAACATCAGATCTTTGGATATTAATTCAGATGCTCAAAGATTATTTCAGAGCTTATTACTTTTTTATATTTAGCTTTACTTACACAAGTTATTCATAAGTAGTCAGCGTGAAAATCAAAGAGCACATGTGATGCCAAAGATCTTAATGATCCCGCACCCTCTCACCCCTCTTAAGAATCACTGATATTGGTGGAGCTGGGCATGCAATACCCCGACCTCTGACTTTGCATCCTCCTACATACATATGTCTGTAATCACGTGTTATTTTTTGAATAGATTTTTACATAAGTGGAAGTTGGTAGATTGCAGAATTGGCCCTCACACTGGTCAGTTCGTCTCGTTAAGAGGTGGAATTATTTTCCCACCACTTGGATCTAGGCTAGCCTTGTGACCGACCTGGAGTGACATATGGTACAAGAGATGTGAAGTTGTACCAGCTCCAAACCTGAGACTCGAGAGGCCTCGTGACCCCGACGCTCACCGTCTTAGAATTCTCAAACAAGCTTGAGAACAATAGTATGGATTCATGAGGACAGAGCCCTCATGAGTGAACCTCCACCCAAAGGTCACCCCCTTAATACTGTTATGGGGCCTGATAACTGGAGAACGAGAGTCTTCATGGGAAAAGAACTCAGGTGCCCTGTCTGCTCGGCAGGTGAGTGTGAGTGTGTAAGGAGCCCACCTGTCATCACCTGAGCCCAGCGCAGACCCTAAGATCTGCCTATGGAGCCCAGCCCGGATGGCTGAACTGGCTATTTTGGAGTGGCTTGTTATGAGCAGAAGCAAACTGATACTAGAGCATATGGAATGCAGTCTTTATAAGTTTTTTTCTTTACTCATTATGCTATAAAGAACTTTCCTACAGTCACAGACATTTACATGTCATCAATATTCCATAGTTATATCTCCTCTATAATAGGGAGTTATGCTGCTTCTTTCCAGCATGGCTTGTTCCTGCCACAGTCTTCCTCCTCCTCCTCCTCCTCCTCCTCCTCCCTCCTCCCTCCTCCTCCCTCCTCCTCCCTCCTCCTCCTTCCTCCTCCTCCTCCCTCCTCCCTCTCCTCTCTCCACGCCCTCATCATCTACCCCCTCTTCCTCCTCCTCCTCCTCTCCCTAAGATCCCCTACAGCTTTTGTGAGTACTTGTCCTATATTTTCCATGCTGATTTTGAGCATAATCTCCTTTTTAAAATTTAGAACTTTTGAAAATATAATAAAATTCATTAATCTTTACTTTTATGGCTTCTCTATTTTATGCTTTGCTCAAGGGCAATTTTCTACTAAAGTTTTTTTTTTAAATAAGTATCTTTGTGTTTTGGGGGGTTGTATTAAAAAAAATCAAACTGAGCTGGGCACGGTGGGCGCACACCTGCACCTGCAATCCCAGCAGCTTGGAGGCTGAGGCAGGAGGCTCACGAGTTCAAAGCCAGCCTCAGCAACTTGGCAAGGCCCTAAGCAACTCAACTAGACCCTGTCTCTAGTAAGATGTTAAAAGGGCTGGAGATGTGGCTCAGTGGTTAAGCACCCCTGGGTTCAGTCCCTGGTACCAAAAAATAAAATAAAAAATCAAATCGAGTAGTCTCATGCATGCTAGGCAAGCATTCTGTCACCGACCCACACTCCAAACCCTTGTATTCTTCTAGGTGGTGGACAGGCAAGTGTGGCCACAAGAGAAGACACAGGCAGAAGGGCAGGCAGAGCCAGTTCATCAG